>NW_026575049.1:56702500-57902500 GCF_905146905.1 Nyctereutes procyonoides | reverse complement strand
CAGAAACATGCAAAAGAATGAAACTAGACCACTTTCTTACGCCAAACACAAAAATAGATTCAAAATTGATTGAAGACCTAAATGTGAGACCTGAAACCATAAAAATCCTAAAGGAGGATACAGGCAGTAAACTCTCTAATATCAGTCATAGCAACTTCCTTCTAGATATGTCTCCTGAGGCAAGGAAAACAAAAGCAAAAATAGATGATTGGGATTTCATCAAAATAAAAAGCTTCTACACAGCAAAGGAAACAATCAACAACACTAAAGGCAACCTACAGGATGGGAGAAGATATTTGCAAGTGACATATCTGATAAAGAAGTATAGTATCTATAATATATAAAGAATTTATAAAATTCAACACTCAAAAAATGAATAATCCAATTGAAATTGGGCAGAAGACATGAATAGATATTTTCCAAAGAAGACATACAGATGACCAACAGACACACGAAAAGAAGCTCAACATCATTGATCATCAGGGAAATAAATATAAATCAAAACTACAGTGAGATATCCCTTTACATCTGTCAGAATGGCTAAAACCAACAGCATAAGAAATATCAGGTATTGGCAAGGATGCAGAGAAAAAGGAACCCTCTTAAACTGTTGGTAGGAATACAAACTGGTACAACTACTGTGGAAAACAGTATGGAGCTTCCTTAAAAAAGAATTATCCTATGATCCAGCAATTGCTCTACCAGGTATTTTTCGAAAGAATACCAAAATACCAATTCAAAGGGGTACATGCACCCCAATGTTTATAGCAGCATTATCTACAATAGCCAAATTATGGGACAGCCCAGTGTCCATTGACTGATGAATGAATAAGGAAGATGTGAGATATATATATAATGTAATATTACTCAGCCATAGAAAAATGAAATCTTGCCATTTACAATGATATGGATGGAGCCAGAGAATATTATGCTAAGCCAAACAAGTTATTCAGAGAAAGACAAATACTATATGATTTCACTCATAATATGGGATGTAAGAAACAAAACAAACAATGGGAAAAAAAGAGAGGGGCAAATCAAGAAACAGATTCTTAATTCTAGAGAACAAACTGGTGGTTACCAGAAGGGAGGGAGGTGGGGAGATGGGTGAAATGGATGATGCAGATGAAGGAGGGCACTTGGGATGAGCACTGGTTGCATGGCAGTGCTGAATCTTTATATTGTACACCTGAAACGAATATAATACTGTATGTTAACTAGCAAAACAGGAAGGTTTTAAATTAAAACTTTAAATAAAGAAAAAAACAAACAAGAATTAATCCCAACTCATTACAGATTCTTCCAAAGAATAGAAGAGAATAGTTTATAACTCATCCTATCACAGCAAAAGCACAAAGATCCAAAGAAAAAATAGATTGTCCTGAAGAAGTGGTACCTGATTTTCAAGGACCACATGTCTTTGGGGGACTATAGATCCCCCCATAGATAAGGTGGGACATATTTTATACTGCAAAAGGACACCACCAAGAAAGCAAAAAGACAGCACACAAAATGGAAGAAAACATTTGCAAATTATGTAATGGATAAGGGACTAGAATACATTTCACATACACACATACACAAAAACTCAATAATAAAAAACCAAGTAACCCAATTTAAAAATAGATTGTTTGAATACATATTTCTCCAGAGAAGATATACAAATGGCCAACAGGCACATGATAAGAGTCTCAATATTATTATCTACCAGGAAAATGCAAATGAAAACCACAATGAGATGTCACTTCACATCCACCAGGATGGCCAAAACAAAAAAGATAGATAATAGCAAGTGTCAGTGAGGAGGCAGTCCTTGGAGCCTCAGGCATGCTGCTAGGGATATAAAATAGTGCAGACACTTTGGAAAAGAGTCTGGCAGTTCCTCAAAAGGTTAAATATAACTACCCAGAAATTCCAGTCCTAGGTAAATACTCCAGCGTAATGAAAGCATATATCCATACGCAAACATGGACATGAATGTTTCTAGGTGCATTATCCTTAATGGCCAAAAGTGGAAACCACTCAAATATCCATCAATGAATAAATGGATAAAATGTGGTATATCCAAATGGATAACATTAATATTATAGGATAATGGAATATTATTCACTGATTAAAAGAAATGAAATTCTGATACCCGCTACTACATGGATGAACCTTGAAAACTTCATGGTGAGTGAAAGAAGTCAGGCACAAAAGACTGCATATTGTCTGATTCCATGATATAAAATGCCTAGATTAGGCAAATCCATAGATATAGAAAGTAGATTCATGGTTATCTAGGGCTGGAGAAATTAGGGGAAAATGAGTAGTGATTGCCAATGGGTATAGGGTTCTTTCAGAATTGACAAAAACATCCCAAAATTGATTATGGTGGTGGTTGCACAACTCTGTGAATATACTAAAAATAACTTAATATACTAAAAATAACCATAAATGGGTGAGTTGTATGATATGTGAATTTATTTTAATAAATTGTTGTAACTAAAAGTGATGGAATGAGGGAAGGAGGAATAGAGTTCTCTTTAAATATGTAATATTAAATGTACTCATTTATCTCTCCTCAAAACCCAAATAAAATGGTGAGAAAAGAATTTTTTATTTTTTTATTTTTTAGATCTTATTTATTTATTCATGAGAGACAGAGAGAGAGAGAGAGAGGCAGAGACACAGGCAGGGGGAGAAGCAGGCTCCATGTAGGGAGCCCGACGTGGGACTCCATACTGGGTCTCCAGGATCATGCCCTGAGCCGAAGGCAGCACTAAACCGCTGAGCCATCCAGGCTGCCCTTAAAAAGACGTATTCCCACGTGGACAAATAATATGGGAGAAGAGAGCACACACAGCAAAGGGGAGACGTCAACACAATTTTGGATGCTGGAAAGTAGAGGAACAAGTATCATGACCTAACAGACCCAGGAAAACTGAAAACCAAGCCTGTAGGAAAAGATAAGATGGAATACTCATGCTTCAGAAAGCTCCAGAAAGGCTCACAAATTGGAAGCATCAATTAATTCTGAAGACCAGGGTATGGAATAAGGCTGGAAGTTGGAGTGCTGGTTCAAAGTTTATATAAGAGGGAATCAAATCCCCTTCATAAACCATGAAGCTAGACTACAAAGTCCACCCCCAACCCCACTCTGCTACCTTAGCTAGAGAGAGACAGATGGTTTCCTCTTTTTTTTTTAATTTAAAAAATTTGAAGTATGACACATAACATTATATTAGTTTTAGATATATAACATAATGATTCCATATTTTTATACACTGCAGAATAATAACAAGTCTAGTTAACATCCAACCACCTTGCATACTTACAATTTTTTAATATTCTGGTGAGAATCAATAAGCGATTTCTTTTCTACAGAAGTGGTGGGTCTCAGACTCTGGGCTCAGGATTTAGGCTCTGGATTCAGGGATCTAAGACACAGAAGAGGAAGGAGTGAGATGGTCAACTAAAAACAGTGGAATTGAATACACTGCTGTACATTAAAAGGTAGTCTAGGAAACAGAAAGTAAAACAAAATGGCAAAGAGGTGGGAAATAAGAAAAAAGACAAAAAAGTTGGAAGCTCAATCCAGATGGTCAAACATCAAAACAACAGAAGTTCCATGGTGAGGTGGGTAGACAATGAGATCAGAGAAAATGGAGAGGAGAATATTATAAAAAAAAAATAACACAGGGCCACCTGGGTGGCATACTCAATTAAGCATCAGACTCTTGGTTTTGACTGAGGTCATGATCTCAGGGTCATGAGATCGAGCCCTGAGTCAGGCTCTGCACTCAGCACGGAGTCTACTTGAGATTCTCTCTCTTCTTCTGCCTCTGCTTCTGCCCCTCCTCAAATGAATGAATGAATAAATATTTTTTTTAAAAAAAGAAAGAATGGTATAAAATTTCCTAGGACATAAAAGAATATGTTTCTAAATTGAAGGGACCAACCAGGTATCCATCACTATGAAATTTTGTTAACTCTGGGATTCTGGGACACACTGGAACAGTGCCATCAAGGTCTAAGAGAAATTCTGTCCAACACAGAATTTCTTACTTCGCAAAACCATTAGTTAATTGTGAGGGGAGAATGTAGACCAAGAAAGAAAGTCATGTCATCTAAAAAGTTGGGATTCGACACCAGAGAGAAGCAAGCAAAATGCCCAGGATGCTGGTGAGGGACACTCCCGGTGACAGCTTCAGGCCCAGAGAGTGGAGAGTCACAAGCTGTGGGACGGACAGGAGCAGGAGGAGGAGGATTCTGAAAGTTAGGAAAGATTGAAAGGTCAGAGGGACATGGGGGAGGGTGGGTGTGCAGGGATTACTTAAGAAGATGACTTGACAGAGAATCTTCAGCCTTCAATCCTTTAGCAACGAGCTAAGCAAATAGATAAAGCCAGTCAACTGCTCTAGAGAAAAGAGAGTTCTATAGGAAAAGAAGGGTAAATTTAGAGGCACATTATAACTATTTATAATTGTAGGGTCCTTGCAAGCAATCTCATAAATCATTTTCTTCTTCCCCACCCAAGTTTTAAATAATTTGATCAATAAAAGTAAGGAGTTCAGATGAAGGACAAAATATCTCTTTGTTTTTCTTCCTCATGACAAAGGTTTATTTGGCTAATGTAGTTCAGTTTTGAGAGCCAAATGGGCTTTGAACCCCAGAATTAGGCAGATTTTCCCGCCCAGGCAGGGCAGTGCTCCAGGGAAAGCTTGCTCCTTGGCAACAAAGAGCTTTCACTGGGCAGAAGGACAAAGGGCTGATCCAAATCTCCCACCCAGATGAAGCTGCTCCTCCTCCCCTAGACAGAAGCCAAGTAATAACTGAATAAAGGGGAAGAGAGCACACTGGATGTTAAGGGGAAATCCCACCTCGTGGAAGAAAACATGAGGAGCAGGGACCAGGCTTCCCCCCTTGATGCTAACAATGCCAACATAGTGATTTCACCAGAAGTTATAATAGAGCAACGTAAGAAGTGTGAGGGAATTCGGGGGATTACGATAGTAGAGGCATGAGGCAGCCAAATCCCTATCTTTACAATAGAAATCCAATGCACAGTGGATTGTCAAAAATGGAAAGTCAAGAAATGACAGCAAAACACATCAGGTGGCAGTAAGTAGCTAAAAATAGCTAAGAACAGCTCCCAGAGTTGGAGGAGGCAGCCTTGGGGGAGAGAAGTCTGGGATGAGGAGATGGAGAGCAGAGAACTCCTGCCCTTTTGATATTAAGACTTGTTTGTCCTGCTGTTGGACTTTCAAGACTTTGGGTTAGGTTAGAACATAGGAAACTGCCAGTATTTGACCATATGGCTTTTTAAAAAGGCAAAGCCATATGTTCATATTGTTCAAACTAAAAGTGTAACAGAAATTTAATTCAGAAAGCCTTTTTAATGAAAGGAAAAGGAACACATTGCCCAGGGAACCTTCTGGGTCCCTTTGCCCCTCGACTGTTTTTTGTGCCCCCCCCCCGGGCTCCCTCACACTTGTATCACTACACTCCCACTATCTGGTGTCTCCACAGCAATGAGGTCGTCTGTGGGCCTGTCCCCTCACTTGAGGAGAGGGCTCTGTTTATCAGGGTGTCCGCCAAGCAGCAGGCACAAGAGCAGGACCCCAGGATTTTCCAAATGACTATGTTTTAACAACCCTTGCTGGGTGCTCGGAGCCGTGGCTTCCTTTCCCAGGTGTTTAATCTTTCAGTCTCGTGTCTAAGGATTTCCCTCAGAATCACACCAAGCTCACACCTTTGAACTTTGTAGAATTTATTACTGTCTAGTCTCCTTCTTTAGGGGGGGAAAAAAGTTTAAAACCACCTCCCCCCAAAATAAAATAAAAATAAATAAAACAAAAACCCCATTTTTCCATCCTTGGATCTCCAGCTGCTCGCCGTGATCTCCAGTCCCCGCCTGCAGGTTCCCCCAGAAGCTGGGGTGTCCCGCATGGGGTTCAGGAGACCCCCCCCTTCCCCAGGGAGCAGCTCAGCCCAGCTCTCAGGCTGCAGATCCTGCAACCAGGTGGAAAAGGTGCTCTTTCCCCTCCTCCAAATAACATGAAATTTCAACATTCTGGCTTTACCTCCCTAAGTGCAGGGCTCCTGGTAGCTAAAGAAGATAGTTCCTGGGTCCGTAGACTTATTGGACAAAAGAAAGGAGATGACGCAGGTAAAACACTGAGCTCTGGAAGCATGCAGGTGCGTTTCTGCTACCATGTGACACGCAGTTCTCCAGTCTGACTTCCTTTCCCTTTCTTAGCGTTTGTTCTATGCTTTTCAACCCAGGGATCATTCCTTGTTGCAAAAAATGAAGATGAACAGGAGTGTGGAGCTCTGATATATATATATATTTTTGGTATTATTGGCCAGAACACAAGAATCCCTCCGAGCAGCAGACCCACACATGCCCCCACCTCCTTGTGGGTCTCACTCTGAAAGTAATTTTATGGTTGTTGTCGCCCTGAGCACTTCCCACAAGCTCCTGGGAATTAAAGCCCACATAATTCTGGTCTCAATGGTCTTGCCTCTCATCTCTGGCTTCAAGCACTGATCTCTCTCTCTCTCTCTCTCTCTCTCTCTCTCTCTCTCAAATGTTCTTTTGAAATCAGGACTCATAGGTGAGCTCCTGTGGAGGCGCCAGTGGTTTCCCTAAGCACTTAGTTAATTATCCATCAGTGGGCAAATTTCCATTTGCACTGCCAGCCTCCCAGGTTTTGGGAGTTCCAGTCCCTCATCCCTCGTGCATGGTCTTCCCCCCAAGTACCCACTTCTCTTTGAACTCAAGAGTTCAGGGCCTGTGCCTCCAGAGCTCAGCTCTCCTCTGAGGCTCTCACTGCCTCAGGGTGCCATGGTCACTTCCCACGAGGTTCTCACCCCCCATCACCCTCTCTTGGTCAGAACTGGATCTAAGTCGGCAGCTCTTCTGGTTACTTTCTAAATAAGCAGGGAAATAACAACTACTCAGAAAAACCTTGTGTGTGTGAAGGTGTTTGTGGAGACAGAGTGCAAACGAAGAAGCAGAGGTTTCCACTCACAGGAGCAACTCTAATCATGAGACTTTCTAATAGTTTGCCTAGCCAGCAGGAGAGATGATGGTTTGGGCCCTGGATAAATTCCAGATGTCCCTTCAGTCATAATGTGTAGCCCAATGGCCACTCATCTAAGTGCGGATCACCTGGGTGCTGGGAGACACGCAGAGCTCCCTAGCTGGGAAGCACGGAGCATCTCTACTCCTCTGAGCCCCTGCTTATGAGGGCTTTGGGCCGGGTGATGGCAAAGCTCTCAGCCCTTTGACACTTTTGGGATTTTAAGTATAGACTGAGGGTTTCTCCTAACAACTAGTGTTTGACCTGATGTAAAACATAGTATCTTATCAAAGGAAGCACATAAGGGTTCAAATAAGAATCTTCCAGACGAAGCTAAGTGTACGTTCCATCTCTTTCCATGTTTGCCTTGACAAATTCATCAAGTCCTCTGTAACTTTTCTGTCCTGTACGAGACCCCCATCGAATTTTCCTTTAATCTATTGTTCTATTTCCCCAGTAGATGGCACCCCATTACAACTTTCAATTACCTTCTGCCCACAAAGGGCAGACAGCCCAGAAAATAAACACAGAGTGAAGAGCATGTGTGTGTGTGTGGGGGGGGGGGGGGTATTTGTTTATCAAACACAGATAAATAAGAGGAGCTTCAGGTTGAACATCCACCTAAAATATTCATTGATTTTTCTAAAATGTAAACAATCGTGTAGGTTCTACACATAAGGTGTCATAAATTAGAACATTTTGATATAGACCCATCAGCCTGTTGGGTGTTAGAACTGAGTACTGCCCTTCAAAAGGATGAAACTTTGAAATTACAGCTGATCAAATGATGCTGTCACATTACTTTAAAAAAAACATTTAGAAAATCCTTCTCTAGAAATGTAATCTCATGATCAATTTCCAGCCTACATGAGAAAAAAGTCTCAATACCCCCTTTTGACAATCCCTTCCCCATAGCACCATCTTCCTAGATAATCCTTGCATTCACGAGTCATTTGGGGTTTTTTTAAATTTCCCCTTGGAAAGGCTATTTGCAAATATTCCACACTCAATGAAATTTGACCATTCACTTTTAATGATTTTGGAAAGAATAGAACTCATCCACTTATTACCTTATTTTCACCCCATATGTTCTGGCTCCCAGCTGGCTGCTTTTGCCATGGGGTGGGGGGCGGGGGGGCGGGTAGAGCAGAGCCTGTTCTGTAGGAAGATTTATTCTAGTATGCTGGCAAGCAAAGAAGCCAATAAATGAGATGGAAAAGGCCTCTAGCACTGGGAAACATGAGCTTAGAAATTTGAATTTAGCTTCTGAGGAAAGTGAAGGGAAAAAAGCTCACCAGACTCAGGTCATGACTCAGGTCACCAATCCGTGCTTCAAGCTTGGCAGTGGATTAGGAACCCCAGTCCTACCCACATAGGTGTTACCGGGTTTGTCCCGCTGCCCTTAGCCCAGAGCTGCTGGGACCTGGCTACCTGGTACCCTTGGAGCTAAAACCATCACCGGTTATTAGCTGAAGGCATTCCTGTTTCCCTCCTGGAAGGGAAGCCCTGAACCGCTTCTCTGGGGGAATCCATCCCTGGTTCTTTAGGCATTGCTAGCTAGCCCCTTTAAAGCATGGGGGAAAGCACAAGCAGGTAACACCCAGCCCGACCCACAACCACCTTGCATCTGACTGACGTGTCCTTACCTGTTCTCATCTCAGCTGCTGGGTTCCAAGACTTTTCTTTTCCAGCTCCCAAAACCTTCCTCAAGCCCAGCTTATTATGATGACATTCTTGCCCCCCTGCTATGAGCTCCTGTACACTCCTGGGATCGGGCACCCTGGCTTGCTGGGTAAGAGATGGGCCCCACGGCCCCACTCCTGTGCTATTTACCGCCCTGCTCTCTGCCTGGAGAAAGGATCAACATCTGGCTCTACTTCCCCTACTCATCACAGCTGAGTCACCCCTCAAGGTCAGTTGCATGATCTTCTGGTTGTGAGACCACTTAAGCTTCCTAGATGCCCAGTCGGGTTGGAGCTGAGTTTTCAGTGATCTGCTCCTCTGTCTCCCTCTGGTGGTCAAAGCCACACCCGCGGGCCACCACACCAAGCTGAAGGTTTGATGGCCCTGCTGATTTATGGGCTCAGTTCAGTGGCTTCCTAAGGATATGAGGCGACAGTTTCCAGTTTCGGTTAAGTGGTGGGGGAACTAGGCCACCTGACTCCCAGGTTAGGTTTTCTTGGGCAAACCCTCACCAATTCTGAACGACTTCCATATTAATCTTCTTCATGTTTGCTCCACAGCCTGAAAGCCCTTGGCCATGGGAACCAGCAAATTGGGATGACATAGACCATTCTTTCAAGAGTCCGTATTTCTATAGTATTAAGTAACTTTTTCTTTTTTCCTAATATTTATTTAATATATGCTTTGTGCTGGTCCCCATTCTAGGCACTTTTCCTGTATTAACTTATTTAATTCTTAAAACAACTCTATGGGGTTGGTGTGATTATCATCCCATTTTTTAGAAGAAAAAATAGCCACATGTTGCCTCAGATGCCACAAGCCAGGAAGGACAACAAGTATTCATTTTTCAGCTTCACGCATAAGTTTATGAATCAAATGAGCCATTGAGTCCATAAAGAGGCACCAGGCTGATAGCAGTGGCCAAAACAAGTCATTTTGCAGGAGCTGCAGAGCCCAAGAAGAAGTGTTTGGCCGGTGGAGGACACTATCACTGAACTTCACTCAGAAATTTCAAGCCAAGACTTTTAGGAGCTTAACCAGTAACATATGGTTAAGGACCAGCTTCCAAACCAATATAGGAACATGGAAGAGAAAAAGGAGCTAGAGATGCATATGACATCTGAGATGGGTCAACACTGTGGTCTTCCAATAGACTGACCAACTGTCCCAGTTTTTCGGGGTTCTCCAGCATGTGGAAATTTCAGTGCAAACACCAGGAAGCTTCCAGGAAAACAGAGACAGTTTGGTCACTCTATCTTCCAAAGAACTGAGATTTGCTTTGAACTACTAGAGACTCCAGGGGTCTCCTGTCTCACCTCAAAGTTCCCAAGGCTCCTCATTTCATTGACTTCCATCTTCCTTCAACACTGGTGCAGGGATGGGGTCTAAGCATCAAGCTCTATGTCACCTTCTGGGGGCTTGTCTAGCTGTTTTAGTACAAAAGAAGGAAATCTTTGGCTCCTTGCAAACAGTAATAAACTTGTTACCTCAAAAACAGAACTAGCAAGAAATACATATTTTTCAAAGTTTGGATATAAAGGAGTTTGGAACATGCTACCCCAAAATATGCCACTTTGGCATATTGATTATTTTGAGTTAAAATCACTTGAAAAACAGTAGGTGCAAGAAAGACACCCTGACTTTCCTTTTTCTTCCTGAAAACAAGTGATAAAATTTCCATGTGAAAGGTGCCCCTCTATACCAGAGAAAGAAACATTCTCATCACCAGGGACAGGGGGTCAGGGCCAAGAGAAATCTATAAAAAGCAGACCTTGTTAAAATAATTTTAACAAATTTATTTTCCTTTAGTCTCCCCACATATTTTAGTAACCTTCCATTTTGCCATTCTTTGTTCAATTTAGTATATAACCATTTCTTTGGATCTTCATTTTTCTTATGATAATTCCCACATACATATAAAATTCATATGTTTTTTCTCCTATTTATTTCTCTGATGTCAGTCCCAAATGGAAACCCTAGGCGGGTGGAGGAAAATTCTATCCCCCCTACGGATGAACTAATGAAATTCAGATGTCTAAAATATTGGGAACAGGAAGGTGGGTGTGAGGAAAGGAAGAGATGTCACACTGGATGTCCCTTCGGCCCCCTACTGGCCAATAAAATGGTACCTAAGTGGACCATGTGTCTGAGCTGGTGCCCAGTCCTTATGTCCAGGAGCTCTTACAGGTACTTTTAAAGAAAACAATGAACAAATAACCTTGACTAAAAGAAATACATGACTGAAAGAACTATGAAACAGAAAGTCAATTTGATATAGCCAAGTGATTTATTTACCCTTTCTTCCATCTTGCCAAATCTAAAATACTCATAAAGAACCAAGAAGAAAGATAACTTTAGTACCTGATTTTCTTATCTCCTTTTTGTACCCTAACTGGCTAGATTTCAAATGAAAAGCCTTCCTGAGCTTGGGTAAGTACATAAAATCCTATAACAGAAGGGACCTGCCAAGGACTTGCCTGAGGGAGAGCCGGCCTGGTCCTTCAGTAGACTCTACCACCCACGTCCAATCCAGCTGCAGTTTCAAATTTTTGTCCCAGATCCTGAGCATTTCCAGCTTGCCATACTTGGATCCACCTTCTTTTAAATCTTGACTTTTGGCTCTGACCTCTGAATTTAATCCCTGTATTTAGCTTCTGTAAACATGATGTTTAGACATCTTCCCTCATCAAGATTTCAGCTACAGACGTTGTCTTTGCCTGTCCTTTGGTTTCCTGGGGCCCCCTATGAGCTCTGATAGGAACTCACAGCCCTGGCCTTGACCTCACAAAATCTAATCCACTCCCAGTTACTTAGCTGGACAATATTAGCTGGCCAGGAGTCAGGCCTGAGAGTCAGACAATAGAGAATCTGGCATTAACCGTTCAACCCCATGGGTCTCAGTATTTCCATATTAAAATGTAGTGATCCCTGCACATGCCCACCATTAGGGCATCGGGACTCCTCAGAACAACCTCATAAACCTATAAGAAAAATTGTTATAATCCTAAGAACCTCATTTTTTTTTCTTTTAGAGAGAGAGAGAGCAAGAGTGGGAGGCAGGAGTAGGGTGGCAGACACAGGGAGAGGAAGAAGCTCCAAGCCCAGTGCAGAGCCTGATGTGGAGCTCCATCTCATGACCCTGAAATCATGACCTGATTCAAGCCAAAATCAAGAGTTGGATGCTCAATGGACTGAGCCACCCAGGTGCCCCTAAGAACCTCTTTCTACATAGCATTACCCTTGCCTATGCTTACACATAGGCTCTTTGATTTCAAACTTAAAAACAAAGCAGGTGCCTGGCTGGCTCAATTGGAAGACCATGCAACTCTTGATCTCGAGATTGTGCGATTGAGCCCTACGATGGGTGTAAAGATTACTAAAAATAAATAAACTTAAAAAAAAAAAGCAAAAACAGACAATCCTGACCCAGAGAAGGAAAACAATTAGCAGGCTTTAGGTAAGTACCCTGAATTGTTAAAAAGAAACATACTGTCTAAAACTGATTCCCAGACGTGATTTGTATTCATGTCTCTGGCCTAGAACCAATCAACAGTGCAGCATTAATAAACCCCATTTGGCATAATGCAATGATGACCGTCATTATTACTCCAAGAAAGAGGACACAGGAAGTGGAGACATCACTGCCCAGAGAATTGCTAAACAGGATTAATAGAAGTGCTCTGAGCAGTTCAAGTTTTCCAGTATCAGTGAGACCATGTCTCTGTTTAGCACCTTCTCTAGAAGTGTCTGAATCAGATTTTGGTACCCTCGCGGTCTGCTTTTGTATCAGCCCTCAGATTCCCCGGTTCAGACAGAAGCTTCCTCGTAGAAACGGTCCTCATCCAAGCAATGAGACAAGCTTTTTAATTAAATGCCCTTTATATGCTCCTGTGACTCTTTCATCTGCTCTGCCTCCTTTATCTCTCTCTGGGATGCAATTCATTCAGTCTTTTTTAAACAGAACACATCTGCTTAACCTTGCCCAAAAGAAACTTCTACTGTCCTATTTATTTTAATAACCATGTGATCTACTAACGAACATTGAACAGCAGAGATTAATCAGAGGAAATCTCCCCCCAGTTGTGCTTTATCCATTAAACACGTGTGAATCTGTGATGATCTCGGCTTTCCTTGTGCCCAATGACTAATTGAGTTTGAGACAGTGGCTGTCAAATGCTGGAATAGAATGATTTATGTTAAGGATATTTTTGGTCTCTGGTATCTCCAGCTTCAGAGGGAAGAAAAGAAGTCGTTACTGTCTCAGGATTGTGACAATAGGCAGTTTCTAACAATGGGATCACCCTGCTACGACCAGCCAGGCTATTAACGGAAAGCATCTTTGCTTTCACCCACTGCTCCTGGGCTAGTGATCTCGCAGATTTTTATTTGCGTTTATTTCAGCTGCAACATGTATTCTATTCCCAGTTATCCTTCCCTGAGATCTTATTGAAGCTGCCACTGGGAACCATGGAAATAAGTGATAGTCTCAGTGAAGAACCAGCTGCTGGGCCCGGCCCACCATTCAGATGATATATACCCCAACCTGGCCCCTCTCTCAGCAACAGCGACTCAGAAATACTCTGGCTATTCATGGAAGAAACCCATTTCCTGCCAGGAACTTGATTACCATTGCTCTTACTTGGGACTGTAAAATGGCAGTAGGTGAATAGAAATTTGAGGCTGATGTGTGTGAACTAGGTTTATAATACCACCCTCTGGGGTGGGGTGGAGGGGGCAGTGTGGAATAGGGCAGGTGGGACTGATTTTTAATTGTTTTAACAGACACAGTACACAACTCAGAACCCAAACTATGTCGACCTGTAAGCTATGGAAATATTATTAATAACATTTAAGTGCTGAGTTCTGATGACTGTAGATTTGCCCTCACCATTTGATCACAAGGGCACTTTAATCAACCAGCCAGATTTGAAAGACTGGCATGGATCACAAGGTGAAGAGACTTGTGACATTGCTTCCCTGGCTCTTCTGCTGCCTCTGGGAGCTGTCTGTCTCGGATCCAGGAAAAGCATGGCCATTCTCCCATCTGCAATCTCCTCCAGGCTCTACTGCTCTCCCGCTGCCAGTCCTGCCCCAGGTAACCACCAGAACACCCTCCCAGCCAGCCTGCTTTCTGCTTCCCACCCCTAGCTGGTGCTCACAGCCCCCATCACTGGCCCTTATAAGGCTTTTCTGATACCATGTCAGATGAGTCTTCAGGTGCCCAAGGAAATGGATGCAAAATGCCTCCAGGGGGTTAGATACCCAGCAGTGAGGCACTCCAAGGGCAGGTATTCACATCTCAGGGCAACAGTAGGAAATGGTGTTCCTCACATCGCCCTCCTCTTTCATGCTCTAGCCCTCCTGTCCCCCATCAGTGGGTCGGCTCCCCCATGAAGGGCCCCACCCTCCTCTCTCCCCAACAATGCTGCTCAGAGCATCCATCAGCAAGAGTCATGCAGTGATTGGGCTGTGACTCTCAACTGTAACAGACAGAGACTCCTCTCACGCTTAAACAAAGGAGATTTCCATAGGTGGGAAGTTCAAGGGGCAAAGTACCTCCAGGCATGGTTGTATCAGGGGTTTTGACAATGTCCTCAGAAACCTGGCACCCTTTCTCAGCTCTGCCTTTTTTGGTCTCAGCTTCATTTTGAGGTGCGGGCTCTCTGTGTGTTAGCAAGGTGGGTTTCCAGCAGCTCTCGATTCACCTCGTCTTTATGGCTAGTGGTCCCAATAATCCCAATACAAAAGCCAGGGTGCACTCTGGTTGACCTAACTTAATCAAGCATCACCCCTAAACCACTTACTACGGCCCCATGGATTGTGCAGTCAAATTAGTCAGCCTTATGTCATATGCTCAGCCTAAAGCACTTGGAAACGGCTCCCTACTGAAATTAGGGGTTTTGTTGCCAAGAGGAGATGGCTCAAGAGACAGGCAGGGCAAACACAACAATAGCTATGATGATAGCCCTCCGTACTGTTTACAACGCCTCGGCCCAGATGAATAGGTCCATAATGGAGAAGCAGCCTCCATTAATAACGGGCTAGTAGGATATGGGGGCTTCTAGAACAATTCTAGTTATATTTCCTGCATGCTGCTATTAACTGCAGTGATATCTAACCCCCTCAAAGTATTACACTTATAATATGTGTAATATTCCTATGGAATCAACCCTGCTTGGGTATCACTCTTTAAAGCAACAGAACTCAAATTTATTTTTAAGCACCATGACTTTCTTCAAATAAAATTGCATGTAAATCCTGATATAGAAAACAGAAGTTAAGGGGCTCTACTTACAGCTGAGAGTTGGAAGTGCTAAAGCATGGAGACAGGCAGACACAGATATGGCCGGTGGTCCCTAGAGTGCATCTTAAGAACCCTTGAGATTCCTGAAAGAACAGTTTACAAACAAAAGATCCAACTGTTCTTGGTACCAGGCCCATAGGTCACCTTAACTAATATTTGTAGCTAACTCAGTTCCCTTATCATACCCATATGTAAAGGAACTCAATGTTCACACCAACTCAGCTGAGAAACTGAGTCTCATGGGTCTGTAAGTGGTAAAGCAAATTTCTAACCCAGGACTAATTATTCCCAAACCAGTCCCCTTATCTCTACCTATTAGAAACTCAGCATATAGGACAGCACGTTGATTGAAAAAAACAGGACACAAAGTTACATATGTCTAATATGACCCTACCTATTTAAAAATATAAATGCATGATTAAATTATTAGAAGATTGAAAGGGAATATGCTAAAGCATTTCTTAACAGATCATCTAGGTTGGTAATTATAATGATTGTAATAATAGCTAAAATCTAAGTGTTTACTACATGTCAGAGACTTTGCTAAAGACTTTATGTAAATTGTCTCATTAAATCCTCATAACAACCACTTGGGGCAGTTATCATTATTTTTCTCATTCTACAAAACAGGAAATGGCAAATGGCTTGCCCATAGTCATACAGGTTCTGAGTTCTGGGCTCAAACTCAATTTCTGAAGACCTTGCTCATAACCATATACTCTGGTGCCTTCCACTAATAACGGACATGTATTTATTTTTCAATCACACAAAAAATTAAATATTAAGATAAAATCAGATCTGGAGCCAAATTTTCTTCAATGCATGATTACGGGCCAGGACATGGGAATTTACTGGGCTTGGTGCCTTGTCCACCATACAGGTTAACCTGGGTGGCAGGGCCTTCCAGCCCATCCCGGGCTGTGTGCCTGCAGGCCACACCACCCTGCAAGCACCCAGCCATGAGAAGTACCCTCCTTGGTGGTAGCTCAGCTCATGCCCTCCCTGGGAACCTTCCCTGGGTGATCTGCTTCAGAACTAAGGTTATAGGTTATATGACAGGGACCTGATCACGGTTGGTTTGAATCAACCTTTCTATTTTCCCAGACTCTGATTTAGTGCCTGCTTCCCTTCTAGCCTCCTGTCGCTACCTGGGCTCCGACTCATCTGTGGCAGAGTGTACATTGCTCACTTGCAGGTAGCCTTCAGAGGATGGGCTCTGAAGGTCCACAAATCACAGCTTTGAAAATGGGCAGAGAAGGCAAAGTTGCCAGCATAATTTCCCTTTGACCAGCCCCTGCCCGTCTGGTGACCGAGGCCCCAGCACGCCTTGGCTCTGTTGATTTCCCTGGTAATGCATCTGCTCCAATAGCAGGGGGCTGAGGAGTGCTCCTCAGTAACTGCCTCCTCCATGGCTCTTCCTTGGCTCTCTCCTTGCCCATTGTAGTCCTGGGGTCTTCAATGGGACACTGGGCCAATTATGCCTTCCTGACATCCTCGATGCTGTCCTGTAGGCTGAGCAATTCTGAGAGCTGAATTTCTGCATCCAGCGGGAGTCGGGCTGATAGCCACTCTGTCAGCCAGGTCACTGTTTCTGGCCTGTGGCTTCCTTCTCATGGGATGGGTCACACTGGTCCACCTGGAGCCCAGGTGTGGCAGCCTAGCTGTCAGAGTTGGCTGGTCCAGAGCAAGTCTATGTGATTGACAACCTGCTGAGGACTCTAGTCTTTGGTGACTATGCCCTTTCTTTGGCTGGTCTCAGGGCAAGGACAGTGTATCACAGCAATCCCCCCAAACAGTACTCCTTACAATAGTGTCTGCTGAGACACGGATACGTTACAAAGGAGGGGAAACTGTCTATTATCAAATGAGTTTGCAAAATTCTGCCTCTATAACTTTTATTGGAGATTCACAGCTCCCATTAGAATATTCAGGGGGCTATGAAATCCTGCAATAAAGAAAACTGGTTAACTAGGCTATACCCAGTGTTGCCTAAACTTATTTATAAGGCAATAGCTCACCCCTCTGTCCCCCAGAACTTCTAGTAGCCTCACCTTGGACACTGGTATTCTAATGAGCTGTCTGGAAAATCTCGGTGGCCTGAGAGTAGAGCCAGGTAATCACCCAGTGATGTCTCTAACCGGCTCTATGGAAGTCACTTCCTTTCCCTGGGGCTCAACTTCACCTGTAAAATGGGGGTTAGGTTAAGACAGTTTTCAAATGAATCCTGAAGGAATCCTGCAGTGTCCATGGATCTATCTTAGGTGCTTCCTCAGGGGATGAAGTAGAAGAGAGGTCAGCTTGGAGCCCTGCAGACCCCCTCGGCCACAGCTGGCACAGCTTTGCTGGCAGCTATTTTATGTATAATAAAGTTTCCTTGTAAGAGATCCTGTAAAGAAATTCCCTTTGGAAGGGAAGGTGGTAGAAAAGGGACAGAAGGAGAGGAAGAGTATGAGGATGTCCATTGCCATCTTGTTCCCCTGACTCCCACAGCAGTGTCTGACTCCCCCAGTTGGGGTATCAGTTTAGGAACCCCACCACCACCTCCCCCAACATACACACACTCTCAGGTCCTCTGCTAACCAAAGGCTCAATGTCATATGGTCCAACACCATCTTGCCACCGCCAAACCCCTATTCCCCAAAGTGAAGCATATGAACTACCCAGCTGCTCATTAAAATACAGATTCCTGGGTTTCACTTCAAAACTACTGAATCAGAATTCTGGGAGAAGGGACCTGAGAATCTGCATTTTAACAAAAGCCCCAGTAGATTCTTAGCTACTTCAAAGTTCCAGGCCCACTGCTCAGGTCTTGGGAGCTGGGCAATTTCCACTGCACCCCCCTCCCCGAGGCATTTGATGCCCCCTCCCCAGCACAGGGCTGGAACTCGGAGACCACCCCTACCACCGACTGGGTGCAGGGACCCAGGCGAACCTCACAAGCATGCCCAGAGCAGCCAACACTAAGGCCTGGGGATGAAGGTCCAATGTCGGTCGCTGGGAAAAGGCAGTCTGGAGTGAACACAGGGCGCTAAACACTTAGAGGAGGAGGTTGGAGCCAGAGAAGCAACAAGCAAGCTAGGGAAGATCTGTGTGGGCACAACAGGAGAGAGGAAAGCTGACTGAGCCCCAGAGATCCAGGGCAGCTTGTGGCTGGGCTTTGCTTTGTCCTTTGTACCGTATTGTGATGGGCTATTTGTGTCTTATCAGCCTGTGTCACAGAAGCCGACCAACCGGTGAGGGATGGCAGGAGAGGGGCGCCCATGGGCAGCCTCAGAAAGAATCCCTTGCCTTCTGTCCTCTTCCCTAAAGTGCAGGCTACCCCAGAGGTCGCTGGGAGAGGGCACACAGTCTTCTGGGATAGTTCCTCCCCCATCCCCAAGCGCACCCCAGGGTAACAAGGTTGGCAGCCCCCAGAGCACCCCACAGGGACATAGGCCATGCCCTGCGTCCGAGTCTGCGTCGTTTCTCTGCGTCCCTGAAGCTTAAGAGCTGTGGGCCCAGAACCCAGTCAACAAACAACAGCCAGAGAGCCTTCTGGCTTCAGGATCACATGGCTGGGCTGGAAGCAGATCAGGATCAAATCACCAGGGAAGGTCCTGAACCCCCAGCATCCAGCTTCTAGAAGGTTCTGGCTTTTCCACCCTAGTGACGTCAGTGGCCTCAGATTTCCATCAGTCTTTCCTCCTCTGTCACATCAAGTGTGTGGCTAGGAGAGTGGGTCTGGGTGTCTGGCGGACCTGGGGTGGAATCCTGGCCAAGTGGTTCACGCGGGACGCTCCAGTAGTTCCCAAAGTTGGGGGCGGGCAGGGGGTAAGGGTTCTCATCAGCACCTGGCACTGGCACCGGGGCAGCAGTGGGGTCCCTGCCCCATGATGACCTTTACAAAGACTCAGTGATGCGGGGACAGGGCAGCCCCTAGCACTGGGCTTCTTAACACATTTAGATTTTTATTGTGATTTTTATTATGTGTGGCAGGCCCCCAACTAAGGCCCTTTCAAATTCATGCAGCAGAAAGGGTTCAAAACCTTCCTTGATGGTCGGGAGGTTATTGAACTAAACCCGAGGACCAGGAGAAGAGGAGAGCCTGTGGAGAGGGGACCTGCAGGAGCTCACACCTGCACAAAGTAAGGAGGGGCCCCCGGATTTGAAAGAGACGTGGGTACTTTCACACTAGTTCCTATACACAATCAGAGACATGGGTTTTCTCATTTGTTCTGTGGGAACCTGTAACACAAAGTGAAAACACAATAGCACCAACCAATCAATTTTCTTCATACAAAAAAAATTATATATATATATATATATATATATATATATATATGCAGAATTCCAGGATGTTTACTGGAAGAAATGCAGATAGGAAAGGAAAGTCTGCAAAAAGGCACTGCCCGGTCCTCAGCGGGGTGCATGTTCTCTAGTCCAGGCTGCTCCCTGCTTGGTCACAGGTTCACTCCTGCCCCTCTGCTGTGCCTTCAATGCCTTGGCCTTCTGGACTGTAGTTCTGATGGGTTAACAAGCCTCTGAATTACCAGGAGGGTTTGTAAAAACACAGACTTCTGGTCCCACACACCGAATTTTGGATTTGGGACTCAGGAATGGGGGGCCTCGCTGTGAACAGCAAGGGTCTGACACTATCCCTGGTCAGCAGCTTTACACCTCAGGTGCCTCATCTATCAACTGGGGATAAGAACATCAACTTCACAGGGTTCTTGTGAGGGTTAAACTAGTTACCCCTCATAAAGTGCTTAGGATACTTTCTGGAATTTATGAAGCTCTCAATAAATGTGGGCTATATAAGTCATAATCCCAGAGAAGGGGTTGCAATAAGGATGTGCTTTGCTATAAAATGCACCATGCTCCCTTTGTAGAACCCAAGTCATCCCTCAAAATGGATTTTCTCCTTGGGTTCATCACTACATCTTTTCAAGCTGTATTAAAATTCATAGCACCTAAAAATGTACTGAGTGCCGAGTATGAACTAGGAATGCTAAGCAACTTACCCGGGGTTCTTTCTACCACCTTCATGATAATCCTGTGAGATGGGACTACGATCCTGCTCTTGCAGGTGAGGAGAGGGAGCCTGCCAGAGGACCTACATATCTGAAATATCTTGCTATGGGTCCCACAGCCTCTAAGTGGCAAAGCTGGGGTTTGAGCCTTCTAATCCCATTTGACTGCAGAGCGTATGCCCTGCTCTACTCCGGACACAGCAAATAGATTTCATCATCTAGTCATCCCATCAGCTAACAGTCGCCTGGGGCAGAGGATTTTGAGGCATAAATATCCTGGTTCAAGGGGAAGGACTACTGGAATTGATTAGAAATGTCTAGCTGCCATGCAGCCAGAGAGGGGGGTGTGAAAACATTGGCCAGATATTTGCTGCGCCTGCACTTTGCTATGGCAACACAGATGGTGGTAAAGGTTTCCTCATTTTATTGAAGATTATATTTAAATACACACAAATCAGGTGAATGCCCCCAGGAGTTACTAATGATTTCAGATCTGAGCTCCTCTGCCCACTGTAATTTCATTTATGTGGCATTTCAGTGCACACCAATGAAGGCAAATAGTCATGTGACTAAGCCACATCTGTAGATGATCCAAAACCATTTTTTTGTTGTTGTTGCTGTTTTAGAGTTCCAACAGGGATACAGTCAATAGACTATCTGACATGATTGATAGATATTCCAGCAAGTTTCTGGACAGTATGCAAGTATTTAAAGAGGAGAGGGATATTCCATCTTCAGGTGAAACTGAAAACACAAAGCTTTAACCTTCTGAAGTTGATTCCTGATTGTGTGAAGGTTATTTTCCAATTCCCTTAAACCCATGGTTCTCAAGTGCCAATGTATGGGAAAAATTGGTGTTAGTAAGTTGGCTTTAGAAGCAGATTTCCAGCCACCCCCACCCTCCCCCCACCCCCGCCCCCGGGATTCTAATCCTGACTGTCAGGGTTGCGGCCAGGCAATCTGCACTTTGCACTGTCCCTCAGAGTCTTAGGACCACACCTGGGAAGCCCTGCCGTAAGCAATGCTATAGAAGAGCAATTCTCCTTGTTTTTCAATACAAGGAAAATTTTTACTCAAAAAGCTTCTCAGGCATCACTTGATAATACTTGAGAAATTGAAGGGGCAGGGTGGTAAAAAAAAAATTACAATTCATTTTGTATGATTATAGATAAATATGTGTTTTAATTACCTTAATAGTGGATATGTGGATATTTGAGAAAGAATAGGAACTCTGTGTAAAACATAGTGTTTAATCCATCCATATGCAATGCTCATTGCACATATGGATTTAAAAGCTTTTGCAGACATTCTGCTAACCTCCCCGCCACCCTTGCCCCAAGATGTCCACAGGCCAAAGTGCGAAACCGTTGATAACAGTTTTGATTCCTGCCCACTCTTTAGTATGGTTGTCTCTTGATGTATTGAAGGGACATCATTCACCTGAGAAGAGGAGGAGAAGAAAAGTCCTATTATTGAGCACTTACATGACAGGAGTAGATCCATATTGGCTGCTTTGTATACATATTTTCATTTAAAAGCAGGAGTCCAATTCTTTCTTCTATCACCTGCATCAACAGAATAGAAATCCAAATTTGATTAATAAATCCTCATTTTACTGTAAAATCAGATCTCTCTACCTCTTATATCTCCATTCCAGTTTTTATGCTTCATGTGGCTAAAACTCACATTTGAAAATAATACTGAATCCAAAAAGGGTGTTGGGTATTTGGCGAGCAAGGCACTATGTCGACAACAATAAAGACCTCATGGAAATCAGCATGTGAATACAGGGTTGAGTACAGGGGATTCTCCTTACCAAAGAGGCACTCATTTGGATGTTTCTGGACGGTTCCTATTCTGTTTGCCAAAATCAAAACTCTTCTCAACCTTAGATATGGGAAAAGCAGAAGACAGGATTGTCTTTCCATAATAAAGGGTAATTGGTAGCAGCAATGTCCACAATAGCCACAACTATGAAGAGAGCCCAGATGTCCATGGACAGATGAATGGATAAAGAAGATGTGGTGTATATATACAATGAAATATTACTCAGCCATCAAAAAATTAAAATCTTACCATTTGCAATGACATGGATGGAACCAGAGGATATTATGCTAAGCAAAACAAGTCAATCCAAGAAAGACCATTATCGTATGATCTGACTCATACGTAGAATTTAAGAAACAAAACAGAGGAGCATAGGAAAAGAGAGGAAAAAATAAAACCAGATGAAATCAGAGAAGAAGATAAACCGTAAGAGACTCTTAATCATGGGAAACAAACTGAGGGTCACTGGAGGGGAGGGGGTGGGGAACGGGGTAACTGGGTGATGGGCACTAAGGAGGGCATGTGAGGTAATGAGCACTGGGTGTTATATAAGATATGAAGCACTGACCTCTACCTCGGAACCCAATAATACAGTATATGTTCATAATTGAATTTAAATTAATTTTTTAAAAAACAAGTAACTAGGTTCTAACAGATGTAGCTTCAATAAGACGATGATCCAAGTTATGTTTTGCTTAAATTCACATTCAAATTGGCTGAGAAGTCCCTCAAGACAGTAGATGCCGATCTAGAATTCAAAATTTACAGAGAAAATCTATTAAGCTTGTGTGGACAATAACAAAATGGATGTCTGTAAAAGACAAAGGGAAAGGCAGTCAGTAACCAGGGAGTGGTGGCCCAGTGGCCCTGTCCTGCCTGGCCTGAAGGACTGGCTCGCCCTGACCACATGTCTGTTTGACACTGTCATTAAGTGGTAACAGGGAGCACTTGGGCTGTGGCGAAGACCCAACCTTCCGGACACAAGGACAAAAGTGCTCTGAGCGCTGGCCCCCATCGACTCCAGGCTGACCATTTTGTCCTGGGCTCTGCTTGGACTGCAAACCATCAGGCTCATAGGCGACTGAGTCCTAGTTCATTAAGAAATGCTTGGAGGCTGATGAGAAAGGAGAGTTTCATTGGGAGAATTTTCTTTTTATTGCAATTTGTCTTCATGACACCAAGGAGAAGCACAAGGAGATTCGGCAGCCCCATTTAGTTTGTGATGACCTTTCCCCTCTGTTGATCTCTGACCCAGCTGTTTCAATCACACAGACATGGAAACAAAACTGGAAAAAACTCAACTGGGAGATGGTTTAGGAACCTTTCCCTTTGTAGTGCAGCGGGGTTGTGGGGGGCAGGGGGGTAGTTGAGAAGAAAATCTCTCTGCCAGACAAATTGCCTCTGGGCTTCAGCTGACAAAGGGTTAACAGAACATCAGGTCCAGTTTCCTGCTCAGCAGTTTAATTGCTGCAGCCAGGGAAACATTTGAGGGAGAGAGGGCTGTTACTGGGGACCTCATTTTTCAAAGACCTGTCAGAAAGCTAGTCCACCGACTGGGTTGGATACAAAAAACAGGAATCGGGTCCCTTTTTCAAATTCAGATGACTCAGATTCTATTGACTTGTCTCTCAGCAGAAATGCTCTAGTCGTTGACTACCTTGGTCCTTCCATCTGTTATTAGATTATTTCCCAAAAGAGCCACCTGACATAGAGGGTGTGTGGTGTGTGTGTGTGTGTGTGTGTGTGTGTGTGTGTGTGTGTGTGTGAGTGATTTTAGAGCAGAGTTCCCAAAGATGAGCATGCATCCGTCATTAGAGAGCTTATAAAAACAGTAGCAGGCCCACTGTGAGAGTCATTTCAGGAGATCTGGGTGAGGCCCACAAATGTGCATTTCTAACAATTTCCAGGTTGTGCTCTGCTAGTGGTCTTAGGACCACTTTGTGAGAACTACCATTCTAACATATACTTTCTGCTGTCATCTTTCTGCCTGAATATAATTACACTCACACTCACCATATTATGTTTAAAGTATCAATTATTATCAATATTAATGACTGAGTACCCACTGTATGCCAGTGCTACCCTTTTTTAAAGGCAGATATTTTTGCCCATTTTACCAAATTAAAGCCTGATTCGGCCCAAATATGACTCCTAAGCCCATGTTCTTACTTTATTACTTTCTTAATAAGTAATAAAACAATAAGCCCAAACCAGTTTACAAGTATTTTTAAATAATGTCTTTTCTCTATTCTAATAAAATAAATACTGTACTAATTCTAAGTAGAATAATATAAACTTTCTTTTTCCTTATGCCATTTAGAGCCAAAAAAACTAAAAAAAGAATACTCAGGGAATACTGTAAAATTAACCAGCCAACAAATATGTACTGAGCTCTTCCCGGATGCTTGAGGGCCACATGACAAGCCAGCTTCCCAAGCCAATGCACCTAAAACAATTAGGGAATAGTCTGAGATTAGTGTAAATGTCAAATATGAGTGCCACAAGATTTTTTTGCCTTGATAATTAGTGGTACAAGCAAAAGATAACATGGCACCAAAACAATATCTCAGAGCAGTAGTTCTCAAGCGTTGGCCAGCAGGAGAGTCACCCACAGGACTTGTTAAAACACACATGGCCACCTCCCTGTTTGTGACTTAGCAGGACTGGTGTGAAGCCCAAGGATTTGCATTTCTAACAATTTCTCAAGTGATGCTGAAGCTGCTGGTCCTGGGACCATACTTTAAGAACCACTGTTTTAGACTAAGCCTTCCTGGATTAACTCAGCTTCTCTGACTTATCTTTTATTCACTGATTCAGCAGACCTTACTAGAATATCTACTATCCTCTTTTTTATTCTGAGAATAGAGCTGTAACCCAAGAGGAAAAAAATCTCTGCCCTCACATAGCTCACGATCTAGAAGTAACAACAAGCCAGAAATAATAAATATATAATGTGGCTGGGGGATCCAAAGAAGATCAAAAAAAGTGGGCGGAAGGAGGGATGTTATTTTAGTAGGCCGCTTACCTCTTGGAGGAGACGGTATCCATCAGAGCAGAGATGCAGCGTGGATCTATAGGTGAAGAGAGTTCAAAGAGGAACTAGCAAGTACAAAGGTCCTGAGGCAGAATTGTGCTCAGTGTGTTCAAGGAGAACTAAGGAGACTGGTGGCAGAAGGGAGGGTGTGCAAGAGAGGGAATGATAGGAGATGAAATTCAGATTTAATAGGAATCTGCATGTTTAAAAAGCTCCTCAGGAGAGTCCAGTATGTACCCAGGTTTGGAAATGACTTCTCAGTTGCATTTATTTCTAAAGCTCATCCAACTTTTCTCAAGTCTCATCAACACTGTTTTGGTGTTGAGAGGCCTGGGTGGCTCAGGGGTTGAGGGTCGGCATAAGCTCTGGGTGTGATCCCAACCTGAGATCGAGTCCTGCATCAGCCTCCCCACAGGGAGCCTGCTCCTCCTTCTGCCTATGTCTGTCTCTCTCTCTCTCAATGTCTCTCGTGAATAAATGAATAAATCCTTTTAAAAAAAGCCACTATTTTGGTGTTGACACAAAAATAGAGTGTGTCTCAGAGTAGATACATCCCTGGAGTACAAAACAAACTGTATCCTCACAGGGTAAAGTTTATGGGGCATGCCCAGGGATGAGCTTTGCATGACTGCCGTTCAAAGAAATCACTTCTTCCTCTTAAACAAGAGCCTGAACCAACCTTATATATTGAGTGTGGAAATGGAAGAAAGGAGCTGAATCCAAAGAGGAAGGAAGAACTTTTGGTGCAGACAAGACATGGAGACATATAGGAGGGGAAGAGTGGATAATGTGTGGCTATCCAGGGGGATAACAAGGGATCTGATCTCATTCACTAGGAGTGTGTGTGTGTGTGTGTGTGTTGGGGAGTAGGGGAGAAAGGTTTGGGAAAAAAGGTCATGGCTCTGTACGCAAACAGGTGACAAACGAAGCCCCTAAATTAAAGACTTCTTCGCTGAAGAAGTAGATGAGGATGATGGAGAATGAAAGGCCAGGACTAGGTCATCGGGGTGACAGCTGGCCTGGGGCAGGGGGTGCGGGGGGGGGGGGTAAGAGACACAGAATCAAGAGCAGAGCCTAAGAGAAGTGCCCCCCGCCCAGCAGCCCATTACCCTAAACGGCTACTTCCCACAGAGCTGCCACAAACACCCCGGGCAAAGGGCAGCCTCCTGTCCTTCGGGCTCATGGGCCTGGAACCAGCTGGCTTTGCAAGAAGGACCTGGCGTTATGGAGAACACTCTATCCCATAAATAAGTCAGACTCAATTATTTGATATCAAAACAATATCTTAGCTTTTAACGAGCACGACTGCCAATACCCAGAGTCGCGCGTTATGAATCACTATTTGCTCCTTCCTACACTCTCTAATTTCCTGCTAAGGAGACAGGGCTGAATGGGGTCATTAATCTGAATTAGAAATACCGTGACCTGCTCTGCACTTTGCTGGCTGACACTGTGCACCAGAGCTGGATGTGGAGGGGCTGTGGCGGGGGGAGGTTACTGTCTCCACAGTTCTGAGGAAGAGGTGGGGCGCTGGGGGGCGGGGGGGGGGGGCTGAGCCAGTCTTCACTCTTCAGCCCTCCTTCATTCCAGATGCCACGTGGCCCTCTCACACCGGCCTCGGAGATCATTGCTATCATTTGGATGCTTTTACTGGAGCTGGTGTCCAATGACAAGCTTTGCTGAGCCTCTGTCTGGAACTCTAGAAGATTCACCTAAGCAGCCTAAAATAATGTGCTCCCTTTGCTAGAAAAGGGGGACTTGTGTGTTTTTCGGGATGCACTGGTGTAGCTCACCGGATGTTCCACCGGTGAGGCCGTGGAGGGAAGACTGGAGGAAGCCAGATGGTCTACAAGGCCCTGGGTTCAAGAAGTCTCTCTTGCAACTGCTTGCTTACTTCAGAGGGAATACGATGAATGGCCCTTGGAAGAGCACCGCTGCAGAGTACACTCACGATGGGCAAATACCCAGAGAGCAAACTCCAGTTTATTAATGTATCTTCTTTTTAGGGCCCCAGGGAATTTTGATGGACTTTCTGGGATTAATGGGGAGCTGGGGACTCTCTTCAGAGGCCCACCAGCCTTGTTCTCCCCAGGATCCTGACACAGAGCTGCAGATGAGAGCGGACCTCTAGGCCTGCAGCCTTTGGCCAAAAGATGCTGTTCTTGACCCACCTCACCCTGCTCCGACCTCTAACTGGTCACACCATTTACTGCTAGCAATGCTACTGGTGGAAACTCACTAGAAGTAAAAAGTGAGTTCCGAAGGGTCAGAAAAGGTCCTGACAGCCTGGTCTGTGGAGGCCGGTCTGCAGGTGAGCCCCAGCCTTCTGAGGCGCTCAGGAACAACAGCTGCGTTCCCTAAAGCTACTGGTGGTTGCCTCCCCAGACCCAGAGTGCAGGGCTGACGGGTCTGTGGTCCGAGCTGAGTCCTTCATCTGTCCTATCCGCTGGGCCCCACCACACCATTCCAGAGCCCCTTAGAGCTGGGAGGATAAGAGCCTCAACTTTTCTTTATGGTGTGTGCATGGAAGCTTTTCCCTTTCTGACTCATCTCCTGCCTCCCTCACCCCCTTCCATGGTACTGGGTGGTCAGGTCCTTGAAACGGCCCCCACTGCAGCTTTGCCCTGAACTTCCTGAACAGCCAACCTCCCACTGTTCCCCACTCCCCCTCCCACCAATGCTCCACTGTTCCCTGAGAGACCCAGAGGTGACCACAGTCAACTGGCTTCAGAGCCTCGAGTATTGGGGGTTTTGCTGCTGCTCTAAGGCTATGGAAAACTTGAGTAACTTTCTGTGGTCACAGCCCCAGGGCCCCCAGTCAGTGTAATTATAAGCCAATCACTCTCTTTCCAACTCTGGTTCCTCTTCCCTTTGGGCAGGTAAAATCATTACCATGGCTCCTTTCTCTCCTCAGCCAGACATTTATACAGGCCATTTACCTCATGTCTCATGAATCTTCTCAACTGAATGTTATTCGGTGGTGGTGGCGGTGGCAGGGGGGTTGTATTTATTTATTTAACGCAGAGCAGCAGAAGGCCTGTCATTGATTTCTCCGCCCTCCACAGCCTACGGCCTCCTTCTGTTTTCCTAAGTGTGAGTGAAGGGTGGATGATCCCCACAAAGAAATCTTCGTGAGGCCCAGCCCCAGAGGGCCCCCCAGCATGCAGGCCTCAGCCCGCCACAGCCTTGCCTGGAGATGGCCCAGCATGCAACAAGGTCACAGGGAGCAAAACTCTCCCTCCAGGGAGGCACTGGGGCTGTATAATGGAGAGAGAAGGCTTTTTGTGTATTGAGAAATGTAAAGAACTCCTTCCAAATTTCCTTTACTACACTAATTAAAAAAGAAAGAAAGAAAGAAAGAAAGAAAGAAAGAAAGAAAGAAAGAAAGCAAGCAAGCCTTCTTGTGTCGGGTAAAGTAGCGCCAAAGGCAGGATGGACATTTACAAGAGTTTCGTTGCGCCAGAACTGAACTGGCTGTTTAAATTCTCCCCAAGACATCTCCTACTTGTCCTTCCCCTCCAGGTCCATCAACAACCCTACCAAATAACCCCGTAGAAAGTGTTATTTTATTTTATTTTATTTTATTTTATTTTATTTTATTTTATTTTATTTTATTTTATTATTTTATTTTATCCTATTTTGAGAGAGAGAGGAAGCACATGCACTAGCCAGGGGAGGGGCAGAGGGGAGAGAGAGAGAGAATCTTAAGCAGGCTCCACACATCTCAGAAACTTAAAAATTCCCTGAGTGATGTTCATTTCCAAAGTTCTAGATTGACAGCTTCCCTTTCCTGAGGGCACAGATCTGTGGTCAATCCTAGAGCCAGACTCACTGTCATTCCTAGCCCTATGGCACATACTTCAGAGGCCTTGTTGCATTTTTAATTTTGTAGTTTAACAACTGTCAGCATTTCCACAGTCGTTTCTCATGATTCTTCCTTCAGTGTTCTATAACATAGCAGCAATTCCCTCAAGAGGATGTCAATACAGCCGCATAAAATAATGAGAGAGTGTGGTTACAGAGTCTAGGGGACTGGGGTTCAAGACCCAAGTCAGCCAATTATTAGTTGGGTGGCCTTGGACAAGTTATTCAACTTCTCTAAATTCTAGTATCTTCAGGAATAAAATGAGGGTGATAACATTACCTGCCTCATGGAATAGTTGGGGGGATGAAATAAGATAATGAACAGAAATACTTAGCCTGATCCAAAATCTATAAAGAACTTATCAAATTCAAGACCCAAACAACAAATAATCCAGTCAAGAAATGGGCAGAAGACATGAATAGACATTTCTTCAAAGACACCCAGATGGCCAACAGACGTGAAAAGATGCTCAACATCATAGGAATACAAATCAAAACCATGATGAGATACCACCTCACACCAGTCAGGAAGGCTAAAATTAACAAGTTGGGAACCAACAGGTGTTGGTGAGGATGCAGAGAAAGGGGAACCCTTGTACACTGGTGGGAATGCAAGCTGGTACGGTCACTTTAGAAAACAGTATGGAGTTTCATCAAAAAGTCAAAAATAGAACTACCCTATGATCCAGCAATTGCACTACTAGGTATTTGCCCAAAGGATACAAAAATAGAGATTCAAAGGGGCACCTGCACCCCAATGTTTACAGCATTATCCACAATAGCCAAACTATGGAAAAAGCCCAGATGAATGGATAAGGAAAATGTGGTGTGTATATTATATATATATATAATATTACTCAGCCATCAAAACGAATGAAAATTTGCCATTTTCACTGATCTGGAGGGAACTAGAGGGTAATATGCTAAGCAAATACGTCAGTCAGAGAAAGACAAATACCATATGATTTCACTCGTATGTAGAATGTAAGAAACAAAACTGATGAACATAGGGGAAGGGGAGGAAAAAATAAGATAAAAACAGAGGGGGAGGCAAACCATAAGAGACTTTTAACTATAGGGAACAAACTGAGGGTTGCTGGAGGGGAGGTAGAAGGGGGGATGGGGTAACTGGGTGCTGGGCATTAAGGAGGGCACTTGATGTGATGAGCACTGGGTGTTACATGCAACTAATGAATCACTAACTAGTACCCCCAAAACTAATAATACACTATATGTTAATTAAATTGAATTTAAATAAAACCTAAGGAAAAAAAAAAGAAATACCTAGCCTGAGGCTAGAGCAACACTGTCCAATAGACAGACACATAGTATGAGCCACATATGTAATTCTAAATTCTCTAGCAGTTTCTTATAAAAAAGGAAAAGACACAGGTAAACTTGATTTTACATATATATAACTATTATCACCACAAAACAATATCAGTATAAAATATATAAATGAGGTATCTTTAAATTCTTTTTGTCATGTGAAATCTGTGAAACCTCGTATGTATGTTACCCATCTGGATGGCGACCAGCCACATGCCAAGTGCTTGCCAGGGTGGCTGCCGCATGACGTGGCCCAGGCCTAAATCGTGGCAAATATTAGGTAGAGGCACATTCCTTTCACTGTGTCTCTGTCCTTCCAGGCCTTGGAGTTTAGAGATATTTGGAAATGAACTCTCAAGTCACCTGTAGCCCCAGTGCCAAAAGGTTACTTCTGAGTTCCAAAGCCAGGTTTTTCTTGTAAGGGAACAGGCAAGGCCTCAGTGCTTAGCCCACTGTACACAGGTAGAAAGTTCTATGGATGCTCTACATGACCAGCCTCACTTCCTGGAACTCTACACCTCAAAGTTGCAGGGGCTCTGGGCAGTCTAGCCTCACCTCTTACTGGGTGCTCGGGCACCTTATGCAATGCTCAGGCTAATAGTCCCTCAGCCTCTCCTTGAATGCTCCCGGCGGTGAGCAGCTCACTCCCCCGGGATCAGATGACTTTGGCTTAGCACCCCGTCCCTCTTCTCTCTACCTGCTGCTCGCTGGTCTGGATACCAGCCCTCGGGAGAGGATAGTCAAAACTGTCTTCTGTGTGACAACTTTTCCAGTCTTTGAGGTTGGTTCTGAGGAGCCCTTAGGGCCATTTCCATACCCCTCACATGACAGACAAAGCCACAAGCCAGACAGAACAGCCTTTGGAAGGATTTCACTGCTGAAGGCACCCCTAGGTTGGGCCACATCCAACCCTTGAAGGTTGGTTTCTGCTCCCACTGGCTTTGTGACCCATGGAGCCTCTGGTTTCACATAGTGTGGGGTACACAATAGCCCCCTCCCACAGAGATGGCTGTGTGCACTACAGCTTCATGTTGGACAAGCCTGAATAACCAAACACAATGGGAAGACCGTTCTTGTAGACAGTGGTCTGCCCCTACACCTGGTTGTGCCATGGATGAATTCAGAGGGGGAAAAAAAGCCAGACAGAGCAGCCTGAGGAAGGATTTCACTGCTGAAGGCACCCCTAAGTTGGGCCACATCCAACCCTTGAAGGTTGTGCAACCCCGGCTCCATTGGGGGGGGTGGGTCGTGCATCCTTTGCTCCTTTGCAAATCGCAGCTCCCAGAACTACACGAGAAGTGTGCAGCGTGGGCCTGGAGGACACACGTTCCCGACTGTGGGCCACCTCGCCACCTCTTCGCCACAGCCCCCCCAGGACCTGGTGGCAAGCCACCCTGGGCCGCAAGGCCCCGCATGCCCAACTCTGTGCCCCGTGCAGGGCGCTCTCCGGCTCAGCATCCCAGGGATGCAGGCCCCTCCACTCTCGCCGCCCCCTCCTCCCAGGCCAGGGCCTCTGAGCCTCCTTGGCTTATTGTTTCTCTGGGGGATGAAGGTTGCCCCCCACCCCGATCCCCTCTGGCAGTGGGGAAGCCCTTGGCCAGCCTTCCTCTTGTGTGATATGGGGGCTCCTGCCAGGATCCCAGCGCTGCGGCTGCAGCCTCAGCCCCTCCCTTCTAGATATTTCTCTGCCACTGATTAACTTCACACCAAACTCCCATTAAGGCCCAGTTCAAAAGAGTGGGGTGGGCAACGGGATGTGGCTGTTGGGTGGGGCCAAACACACTCCTCCCGAGATAGGGAAGGAAAGGAGCAGCTGCAAGGGAAGATTAAGCTCGGCCTCACTCCCATCGATCAATAAATCAGTCAATCCTTATTGAGCTCCTCCGCCTGCACATGCTCATTAGCCAGCATGGACCCAAGGGTTGCAGCTCTGAGTCTGGGATTTGAGGGGGAGGAGAAGGCCTCTGTGAAATATTTTCACCTCACAAAGGTCAGTGGTTTCCCTGTAGGGTCATTAGCTAATTCACGCTAAGGTGTTAATGACTTATCAGCTCCCTTGCTTTCTAAAAAGATTCTAGCCAGGGAGGGCCTGGGTAGGGACCTCCTAAAAGGGTTAAAGATGGAGAAGTTAATGCTGAAGGCCAATGTCTCTATCTTGCCATTTTCCCTCGGGCTCAGGATGCTGAATATTCATTAGGGTCAGGAAAGAAGGTAGGAGCAGAGCTCCAGTGACACTGCTACCTTCAAACCCTGGTTCTTCCCTCACCAGCCAGTGACTTGGCCTCTTGAGCCTCTGCTCCCTCACCAGTAAAGCAGGAGTGTCCACCAAATAGAGCCAAGGGGATAAAGCACTTGGTACAGTTCTTGGTTTAAAACAGAACAAAACAAAAACCATGATGATTACTTTCGTTCACGTTGAATTAAACCCAGACTGACAAGAGCTATGACCTTCCAAAAAGGGGACGGATGGTGGATCTTCCTCGGCCTTCAGCTATAACAATTCCTGTCGTCCAGACCTCATTTGGTGGCCTTTCATGACACTGTCATTTGCAAATTTGTCCAATCCTTTAGATATTCATTCCCATTCATCTATGTATCCTGCTTATATTGCTTCTTTATTAATGAGCCTCACAAGTTTTTTTGTTCTGAAATCACCTCCCTGAAATGTCAAAGGAGCCTCCTCAGCCCAGTGTTTTGGGATTTGATAACCAGACTGTGTTTTCCTTTTGACTCATAATTTTATAAATTCTGCCCATGTCTTCGCTCAGGCTTTTCCCTCGGCAGAGCCTGTAGTGTGTCTTTCTGTCTCAATCTGGCCTGCTTCACATTTTTCATCCATTCATTCATTCATCAAACATTTATTGGCTGCCCTCTAGGTGCTGCTGCTAAGGGCAGGACCACAAACATGGTGCCTCTCCTCATAGTCATCACGTACTACCAGGCAGAGGCAGGGAGGAATCGGCAGACAGGAAATAGGTGAGGTAATTCCAGTGTAATGGAGTATGAGTAAGTATAATGAAGAAAACAACCAAGAGGCGGAGCTGGGGACTGCTAGAGAGACGGCCATCGGGAAGGAAGGGGGAGGTCCTCGGGTGGCCAAGAGCTCAACGTGAGATCCTGAGATGCTGAGCGTAGGGGAGAAGGCAGGGGGTTGGGGTGAAGGGCTAGGCTGGGGCCAGACCATGAGCAGCTCTGTAGCCCACCAAAAGGGGCTTGAACTTTATGCTAAATTTGTTGAGAAGTTGTTGATAGGATGGGGGTGACTAGGTGATGGGCACTGAGGGGGGCACTTGATGGGATGAGCACTGGGTGTTATGCTATATGTTGGCAAATTGAACTCCAATAAAAAAAGAGAGAGAGAAGTTGTTGATAGGTGTCAGTCATGGCAGTAACATAACCCAACGACGTGTGTCTTAAAAGGTTTAACTTCGCCATCACGTAGAACACGAGTTAGGTTTGGGAAAGAAAATAGATTGCAGATTTGGAGACTGTTGCTTTCATCTAAATGAGACATGATGGTGGCCGGGACCGGTGGGAAAGAATAGATAAATTCTAGGCACATTTACAAATCAGAAGTGACAAAAGCAAAGCAGGGAGAGAGTCACAGACACACATTCATTTTGTGATGCCTGTGAGGTGTGATGTGTCAAAAAGGTGGCTCACAAACCTGGCCGGACATGACTTTAGAAATCAGACCATAAAGGTGACCCACTCCTGTCATCCACAGGGGTCCATCCGCTCACCTCCATCCTGCCAAGTACTCCAGCTCCTCTCCTGTGGACACAATCTCCAGCACTATTGTATTTGCTGAGCGGCCACTAAGGCTGGGCCCACAGATTTCTGGGAGGACCCAGGAATCCCAACAAAAGCAAACTACAAAAGAGACAGTACCCACTGCGACTTGCCGTGGATTCAAACCCTCTTACTCAGTTCTAAGCACTGTTCTGGAACGGGTTGCTTTGCCTCCCAGCTCTTTGTAAGTGTCATTATATGTATTGCTTGGCAACATGGCCATCTCCGTACTATTCAAGCAAATACTTGTTCTGGTTTTGAAAATGGAGATAAATGACCATCCCTATGTATAAAATCCTCTCACTCTGATTGGTACCACATCTTTTGGGTGGATAAATGCACTTTCCATTACTTCTGGCTTTTTGAGACAAACATACTTTAGACATTACATATGCCCATCATTAGGACACCAAATGAAATGTTGAATTTGACAAACATAAGAAAGGGCAAGAAAAGAGACAGAGGCATCTTTGATTCTGTGGCTACATCTCAGAGGGCCCAGATTTTCACAAAGATGCTTCTGAGTGAAGGGTTGATGAATAATGAGCTACCGGAAACGAGAAACATTCCTTATGACATCGAATTTTTTCTAGCTTTTATATTTCTCCCATTGTAACCATGAAAGGACAGTTGAAGTCTTTGCTTCCTTCTTTGTTTATAGAATCAACTCCTAGGCAAGGTTTAACAAAATTTACATTTTGTGCTTTTAAAAATATTTCCAGAGGGTAGTAATTTATAAAGGAGATTCTGGTGAATATGTACCTTAATCAAAAATCACTATAGCAATAAATGTTTTGCATGCTGTGGTGATGTCTTCCATACAAAATAACCAAAATTATGCGCCAACTGTTACCTGCCTCGGCCTAAGGAGAATAAAACAAAGCCATCAGCATATGCCACGCCAGCAACTTTTTTTTCGGTTTCGAACTGCAGTAGGGAGCTTGAATTTGCATGCTAAAGTAAATGAAACGATTTGATTATATTTGCTGAAACAGCCCATTACTGTATATCATTTCAGAGACCACAAAATTTAGCACATGTAATCGAAATGGATTGCCTCCTTCTAACTGTGAGGAGAAACTATAAAAACACCGGGTATTGTGATGAATTGAGTTCTCATACATGAATCTGGTTCATTTTCTGACCATTATCTTGCTACTACTTGAATACAATTTAAATACAATCTACATCTAAAGTCTTTGCATCTTGCCTGTGAATTTGTTGGTGTTTCCTTTAGAAAGACTTAATTCCACATTAATTTCTTTGCGCCTCATCTTCTCAGCTAATTAGATATTTTGTAGCTTCTGAGGCCCAAAAGAAAGTATTGTTGGACGCATGTAGTTGCTCACTCTATAGAAAAGACTGTCAGCATATAACAATTTTAATTTCGACTTAGAAGTTTCTAATGTATTTATTTTCTAGTTAACACACAAAAGAAGATGTGGGTTAAAGGAAGTTTTTTTTTTAAATCTTTCTCTATAGGAGTACATGTGCTTAAGCAAGCTAGCAAGCTAAAATTAGAAATGTTCTTTTGCAAAAAGCACACAAAGTCTACAAGAGGACTGGGAATTGAACAGAGTGGGGAATAAAAACCGATAAGTTGTGATAAGGAAATACTTGGTGACCCAGTGTGAGACTTCTGTGTAGACGCTGTGTTCACCCTGGTCGTGCACAAAGTCCTTTCGCTCTCCTGGTTTCTACCTGAGAGTTTGGTTAGAAAATCAGAAGGAAAATATACAGGTACGTCAGCATAATTTGGAGATTTTTGTTTCAATTCAATTGGGGAGGACTTTTCTTCCTGATGAAAGAAGAAGCATGCTGTCCAAAACATTAAAAAATAAATAAATAAATAAAATAAAATAAAATAAAATAAAATAAAATAAAATACCCAACCCAACAAACCTATGAAAGACATATCTAAAGGAACTTTTCTCACAAATGCTTCCTGATACAGAACATCTTCATACGAATACCAAGTCAATATTAAGCCAAAGATAAAATGGTAGAACAAGAATATTATGAAAAAGAAAGCCTCAAACACAGAAACAAATTGGAAAACCAAAACAGAATAACTAAGGAAATAACAAGTACGTTAGAAAAGCAAGGGACAAAATAAATAGCACTCGTGGCCAAATTACTGGCATGGAAGAAAGGTTTGAAATAATTAAGGTACAAGCACATTTAAAAAGATAAAGCAATGAAAAAAAAGACAATAGTCCTGAAAAAAGCCTGATATATGGAATAGTTGCGCATTCAAAAATACAACACAAGAAAATTTATCTGAGTTGAAGCAACATTTTTCTAATTATCTGTAGTTGGAAAAAACCTGTATTCTGAGAAAATTTAATCCAGGACTCTATACTAAGACAGACTCTAGCCGAGCGAATTTCAGGGGGGAAAAAAAAACAGTTTTAGGCATCTGGGCAGAAAAAGCAAATAACCTACGAGAGATTAAAATCAGGCTGCTTTAGATCAATCAAGGCTGTAAGACAATGGAACAATTGTTCTGAGGTGAGAATTGCACTACCCAATAATGTTATACCCATGGTGGCAGTCAAATAGAAAAGCATGTAAGCCATGGAAGGACTAAGAGGGTATGTTACCCATGAACCTTTCTGAAAAAAAAAAAAAAAACAAAAAACTAGACAAATGAACACCTGCCAATTCCTTTTTAATTAAAATTAAAAGCTCAGAAATAGAGAAAGTATGATTTTTCTTTAAAAAGACTAATAGTGAACATTCAATCCACTAAATTATTGATCCTTAACACATGGAAATTGAAGTTACAGGAGAAAATGCAATGTTAGAAAACCAAACAATGTACAAATAATAATAAAAAAACTTCCAAAAATTGGAGGTAGAGGAGAGAAAGGTGTGAAAATGTGATAGTACTAGGGTCCAATTCTTTCACAGGAGAGTAAATTTAAAATGTTGAAAATTAAAATAAATAAATAAATAAATAAATAAATAAATAAATAAATAAATAAAATGTTAAAAATTAAAATATAACTTTAAAAAATCTTGATTCCAACATGAATATGTTTCATGTTTTCTTAACTTTCAAGAGCCCTTTCACAAAATATTTCCCGAGATGAAGAAATCTGCATTTGAAATACAATAATTCCTCTGGTCTTACTTTTATAATTTCAAGTAACATTGATTTAATAACTTTTACTTCAAAATAGCATTTATAATTTTATAAGCATAATGATAAGGAACTATCATCTTAAAAAAGACTAGAAGCAGATATGTCAGGATATTAACAATGGTTCCTTTTAAATCATAGAAAACAGGCATTATTATAGTTCAGGCATTATTATAGTTCCATCTTTGCTTTTTCTGTAACTTCCTTTTTCAGGCCTTGTGACCTCACTTGTGACACATTATCCCTTCCTGGTGACAGTAGTCAGTGAACTAACTACTTAGAGAAGACACCTGGGTTGGGATTGAAAGACATGGAAGAAACCCAAGCGTTCCAATGGGTTCCAGTCCCAACCAGCTGCTGCAGGAGTTCCAGGAGGATGGTGGGGGGAGGAGGGCAGCTGGTTCATGGCTGGACCAAGATGCTCACTCACCCTTGGCAGATGAAGGCCAACAGCACAAACACACTGATGAGTTTTTTCAGTCCTCGAACTTTCCTATTCTTCTTTATAGACTTAGAAGGGGGGAAGGTGAGTAGAAAGTAGCAGAGAGCAAGAAAGCATATTCTATAGGCTCATTGGTATGCAAAGAAAAGAGAATTTGGGGAGGGACAAAGGTGCGAAGCAGCTCTATCTATGACAGCTCATTCAATGTAAAATGTTTGTGTAGCTCAGGACTTCACACCTGTGACTTCCTGGATCCCAGTGACAACCCTAAGCGTTAAAGGGAAATGACATCACTGTGGTCCCCACTTTAGAGACGACAGGGACTCAGCCCAGTCAGGGATTTCCCCAAGCCTACTAGGTTAGTGAGTGGAAGAGTAAGGATCCCAAGCCGGACCTGCTCACCCTAAAGACGATGTGCTTTCTAGTACCGCAGCCATTCAAATATAATTCATCACAGCTCTTAGTTCATTTAGCAAGCAAACAAAGCAGAGAAACTAAAGAAACATAGAAAAGGGTAAAAAAGAAAAAAAAAAAGCCCTTCAAATATCCCAGTCCCATATAATAAGACCTCTTACTCCTGACTTGCCTTGTACCTTCTTCCCTGTGGACAGCATTCCACACAAATGTCTCAGGGTTCTCCCCCCGCAGTGCATGAGGCTCAGCTAAAGCCTATGCATGGGAAGTGGACAATGTGTGGGGAGGCTGTGTGTGTCACGTGTACATTTACTTGTGAGTATTTCATTCTCCAGATCTTTTCATGTCTATATATATGACTTTATTGATCTACTGGCAGCCTCATTGGATTGACTGGCAGGTGCCACGCAATTCCTCTTATATCTAAAGAAAAGAATAAAGTTTTTAGAAAATATTGGTATGCTATATATTTCTAAGCCCCTGAGAGACTGAAGTTCTGTTCAGTCTTTCCAAGTATCCCTTCTACACAGGACTCCAGGGGCTAATTTCCTCACTTCCTTCACTAATGTAATCTTTAGTAGTCTGCAGCAGGATTGCAACTGTGACAATAATGGCTAACATTTCTTGAGTGCTTAAGGCTCTGGACTAAGTGCTCTGTTAGCATTATCTCATCTAAGAGAATTGCTATCTTGATATTTGAGATGATGGAATTGAGGAGTGTAAAGGTTAAGGAGCCCATTCCCAATGGCACAGCTTTTATGTAATGGCAATGAGATTTGAGCCCTGGTCCAGCTGATTTCAGAGCAATATTCTCAACCACTAGACTAGTATCCTACACATTTCTCTGGTCAACACCACAGTTGAAGAGCACGAAACACCTGCCAAATGCCTGAACAACCCCCTGAGAGTAAGCATGGAAAAGCTTGGTGGCTCAAAGTTTGGGCTTTGGAGTCAAGAAGTCTCAAGCTCAAACCCCAGCTCTGACACCTGCAACCTGGCAATATATTGAAGCCCCAGATTCTCTAGTGAGACAAGGGTAATGATAGCAGCAGCTTCATAGCTATTGTAATGATTAAATGAGATTAAAATCTAAAAATGCTTAGCTTGATGGTTGTTGTATTGCAGAGACTCAAGAATGTTACTATTATTTATTTAAGCCACAATAGAAGCAATTATCCCTTTCTGTCAACCTCCATTAGCAACTTACTAAAGGTACAACTAATAAGAATTTGCATATTTTAAGACTATTGATTAAAATGAGTCAATCACTTGTCAGAGATCCCAGCTTTCTAATATTTATCCTAAAACAGCGCTGCAAAGACTGTCCAGTATAAATCAACCAACTAATATTTATGAAGCACCTAATATTTGCAAAGCATTTGAGACCCACTAGTGAGTATAAACCTATGTGCCTGCCCCCAGAGCATTTTTGGGCCCTGTTATAGAACAATAGAATGTTACACTACAACGATAGCAACAACACAAAGACAATCCAATGTAGGTGAACTTGCAAAGCAGTATTCGATAAATCCCACTTGAGGGGTATAAATAATGACACGCTTAGCTCAAAGTAAGTGAGCCAGAAAATTTGTATAGGCCAAGAGGGAAAGAAAGAATTTAAGAAAAGGCCAAAAGGCAGTGCAAAAGAAAACAGTCCCTGGTAGTGCTGAGTCAGGGAAGGAAGGACAGAGGTGGAAAAGCAGTGTGTATGTGGGTAGCTGGGGAGTGGGGGGGCAGGTGGGCATGCATGAAGATGGGGTAGAGTCAAGTAAATAATGAGGTTCTCACATCCCCTTCTTCTCCACTCATGAGCACACTCAAGAGAAGAAGAGAAATTAAAGCTCTGTGATAAAAGAAAAGTCTTAAAGTGACTTTAAGGAATCTTAGCAGCACTGTGTCTTGGGGGAGTTGCAGGGTGATGATTGCTCACCACCTTAAATCTGCTGTGAATCGGGAACTCTTTAAAAAAACTGAGACACCAGAATCAAATAGTTAAAATACAGTAGAAGTTCATAAGCAGATAAGGCTGGATGAAAAATGGAATCAGATCTTGGCCAAAACACTATGACTAATTTGTTGGTCCAACTAAGGGCGAAGTTGTACAACCGCAGCCTCTCCACAAATCCCACCCAGGAAGATCACTGCACATTGTAGGAAAAGAGATGAGATATATCCGGAAGGGCTCAGTGCCCTACCCTCCTGCCAATCATACCAGTCAGGTGCATGGCAAGAAGGGACAGACGATTCCCTCCCAGTATTGGGGCCATATACATTGATCAATAGATTGATAGATTGGCCAATAGATAGACAGCTGATTGATATCAAAGTTTTAGTGTAGCAAATAAAAACCAAAAGAAATATTTTATCCTCTGTATTTTCCCTAGGAATTTATTATTCAGATTTTGTTTGTATCCATGAACTAGTAATTTTTCAAAATAGCCTTCTGTGTTTTAAGGAGATTGGATCCATTTCTGCTATTTTTGAATCTTTTTTTAAAAAGATTTTTAATTTAATTGTTCATGATAGACAGAGAGAGAGAGGCAGAGACACAGGCAGAGGGAGAAGCAGGCTCCATGCCAGGAGCCCAACATGGGACTCGATCCTGGGACCCCAGGATCAGGCCCTGGGCCAAAGGCAGGTGCTAAACCTCTGAGCCACCCAGGGATCCCTATTTCTGCTATTTTTGAATAAGCATCTCAACTTCACTTCCTAGGAAAACCAAAGTAAGTGGAATTTTAAGGTCCATTTTTTTATGCCTCAGATTTTGTGATTTTAAACATGTTGAAATTAGAGATAAAATGTAAGATGTGTAAAATATACATTTTATAAGGATAAATTAGAAAATAAATCATGATTTATTTGAAGATTATTATCTAAACTTGAACCAAGTTCAAATATCCCTCCCAAAGAATCAAAAGAAATGAAATCTATCAGTGGGAAGGGAGCACAATCATCGCTCTGTTTTTGTTCTGATTTTGCAATGGAAGGCCTAAAAACACGACTGCTTTCAAGAGCCTGTGCATTTCTCTCTTATTTTTCCTTCCTTTTCCCAATCCAATTTGAAACTCCAATGTCTTAATTACCTAAGCTAAATATTGATCCGATTAAAGCAAATAGTATCAAGATGACTAACGAATAGCCCCAAATATCCCAACGTGCATTTATATTCCAGGGATGCCCTTGTTCCCTCAAGTAACTCTGATGGATAGAATGTGGGTCGCTGGACTGAGCAAAGAGCCCCCCCAGTCTAGACCACAGAGATTCTTCTAGTCACAGTTCCTCTAGGAACAGTAACTTCTCTTTGATGTTCTACTCGCTCAGGTCAGCACCCTGGTCAGCTAAGGAAGAGGCGATGATTGGGCCACTTCAGGCTCGGGTGGTTCCAACAGGTGGGTGGGGCTAGGGGATTTGTCTTGTTCTGGTACACGTGAGCTTCAAGCTTCTAAACACAGCCTGAGAAATTTAAGCATTTTGGGTACCTGGGAGGCTAACCAGTAAACCACACAGCTCCTCTTGGAAAGAGATCCTTATCCAGCTGGCTTCGATGTTTAGGTATCCTAAAGAATGCACATCACTGGGTGGGTAAACTTGACAGTTGTACTGATGTTAGTTACCACTACGATATGACAGTCAGATTTGATATTTTTTTTTCCTCAAATAGCTTTTTTCTGCTGCCCGGGCCCCATCTCTCTCTGATAGTACAGATGTTATCACCCTAAGCCAAATGCCTCCAGCTACAATGCCTCTACATCATCTCTCAAGCCGACCCCACATTCGTCATCTCCCCTACGTTCCCTCACACTAAAAGCTCTTTTTTCTCTCCTGTGTTACCAGACACCTAGAGGTTATCCCCCACAGAATTTATCCCACAAACTCATTCTGAACTCTAAAGGAGAGGTCCACAATTAGACAAAATTGTTTAAACAAAGTATATGCTTGAGACTCATGGGTGGCCCAGTCGGTTAAGCATCTACCATTGGCTCAGGTCATGATCCCAGGGTCTGGAATCGAGGCTCTCATCAGGCTTCCTGCGCAGTGTGGAACCTGTTTTTCCCTCTCTCTGATGCTCCCTCTGCTTGGGCTTGTTCTCTCTCAAATAAATAAATAAAATCTTGTTTTAAGAAAAGCGAAAAACAAAGTGCATGCTTTATTAAGGGCACAGGGACGTAAAAAATGGTCTGTTGATCTTCCTGAGCCCTAGCTGGGCATCAGTGTCCTTATTTCTGCAGTGTCCAGGTCATTAGTGACTCCCATTGATGGAATATTCCAGACTTCAGTGTATAGGGAGACTAAATGCAAATGGACTCAACTATCCCTAGAAGAGGAATGTCAAGGAGGCACAATGTTCCTGCTACTCAAAGGGAACCAACTGCATCTTAAAACAAAACACTAAAAAAAAAAATAGAAAAATAGGGGAAACTAATTTGTAGTAAAATGCTGGCATGCAAAGTGAATCAACCTGGCTCATTGTGTTATACTGACAGCCCCACTCCTCCTCTATTTCTCCTTCTCAAATCCCCCTAGACCTTAGAGCAATGATTTCCAATGGTTTCCCGGACTAGCAGCTCAGTGTCTCCTGGAAACTTGTTAGAAATGCAAATTCCCGAGTCTCATCACAGATCCACTGAATTGGAAACTTCGTAGGTAGGGGATAGCAATGAGTATTTTAAGGAGCCCTCCATGTGGTTGTGAGGCTCACTAAAGGTTGAGACACTGATTTAATGCATCCTCTAAGCATCCCCTCACTTTCTCCTCAAGTTGTATTTGACACCACCAGTCGACAGTCCTCCTCCCTGTCCAGAACTAGGTACGGACTACTCTTTGAGGGACCCTGGAACCTGCAAGTGAGAAATACTATAAAGGTTTGTATTCAGGGCACAGGACACTAGGAACAGGTTTTTATTTTGCCCTCAGGGTTTTTTGTTTATATATATACAAAAGACAGGCCATAAGAGTACAATACCAAGCCTCACTTTTGGAGATAAAAAATAGCCTATATTAGGTTCGACTTACTACAAATAAATTCTTTTAAAAAAAAATCAAAAACCCATTATTTAACCTCTTATTGATTCCTAAGTGAACAGATGACCCTTTGATTTTAACACCCCCACAACCACGACACAATTAATTTAAATTGTACAATTTTAGAAGCTCACTTATTCTTCCAAATATTATCCACATATTGCAGACTCTGATCAGTAAACATGTCGTAACTATGATCATTGCCTTTCCTCTACCTCCCCCTACCATGTTTGTAACTTATGGCCTCATCTCTCCTCTAGCAAAATGTTTCATGCCTTGAAACACCTACGAACACTGAGAGTCCTTTTTACCCAATGGCTAAGGAAAGGTCACTTGGCAAAGGCAATGAAAGCAGAACTCAGAGAGGACAGGTGAAATGCAAATTCAGGAAGGAGAGGAGGAATAAGTCAAAGTTCAAAGGAAGGCCTGAGCATTCAGCAAAGAAATCAAGGTCCAGATGTCTCCCTTAAGCTCAGTGTACTGAATTAGCATCGTTGGTAAATTGAACTGAAGATGAACCTAGCTGCTTGAAAAATCCACTCCAGTGCAACCTTTTTCCTTCTCTAGATAAGCACAAGCTGGTTGAGATTCCTAGGAGCTTAGTAGGTTTCCTTCCCTCTATTTCTCATTTCTAGGTAATTCCTATCTTGACCAATTTATTTTGGACAACCACTTTGGCCATTTTCAGATAGAGAATATTGTTCTACTGGGTCCTCTCCAATTTTTCCAAGTTTTCCAATTTTTCTGTGAGTGCTTTGAAAGGAAAGGGGCGGTCCAAAAGGTAGAATTTGGGTTGATCTGGAGACATTGGACACATAATTGTGACATTTGGGTCTGGGTGATGTCTAAGGAGACAATGTTCCCTGACACAACCAAAGGAGCTTTTCTATCTTTACTGGATGTGATTTCTAAACACCAACTGTACATTAGATGACTAAAGATTAGGCTGATGAATGTTTTATTTTCCTATGACAAAAAAGTAGAGCATTCATAATGAAAACTATAGCTTGCAAATGTTTTTTACTAAGAACACTACATCCCTATAATAAAAGAGTAAGAAACGAACAATGCATCAGAACGCTTTATTTCTTCTTTTTCCTTTCTCAATCTTCCAAAAGTAATAAAAAGATGTTTATGTTTGTTTTTGCTCCTTTAGAGTCTTGAAATGATTCAAATGTCTACCTGGTTTATACCCTGCCCCCTACCAGCATAAATATTGAGAGGAGGGCCTGTTACCTTAAAATGTTAATTTTTGGTCTCCATTACTGCAGTATTGCATAGGTGACCCCAAATGTGTATTTCTGGTATAAGAAAAACCATTAGAGAAAGACCACTAGCAGAGTACCCAGTAGAGACACAAAGCCAAACAAATCTCTTCATTTCCCATTTTACTTAACAAGTAAACATTTTACAAAGACAAAAGTTATTGTTCCCTTTGAAGGCATAGGCAAGCTACATATTCAGGGAGGGATGCATTTATATAATGTGTGGTTAGAGAGTAATCAATATTTCATATCTATTTCAGGGCAACGAAATGCTCATATAAGTTATTTGGTTATCCTTTGGCATTTTATTAGTTAAGTGAAATTAATTTATTCCACAAATATTAAGTGCCTACAATAGTTCTTGCTACATAGTAGGCATTTAGTGACTATTGATGCAGAGAATATTTTTTGAGCATTCACTATATGCAGACTCAGTACTGAAGTCCTTGGCTGAAATGATTCAGAAGCCAAGATGGGAATTTTTTTTTTCTCTCAGAGCCGGAGTCTATGACTATGAAATCATTTGCATACCCAGCATCTCTGGCCTCTTCCTTCCTCTACACGTAGCCATTCCCACCACTGCTAATGAGATAAGTAATCTCAGATCTTGAGCAACGTGCCCATAAATCCATCTCTAAGGCTCTGCTCAACAGTATGACCTCCCCTGGGCCCACTGCAGCAAAGTATGCACCACTTGAAACCTGAACCATCCACTGCCATAGAAAAGCACATGCATCAAATGCCCACAGCAGAGTCCGATGCTCACTGGCTCATCCTCCATAGTAATTCCAATCACTGATATCCTAGTGGTTTGCTGAAAAGAACAGACTAATTAAATGCTACTGCTCAAACCGCTTCCCTACACCTGGGGAGCTTAGAGATGAAAATCACCTAGTACTCCCCTCTAGGATATCCTTGCCTGGGGGCCTTCCTCGATGTTCTCACCCTTTTTCTTTAACCTTTTGTAGATTGTGAGACCACTGAGGTCTAAATGGACATTGCTTAAGAGCAGAGTAGAATTTGAGCAACAAAAGCACTTAGGCAAGAGAAAGGACAGAGGACAAATTAATTCTCTGATCAAACCTTCCCTTTCAGAATAATATGGTAGATTCGTTTTCCTTTGTGCCTCACTCCTACACTTTGAAAAACTCTCAGTAACACCAATGATCAATCACATTCTGCTAAAATTATTTGTTTGCATGCTTCTTGAGAACAGGAGCTCGGGCTTCTTCATTTGTGAAGCCTCAACGCCTCACATGCGTGGCAGTGACAAAATGATCTTCAGGTAGATTTTCTTCGTTCTTAATGAATCACTAACCAAATACCACCTAGTCATAGCCCACAAATTCTAAAAACATTGGAAGTATCTGTTTGACCTGCTGCCTACCCACCTAACAGTCCTATAAGGTCCTTACCGTAGTTCATCATTATATGCAAAGCCTAAAAATCATTTTGCCCAATTACACTATTAATAAATCACATAATTTTTAACAAGTATGATCTTGAATATCTAGTACAAATCTCTTAATTTTGTAGATGAGAAATCTGAGATTTCCAAGAAGTTAAGCCAAAGCTGGTGAATAGCAGAGAAGGAATAGAATCCAAGTCTCCCTGTTTCCTGCCCAGGACTTGGTATACCAGTCCACAAGCCTGATTCATTTCGTTGAGGTTCCATTTCTTCCAATGCTCATGAAGGGGTTTAGGGAAGGCTCTGACAGTTGAGCTGGATTCAGAAAGAGGGAGAAAACACCAGCTGCTCTATCTCTTTTTCCTCACGAGAGATATAAACACTATCTAAAGACTATCTTCGTATAAGAAATAAGAAAGAAAAGAAATGATAGAACACATAATTTGAAGCTAATGAGATGTAAGAAGGCCCTCTAGGATGGTTTCAGGTTTATCTAGAATCAAGAGAGGCTGCCCCTAGGTCAGACCTTGTGCAGTAGTTGACCTCCAGAGTAGTGTCTTTGGGTCTGCCCTGGTCTAAATCTCCATCCCTGACTGACATGGACCAAAACATGAATAGTGCATGATTTTAAAAAAAACAAAAAGGCAACACTTCCTGAAGCTTTCTTTCATCAGGCAGTGTATTATCCATTAAGTCACGAAAGGTCTATTGACTATGTACTAAACGTCAGGCACAGAGCTGAGTACTGTGGCTATAAAGATGAATGAAACAGAATCCCTGCTCTCAGGGTATGTGCTAACTGTGTTATCTCTGAACTAAGAACTCTTTACGTACACACAACCACCCAATTGTGTATTAGAAACACATGAGCACTGGGGAACCTGGGTGGCTCAGTCAGTTAAGTGACTGACTCTTGGCTTCAACTCAGATCATGATCTCGGGGTTGCGAGACTGAGCTCCACATCCAGCTCTAGAAGTCTGCTTAAGGTTCTCTCTCCCTCTCTTCTCTCTCTCTCTCTCTCTCTCTCTCTCTCTCTCTCTCCCTCTCCCTCTCCCTCTCTCAAATAAATACGAAAGAAACACATCTCTGTTACAACTCAGGATTTGACACTCAATACTGGCATAGGACCCACCCAGACCTTAAACTTTCTGTCTCATGACTAATACATTTAGGCTTCCCTATATCTTTTGTCCTATATCCTCAAAACAAAAGGCAACTGTGTCTGGATGCTGTGAAGGTTTATAGATTGTGATACCATTAAAGTCCAAATAGACATTGCTTAAAAGTAGAATAGGATTTGGGGATCCCTGGGTGGCTCAGTGGTTTGGTACCTGCCTTTGGCCCAGGGCGCGATCCTGGAGACCCGGGATCGAATCCCACGTTGGGCTCCTGGCATGGAGCTTGCTTCTCCCTCTGCCTGTGTCTCTGCCTCTCTCTCTCTGTGTGTGTGTGACTAGCATAAATAAATAAAAAAATTTAAGAAAAAAGAGTAGAATAGGATTTGAGCAACAAAAGCACTTAGGCAAGAGAAAGGACAAATTCTGTTATCAAACTTTCCCCCTCAGATAGAATAAATATTTCAATTCTCACAAAACTAAGAGTTACTTCTCTTCAAGGACCAATTTGTGATTCTGAAGATACAAGCACTATATTTACGGTTGTTGCAGATAGAAGTTGAAAAACGTGCACAACATCAAGCAATTCATGTTACTCTTAAATTTATCTTCACGTAGATCTAAACATAATATGTGTGAAGAATAATAAAAATTCTCTATATTGGCAACCAGGTGAACTTTCAACATTGGAACTGTGAATAGTTTTATATCTATAGAAATGCTCAGAATCTAAAAGTAAATCTTAAATGCCACTTTTAAAAAAAAGTTATATTCATAAATTACAATTTGTACTTTTAGCTCATTTTTATTAAATCTTGAATATTTTAAGATCAATGTAACTTTTAAGACAGGATAAATGAATTTAATGTTTTTATTCTTACATTTACTCTATATTTTTGACAAAATGGAATAAATTGTGCACTTTAGAGTACAAATATATTTTGCTTTTAATCCTTTAGTTCATTTCTAAAAATAGCACTTAAATTATGAAAAATATTAGGTATAACAATATGTTGTGATTTTGCTAAAATAAAGAAAAAAGGTACCTTACAGGATACATAACATTTGATAAAACATGCTTGTATTTATTTTATTACTCATCCAAACATCATTAGTCTATACCATAATACCACAGCATGCACAATAATACTTAAACTTAGTCATGTTAACATTTAACAACTGTTAAATGCCAACTTTCTATCATATAAAAAACATGGCTTTACACACATTATTTTTACTTCTCGTTATGAAGGTACATAGTAGAAAGAAAGAATATATTTCTTCTAGCAGTGTGTCAGCCTGACCTAGAACCTTCATGTGTGTGGACATAAGTACGGTCTGTGAGCCTCTGTCCTCTCATCCCAGGTGCTGAAACATCAGGGGGGTGCGGCCAGTGTCTGAGTCACCAAAAGTTAACATAGAACAACTGAAGCCCCACAGTAAGCCAACAAGGTATATAGGGAAACAAGCCTCTTCTGTCTTCTTGAAGTCAGGACTCAGTTTCTCTCAACACTAATAGTCTCAGGTGGAACTAACAAGTACATGAGTCCATGGAGATGGTTTCCCTCTGTGGAACCAGTATCCGCAAAGCACTTATTTATAAGTTTATAGGTTATGTCTCTTGGTTCAGCATCCCTTTCCTCATGCTCTCCATGTGATTCTGTGCACTCCAAACTTAGAGAACCGGTGCAGGGGGGGCCTCTCAGCAGCATCTATGCATTAGAATCACCCAGGGAGATTTTGTTCACTAACAAACCCTGGCCCACCCTAGACCGATCAATCAGAATCTCTGGGATGGGGTTGGCCATCAGCCTATCTTTGAAGTTCCTCAGGTGGTTCTACTGGGCAGTCAGGGTGAGAATCACTGGTTCAGGGGCTTCTCTCCCACCTTAGCTCATTTACAATCTGAAGTATCAACTCCATTCAGCAAACAGTGGGCAATGGGAAAGAATGGGAGAGGATCAAGGATAATGACCAAATGCCAGGGTCTGGGGGAAAGCTAACTCTGGGCAAACTGCCTTACAGCCATGGCTTTCAAAAGCAGTGTCATAGTAAAAATCACTGGCTCTCTCTAAGCCAGTAAGAGAGGGACATTTGATGGAGGCACCATAAAGAGGCTCTTTGCTACCTTATGTGTGTTATCTAAAATAATTCAATTGTACCCATGAAGTTATTCCTAACTGGCCTATGGTAATGCCCCACTGGAATTAGAAGGGGATAAATTAATCCCTTGTTTTAAAAAAAATAAATATTTGACTGCTCTCTGGAAAAAAAAAAGCCTATTTGACATAAGCTGTTTAAAAAAAAATATCACTACTGTCTCTTACAAGCCCTCTGTGCTATCCACAGGAAAAGTACTATTGTCCTCACTTCAGAGATAGTAAAATCTGGGTGGAAAAGGTTAAGTAGCCTTCCAAGGCCACATAGGAAATGGAAGAAGCAGGACATAACTCAGACCCTCTGACCCAAATCTAATTTTTTTTCTCACTCATCCAAGTTCATCAATTTTATCCTTCCCCTAAAAAAAAAGAATAGGGATTCAGATTATATGGAAAAATCTCACCTGCCTGCAGCTTTCCTATGACACTTACTACTTTCTGCTTTATTTTTATAATAATTTCAGAGCTAGATCTCTCTTGCTGCTCTATGTGAGGGACAGTATGTGTTTGCTTCATCTTTATATCACCCACAATGCATAGCTCTGAGCAATGCTGGGTAGTAAGTGTTTCTTGGATAATTAGATGAAAGTCAGATATGGTTAAAATTTCCAATTGTAAAATATTCAACCTGAGAGCAAGCATAATCCCACTGATCACCAGTTAACGCGATCTTTTCTAGAATGTCTCTGTCTTCCTCTTACAGTGGTATTTTAACTAACACCATTACTAACCTTGTCATCAGCCCAAATCCTAACTAAAATTGGTAATTATATACCAGGACTGAATTACAGTTTGAGAAATCAATGTTTTAATTCTGGGCCAATATGTTCTTTCTTTGATTTTATTTTTATACCTCAGCTTTACTAAGATATAACTGACAACACAGAAATATATTTAAAGTGAACATGATAATTTGATACACAGACATTGCAAAAGGATTCTCAACATTGAGTCAAAACATGCATCACCTCAGATATTTACCTTTTTTTGTGAGAACACTTAAGTTCTACTCTCAGCAAATTTCAGTTCTATAATACAGTATTATCAACTATAGCCACCATGTTATACATTAGATCCTCAGACTTTATTCATCTTATAACTGTTTGTAGCCTTTTACTAATTTCTCCCTATTTCCCCCACCTCCTAGTCTTCCCCCACCACCATTCTACTGCTTCTGTGAATTCAACTTTTTTTTTCTTTTAAAATTCCACATATAAATGACACCATGCAGGGTTTGTCTTTCTCAATCTGGCTTATTTCACTTAGCATAATGCCCTTCAAGTCCATCCATATTGTTGCAAATGGCAGGATTTCCTTCTTTTTTAAGGCTGAGTAATACTCCATTGTGTGTTTATACCACATTTTCTTTATCCATGTGTCCATTGATGGACACTTAGCTTGTTTCCATACCTGGGCTATTGTGAATAATGCTGTAGTGAACATGGCAGTACAGATATATCTTCAAGAAAGTGACTGCATTTACATTGGACATGTAGCCAGAAGTGGGATTGTTGGATCATATGGTAGTTCTACTTTTTATTTCTTGAGGAACCTCCATATTGTTTTCTATAGTGGTTTCACTAGTTTACATTCTTACTAACAGTGTGCAAGTGTTCCCTTTCTCCTACATCATCACCAGCATTCATTATCTCTTGCCTTTTTGATAATAGATATTCTAATAGGTGGGAGGTAAACATCTCATCGTGGCTTTAATTTGCATCTCCCTTGATGATTAGTGATGTTGAGCACCTATTTGCCATTTGTAGGTCTTCTTTGGAAAAATGTCTAGTGAGTTCCTTCGCCCATTTTTTTAAACTGGGTTATTTGGGCTTTTGTCTATTGAATTGTATGAGTTCTTTGTGTATTTTAGATAGTACACTTTATCAGATGGGTTTGCAAATTGTTTTCTTCCATTCCATAGGTTTCCTTTTCATTCTGTTCGTGATTGCCTTTGCTGTGTGGATGCTTTTAAGTTTGACATAGCCCCACTTATATTTTTTTTTGTTTTTGTTCCCCTTTCTTTTTATATCAAATCCAAAAAAGCATTGCCAAAAACAATGTCAAAGAGCTTACCCTCTATATTTCTTTCTAGTTTTGTGGTTTCAGGTCTTGTGTTGAAATCTATAATCTATTTTGGGTTGACTTTTGTGTACAACGTAAGATGGAGGTAGAGTTTCATTCTTTTGCATTTGGACATCCAGTTTGCCCAGCACCATTTATTGAAGAGATTGTTCTTTTCCATAATTTATTCTTGGCTCCTCTGCAAAAGATTAATTGAGCATATATGCATGAGTTTATTTCTGGGCTCTCTACTTTGTTCCATTGACTATGTGTCCGTTTTTATGCCAATACCCTTGTCACTTTTATTCAACATAGTTGGAAGTCCTAGCTAGAGCAATTAGGCAAGAAAAAGAAATAAAAGGCATCCAAATTGGAAAGGAAGAAGTTACACTGTTACTATTTGCAGATGACATGATATTATATATATATAAAACCCTAAAGACTCCACTAAAAATTGTTAGAACTAATAAATTCAGTAAAGTTTCAGGATACAAAATCAATATACAAAAACTTGTTTCTATACACTAATAGTAAACTACCAGAAAGAGACATTTTTAAAAAACAATTCCATTTACAATTACATCTGTTTCTTGATTTGAATAGTAGGTACAGGGTATGTTTACTTCATAAAAATTTATTGGAGACTTTTTTTTTTTTTGCTAAACAAATCTTTACTTAAAAGGATGAGGATCTTGGCACCCCTTAACTAGTAGTGCACTGATTCAAACAAGCTTCTAATTGGCAGGAATTGGGGAGTTATTTCTCTAAAAACAGGATTTTAACAGCAGCATTTTATATCTAGTTAGAATTCATATACTTATGGGGTGTTTCCTTGATTTACAGCTTTTAGAAATTCATGTTATTATTTTCACATTTTATAAATACCACGTATTACTCTGGCTTTTTATCTATCACAGAGTCTCTTGATGCTCTTTAGCCTCTGTCCTCTCGTTGCTTCCATTCACTCACCATACTCCTCAGAGATCTTCAAGGGCATGAAAAGAATCTCTGCCTTGCCTGTACATATGGGGACTTGGTTCTCTGTACCTAGGCAAGCCAAGAGAGGCATGTTAGGAGGAGGCACTTCAACAACATTGAGTCTTTACTCCAAAACTTCCCTTAGTCTCTACTGCCAATGCCTTCTAGAACCATCACTGGCTAGGGCACATGTATCATAAATGGCTCTTTCAGCTTTTTCCTAGCACCACAAAGCAATTTCAAAATGGACAAAAGAGCTTTTCCAAGAACACATAAAGAACAATCTTAATCCAGGGGGCCTTGGAACCACCTCCCATCACTTCTGTTTCTGCACTTGGCTGACACACACAAACTTTGTCTCTAGACTTTCCAAGGCATCATTTTAGTCAACAGCTTCTCCTTCTGAAGTCTAACTTTACAAAATAATTCCCACACTATCTCTTTTAGGAGGCAATTCCTATACTTGAGAGTGGAAGAAATGACCTCCTCAACAAGTTTGAAATTCCTTTTAGAAACTGCCAGCAGCAACACACGCTTCTTTTCCAGTAAAGGCCCAAACTCCCTGGCCATATCTGGTGATTTCCAGAATCCAATAAACCCACATGTTGTATTTAAATTCTCTATGAGGTACTGTACTCTGTCCCCTGGACAATTCTGGAGTCATAGTTGTTGAATCTCTTTTATTGATAAAATGAATTTCCATTCCCAGGACTTAGGATGATAATACCTACATTGGGCCAATGAGACACTAGGAGTTTTTACAGCTCCAATAACTTCAAGTGGTGTCTTAATTCAGAGCAGGTTATAAGATCAAATAAATGGAAAGGGTAATCCAATTTTAAAACAGAACTTTCATGCATATTGCAGTAAATCCTTCCTAAGTTACATTCTGGGAGAAATATTTAAATTTTAGATGTATATTTTCCCTTCTGATATCAATGTCTGCCAGCCAGTCAAGAATTGGGGATCCCCTGTGCAATATATTGGACCTAGAAAATATTTTTACCTCCATTATTTCTTAAGATTTTATATATTTATTCATGAGAGATACAAAGAGAGAGGCAGAGACATAGGCAGAGAGAGAAGCAGGATCCCTGCAGGTTGCCTGATGTGGGACTGGATCCCAGATCCCAGGATCACGCCATGAACCAAAGGTAGGTGCTCAACCCCTAAGCCACCCAGGCATCCCTATATTCATTATTTCTCAAACCCATTGAAATGACAGTAAAGATAATAAATAAATTAATAAAGTCATAAACGTTCTAGGAAGTGAAGAATAGAACATGAATGGGCCAAAGGTATAAAATTTCCTGAAGATGAATGGCATATGAGATTACACTAATGGATAAAACAGAAGAGAGAATGGCATTAAGAGTATAAGAGAAGGCACAAGGGAAGTTACAGTAAAGGTGAGAGCTGTTATTTCACAAAATGAACCCTTGGAACCCAGCAGACACTGATGCAGCTGACTGAAGAATCTGTGGGTTGGCTTTTGGGTGGTGAATAACAAAGAAAGTTTGTGTTTCTCATGTCAATAAGAAAAATTAAAGGAAATTAGAAATTCCAGGAAAAATAAGATGTTGTATAAAAATTTATAGCAAAATTATGAAGCATGATTATAATACATTTATGGAGAATCTAAAAAAAGAAAATCTTGAACTTGGAACTTGAAATATTCTACTTTAAAGAGACTTGATTTAAGAACATGAATTACATTCTATAGTCACATTCTGGCTAGGCAGTAACATCATAATATGGTCAATGACATTCATTTCTCTCCGGTTTTCAGGATTAACATATAGGTGAAAGCATGGAAGACTTAATTAAAGTTACTCTTCGGAATATAATGCCTTAAGCCTTGGTGATATAAAAATGATGGTATAATTGACCAGCAGTAGAGCAGTCGAGGAAGAGGGATGGGAGAAAGTATAGGGGTCATCAACTCTAACATATCTTATACCACGGGTAGTTACCCAATACGTCTGAGATTGATGGAACAAGAATAAAAGCCAAATATGTTATTTAAGTATAACCAATAGGAGGATCAAAAGAAAAAAAATTGAGGGATGATATAAGAAAAAGGAAGAGGGCTGGTAGATGTGAGCTGAAATAGACTTTTTTTTTTTTTTTACAGCAAAGCGTTACAAGATGAACTTTCAAGCTAAAAAATAGATATTTAAAGTTTTATAAAATCGATATTTAGAGCTATCCTGATAACTGTTGGAAGAGCTAAAAACAGAAAATGTTGTGGGTGGTAGCCTCTTGGGGATAGGGCTATGTATAATGGAAAGAGACGCATTTTTCATTTGGCGTTCTTACCTTTGATTGAAATTTTATTTCCATGAGAATGTACTTTTCAAGATTTTCATCAGTATGCTGAGTTCTAACATCCCAAGTTTTCTATCTTTTCAACTTTCTAATCCTCAACCAGTGAGGCAATGCCTCCATACCATGACCAAAGCCTGGCAGCAGGTTAAATCTCCATGGTCTTCAACCCTCTGAGGTCAGTAGCCACCTCACTGGCACTCTCTGTTTTGCACATATTACCTTGTGAGCTATAAAAGCAGATACCTCTGAACTATCTCCAACTGTCTGCTTGTTTTTCCTGCCAGAATCACCCATTTTCTGTGAATGCCATCTTATCGTACCACCAGGCATCATCAATCTCTCACTAGGTCTCTTCAGTAAGGTGTGCTGATTAAATCCAGAGATTTTTCATTTGGGAACTACCAGAGAAGAAAAAGCTGCCAGAATTGAAATCCTGACAAGACATTCCAACTTTGAGCCTTAGCAGAGGGTACTGATTACACTTTAGAGCACTCGCAATCTTAGAAACTTCTGGACCCTAATGACAAAGATGGAAACAATGGTTATTAAATCCTAGAAATATCCCCACTGCCTACTTTAAAATGCCAAATCCAAATACTAAATCACCAGAGGATAAAAGGTAATGCTGTGCAATCTGCTTTGGAAGATGCAAGGTCACCATGGTTTTTCCTCACTCCCCATCCTCATCCAGCCTTTAAGCACACTCCTACCTTCACTTGACCTTACATGCTTTAATATACCCCTGGCATTATTTCACTTTGCATGGCTTAACACGTCTTAGGATCACTTCATCTTACTCGGTTTAACACAGGATAAAATATTGAGAGAACAAGTGCAAAGTATAAGGGAAGTAATCAAAACTTCTTAAAAGAAGAGATATTCAAGTTTGATACAGTTTTTTTAAAGCATATAGATTTTTAAGTATTATAAAACTATTGTAGGGTTTCAAATTTGCAAGATTAAGTAAGGTGGGTAAGGTCACACAGCTTGTAACATTAAGAGTCCATTCCAGAATTGTTGTTTTATTAACTAAATAATGATCAGGCAATAGGGGAGATGATAGTCCTCAAATCTGTAAATCTATCTCAAACCAAATGAATATTGCCCGAGCTAAAAGCCGTGATGGTAGAAATTTTTTTTCCTATATATTAGCAAATTTCTACTGAGGCCTATTCTAAGTCCTGAGGGGGCACCTAAGTTCAGGGAAATAAAGATTTGGATTTTTCCCTTCAAATCAATCACAAAAAGACTGGGACAAAAATCATTCTGTCTGATTATATCAATCTCAGAGTCTGAAACATAAGAGTTTTATTTCTGAATAATAAGAATTAGTTAAAGGCTAATTTATTCAATCCAGTATTGCAGAGTTAGCATAAAGTACCTTTTTAAAAAAAATGCATCAATCTTTTGTCCAATTGTCCTCCTCTTTATATGGCTAAATGTGAAATGTCAAACATCTTAATCATTATGGTTTGCAGTCAAAAAATTTTTTAAGGGTAGCCTGGGTGGCTCAGTGGTTTAGCGCTGCCTTCAGCCCAGGCCTGGTCCTGGAGCCTCGGGATCGAGTCCCACGTCGGGCTCTCTGCATGGACCGTGCTTCTCCCTCTGCCCGTATCTGTGCCTTTCTCTCTCTGTGTGTCTCTCATGAATGAATAAATAAAATCTTTAAAAAAATTTTTTAAGAATGCTTCTAAATCTATTCCAGCTATTTCTACAATATAGCTCTTCTACTTACCTTTTTTAAAAAAAATTCCAGTATAGTTAACATCCAATATTATATTAGTTTCAGATTACAATACAGTGACTCAACAATTCTATACATTACTCAGTGCTCCTCATAATAAGTGTACTCTTAATCCCTTTCATCTATTTCACCTATATCCCCACTCACCTCCCCTCCGGTAACCATCAGATTGTTCTCTATAGTTAAGAGTCTGTTTTTGGTTTGACTCTTTTTTCTTTGTTTTGTTTCTTAAATACCATAAATGAGCGAAATGATATGATACTTGTATTTTTCTGACTGACTTGTTTTGCTTAGCATTGTACTCTCCAGATCCATCCATGCTGTTTGCGAATGGCAAGATTTCATTCTTTTATATGGCTGAGTAATAATCCATTGTATATTTGAGTATATACCACTTCTTTTTTATCCATTCATCTATTGGTGGACACCTGGGTGGCCTCCATAGTTTGCCTATTGTGAATAATGCTGCAATAAACATAAGGATGCCTATATCCCTTCAAATTAATATTTTTGTATTCTTTGGGTAAATACCCAGTAGTGGAGTTAGTGGATCACATGGTAATTTCTCCACACTGTTTTCCACAGTGGCTGCACCAGTTTGCATTCCCACCAACAGTGCACAGGGATTTCTTTTTCTCTATGTTCTTGCCAACACTTGTTGCCTGTGTTGCTGATTTTAGCCATTCTGACATGTGTGAGGTTTTGATTTGCATTTCCCTGATGATTAATGATGTTGGCCATCTATATGTCTTCTTTGGAAAAAAATGTCTGTTATGTCTTCTGTTCATTTTTAAATTGGATTGTTTTTTGTGTGTGTTGAGTTCTATCAGTTCTTTACAGATTTTGAATACTAATGCTTCATCAGAGATGTCATTTGCAAATATCTTTTCCCAATCAACAGGTTGTCTTTTAGTGTTGTCGATTATTTCCTTTGCTGTGCAGAAGCTTTTTATTCTGATGTAGTCTCAATACTTTATTTTTGGTTTTGTTTCTATTGATACAGGAGGCGTTATCTAGAAAGCTGTTGTTATGCTCAATGTCAGAAAAATTACTCCCTATGATCTCTTCTAGGATTTTTGTGGTTCCAGATATAACATTAACTCTTTAATCCATTTCAAGCTTATTTTTGTGTATAGTGTAAGAAAGTTGTCTGGTTTTATTCTTTTGCATGTAGCTGTCCAGTTTTTCCAATACCATTTGTTGAAAAGACTTTTTTCCCATTGAATATTCTTGTTTCCTTTGTCAAAGATTGATCATATAATCATGGTTTTATTTCTGGGTTCTCTATTCTGTTTCATCAATCTATGTGTCTGTTTTTATGCTGTAGCATACTGTTTTGATTACTATAGCTTTTTAGTGTGTCTTGATATCTGGAATTGTGATATCTCTAGTTTTGTTCTTTTTTATGATTGCTTTGTGGGTCTTTTGTGATTCCATACAAATTTTAGGATTATTTGTTTTAGTTCTGTGAAAAATGCTGTTGATATTTTGATAGTGATTAGATCAAATGTGTAGATTGCTTTGGGCAGTATGGATATTTTAACAACATTTGTTCTTCCAATCCATGAGCATGGAGTATCTATTTCTTTGTGTTGTCTTTAATTTCTTTCATCCATGTTTTGTAGTTTTCAGAATACAGGTCTTTCACTTCCTTGGTTAAGTTTATTTCTGAGTTTTTTTTTTCCACTCCTTTCCCCTTTAATCCCTTTCACTATTTTTTATATTCCCCAAATGAATGAGACCATATGATGTTTGTCCTTCTCCAATTGACTTCACTCAGTATGATACCGTCCAGTTCCATCCATGTTGAAGCAAATGGTGGGTATTCGTCGTTCCTAATGGCTGAGTAATATTCCATTGTATACATAGACCACATCTTCTTTATCCATTCATCTTTTGATGGACACCGAGGCTCCTTCCACAGTTTGGCTATTGTGGACATCGCTGCTATAAACATTGGGGTGCAGGTGTCCCAGCGTTTCACTGCATCTGTATCTTTGGGGTAAATCCTCAGCAGTGCAATTGCTGGGTTGTAGGGCAGATCTCTTTTTAACTCTTTGAGGAACCTCCACACAGTTTTCCAGAGTGGCTGCACCAGTTCACATTCCCACCAACAGTGCAAGAGGGTTTCCCTTTCTCCACATCCTCTCCAACATTTGTGGTTTCCTGCCTTGTTAATTTTCCCCATTCTCACTGGTGTGAGGTGGTATCTCATTGTAGTTTTGATTTGTATTTCCCTGATGGCCAGTGATGCGGAGCATTTTCTCGTGTGCTTGTTGGCCATGTCTATGTCTTCCTCTGTGAGATTTGTGTTCATGTCTTCTGCCCATTTCATGATTGGATTGTTTGTTTCTTTGGTGTTGAGTTTAATAAGTTCTTTATAGATCTTGGAAACTAGCCCTTTATCTGATATATCATTTGCAAATATCTGCTCCCATTCTGTAGGTGGTGTTTTAGTTTTGTTGACCGCTTCTTTTGCTGTGTGGAAGCTTCTTATTTTGATGAAGTCTCAATAATTCATTTTTGCTTTTGTTTTCCCTTGCCTTCATAGATGTATCTTGCAAGAAGTTGCTGTGGCCAAGTTCAAAAAGGGTGTTGCCTTGTTGCCTTGTGTTCTCCTCTAGGATTTTGATGGAATCTTGTCTCACATTTAGATCTTCCATCCATTTTGAGTTTATCTTTGTGTCTGGTGTAAGAGAATGGTCTAGTTTCATTCTTCTGCATATGGCTGTTCAGTTTTCCCAGCACCATTTATTATTAGGATTATTTATTCTAGTTCTGTGAAAACTTGTTCTAGTTCTGTTATATTGAAGAGACCGTCCTTTTTCCAGTGGATATTCTTTCCTCCTTTGTTGAATATTAGTTGACTGTAGGGTTGAGGGACCATTTATGGGTTCTCTATTCTGTTCCATTGATCTGTGTGTCTGTTTTTTTTGCCAGTACCACACTGTCTTGATGATCGCAGCTTTCTAATACACCTTGAAATGTGGCATTGTGATGCCCCTGGCTCTGGTTTTCTTGTATTTTATTATTCTTGATGCAATTGTAAATGGGATTGTTTTCTTAATTTCTCTTTCTGCTACTTCATTGGAAGTGTATAGAATTACACAACAGACATTTGTATATTAATTTTATATCCTGCAACTGAACTGAATTTATCAGTTCTGATAGTCTTTTGTGGAGTGTTTAGAGTTTTCTATATAGTATGCTATATGCAAATAGTGAAAGTTTTATTTCTTCCTTACCTGTATGGATGTCTTTTTTTCCTTCATTATTTCTTTCTTCTTCCTCTTTCTTCCTTCCTTCCCTCTCTCCTTCCTTCCTCTCTCTCTCTACTTCCCTCCCCTCCCTTCCTTTCCTCCTTCTTTCCTTCCTTCATTTTTCTTGTCTGATTACTATGGCTAGGACTTCCAGTACTATGCTGAATAAAAGTGGTGAGAGTGGACAATCCTTGTCTTGTTCTTGATCTTAGGGGGAAAGCTCTCAGTTTTTCACCATTGAGTATAATATTAACTATGGGTTTTTCATACATAGCTTTTATTATGTTGAGGTAAGTTCCCTCTAAACCAACTTTGTTGAGGGTTCTTCCTCTTTACTTTTAACTTAAGAATTTATATTCCTAAAAAAAAAGAATTTATATTCCTTACTAGAATTAATCTGAAAATAGATTAACATTTTATCAGGCAAGACCAAGTGGTAATAGTAGTTGCCTGGAGCACTGCATTAAGAAGGATTCTGATGTTGTGTCCAAATTCAATGGTAAGGTCGACCCTAATCAATTAAAATATTTGCTACAGAAACAAAAGAGAAAATGACAATATGTACTTATCATCTTTGCCAGGTACTTGAATCTAGCACATTTTAAAACTCTGTATAGTTTTGTGTTTCTAAAATAAAATATAATTTCATAAATTGAAATTCTGTAATAGAAAACCCTTATTAAGTCTTTGAAAACTACCAGAATTGTAAGGGTTATCCAAGCTGCCCCAGAAAGAAGAAAGAAGATTTATTCCAATATATTTTAAAATATAATTTATTATATAAATTATAAATAATAATTTATTAATTCCAATATAAATATCAACTTGTCATTCAAAGTCCGGAGGGTAAAGTCATAGGCATCAAATGACGTGCTAACCTAAGTCCTCTAATTTAGCACCATCCTTCTCAGAATCCAAGTCAATTTCTCCAGGGATCATTACTGACCACAGACTAGAAGTATTTTCTTTTTTTTAAAGTATTTTCTTCTGAATAAGTAGAATAGATAGCCTAGTAAGAGACCCATGTGAAATATATGCATATATATATATGTAACATATGATCAAGAAGATATCACAAATCAGTGAGAAAGGAGAGGATTATTCTGTAACAACTAATTAACTATTTGCATTTTTATAAGATATTTCAGCTATACCCTTGTCGCACACATACACAAAAATAAATTCCATATGGATTTGATTTAAATAAAGGCAATATCATTTTTTTCAAATCTACAAAAAAAAAAGTAGAGGTGAATTTTTACCTGATCACTGATTAGGGAAAACATATTTATGTGTAAATTCAATGTAAGTAATGACAAAGGAAAAGATCAAAGATATAACTATCAAAATTGCACAACATATATATTTTTTTAAAAACACCAAAAGCAAAAATCAGGGGGGAAAAATCTTAAGGCTTCAAAAAAAAAAAAGCTAAATAAATTGCTATAATTAAGAATACATTTGTTGAAAAGAATGGGTATCTATTCACATGACTTCCTGTGAAAAACTGATGAAGAATCTAACTAAAGTAGTACAGGTGGATTCATGGGAACAGGAAAAGATTAGACAGCTCCCCTCTTCATCTTCATCTCTCTCTGGTCCACATGGGCTCTTTTCAATCTGCACACTTCCTTCTCTCTCTCTCTCTCTATCTCTCTCTCTCTCTGAAGGGAACTATGCTCACTACTCCTCTACAACTTTAGTTTGCATGTGGCTTTAACTGGCCTTGGTGCCAATCCTGGCTCCAGAACCCAGCACCATTTTAATGGCTCAGTCTTTCAGTACCTTTGTTCTAAACTTATGGGAAAAAGATGTACCAGGCCCAACCTAGGTCAGGTATCCATACATAGTTCAGCCAGATATGGCCACTGGACCAAAAAACAGTATCCCATGGACATGGAACTGGTGAGGCCAGTTTCTCAGCAGATCTGTTTCTCAGCAGATCCAGATGCAATGCAACCCAAAGACAGGGATGTGGGATGGGCAGGCACCAAAGACATATCTACTGTGCATTTGATGGTATTGTGATATGAACATGGAGCTTCATTAAGCAAGAATAGCCTACTTTGTTAGTTGATATTACCTCCAACATGTGAAGAATAGTATGCTTTCCCCCACAGACCTGCATAATTCCAATAATCAGGAAAGAGAAAATAAAATACGAAAAGAAAAAAAAAACCAGAAGTGTTAGAAACTAAGTGCCAAGTACTCAATTTAGGGTGAATTCTCAGGTCACTTTTCATGACATGTTCCAACTTTCAACCCCACCACAACCCTTAAGAGTCATTTCTACAGTCCAGCCTGTTAGCGACAGACTCTTCTCGGAAGACCTTACCCACACTCATCTATTCCACCAATCTCATGGTCATGTTGACTATAATATTCTCTCTGCCCAGTAGATACCACTCATCCCTCAAGGCATGGATGAAACAGTCAGTGTTCCTCAACTGCCATTGTCCCAGCAAAACTTCTCACTTGTGTCGTTTGGCTCTGAGTTTGTAGCTCCACTATAACCCTCAGCCCAAATGTACATTCACAGGCTGAAAACACCTTTGTGCTCCCAGCTCCACTTGCAGATCTTAGCAGGGAGGCGTTCTGTTCTACTAATGCTGTTTTACAGCAGATAGTACAGGACATGAGCAAGAGTAGTTCTTAATGAATGTCTTGCTGAATAAATGTTGAAAGTTCAGGGAATTTTTTTCTGTATTAGGGTCAGAGACTTCAAATTGTTCTCATACAAAAAAAAAATGTTTTACTAAGAAAAAAAACGAGATGTTTGCAATATACTGGAAAAAGCATCAACTTCAAAGACCAGGAGGCCAGTTTTGAATCCCAGAAAATTGTTAAGCTTTCTTTTTTTAAAGATTTTTGTTTATTTATTTGAGGGGGGATGGGGGAAGGGGCAGAAGGAAAGAATCTTTCAAGTACTCCCTGCTGAGCACTGAGCCAGACACAGGGTTTGATCTCACAGCCCATGGGATCATGACCTGAGCCAAAACCAAGAGTTGGAGGCTCAACCAAATGAGCCACCCAGTTGCCCTGTTGAGCTTTTCAGAGCCTCAGTTTCCTCATTTTAAAAATGAGGATGACAATATTTCATGCAGAGTTGGTTTGAGGATGAAAGGTGAAATATATAAAGTGGCTGGAGCATTTAATAAATGACAAGTATTATTCATATTGGGATTATTAACTTGATTAATGAAATACATATGAAATACTTAGACAGTTGTGTACTCATGGAAAATACATGGCATTTGAGTTTTTCTCAAAACATTAAGAGGGATTTTATCACTAAAAACAACCATGTATTCATAAATGTATAGAAGAGCCACTATCTCTAAAATGTATAGGGCTGGAAAATTATGTGAAATCCTAAAGACATTAGAATTTCCAGGGGATGATTGAATTTTAGCACCCAACCCACCACTTCAGAAGCACATTATTTTAAACAACCCTTGGTTTTTCAAACTCTGCTATTGTTCTGGTAACTGGGGTCAGATTTTTCCTTTTTTCTTAGCCGTTACCAAGGCAAAACATAATGGACCACTTATCAATAAGATCATTCCAAGAGGAAGGAACAGGCCAGATCTAGAAGGCAGAGAAATTCATCTCCTTGCCTGGCATGTGATGTGCCAAGGAAAGATAGTAAGAAATTGGTTCTGGATAAAATGGAATCCTCTTAGAGATGCCTGGTGGCTCAGTCAGCTAAGAATCTGACTCTTGATTTTGGCTCAAGTCATGGTTTCAGGGTCATGAGATTGAGCCCCATGTCGGGCTCTACAATGGGCATGGAGCCTGGTTACAATTCTCTCCCACCCTCTCTCTGTGTCCCTCCTCCCTTCTTCCCTTCCATCCCCTCTCTCTCTCTTAAAAAACAAAAGTAGAATCCTCTCAAAAGCATGTTGTTGTTTTTTTTAAGATTTCATTTATTTATGAAAGACACAGTGAGAGAGGCAGAGACACAGGCAAGGGAGAAGCAGACTCCAACCACAGAGCCACCCAGATGTCCCAAAAGCATGGTTCTGATGAGACAGCACTTGCTGTGGATGCACTCGGGTGGGAAATTGTGAGTTTTATCATTACTTTATTATATTCATGCTCTTTTAAGATACATATTTATTGAGCACCTATTGTATGGAAGACCCTACACTGGGCAGTGGGCAGGAAACAAAGGTACAGATGGGGTCCATGCCTCTTGGGAGCTTCCACTCTAGCAGGGAGGCATGACAAACTCACGACTACCACCAACATCAGGTCACGCAGGATACATGTCACAATGCATCCATTTTAAGCATCCTGAAGATATTATATGATTTCAAAGGACTCTTGGCATCTCAAAGATTATCTCCTAAGAAAAAGGTTCAGAACACTTACTGAAAAATTCTTCAGCAACAACCATTGCAGTCCTAGATTGGATTGATAAGATCTATGCAGCAAATATCTCCTCAAACTTATGCATGCAGTAGATATTTTCCTCCTACAAAGTGGATGCTGGGGTGGGGAGGCTTTCAATTACTACAAAAATACTATTAAGTTGTCTACACTAATTGTTTTTTAAATTATAATAGCCACCTTGGGGCCTTTGCACTTCCCATCACTTCCCCTTAAAGACCTCTTCCCAGATTTCACATGAGATCTCTGATCAAATGCCATCTCCTTAGAGACACTTGTCCTCCCATCCCTCACTCTCTCTTGCTCTCTGCTTTGGTTTTGCCATTGGTATCTATTATTATTTGACATTTTATTATACATGTGCTCATTTTCTGTCTCCCCTCACTGGGAGCCAAGAGATCTTCTGTGTAGTTCACCACTGTAACCCAGGGCCTAGAATAGTACCTGCTCATAGATGGCATCTTATAAATATTTGTTAAATGAATAAAAGAGTGAGGAACGTGCCTTATTAGGAACATTAGATTCCTTTGAATAGTCTCAAAAAAGGCAAACCTCCATCTAATGGATGTCAATTTGAATTTTTTAATCCAGTTCACTCAGAGCTTTCTGGTTAATAAGTTGGGTAGATGAAGCCGGGTTCATTCACTCGTTCATTCAACAAGTACATGTTGAGGGCAGCTGTGTGCCAACCATTCTAGATGCTGGATTATTCAGTTGGCCCCAAATGAAATGTGGCTATTAAGACCATGGGCTTTATTATGTGACAGTAAACTAATTCTGAAAAGTTCCAGGAAGTCTGTCGCAGTACATAGCAGCATACCTGAAACAGAAGCAAAGCTTTCAAAAATGACTTACTTACATGTGGAGGTTCTGGTGTTGGTTTTTTGAAAAATGGGTTTCATCTTATCATGATTCCATTTCCTAGAAATGGGTTCTCTCTGGTGCCCACACTGGGTGTTGTGGAGGCACAAGGGGGAGGGATTGTAATAAGGTCTCCTCTAAATTATTCTGGACACTCTACTGTGCTGTTGCACAGTTCACCTTCCACAGCTGTTTGAGGGTGGAAAATGTGTCAGCCTGCAACTTGAAGCAAAGACACTTTGGGGGTTCACAGATACAAGGGAAAGTATTTCCAGATGTAAGTAAAAATCTTAAAGATGTGAATGTGAAAAACATATGCAAACAAGTATATCTACGGTTGGGTTCTTTTCTTCCTTTGAAGTCCAGAACAGAAATTACTTGGTAAGTAATCATGACTTATAACAGAATCCTTTAGAACAAGAATGTCTAAATCCAATCTTCCTAGTGTCAAAATGATCCTAAATACTTGTGTACATCTAACTATACCAAAAGGTTCTAAGGTTCTACTTGTGGATGTGTTATACTCTACGGCCAGGCCAACTCAGCATTTACCTGTAAGAACTTAGGAAGAATCAAATCTTGTTTTCATTTCTCTAAATGACTGTCTTTGCAGAGTCTTCATTCTCAAGAAAACTTTGCTTTCAATTATAAGAAATATTTTCCCCATAAGGTAGCATTCTGATGGAAACTGGTTTGGGTGTCTCCCCTGATTCGACATCCCTTTAAGCACAGCAGATCCTCAAGAACTGGATGTCCAAATTAAGATAGTTAAATCCACAAGCCTGCAGGACCCCTACAACTATGGCCCCTGTCAGCTCTTAAATAAAATATTAGATTGTGTCTATTGTTGGTGAGCTGTCCACGGTCCCTCGTTCAGCTGGCTGGGGTTAAAGGGTATGTAGATTAGTTGGCCAGCTGTGTGGTAATTGTCACAGCCAGTTACTTGGTAACCCACAGAACAGCCTTCTCTCGAGGTAGAGGCTTTGTTGCTAAGCAATAAATTCAGGTAAAACAGCCTTTCCCTGGTGCTTATCGGTCCAGTTTTATAACATGGGGTATAGGTTAGGTTGTGTCCCTGACGGGCTGCCCAGTCCTCTTTTGTTTTCCCTCTCGGGCCATGAAATGAGTGTGATAACTTGGACAGCTCTTGTTCACTGGGGCTTGTCTACTGCTCACGCAGGCTGGGAGCAAGCAAATGGCTGGGGAGCAGGGCTTATTGGGGTGTGCCCTCACGTTGCCACTGTCTAACATACTTTCTGGATCTCAGGTTTGGGATTGGCCAATATATCAGCCAGACAGGCACAAAGACCAAAGCCAATGACAGAGCTTTCACGGAAAGGAAGGAAAATGTGTGCCTGATGATGTTTTGTCTACATTAGCATCAACTCTATAATAATAATCATATTATTATTGTCATTATTATTTGTTATATCTTGAAATACCTCCTTGCCCTCAACGCGTGAATGAGTGCTTTTTAAGTAAATCACTGTGTTGCAGAGACCAAGAGCTCTGAGAAGGAGGAGACTCAGGCAGGCAAATCTCAGGTCAGTCCCTTCAGGACAGGTTTGAACCAGCTTTCTCCTCTTAGGGATTTGTTGCAGAGGCTAATCAGCCTGCGCCACAACTATACTTCAAAATTTTTGAGGAGGTCAGGAAATACTATGGGTAAATTTCTGAGACAAATTCCACTTGCTATTTTTATAGTCTCACCTGGTAGTGTTGGAGTAGAAAAGAAGTAAGAAAGAGTAGTATCCCAGTTTTCTTAAAAACCTAAGAATTCGGGGTACTTGGGTGGCTCAGTGGTTGAGCACCTGCCTTCGGCTCAGGTCATGATCTCGGGGTCCTGGGATCAAGTCCTGAATCAGGTTCCCTTTAGGGAGCCTGCTTCTCCCTCTGCTTGTGTCTCTGCCTCTCTCTCTCTCTCTTTGTGTCTCTCATGAATAAATAAATAAAATCTCCAAAACAAAACCCTTTGAGTTCAACTAAGCATACTTGCCACTTGTTGTGGAAAGTCACTGTTCCTCAGGGGAAGTGTTTGGATTCAGCCTGGGATTATTCCCATTTGTTGGGGCCTGTCACTGCTCCTTCCATGGGTGACCCTCACCTTAGGAAAACCCCATTCGCAAATATCCAGACCTGTCCAGGTCTGGACAGGTTAACAGGTAAATATTTTCTTTCCTAAAAGCCCAATTCCTTGTAATAGCAATCTCCATTAATAGATCTAAAATGTTTCCTCTTTTCATAGTGAATCAAAGTGTAATTTATAGGGTACAAAAATTATGGGCTGTAACATGCCTCCGGGCCAGTACAGAAGCCACTCTCTTGGTGACACCCTCTCTCAAGACTCTCAGCTGGAACTTAAGAGCCCCTGCCAGCTGCCACTGGTCCTCCACACTGAGTAACGGTTAAGAGCAGCAGAGTCTGAGACCCAATTCCCCCCGTTTATTAGCCAGACAGCCTTGGTTGGGCAAGTTACTTGACTTGACTTCCCTCTGCCTCAATTTCCTTATCTTTCAAATGGGCATAAAAGAAGCTTTTTAAAAAACAGGAGAAGGACAAACAGTGTATGTTCTCATTCATTTGGGGAATATGAATAATAGTGAAGGGGAATATAAGGGAAGGGAGAAGAAATGTGTGGGAGATATCAGAAAGGGACACAGAACATAAAGACTTCTAACTCTGGGAAATGAACTAGGGGTGGTGGAAGGGGAGGAGGGCGGGGGGTGGGGGGGAATGGGTGACGGGCACGGAGGGGGACACTTGACGGGATGAGCACTGGGTGTTATTCTGTATGTTGGTAAATTGAACACCAATAAAAATTAATTTATTAAAAAAAAACAGGGTTATTGGGAAGTTACATGACATAATGCATTGATACCCTAACTATATAATAATTGTTAGCTTTGATTTTAACTAGTTCTCCTTTTGGAACCGTATTGTCTTAAAATAACACTAATAAATGCCTGTTGTGTGTGGGCAAAGCTTTATGCTGGTCACTCAAAATCTTGCTTGAGTTCAATGAAGATAAGACGTTAAAGACCTCTCTGGGGGTTCATTACTTAATGTAGTTACCTGACTTTTCTGGAGAGACAGGCCCATAGGGCACAGGGAGCAGTGACAGCAGAAGCCTCAGCGCATGAGGGGCCCGCCCCGCCAGGTAGCAGCTTGGACACCTGTGTGTTTGCTCAGTGACTTCCCTGGGCTGGCGGCAGGCACGGGCATTTAGCTCTGCCACCTTCCCTCGCCCCAGCAAATCCCCAGCCCAGAGTAAGTGGCCCATAAACATTTGCTCAAATTGCTGAAGCAGGAAAGGATGAGGCAGAGAAAGGAAGAGGTCACGTTCAAAGGGTTTCCTATTGGTGCTGGGGTTGTTTTCTTGTCTGTTTTCCTTTTAAATCTAAAAACGCTCCAATCCTTTATGGACTCCTTCACCAGGCAGCCAAATAGATAGGCACGCCTGCCTTCCTCCCCAGTCACTGCATATGAATTGAGAGAACGTGCAACTGGATTGCAGCCCAAAACTATGACAGCCGCCCAAACACAATGAAACAAAGCAAAACATTTACTTGGACAAAATTCCACGCAGGCCTCCTCCCACGCCTTAACTCACGGAGTTTCCCTTGAAAGGGCAATTTAGATAAACCAGCTTTTATGCAGAGATGTTCAGAGTCTTTCAAAAAAAAGGAACTCAACAATGCAAAGAAAGAGAAGTGCAATGCTGCGCACCGAAGGGCGAGACGTCCAGACAGGCTGGCCCCAGCTCCACATGGGCGAGCCCCTCGCAGCCCTGCTCCATAGAATCTTCCATTGGGCCCCCTGTCCCAGACAGGAACCAAGGGCCAAGGGTCACAAGGTAAACTGATAGGTGAAAAGGACAAAAAGAATTCCCCAGAACAGGTTTTGTGAGGCAAAAAAGGAGAAATCCTAGTCTGACTTCTGAGGACAGTGACAGTTTAACTTCATAAACTCTGTTGATGTACAGAGTAAGTGTTCTGGGCTAACGGGAATTCTTCTTAGCCATAATTGAAGTTCAAGAAGCCATTACACTGCTCATTTGTAATTTGTGGATGTTAAATCTCCTAGTTGATGGCTCTAAGGAGAACCTAAAAAAATGTCCCATGACCTGCATAACATGCTGAATTATTTTTGTTCCTGAACTTCACCCTTTGTTAGACTGATAATCAGGTGTCACATAAATTTATAAAATTTAAAATGGGCTTTTTACAGTCTTTTCAAGCCTTATGGTTGCGCTGCAGGTTTCTTATAACAATTTCCTCATTTTAACAATCTCCTTGTATACTGGGCCAATCCTTTGGATAGCATTACCTCATAAAGAAGTCATTTTGATATTTCAGGAATAAACCCCTTTGGACAGACTCCAAGAGCCACTACCACTTTAAAACAAATTGGTCTTTGTGACAAGTCATATATTAAGATTCCTGTGTGTTTTAACGTGGGTCTGCAGAATGCTCGCTCTGTCTCTCTGTCTCAGACACTCAAATGTCAGAATCCTAAACTAAGATGTATTCACTTTTTTGCTGTGTCCCAAGTATTAAAAGACACTATTTTGACAGCTGAGGCACATCCTATATTGATACTTCACACAAACAAGTCACACGTGCACATTTTGTCACCACACAAACCTAGATAAACATCTCTTTCTTCTCGCACATGCCATTTGGCCATGAGGCATTATTTTTGCTTCCTTATCCTTGGTTTTTGAGCGAGTGATGTTTTAACTAAACTTTCTTTTTTCCTGGAGTTAGCGATCAATTAGACGTCTCCCTGCCCTGCACAATTACAGAGGGAGACCCTGTGTGTGTGTGTGTCCCCTACTTCCTGAACCCAGAGCTCTCCACGACTGGGAACAATTCTTTCTTATCTTGAGACAGGGTTTACCATTCGCAATGCAAGCAAACAGTAAAGGGCCTCCCAAAAGTATGCTCTTTTTAGAACATGCTTGTCATTAGCATGATACAAATCTGTTTCATTATTTTTCGTCTAGACAAAACTCTGGTGAGGATGTTTTTTTTTTGTTTGTTTGTTTGGTTTAGGTTTTGTTTTGTGTGTGTGTTTTTTTCTTTTTTCTGTCTCACAAAAACCAAGTGTTCTCCAGCAATGAGGCAACGGAAAAAATCAATACTTGCCATGTACCATGTAACCAATAGAATAAGGGGAATGATTTATGTATGGATGGATGCAGCCTGAATCAGCTGGGGCCTCGCACAGAGAGCGAGGAGAGAGGGAGAGACAGAGGAAGAGAGAGTGCACAGAGGGAGGTGGGGGGCGAGCTGAACTGCGGTGATTATTTCTACAGTGTGGCCAGATTTTTTTTTTTTTCCTGCAGCAATAATCCCCTTCTCCAGCACTGCAGGACATAGGGAAAGCCTGCAATCTGCGGACTATCTGATGGCTCAGCTCCCCTCAGAGTCCTGATGCCACGCTCACACTAAGGTGTACCGAGAAGGGGAGAGTGATGTATGGCCTGCAGTCCTTCCACCTTCCGGTCATCTCCACCCTAAGAGAGGCCAGTGATGGGTCGACAAGCACTAGTTGACAGAGAGTCCAATTATGAAACAGGATTAAAAAATAATAAATAAAACGTTCCAGCACCGCTTCCTAAGAAGACCAGCGGGAAGGGCTTCCAGATGAGAACTCTCTCTCTACTCCAGGACTTTCTGCTGGAAACAGAGTTTGGTTAGCTGGAAATCCAGGGCGCTGCAGCATGAAGCGATTGCATCCTGCAGGTAACTTTTAGGCTCTTGCTCACAGCTTAGATCCTCACTGTAGTTATGTGCTTGTGGTGCGAGGGTGCAAATCGTACCTAAGCCAGCTACCTCGCGGCTGGATACACGGTACTATTGTATATTGAGTTCTGGTGGTTTTAACTTTAAACCGGGTTAATCATTTGCTTTAGAAAGACATAATATATATTTTTAAATGGAATGTTTTCTAAAATGCCTACTTTTGCTTCAAACCCAGGATGAACCGTAGAGGAATTTGTGATGGGCACATTTGACCATCTCTCTGGAATATCTTTGGTTTTTGATGGGCATTTAAATAGATCTAAAATTTTTTTAAGTTACCTGCTTTCTGCATTGTGCTGGAAACTATAGGAAGTTTGAGACCATCATATTTCCATCAGTCTGTTGAAGAAGACTGAATTATGGCCATTTAGGAGGCACGTTGATGCCATATAATTTTTTTCAATGTTTTTACAACCTTTAACTCAAGATACGGTGCTAATGTCACACTAGGTATTCCCCCATAAATATCCTGTATTCCATATATGATTCATTACACTGAATCATAATACATGGAAAGATACTTTAAATACTGAGTGTAGGAGAATAATGCCATGCCATTAATGTCTGCTTAATTTGGAGCCGGGAGTGTTAACACCCATAAGCTATTTAACTAGTTTTTTCTCTCCTTCATTGAAAGTATCCACTCAACCTAACATTATTACAAGCTCTCATGACAAAATGCCATGTTATTTTTAAAAATATGTATGTTTACCTTATACAAAGTATGTTAAACTCTGTTGACAAAATCCCATGTTGTTTTTAAAATATGGATGTTAACCCTATAAAAATTATCGTAAACTCTACTAACAAATTTCATGTTGTTTTTCAATTACACGTGTTCAAAGCGTACTGGATGGCAATTTTTAGCGTTTTCCCACATATGCACTCATCTAATTTTTTTCTTTCATTTATTACATAATTGTCTTTTTTACCTAGCATAATGTATTTAGTTGCTCATTTACATTGCATAGTTTGTAGGTTTATATTGTAGCTAAGTGTGCATATGTAGGATTAAGGATTAGAAGCAAAAAGTAGAAAATTAGAAAAATATGAAGAACTATTCTCAGTAGTCCTCTTTTAAATGATTCTTCACACTTTAATTCCATTTTTATAGGTGTTACTGAAGAGCAATTAAAGTCGAAGCACTGTCAGTTAGAAGTCAGTAAATATTCTCATGTCTTCATTAAAATATCTAGTCATTGACAGATTTGATCTATCCTGTTCCTTGCAAAATTATTTTGGAATGATCTTTCTGCAAACGAAATAAATGCATGCATAAGGTGTCTTTCCTCTAAATAAAATTTGAATGATAAAGAGGCACTCCAACAGTAAACTGTATAAGTAGTGAAATATCTTTCAGGAATTGTAATACCAAAATGATTACCCAAATTAGCAGAAACTGCACATAATCCTCCTGAGAAAGGGAGACCAAGGAAATGTTTGCTGCCTCCACCCAAGGCAGATGAGCCTCAATTCTTATATTTTGCTCCCCATCTTCATTCCCTCTCTCACTCTTCTCTTGGCCCAAACAGGTGAAACAACAGAAACCCCTTACCATCATCGCTTTTCATTTTGCTGCTTCAATCAAGCTGACCAGCGAAGGGTTAATAAAAAACAAAAAACCTGGAGACAGACCAAATACCGTGAGGCCTGTGAAGACCAAGCTCAACAGTGACCAGTGACTGGTGGCCCTAGGCAGAAGGAACATTCTCAGGACCTCCAAGCAGGTATGAGCTCACCAAAGCACATGGAAATGAAGGAGCATGATCACAACCAAGGTGCTGCTGAACTGCAAGGTAAGCACAAGTGGGACCTTGTTGTGGGCTTATTTTCGGGGATGTTTGCTGCCACTTAGGATAAACTGTTATTTATAGCAGACAAAAAGATTCAAAGCCTGCCAAAGGCCACAGAGAGTGGTTAAGGAGTCCTGCCACATCTATTACATTGTTTGAGGAGGACCTTATGACCACAGGTACCTGGCATGCTAGCAAACAGAAAACCCTGGCCCTAACAGTAGGAGCAACACACAACATGAGTGATAAGCTAACTGCAGGCAGGAGGTAGGTAAACAAGAAGGCCAAAAACTGGTTTTCACTGCCAGTCAACAGAGTGCCAACAGAGTCTCTTTGTTTAAAAAGTTTATGTCATAAACTTATCATAACTTTCTGATTTCTAATAAAGTCAAAGAATCCCTCTCCCCAATATGAGATCAATTTCCTAAAACACCTGGAGTTAAAATGCATACATGAAACTCAAGTTGGCATCTTAGGCTGTGACCAAAAAAGCAAATCTCACTGTGAACGGGGTCTTCAGTGAACACCTGCTATGGTTTATTCTCCTTCATCGGTGGTTACAATTTCACCGATGAAATACCCAGTAAAGAGAAAAAATCAATATCTGAGTTTAACCATCTGCTTTGTTTTAGTACCTCAAATTATTTTAAAAACTGATTAACATAAGTAACTCACTGTTTAAGAAATACAGCAGATGAATGTTTCACATTGCTATTCTAGCATTTATCGAAATAGAAAAGGTAAGGTGATATCTGGTTCTGGTTTACTTAGCAACTCCTTAATCTACTTAGTAAAAAAGAAAGTTTCACATTTTTACTTTCATCTTTGCATTAAAATAAAAATGAATGCAAGCGAAAACTTCTGGTGTTAAAAATAAATACTACTACTTCTAAATAAATCTGCTTACACCGAAGAGATAACTTGTAGGTTCCCCATAAAAGAGCTGTTTCTCACTCAGTCTCTCTCTTTTTCCTTCAATTAGTCCACAGCAGCCAGAGTGTCTCGGGTTAGCCTAGTTTAATCTGAACATAATTGAATGGCAAATTTCTAGTCTCTAATCTAAATGAGCTCACCTCAAAAGCACATAGAGGGTGGATTCTATTGAACAGGGAGGTCAAACAAGGACAACAAAATGTGACACTGCATTTCTGTTCACTGTTCACTGATAAACTATTACATATGATTACCTGCACTTTCCAGATCTTGCCAAGGCATGGATGCACAGGCAACAGTCTACCAAAAATATTAAAAGACAGATGCCCGAACCCTCACCCTCAACCAGTACGTCTGGTAGCATGAGATTCTAGGCCCTCATCCTGGCTGTCTGCATTTGCATCTTTATAGATTATGTGGAGGTATAGATCCTTTCGTCTCTCAAAAAGCTGTCTAGTTGGAGCTACAACTCAGATGGTTTTCCTATATGGGCTGCTTCATTTACTTGAATAGAATTTTTCTCTGGTGAGATCTAAATGAGAGCACGTCTTCCCCCCTCTCCAGGGAATAATCCAAAAGATCGGAGGTTCTTAATAAAACAATTAATTGTGATAAATTTCTGATTTTTGCTCCTTCGTCCAGGGCTATTTCCATGGCAACATCCTCCCGTCCTATTGTTGGGTTGTTCTTCATTCACACAGCAGGTTAAGCCCAGGGCAGCCAGGGCAGGCTGATGGTCAGCCTTTATTTTCTCTGGCCCTTCAACAAAGGTTAGTTGAGGTCACCAGAAGCCAAAGGGTAATTACTTTTCCTCCACAGGGTTAAAGGAACACAGATTGCTATTGGGACAACTGTATGGATGACCTTCAGCTTTGAATGTTCAATCTTCTTTTCTTTCATCAGAGAGAATAAGTATGATATAAAGTGGAGATGCCATGAAATTCAGAATAGAAAGCCAAAGGTCTTTTTATGTTGTAAGCTTCTATCGATTAGCATAATATACTCTTGGAATAAATTTGGAAAACACAAGATATAAGAGGTTTCCTAACCTTTAAATTAAAAACAACAACAATAACAACAACAACACTACCTCATGGCAGAAAATTGCAGCCATTCACTGGTTTTCTTAGCTAATCTGATATTCATAATACCCAGGCTTCAGTCATTTTCCTGCGGGTGTGCTCTGTAACACTGAGAAGAGAATGGAAGCTTTCCAGACTCCAAGCAGCATCTGGGGCTCTATTTTCCCCCTTCAAATACAAACTGTGGCCCTGTCCCTCTGAACTAAGGGTAAATCAGATTAAAATGAGCTTCCATTCTTCGCTTCTCTACTCTCAAAGACAGTCTCTAAAATAATTTGGGGGAGGGAGCCTTTTGAAACTGAATGCTTAAAATGTTTTGCCCACTTGCTTGAAGAGCCACTTTGAGATTTCAGCTCTTTACTTCAGTCTGAAATTTTAAAGAAATGATTGTTTAGACTCCTCCAAAAATGGAGCCAGCTACCAGCCCGAAGGATGTATGTGCTGTTGTTTTACCACCAGAGACTTTCAGCTCCCTGACCACCATGGCTTTGCTGATGGTTCATCTCAATAGAGATGCACAGAAGGGAACCTGAGCCCCTTCAGAGGGGAGGAGCTAAGTCCATCTATCTGAAAGAGCCACTCAACCTATTCTGTAGTGTTAGCCAGAGAGAACCATCAGCTGGTTGACAACAGTGTCCCCCGCTGGTCAAAGAAGTTGTCCTTTCCTCAATTACAGACCAAAGCCAAGAGAACCAACCGCATTCTCTAGTCAGGGCTCCCCGGCCAAGGACATTCAATGAAAGCAGGGCTGTCAACTCCTAATATGGACTCTAGGCTGGTCAGGTGGGGCTTTAAGAGGTGTCAGGGAGAGTGAAGAGTTTTCACCAGGTCAACCCTAGAAAGGGTATTCCTTTCCTTTCTGCACACTTTCTTCCCTTTCTTATTTCCTCCCCATCATGTGACCAGATACCTCAGCTCCTCAGGGTCCCATCTCACATGGGCTGTAATGTCAATAGGCTGTATTTTCCCCAGATCTTTAAGAAAGACGCCTGAAGGAAAAGCAATGAATGTCTAATGATGGCATTTCAGGCGATTTGGATTTTGGTGAGAGAGAGATTTAGAAGTAAGTGTCACTTTTCTAGACTTTGCAGGTCACCCTTTGCATGCTCTCTGGGCCAGGGACAAACTGAAAGGAGAGCGCCCAGGTTGTGTTAGGTCAAAGCTTCCCGCAGCGCTAACAGGTCCCACACTTTCATGGACTCCAAAGTGGACACATTCTTCATCCCAAGGCAAGTGATCCAAGCACTTGCCCTTAGCCTCTTACTACTTCTTAAAGCTCGTGTATTTCCTCTTGACAGCCAGGCCCACTGGGTTCTGTGTCCTCCAGTACGCTTCTCTGTTTCCTATTTTGAAGAGAAAAAATGTTACTAAAAGGTTTAACATAGAATCTTTACAATCATAATCGATTCCTCCTCATGTGCCAGAAAAAAAGATGTGACTTGTTGTCTCTTCAAACTGGTGTCTTCAGACATGGGATGTAAGGCTGTCTCCTACAAAAGGCACAGCAGAAACTTCTTTCGTGGTTGTTGAGTTGTTATAGAGACTGAGAGGGAAGTGTCACGGTCCAGAGCATCAGGCCTGGGTGCCAGACGAGTGATGAGTGCTCAGGGTTCCAGTGCTGACAGCTGGGTGATGTGGTGTCCTAAAGCTTGGAGCCCTTCCAAGGCTGATACAAAATGGGACTGGGGGAGAAGACCACAGCACAGCGTGGCTCACGTCTTAGCATGCATAAGAAAGAGACTTCCCTTCTCTGGATTTCATGCTTCTACCTCTAAAACATACCACCACCTTTCCATTGGTCAGAGGCCTTTTCACCCATTTGGAAATGCTAACACTAGTGGTCTCTAGACACTACTCTGACTTTCCTGCCTCTCTGTTCCAGTTTTCACTTCATTTTGACATAGCCCTTTAGTTCGTATGGATTGCAGGGCCCCTTAACAATGGTGCTTTTCTTATTTTTATTCAACTTCAAGGTAACTCCGGATTCCTGCTTATTGAGGCCGAAAAACACTCTTGCCTTCTACCAATCCTCTGTATCCACAGAACCCCCTTTGGTAAATTCCAGATCCTCACATCTCGACCAAGCCTTAGGTGATCCATTTTCTTTTAGGTCTTAAATGAGCCACGAGATTGCCAAGACACACAGGGTGACACAATCCCTTTCTCAGGAAGCTTGTATCAGTGGGTGACAACTTAGTACAGGGCCTTAGCACTAGACAGAGGTTGAGTTCAGGCCTTTAATAAATTGTGACTCCTGACAAATAATTGAGCCTTTCTTAGCCTCAACTACTTTTCTGCAAAGTGGGAATAATGCACACATACATGCCTCATAGAGTTATGATAATTTTTGAGTAATATAATGCATAAAAAGAGCTTAGGCACAGTGCCTGGAACACAGAACAGCCTGGATAAATGGCAGCTATTATTGTAGAAAGCCCACATTATGAATGAATGGCACAGGCTTTAAAATTCCAGCCCAGTTGCTTCCTTGTCAGATAATTTTAGACAAATTAATATATACCTGGGCCGCAGTTTCTTCACTATTAAGTGAGGATAATTCACTCACCCTTCAGGATTGTGATGAAATTTAAAATAAAGATACATAAACTTCCTAGCCCTCTTCCAGGAGGTACTCAACCAATAACTAGTACAAATAGTATTAAATATATTGCCCTTCATGCAACTGGGGTCAGAACGTAAGTCCTGCCTTTGACTTTGAACTCCGGACTCTGAACAGCTCCTTCAAAGACACTCCCACAGCTTTCAGTCTCCAAATAAAGTCACACTACTACTTAATTTCTGTGTCCATGGAAGTCTAGATAAGTCATTTCCATAGGTGGTGCCCAGACTTTGGGATTTCACACACCAGGAAATGTATGTTTATACGTAATATACATAAGCACATTATATATATATATTAATTGTATTATCTATTCTTCCCAATGGGGCTCAAAAATCAGGCACCAGAATTTTTTCTCAATAAAAAGATTCTGTTTTTGTTTTTATCTACCATCTGTCAATACTGACATTTTGGGAAAGAAACAACAGTTTATCATTAAGAAGCATACAAATCAGGAGAACAAAAAGTATTCCTTGCACACACACACATATATACACACTGCCTTGTCTTCTCATTTTATTGTTAATGTGGGAGACATTCCCATGGAATGCTGATGGATGGCGCACAAATGTGAGTGGGAACCCCTGACTTACGTTATCTTAGAGCTGGCCTCCCCTACACTCTCAGAGGCTTTCCTACTGTTTCTGGCCTAGGTAGGCAGGGGAGGAATATGCCTCTTCCAGGTCCCAGATTCCAGATCCCACGGCCCCCTCCCCTACTGAGCATCTGAGGAAAGGAAGGGTCAAAGTTCCCACCCACTTGCTCTGCAGTTGTGCAGTGTCCTCCCCTCCTCTCTGAGGCAGACATCCTGGTCCAACCAGGCCCCCCAGTGCAGGCTGCTAGGTGATGCTTCCCAGCATGCCCCAGGCCTCCCAGCATCTCTCACCTCAGCTGGTTAAGCATTTTGCAGGCAGATGCTCATTTAGCTGCAGGATGTTGTGCATGTTATTATTACTGTGTCATGGATACATAGATTGGGGTCCCCAGGGGTCAAGAGGCTCTCCCCAGAGACCCAGGAATGAGCCCTCTCTGCAGCCTATTTGAGTCACAGGACAGGGTAGGAATAATATAAAATGAATGTCTCTCCCGGGCAACAATGAGGCTGCACACACAGAACTCCCCAGTGTCACAAGCTGAACACTATTTTGGTCCATGTCAATTCAGCGGGCATTTACGGAGTCCCTATTAGATGCTGTTAGGTGCCCAGAATGCAATCATGAAGAAATGTAGACTTTACTCTCGAGGCAACAGTTTACAATTTATTTCTTCCCAGAGCCGAGGGAGAACCTTGTATACACCTCTCCTATTCACTATGCCAGAGACCCAGACGAGCAGGTGTGATGTGAGGCCTCAGGCAGGCAAGAAAAGGCACCGCAGCGAGCAGCTTCAGTGTGAAGGGCTTTCAGGGAATTTATGCAGTGTGAGGACATGATCCTCCAGTTCTTTCTGAGAGCCTCTTCCTTCTCCCTGAAGATAGGTGATTTTTTTTCCTCCCTCGAAGATACCTGAAAGATTTTGGCAGGGTTTTCTTCATTTCAAAATTTTCATGAGAAGCAAATCTTGCTGACTGAGGAATAAGCAGAGGACGATGGGAAGAAGTAGAAGGACACTGACCTAGAAGTCATAACTGTGTTCTAGTCCTGGCCTGGCCACCCAACTAAGAAATGCCTGGAGCAAGTCGCTTTGTCTCTCCAGACCTCAGTTTCCTCATCTGAATAATGAGTCAGTGGAACTTGCCATAACATTGCATTCGGTACCTTCGTCCGTGCAGATTCTCAGGGCTCTGCACAGACTAACTCGCTTAATCCTCACAACCAGTCTGTGAGATGGACAGCAGCTTCATACCCACTTTCCAGGCTGAGAACACTGAAGCACAGAGAAGCAAAAATATCTTTGCTCAGAGTCATGCAACTAGTGAGTGGCAGAGATGGGATTTGGACATAATCTATTTCTAGCATCTACGCTCTTGAGCAATATGATGAGCTGCCTTTGGGGCAGGTGAGAAGAACTAGATGGTACTAAAGTCCCTCTTAATGTTCACATTCTATTGATCTATGCATTTAACATGACCCCTAAAGGCTCAGCTTCTATATTTTAGACCAATGGAGTACAGGGTTTATGAAAAACAATTTATAATTTATGAACCAAAACTAACGGCTCATACTAGCATGAAAATAAAAGTTTTCGAGGTGGTTTCACAGATGTGATCACTGGAGAGTGTCACTGGATATTGCATCTGTGGGGAAGGGCATAGCATCATCTACACCATCTACTGTGCCAGAAAAAGGAAGCTTGGAGAGGTCAGGACTTGATGCCACCCAGTAAACCCAGTCCCTAAGCCAGCGGAGGAGTCTTACTTCTCCAGCAAGACCAGAGGCCTCCAGGCTGCTATCCTGTAGCCCATCCTACCGAGTCACACGTTTCCTCTAGAATGGCCTCTTGGATTCAGAGAGACACCCTGAATTCCCAATAGCTTCAGAGAAAGGAGCCTTTCTCTCTGAGGCTCTCCTCCATGCCTCTGTAGGACTCAAAATCTCACGCCGAGATAGCTGACCCTGCCATCAAGGGAGTCAGCTCACAGACCCTTCAGAAATCAGATGCATATGGGCGTCACTGCAAAATGAGCTACTCTGGTCTTGAACCCCATTTTGGGCCCTTTTAAAGAGCCATCGAACCTTGTAGCCTCCGCCAACACTGCTCCCCCTCCTTCTCCCACATGTGCAATGTAGCTTCTGCTCTCCATTCGGGGGAACCGCACTCTCACACATCACCTGTAACTTCCAGCCCAGAAAGCAGCTGCTGATTCCCTGCACGCACCTGCTGCTTTCCCAGCAGTGACTTCTGCTCACATCCTCCCCATCCCCTGGGACATGCTGCCCACCGCCCCACCTTCACATCCTACCCTCCTCTACCGGCCTCCCTCACGGGCCACCTCTCTCCCAGGAGGCCTCCTCTAGTCCTGCCAACCAGATGTGCTCAATATATCTCTGATCACCCACAACTCTTTTCTTGTGCCTTTCTTAGGACACGTTTGACTTCTGCTTTTTAAAATTTGTTTATTTATTTTTTCTATCACCATTGGCCTTATACTTTCTTACCTTCTTCACACTCAGACTGGTTTTTACTTCTTGGTAATGCCAGGAGCAGTGCCTGACACTGATAAATACCTGCTTGACCTTAAATTAATCTTCTCCCAGGCCATAGAAGGATAGTGTACGAAAATATATGGCAAAGAAAAGGGGTCATTACATTCCAATGGCTTTCCCAAATTTCACCAAATGCTTTTTTTTTCTCCTTAACCAATTCCTGACTGATAGAGCTCAGCCCCAGAAGTGAGAACATCCTTTCAGTAACTGCCACGTGGCCTGTCTCCAAAGAGGTGTCTGAGGGTGAACATGTCAGTCCAAGACTGTTAACGGGACCTTGGGGTGTTCAAGGTCCGCACCGCACAGCTGCTGTTTTACCCAAGAAACAGAGCTGGGAGCACCGGAAGCAAAGGAAACAGGATCAGGAGAAGGGCTCCACTCTCGCAGGGCACTCGGTTTTCCCTGAAACTGGTCAGCCTCGCAGGGGGAGAAGGTGGGACCAAGGAGAGACTAGTGAGCTGTTTCTTCCCCCTCTTTCCCCTCCCAAAGTAACATATTAGAGAAGGGGGCTTAACTTGGAATTTTGACAATTGGAAAAAGTTTAAATTCTTCTGGTGAAAAGGAAAATCCCAATCCTTTCCTCTTGGGACCGCAAAACTGGCCAGCACGAAAATGCTGCCCAGATTTCCAAGTCTTATGGAGTCTCCCCTTACAAACAGCCCTATGTAGGCCCTTCTAGATGGTAGCTCCAACCGCAGTAACTAGTATTTGGCTGGTTTCTCAGCCTACCAGCACGTGGAGGTGGAGAACCATGACCAGAGGACTACCTGTGGCACAGTACTTTGGGAGATCAGGTCTGGTGGAGGATCTGGCTTCTCTCCACTCCCCTAATCCCCCCAAATCAAGGCAAACACTGGGCACTTCTGAGGCTTTGATACAATTCACCAGCAGATGGGTGGCCATCATTCACTTGATCAAGCCCACTCTGGGAAGTTTGAGCAGAAAGGTGAAAGGGGCCTCCTTCTTACTCACAGGCAGTGCTTTTCCACTTTTCTTTCATTATCACTCTACCCAGGATTCTTTTTATTTTTAAAAAAATATTTATGTGAGAGAGAGAGAGAGAGAGAGAGAGAGACAGGCAGAGGGAGAAGCAGGCTCCATGCAGGGAGCCTGATGTGGGACTCGATCCGGAGACTCCAGGATCACGCCCTGGGCCAAAGGCAGGGGCTAAACTGCTGAACCACCCAGGGATCCCCCACCAAGGATTCTTTTTAGACATTTTTTTTCAAACTGCTTCTCCTGGATATTTAATTGCCACAGACACAGGGTATATTTGTCTGCGTACTTGGACCCCCTAAAGGCCACAACTCCTTGTAATGCCTCAGATCTTTCCGTCCCTCAAACACTAACACATACCCCCCTCCAGGGGTAATACTGCTCCCTTAAGAATGCAAGTCATGGACCACCCCTTGGGTTGAGAAGCAACTGGACACTTCCTGGGCACCACCCCTGGATTCTTTTCTCATTCTTTTCTTTCACCCTCCTTCAGACTCAGTATGAGCCTTGTAGGCACAGGGCCAGGAGGCCCACCGTGACTGGGGGACTGCTCCGTGGAATGCCACGGCAACATGAGGCTGTTAGGGCAGAGAGACTGAGGGTGCAGAGAACTGATGGGCTTCGTGCAGTGAAAAGCTCAACCTCCACAGCAGCAAGCATTGCACTAATAATAATACATGGGTTCGGTGGGAAAACTCCCTGCAATAAACTTCTCCAAAGACTAGCATTGCAGAGCTCAGAGTGGATTCTCCTATCACCTTTTTCCCCAGCTAAAGGGTCTGAAATTGGATATTCCCTTCCATCTAATTCATTTTTCCAATATACTAATTAACTTGAGAAACAGACCTCAACGTCCGCACTTTCCCTTTGCACACTTTACAGGCACCACATAATGACTCTATTTACTAGCTCACTTTAGGCCAAAAATAAGAGGGCTAATAATACATTAGCATTTCCATTATCAATCAGAAAATTGCAGGTCAGCTCTTGAATGATATGTTGCTCAGCACATTAAATCCTTGAACTCAGCAAAAATGTATAAATACTTTCACTCCTGAAATTATGGTTTAAGAGAGACATGTGGCGGGGTAAATGGGAGTAGGAGGATCAATTTAAATTGGTCTAAATGGAAGAGCAATAGATTGCTATTTTTCTCCTTTATCTAATATAGAAAGTGAGTGCCCACGGGCCCCCTCTGGATATTCATTTGGTACCCATTTTGGTATCAAAGAGGTGGCAGTGAGTAACCAATCAAAACTCCACTTCTCAGCCTTTGGCTCTGTGCTAGTACTTGACCATCTGCTCCATATGCATCACCTGGGGAGAGCACCAATAGATACCTGCCAACTGCTATCACTAAAATGAGGTTAAGAGCGAAATTATCTGCCTTTTATCTGGGCACCAGAGGACCTAATTTTTCTGTGTGAAGCTGGAGCCAACTGTGTGTGCCAATTCTGTAGATTCCACAGGTTTATTATTAATCTCTTCCTAAACATTCATTAGTGCCAGAATTTTGAGATCTTAATAGATCCCCAGAAGGGAATCTCCCCTATACTTGTTTTCTCCACAAAGTAAGCAAAAGAAAAAATACATATATACACATACACCTATATGTGCATGTGTGTGTATATGTGTGTGTGTATGTATGTATATTTTTGACATACATTTAATAGTGCCCATAGCAGGGATAAGCAAACTAAATAAAAGCCAGTGGGCTAAAATCAGTCACACCCTTTGTTTCCATATTGTGTGGCTGTTTTCCCTACAAGGGCAGTGCAGAGTAGTTAAACCAGAAGCTGATTATTTGGCTTGCAAAGCCAAAAATAATTACTGTCTTTTCCCTTCATAGAAAAAGTTTGCCAAACTCTGTTTTGTGATGTGGATTTTTTTTTGTACTAAAGATGAAAAACAAAAGTTAAAACCTTTTTTTTTAAAGATTTATTTATTTATGAGAGAGAGAGAGAGAGAGAGAGAGAGAGAGAGAGAGAGAAAGGCAGAGACACAGGAGGAGGGAGAAGCAGGCTCCATGCACCGGGAGCCCGACGTGGGACTCGATCCGGGGACTCCAGGATCGCTCCCTGGGCCAAAGGCAGGCGCTAAACCGCTGAGCCACCCAGGGATCCCCTTAAAACCTTTTTCTTCTATAGTTTTCAAATTCAGAAATTAGGATTTTTTTTTTTTAGAGCAGAATAACATACAGTTGTTTTTCTATACCTAGGGATGAAATTTCGAAATATAAGCCCAGAAATGTTGTAAAAAAACATTATTGATAATGACATGGGTTGTTTATCAGTTACTTTTGTTGAAAAGGAATGTTAGGTTTTCTCTTTGAACCATAGTTATAGATACCCATTAGAAGACAGACTGGCATTTCCCCAAAGACAGATGTTTTCTTCATAAGCAAGGAAGCATGCTTGAAAAATGAACATAGAATTTTTTCACATGTATGTAAGTTTACCATTAATATCCCAAATGGGGATGATGCCTGGGTGGCTCAGCGGTTGAGCATCTGCCTTCCACTCAGGGCATGATCCCAGGATCCGAGATTGAGTCCTGCATCGGGCTTCTTGCACAGAGCCTCCTTCTCCCTCTGTCTGTGTCTCTGCCTCACTCTTTCTGTGTCTCTCATGAATAAATAAATAAAATCTTTTAAAAATAATGATAATATCCCAAATGATGTCTTAAATAATATGAATGCAAAAAATACAATGCAAGAAATGATATATTGATGCTGAATGAGATCTTAGTTAAGATGATTCAGAGATCTAAGAATGTGTATATGGTAGCCAATGACCTCACCTATACAGCCCTATGTTTGCATCTAAATTTTTTGAGGATATCAATATACCCATTAAATCTACTGATATTTATTAAATATCAACTATTATATTAAGTATATTAAATATATTAATCTTAAATAGGGGGCACCTGTGTGACTCTGTTGGTTAAGTGTCTGCCTTCAGCTCAGGTCATGATCCTGGGGTCCTGGGATTGAGTCCTGCATTGGGCTCCCTGCTCAGTGAGGGAAACTTCTTCTCTCTCTCTCCTCCCCACCCATGCTCTCTCTTACTATTTCTCTCTCAAATGAATAAATAAAATCTTTTTTAAATTATTAAAAAATAAAAATAAATAAAAATCTTAGTACTAAGGTACTATATAAAAGGCATAATATCTACTCTCAGAGAACTTAAAATCTAGTAGAAATGCTAAGAGGTGCTAAAAGTATTCTATTTCCTATATATACACTTTAACATATTGAATGTTCAGAGGTAAGAAAAGCTTCATGTTTGACTTTGACTTAGGCAATTGCTTATCATAACAAACAGTATTAAAAAGCTAACTGTATGCACCCCTAAAAAATTATCTTTCCTTCCCAGGTGTTATAGTGACTGAAATTCTATATTTTAGAAATTCACTTATTTATATTAGGCACTGCTCCAATTTCCTTACAATGCCAATGGGTCATTATTTAGATTTTCCTAGGCATATTTAATTGCTGGCATTTTCAATATAAGAACCACCTAAATAAATTACTGTAATAGATAGCTTCTTTCCAATAATCTCACTTAAGATGAAATTGTTCATAGGTGATTTAACATGTTTTCATGTCATATACTTATCAGGTCACTTTCCACTATGAGAAATAGTACCCCTGCCCCATGAAGGCACTGGGAATTTTGTGCAAAGGAAGGATCATTAAAAGGGAGACAATATACACAAAAGGCAGGAGAAAGAATCCTATAAAATAAGTTTAAACTCCTCACAATCTATCAAGACTAGGTGTGTATAAGGAGTTAATGTTACCAAAAAAATCAAGAGTCAGAAACAGAAAAGAAAGATATTCTTTTCGGTTGCCCCTACACCCCTAAAAGTCAATCAGAGTCAATAGTCATATCGAAGTAGGATGATGGTGATAAAAGGAAAGAGAAAAAAAAAAGAGATATTTCCCATAAATTCTATGTTATTGATGACTGGCCACACAGAGGCTAATGTCCACAACAGGAATGAGCATTTACAAACTCATGCATTAAATCTCTGTTCTATCATGATGAGAAAAAAAAAAAAACCTTTGTTAACTTAAGATTTTTGTGCCTCAATCACAGAGCCACATGAAATTATTAACTAGGCCCAAAATGCAAGGAACTAAAAGTGTAACACACTTGTCGGGAATTTAAATGCATTATTATTCATTAGTAGGCACTAAAAGCTACAATAAAGCAGACTTCAGTGAACCTATTTCAACTGACATTGAGTGTAAATATGATTTGATTAAATATGTTCCCTTGCCTGTCCAGCTACAGACTATAAGTCTGCTCCAAATCCTAGCAATACGTGTTGTATTTGCTCTCTATTTGTGGTAGTTATGTTTATTTGACTTAATGCACGTTATATCATATCATCTTGCTAGGATTGTTTTTCTTTTTTTATTTGTGTGAGTGTGTGAAATTTTGTCACATGTAAAGATTCGTGTAACTACTACCACCATAATCAAGATACAGGACTGAATCATACAAGAGAGAATTCCCTGTCTACCCTTTTATAGTCATATACTGTCCCTAACACCTGGCAACCACTATCTTGTCTCTGTCTTTTAATGGTGTCATTTTTAGAGTGTTATAGAAATGAAATCATATGGGGTATATCTTTTTATTGAAGATTCACCTATTTTTTGAAGTACATATATGGCATATATATATAAAACATTTTATATATGTTTAGATTTGTTTTATATTTATATATATATAAAATCACATTCATATATTTAATAAAATTTGAGGCAAGATTATACCATGTAAAGTGTTTCTAAGTTCAGTTTGATTCAATCTACAGCAAGACATTAGAGACAGCCCTGGGAAGAAAATTTCCAGAGTGTGGTCTGCCGAGCTCTGTGCTTTTAAAATGGCTCAATAGCTCTGAGAGCTGGAGTCTATGATAAAGCTGAAAGGCACCTAATATTTGTATTAGAGTATTTGGAGCAAATCTCCCCCACCCTCTCCAGAGCGCTGTCTTTGGAAGGCACCACTGGGGAGGGTGCACTCTTAGGAAGGCAGGCAGCTTTGCTCCCCAGCTGTGATGTTCATGTCGCCTTCACTGGGATTTTTTCACAATGGAGAAGCCTCATGAGTGATTTTGCTGAACAAGGTGAAGATAAAGAGTTAATGACTTCTAACCAGGCCGTAAATTAACCGTTTTCTTTTGTTGTTGTTGTTGTTGTTGTTGTTGTTGTTTTGTTTTTTTGTTTTTTACAAACTGAAGGAAAAGGTGCTCAGGAGGACTAATAAACACCCACATCTAAAAATAACTCCTTAATTAACAGCACACTCCACAGTCATTCTAATTAAACTGGCCAGGCTAAGGACTCTCAGCTCCAGGGTTTTGTACCTTAAAAAGTTCCCTGAAACACTGAAATCATTTGAACTTCATGGGGAAGTAGCAGGTAGGCAACAGAGTAGAAGGGTGTCAGAGACAGGGAGTTAATTTCATTTTAAGCAAAGAAGAGGCAGTAGACTGGAAGTCAAGCTGTGCAGGAGGTCAGGGTGAGAAAGGGAGGGACCAACGGTGGAACCAGAGGGGCACAAGCCACCGGTTCCAAGCAACCTCCATGATGGGTCTGAGAATGGGGGAGGGAGCCACGTGATACAAGAAGTGTCCATCTCTATCTCTGGGACATTAAGCCCAAACTAACATGGAGGAAGAGTAAGCACCTGTCCAAAGTGGAAGGATTTCAAGAGTTCAAATAACAGCAACAGCCAACATTTGCTGAGTTCTTATTTTGTGCTAGGAATTGCACTATGTCAACACGTATTGCCTCATGTAATGCTTGCAACAACCCATCTTACAGATCATAAAACTGAGGCTTAGAAAGTTATGTTACTTGCTCAAGGTTCCCAAGCAAGTCAGTAGAGGAACCGGGAAATGGGCCCACACAGATTGAGACACTGTGCTGCCTTATTAAACATAGACTACCTACTACCAGGACTCCTGTGATGATTCAGGAGGGCCTTATAGTTACTAGGTGCTCAATAAATATTCCCCCCAAACCTTTCACAATAACCTATGTCAGACCCTAAAAAAAATCTACCAATGATATTTGTTCCCTTTGGGTAATGCCTGTGTGTCTAGCAGTCCTCTAAAAAAACAACACAACCACAACAACAACACAAATACAAATAGTATATATTATATGCAACGTTCTTGAAAACTTCCACCAGATTTGAAAAAGGAAAACCGGAACGTGACTTGCATGCTGTAAGAGCAGTTTCATTCTCAGAGAGCTAATATATTAGAAAACATTCCTCTTCTTACAGACCTGGTTTTTGATGATATCTTTTTTACATATGACACATCCTCTTTAAGTTTCCAGCTGAAACCTCAATGAGGGCTGAATAAGCCTAACAAGTAGTGCACCAAATGATTTCAAGCTTTCTAACACTGACATTAGCACTTTTATCATCTCCATTAATTTTTGTAAGATTTTATAAGATTTTACTTATTTATTAATTTATTTTAGAGAGACAGAGAGAGAGAGAGAGAGGGAGCACAAAAGCCGGGTAGGATCAGGGGAGGAGCAGAGGGAGGGGGACAAGCAGATTCCCCTGAGCTGAAATCAAGAATCGGACACTTAACTGAGCCACTCAGGAGCCCCAATTTTTATAACATTTTTTATAGAAGAAGTAAGAGTCACACAAATATTCATATAACCCCCCAAATACTGATGTGGGTAGAGACACTAATATTCCCAAGTCTCATCTGGCAGGTAAGACCCCTGCACATCAGCTTGAAATGTTTGTTCATCATCTTAATTCAGCACGAAAAAGGTAGTTCATATGTACTGATGTTGAATACATGGAAAACATTGGAAAGTCATTTATTTCATGAAGCCAATCCACCCATTACTACCTGTTGAGGATTTAAATTTGTTCAGTTACAAAAGCAAGAGACTCTGGCATCAAGAGGAAGGCAAATAACGAGGCAGACCAGAGAATGGTAGACTCTATGGCAAACTTAAGCAGCACCGAGCTGTCTGGAGAGGACTGCGGCTATGCATCTGCTGATGGCTGCTAGGAAGAGGGGGCCCCAGGACACATACCATTTCTTGGCTTTTATCTGAAATTTCCCTACTGCTAGAACTTAGTAACTAATACATAAAAAAAAAAGAAAGAAGTAAGCACTGTGCTGGCCAAAGAAAATAAGTCTGAGGCTAGATCCAACCTACAAACAAGGGAACTACATCCTCTAGGTGAAAGACATCTAAGGATGAATTTTAATTGCTTGAAAAGGAGGAAAGAGGGTCTGGGGGTTTAATTGGGCAAAAGGCCCAGAAGTGAGCATGAGCACCCTTCCATGCCAGAGCATCTCTAAAGAAGGGCAGAGAAGATAGAAGAAATACAAGGTAAAAAGACAAAGCTAAGAAGCTTTGCTTTCTTTCCACTGTGCATAATGTTAGCAACAGCCGAAATTGTAGAAAGAAAAAAAGTAGATAAAAATGGCTGGAGATGTCTGTGAGCATGTTGAATATCATGAGGCACAAATGAGCCAAGTGAGATATGAAGAAGCACTCATTTCACACTGGTGTGAAATAGTAAGCTGGTGACAATCACTGCAGCCAACGTTTCTAGGCATCAATGTGTCCAGCTCCATGCTGTGTGCTTTACAGAGATTATCACCTATTTAACCCTGACAACAAAATCAAGTAGATACAATTCTCCCCGCTTTACAGATAAGGAAACCGAGAATTGGAGACATTAAGTGTCTTGCCCAAGGTCATAAAACTGGTGGGTGCAGAGCAGACCTAACCCAGGACTGTGCGACTCCAGTGGCCGAGTTCTTTATCAACGTCCACTGTTGTCTCTCTGGCTGGGCTTGAAATGGAACCAGAAGAATAAAGTCCTGAAATGTTGCAGGTGCACAACCCTTCAGGAGTTTAAATAACTAGAGAGAGTGAGGGAAGCATATGTTCTCCTTTTCCTGACAATGGCATTTTATGGGGAGCAGAATGAGGTGTTGATCAGAGCCGTGTATCAATATGCCAGCGTTGCCTTCACCTTCCTCTGATACTTCTGTGTGGTGTGACACTGGCCAGGTCACTGGAGCCCTCTGTGAAGTTCTCTACGGTTCAGTTCTCCATCTGTACAATGAGAACATTATTACATTTAGCTGCCAAAGAAAGGAGACCCCAAGAGGATTTCCTAAAGTCTACCCCTGCACATTTTCAAAAAAGACTTTCAAGGGTAGCATTGCCAAATTCCTTCAGCACCCTTCTGTTACTCTGGAACGTGCTTAAGAATTCACTGCAGTGTGCCAATTCCCAGGCTCTTTGGCTATTTGAAGAGCCCATGATCCAGTCAGTAATCACCTCTGACTCTATGGGATTTGTTTTTGCCTGTTTTAAACCAAAGAAATGAGAGAAAGTCTTACAAAGTGTAAAAGCCCAAAGTCAGGCCCCTAACCTAAAGATGAGGACACAAATGATAAGGACAACAATATAAAAGTGGCTTTTAAAAGTTATTCCTAAAAATACTGTTAACACCACAACCCATACCAATGTATCTGCGTAGCTGCCCTTTCTTGAGGTAAGAGAGTGAGATTTTCAGAGAAGATCACTCTCAAAACCTTCACAACTAAAGACCTCAACAGTAACCCAGGACAGCGATATATCTGAGCATCCAAAAGTCAGAAAAGCTTCATAAATGTATACTGATGGTGATTGGGATGACAACATACAGTTCAATCAATGTTAATATATTGTGTTGCATTTAATCTTAATTTGAGTGAAAGATGTTGAGGGGAGTCACCCAAACTACAGTGGGATGACCCACCCTAGCCCTGCATGTGAACGGTGTCTGGTCCACCCACACTACTTCGCAGGTGGAAAACTTCCCCATCAGCTGGCACCTCCCTACTGCCACACGATTGTAGAAGCCCAATGCTGGGCTTAGGAATGGATTTCCTTGATTCCCGCTCTTTGAAATTCTGAGACATTGGCTTATTCAAAAGCACCAGTAGTTTTTGAGAGCTTAATGTATTTAAGGCGCTGAAATTCTTAAACTATATCCTGGTTTTTTTCAACAAATACATTGGAAGAAATAAAGGAGTCAGGGAAAGGGAAATCCATACATTAAAAGAAACTTTGAGACATAGCAACAAATTACAATGTATGAACCTCATTTCATACTAATTTCAATAAATTATAATTTTTAAAAAATTATGAGACAAAGAAATTTAAACACTTGTATTTTATATAATATTAAGGAATTGGTGTTAATTTTTAGAGGCAATAATGATATTATGCTTGGTTTTTTAATATATTTTTATCATTTAGAGAGAACACGCTAAAACACTTAAGGGTTATAGCACATATAATGTCTGAGATTTGTTTCAAAATAATTCTGGAAAAGGAGAAGTGGGTAGAGTGTTTCAGGCATTATAAGTTGGGCATGAGTTGAAAACTGGTAAAAACTCAGGTGATGTTTAAGCGGGGGTTCTTTACACGATTCTCTCTCTTTCATATATATTCAAAATTTATCGTGATAAAAGACAAAAAGAGATTGTGGCTATCAGCTTCTATCAGTTAGAATAGATATTTGAGAGGGAACTCTTTTGGAAGAGGATGCCCACAATTCCATGCAGCTATGGCTGATTTCATGTAATTAAACAATGTACTCATTTTTAAAAATAAAATAACTCTAAGGCACAGATGACCCCTTTAAGCAGTAGTCCTCTAATGCCTTACTGCTACCAAGCTATAGATCTTCTTTCTAAACGGCCTGCTGATGCATCTCCATCTAAAAGATGATCAGAAAAAAAAAAAAAAAAGATGATCGGAAGACAGAGCAAACTCATATCCAAAATTGAACTTATTTTTCCAACCAACCTACTTCCTCATTCTTAGTATTATTGCAAGCCCCATCGACTCAGTAGCCCAATCTATAAGCCTAAGAGTTATTTTCAACTTCCCCCTTTCCCTTGTCTTTACATCCATCTACTTGTCATATCCAATCAATTCTAGATCAGAAAGGGTCCATCAACAATGAACTGGCATAGATTCTGAGAGTGACAGAATTGAAAGAGGAAACAAAGGGCCTGCCAGTCACCCAGTCACGTGTAAATATCCCCACCCTGTGGAGTCACCTACAAAGACCCACAACCGTAAGGAAGAGCAGTAGCAATGAGAAACCTGCCACTTTACGTGAAGGCACCTCTAACTCCTCTCAGGGCCTGATACAGTAAGAAGAGTTTGGGCATAACCATATTCCCCATCTACCAGGGAGCTCAAGCACACTCAGAGGAAAACAATAAACCAAAACCCTCTTCTATAAGAGGACCAAACCACAATCTGCAGACTACCAAAATGGGAGAATGAGAAACGCTGAGTTGTTCAAACGGCAAAAGGAGACTGTAACAAAATACAAAAATAGCAGGGAGAGTAATAGAACTTAATTGCTGTCTATGAACAGTATCTGAATCTATTGTATCAATGATACCATGATTCATCCCCACAAGTCAAACTTGGAGCCAAATGAACAAAAGAAAAAAAAAATCGCATTTGACAAGAAAGATGCTTGCAACACATTTAATTTTGCATAAGGAATGTAAATTTCCCAAGGATTTGACCTAAAGCATTAAACCAGCCCATATATTGTTCTAATCAATTAGGCCTTCCTGCATCAGCACTTTTGCCTTGCAAACAACCAAAGCCATCATGTTCTCTAATCAACAGAAAAAAATTCATACAGATTGTTTTTTTTTCATTTGTTTCTTATTAAATTTCTAGGAAAAAAAAAAAACAAGAACTTCTCAAACATCTGAGGATCTCTGCAAGTGGAAAGGATGAGTCATCATTAAATGGCACCCATCTAGGGACACCTTGGTGGCTCAGTGGTTGAGCGCCTGCCTTTGGCTCATTGTGATCCCGGGGTCCCTGGATTGAGTCCCCACATCAGGCTCCCCATGGGGAACCTGCTTCTCCCTCTGCTTATGTCTCTGCCTCTCTGTGTGTCTCTCACGAATAAATAAAATCTTTTTAAATAAATAAGTAAATAAATAAATGACACCCATCTGAAAGGGAGAAACACCTAGATGCTACTTGGTAGTTGTCTTGGGGCTTTTCAACATTCTGAGATTTAAACCTATGGACTTCCATATTGAGAGATGTCATTTAGAATTATCCAAATTCAAAAAATGGAGCCTTCAACACTACTCTGGTGACTATTCAATTTATCAAAATTGGAAAAGTGTATATTTTTAGCTAAAATGAGCTCAGAGATAATTATTCCATACTTTTCAACCTCTGTATGGAAATGCAGCAATCTCTGTGGTAGGCCCTTTATTAATTCTGATAATATCAATCAAATATTTACTGAACACTTACTATGTGGCAGTATGGTATGCAAAGCTCACTCTATACTTTATCTCATTTAATCCTCACCAAATCCTAGGAGGTTGTCATAATTACTAACCCCATTTCATAGATGGCAAAATTGTGGCTACCAATCAATGAACATTCTACTGACTTCTCCTTAGACAAAAGAGTATAAGAGCAGTGAATAAATGCCCCAACACAGAAAACTTCTTTAGTTCTATACCAGTTCTTTAGTTCTTTAATAATAACTGTAAATTTTCCACTTCTTAAGCCTTCAGAAAATGTCTTCATAAGGAACAAAAGTTCATATCAAGGATTTTCCTACAAAACTCCAATGATATCACCCTGAGACTTACTCAGTATCTTCAGCATTTAGGTCATTTCATTGCTCATTGGACTCTCCAGAACGTAAAGATACAAATTAGACCGATGCTTTAAGAGCCTCCTGTGTGCCAGATAGCATACTAGTAACTTGTGAATTATTTAATTTTCACAATGTAACTATGAGACAGTACCTTTCATAGCAGACAGGTATAAACCCAGAATAAAGGGACTCGCAGCTGATAAAGGCTGAGGCTGGCATATAGTTTGAGGTCTTCCAATTCCAAAAGGAGGATAAGAGACTGGTTAAGTTGCTTGCATTGGGGGGTGGGAGGTGGGGAAGAGATTATATTTTGCAACAAAAATATATTGAAACAAAAAGCCAAAGGCTGGATAGTTTATTGAAGGTTTTTAATTATTCATTCAATTCTTGGATCTGGATGGCAGCACAGAGAATGTTGTTCTGGTTCCAAGTTTCTTTTGAAAATTTTAACATGGGCTATGTAAGTAGTGAAATGTAAAGGCTCGCAGCCCGATGCTCTTGCTTTCTGCAATACAGAGTCCTCTGCTTCTCATATTTCTATCCAGAGCAGCATTAGGAGATATAAAAAGGTGTCTCAAATTTCAGCAAAGAAAAAGGGAAATGGGAAATCACATCAACAAAAACATTCATGATTCCAATGATTGTTTTCTGATCTGTGACTGTGCCTGACAACTATTCTCATAAACTTAAATTCCAACCAATGAAGTCAATAATGGTAGATGACCTACATTGTTGGCATTTTGAGGCAAATGAACTCAGCCTTCTGCCATTCTAACAGCAGTAGCAGCAAATACTGGCAAGTGTATAGCATGAGTGTATTTGCTAGTGTATTCTTGTTCTGGATTCCCTGAATGGATCTCTCTGTTTCAAAGAATATCCCTAGGCCCCAAATACCAGGTGAACCATACAATGTAGATCAATAGATTTTTCGAGTGCAATAATTGTTTCTCTCTGGGAGATCCCCATTAGCCCCAGAAGGAAGAATACTTTGATTGACCTCGAGGAACACAGCAGATGTGGATAAACTGTGTGTGCTGCTGACCTTATCAGAAGAGAGCCAGGCCTTGAAAATCACAGGGGAACACCCTGGGCATGTGCATGTGGGCTGTGGGAAACCAAACAGCTGGTCAAGTGTGTGCTTTCTTTAAAAAATATAAAATAAAATAAAACAACAACCAAACCCCAAACTGCATCCATATGAGGAGAAAGAAGTATCTGAATTAACAGTATTTCTTGATATTTAAAAGCATTGCCAGGAAATAATAACATGAATAGAAACAAGAGGAGGTATGTTGTGAGGATCTAGGAATCTTTAATCCACTAGTGAAAAGATTTTCTACATAAAATCCTGCTTAAGCTCCTGGGGACAGGGAAGAAGTTTACTATGTTAGCTTTGATATATTTCTTGCTCTGTGTAGGGGCTCTGTAGCCAAATAAGATGGCAGGAAGAGGGTGGACATTCAGCAAAATTGATTTCTCATATAGATCCAACCCAGAGAAAGAGGTTAGAATTCTGAGAGAGGGAGGAGCGAAGGGAGAGAGAGGGAGAAAAAGAAGGAAGGTAGGAAGGAAGGGGAATCTAGAAGATGCTCTGGAAAGTCTTGATTTGGAATGGAAGGAGTTTTTATCTCCACTGAAATCACCACCAACACCAACCGGACCGGATTTGTTTGGAACAGAGGCGAGCCCTACTCCCCTGCCATGCACTGCAGCAAGAAACTGAACACGTTGCTAGTAGGAAGAATCACAAGCCGCTGAACCCTCACACATCTGAGGAAGCAAAATGTGATCCTGGGCAAAGTACTGCAATGAGAGCTCAGGAGACGAGCTTTTACCATCTCGGGCTTCAATTATTCCAGTTGTGCAGCAAAACCAGTGCACTCCTGAACAAACAGAGCAGACACGGGGACATGAAAATAAACCCTTGTCCATGTGCCAGGAGACGACTTATAGGAAACCCAGAGACGCCTCCTTGGAATCACAGCAGATGAGGACTAAGGGGAAACTAAAATATGAATATCTGTCATCAATTCAGATGTTAAAGACCTAGAATAATTTTCATTCATTCATCCACCCACCCACCCACCCAACTAGTATTTAAGGCAGCCTACTATGTGCCAAATACTACATTAGGTGCTAGAGATATAGGGCCAAACTAAGACAAGAGCCCTCAAAGAGTTCACGGCTCACAAGAGAAAAATGACATGAATTCACTTTATACAGCACAGTATAGTGGATAGACCTTAGGTCAGGGTGATGGAAGAGGGGGCGGATGGAAAAGCAGAGGCTGGAGGCGGGAGGGTGGAGGTAGACACATTGAGAAAGTTGCAAAAAGTTAACATCTATTAAACTTTCATTTTGAACACCTCTGAGCAAAACATGAACATTTCTCCAGCGATCACAGGACACAACACTCCCTGTTGTCTTACGTGGGGTCAGATTAACACGTTCATGTTATCTTAGCCTCCGGCACCACTGGCATTTGTGTGAAAGAATCCTGAACCAAGTCATGGCCAAAGCACATATTGGCAATGGCCATAGGTCTTTTGCAAGGTGCGAGGGTGTTTCTGGATGTCATAGTAACTTGCAGGACCAAGAATGCCCCCCACACACACACACACCATCCTGCAAGGCCTGGAAAAGGGGCTCATGAAGAAGACTTGTTGATCCCTGAGTGCCTGGAGCACCTCATTTGAGAAACTCTGGGTCAGATTGTGTCATGAGCCACATTTGCACCTTAACCTTAATATTTGTCTGATTTATAACACTGGCTCCATTTGAATTATTAACCTTTTAAAATTACTAACCAGAGAGCACACACAATTCCACAGAGAATCTTTATTTGTAATAGATGCTGAGAAAGAGACATGTTTTGCTATAGTTAAAAGAAGAACAGTACTTTCTTCCCTGAAATAGTAGCAGTATCTGGTGTCATAATAGTCTTCACAAAAACAAAATGTCCCTTCTCACTGAGGTTTCATGATTTCATATCAGTGCCCCATTAGAGAAACCAGAAGGACTACTACCCCAAACCACCTTTAAAGGGGTTAGCTTTCACATGTGATATTCCTGGCACTGCCCTCCTTTTGATGGCAGTAAGTGCTGTGGAGGGGATGAAGGGCTACTTATTGCACACATTAGGAACAAGAACAATGTAATGGAAACATTTCTGGTTGGCCATACAGGGCACAGACCAATGTGGGAATGGTTCAGAGCCACTCATGTCAGCACTTGCTATTCTGTGGTCCCCCCTCCCAGGGTAAAAAATCAAGGAAAAGAAGTAATTGTAATGCTCTTGGCATTACAGATTCAGAGTGTGCAGAAAAGGAGGAATTACGTGTCTGCTGGGATTCAAAGGCACACTGCTGGTGTCTTCTAGACTTCCCGACTGCACAGAGAGAGACGAGGGAAGGTCTGCCCCAAGGATGTTCCTGACAAATGACTGCCCAGGATCATACTCAGGGGTGAAGGGCATGAAGATGGACAGTAACTCTGTGGTCAAGCCATTATTTCAGTTTTTCAGCAGGTCCTATTGTTGGGCAAATGAGACAGAGACCGGTCTTCATGTATCTATAATCATTAAAGAGCAGTGAGGGGACAGTCTTCAGCTGCAAGTGTGGAAGGCTCCTATTTCTTAACAAAAGCGTAAAACCACTACTGCCATTTAGCATTCCACTCCCCTTACTGCCAACGAACGTCCTTGAACACCGAGCCCACTTCTGATGCACCCGCTCACTTATCCCCACTCTCATCAGTCTGGTTTCTGCTTTTGGGAGACCCCTCACACACATTCACTAGGAGGTCAACCCCTCCACAGCCTATTCCATTCTCACTGTCTGGTGGCCTTTCCTCAAATTCATTCATTCACTCATGCAGTATTTATCAAGAAGCCACTAGATCCCAGCATTATCCTAGATCTGGTGAAAACAGCAGGAATGAGAGAATGAGGTCCTAGTTCTCATGCAACTCAGAGTCTAATGGGGTGGAGGGGAAGACAGGTAAGAAGTGAGAAAAAAAACAAAGAACAGGATCATTTCAACTACCAAATAAGCATGCTCACACAGCTGTTCTGAGGATTAAATGAATGAGGAAACACTTTCAGTAAATGCATATGACAATGGAGTGGGCATTAACTAAGGGCTCAGAATTGGCAGCTAGTTCACACTTCTATTACTATTCTCATCATTCTTACCCTGGGTGGTAAAGAAAAGCCTACCTGAAGAAGTGGCATTTGAGCTGAAACCTAAATGATGATTAGAGACCAGGTGAGGAAAGACAGGGAGGAAGAACATTCCAGGCTAAAGAAAAAAAAGCCACGGTGGGAAAGAACATGAGAGGGTCCTGGGAACAGAAGAAAGGGCGGTATGGTGGGGCAGTGTGGGTGATGGAGAGGGGGGCAAGAAATGAAGGTGAAGTGGTGAGCAGGACCCAATCAAGTGGGGCCTTATGAGAATATAGAAGGTCTCCCTGTTCTGAAAGTAACTTAAAAAATTTGCCTGTCCACAGGACTTGTAGCAACCTGTCGTCTCTACAAAGGCAACCCAAGCCAGAGCAATTACCTGCATCTGCGTAGAGCTTTGCATCTCACTGACACTAATAAAATACTAGACAGGTGGCCAACAAATTTTGAAGTGGTCCCTATAGATTAAGGAACAGAAGACAAGTGCCTTAACTTCTCTACATTTGTTTGGCAATCTACAAAATAAAATGGATATAATTAGATGGTCTTTCTGGTCCTTTCCAGCCTGTGATTCTATATTTCTATTCCTGCATTTCCACTAGGTCTGAAAACAGATCTAGGCCAGTAGAGCTATTGCATACTTTCTGTAAAGCTAGATCTTTACTTATCCTACCAAGTGATCTGCTAATTAGAAAATAGTAATTTTCTTGAGCAATATTACTATGTAAAAAAGTAAAAACAATCCAAATCTGCCTCTTCTAAGACTGATTTTGTAAGAAAATCTTATCTTCTGGTAAATACAAGATCAGACCAGGAGGCTTTTCACTCCTTCCTGCGTGCAATTAACAGCAAACACCTTGTCATAAACATTTTTGAAAGGTCAGAGATGGCAACAGTTTTGCTAAAGAGATAAACAGTCAAATAAAACAGTGCCCTGGTAATTCCCAGGCTTCAAAAAACAGCATATGTCCGATCAATAATGAGACACACAAAAAGGATTGTGGGATAAAAGGGCGGGTCCAATTTGAGGTATTAAAAGCTTGCCTAAGTCATTTTTTTCCCAACACATCTTGTGTTGCATCAGATACTAGAGCCATGAGTGGGCAATGTTAGAAAAATAAGATTCTGGCTATGAAACAAAAGATTGTTTTAGGTTGGAGAAGTAAATAATAGTAAGAATAAGGACTTTTGCAAAAGCCAAGGTAAGAACATATTCCCTCTGTAATCAACTATTGAGCTCAAATTTCAGATGTTATTTTGGATTTATTATTATTGCCTTTTAACCTTTGTCCTAGCACAAACTACAGGAGCTCAAAGGATGCTAGTTTATTCCTAGATGTGTATATTTATACTTTAAATGTGCCTTAGAAGTAGTATGTTTTCTGTATATGTTCCTATCTAGTACTGTTGTCTTGAGCACTGGGTGTTATTCTGTATGTTGGTAAATTGAACACCAATAAAAATTAATTTATAAAAAAAAAAGTAAATTTAACTTTTTGTGCATCGAAGAGATAGGTTTACCTTCCAAACTGTTCATTGTAAATTTTAGTATCTTAAATAAGGCATTTCTAGTCCTTATGGCAGATTTTATATTCCTGGCAAAGGTATTTTATCACTTAAACTGCATTACACATTGATTATCTATTATCTGTTCATATTAAGAAGGCTCTATCATCAATTAATGTTTACTAATCAATAAAATCTGAGTGAAACCAGAATAAACTCAAACAAATACGTGGGATGAAACTCAGAGAAAATTGAGACCATGTCCACTTAGAAGGGCAACTTTTGTGAGATCTCATTTCTTCGTAAAAGATCTAATTTATCTTTTTTAATGCCATCAAAGTTAATAATGGATGACATGTCTTATAGCTTCAGTGATGCAGCAACTTGTCGATAACATGGAGAATTTAGAAACCAATTCATCAATTCATGATTTTTTTTAATTGGACCATGGATGGTTAATTCTAAGTCATTAGACTCTCCAGTAGTAAACCTCTAGAAAGAGGGTGTTAGTACAGAAGGTAGCTATTCCCTATCTCCTCAATGAATAAGAGTTCCTATTCTGTCTCAATAACAGGTGGCACTTTACACTTTGAGCATTTTGGGGGTAGGGTGAAGATATGTAGAATGGGAGAAAGTGAAGTTAAAAAAAAAAGAGGGGCCTATATATTATATATATTTATGTATATATAATTACAGGCTTATGTATAATCATATACATATAATTGCATATATGTGAGGTGTTTATATATTTATATTTGTTCTTATGTAGATTTATATTTAAATATATATTCTATAGATTTATATTTAAATATATATTTTTATGTATTTATTTACATTCAAGTATATTTGCATTTATATGTATTTTGTTATAGGTATATTTACTTCACAAATACCTCTCTCCCAGACACTCACAATGAGTCTATTATATTCTCGGCAAATAAGAAGGAATGCAGCTTTTTCTTATTTCCTTATTCAGAGGGGAGGTGGGGTGGTTGAAGGATTTCCCCACATCTCAGTTTTGCACTTACTGGTAAGTCTGCTACTCATGTATTTGCATATTGATATTCCATTACCCATTAAACGTCCATGTTGGAAGGGACCTTAGTGATTATCTGGACCCCCTTAGATCCTTCCCAGTTAGGGAACCGGAGGCTCAGGAACATTAAGAGACCTGTCCAGCGTCACACAGACAGTTACAGGTAGTTCCAGCCTCCCAGCTCCCACCCCCAGCAATCATCGCACCATGCTTCTCTGTTCTCCCCTGCTCAAGAGCACATCTTCTGACACTCACAATGGAGAAATTAATGAGTCTGCAAGTTAAAGATTCGCTTTAAACAAATTGGTTCATTACTATTTAATTGAGGAGGCTTCAGGGCAATAAAAGCCTTGCTTACCAAAACTAGATAAGCAGCTCATGAAACATTGAGCTCGAGAAACTCAAAAACTGTCACAAGTCAATAAGTGCTGCCTTTCTGTTTGATAAATGCCACCCAGTAGCTTCAGAAGTATCAGAAACTAATGGTGTCCCGGCACTCCATAGGCATACATTAATGGGATCAGGAACATAAAATATAAACAATAATGTACATATTGATTGTTCCGGACATTTGAAGCCCAGCTAACATTTGAAAGGTCAGTCGTTGTACTTGCATCACATTACAGATAAGTCATTTGCTTAAAGCTGGAAACTTGGCTCTCCATGTAAATTTATCTCGTGACCTATAAGCTTAATCATGCCATGCCTCTGTTGGCTTCCTTAGGCTGTCTGGCATAAAAAATATACCAGAAGTGCTTAACCCCATAAAGCATATTCAAATAAATGACAATATACACATTGCCAGGAAGGATACTGTGGGGGAGAAATCTATTTTCTAGGCTGAATAAATGCCATGACACAGGATTTTTACTCTGACAGGACATATTCAAAGGTTTCTATAAGGCACTTACTACATAAGCTTACAAATGAATCTGTGTGTTCAAGGTGTTTCAAAAATACACCAGTTTTGAAAGTACAATGCCAAAGTTACTTTTACTTTCACCGAAAAACTAAACTTGGTTTAAATAGTTCACACTAGAGCATAGGCATTTTTTCCTACAATGAAAGATTTCTTTGCAGAGCTCCTCCAAAGCAATCTAACAATGTGAAGATTGTCTGGCTGCCTGTGTAGACAAGATGTCTCCTTACTGGAGCTTTCACCCCTGAAGGCCCCTGTTCCCCCACCGAAATCAGTCAGGCTTCCATGTAGCAGTCTTTCTGCTGCTCCCACCTCTGAATGAAAGGATAGTGGATGCAGATGCTCCTTCCCCCAAATGCTAAGTCTCTTTCTGGAGTCAGAATCCCACTACTGACTTTTTTTTTTTTTGCGGGGGTAGGAGTTCAATTTGCCAACATATAGCATAACACCCAGTGCTCATCCCGCCCAGTGCCCCCCTCAGTGCCTGTCACCCAGTCACCCCCACCCCCTGCCCACCTCCCCTTCCACTACCCCTTGTTTGTTTCCCAGAGTTAGGAGTCTTTCATGTCCTGTCTCCCTCTCTGATTTTTCCCACTGATTTTTATCTCCTTCCCCTTTATTCCCTTTCACTATTTTTTATATTCCCTGAATGAATAAGACCATATAATGTTTGTCCTTCTCCAATTGACTTACTTCACTCAGCATTATACCCTCCAGTTCCATCCACGTTGAAGCAAATGGTGGGTATTCATCGTTCCTAATGGCTGAGTAATATTCCGTTGTATCCAGAGACCACATCTTCTTTATCCATTCATCTTTCAATGGACACCGAGGCTCCTTCCACAGTTTGGCTATTGTGGATGTTGCTGCTATAAACATCGGGGTGCAGGTGTCCTGCCATTTCACTGCATCTGTATCTTTGGGGTAAATCCCCAGCAGTGCAATTCCTGGGTCGTAGGGCAGATCTCTTTTTAACTCTTTGAGGAACCTCCACACAGTTTTCCAGAGTGGCTGCACCAGTTCACATTCCCACCAACAGTGCAGAGGGTTCCCTTTTCTCCGCATCCTCTCCAACATTTGTGGTTTCCTGCCTTGTTAATTTTCCCCATTCTCACTGGTGTGAGGTGGTATCTCATTGTGGTTTTGATTTGTATTTCCCCGATGGCAAGTGATGCAGAGCATTTTCTCATGTGCTCGTTGGCCATGTGTGTGTCTTCCTCTGTGAGATTTCTCTTCATGTCCTTTGCCCATTTCATGATTGGATTGTTTCCTTCTTTGCTGTTGAGTTTAATAAGTTCTTTATAGATCTTGGAAACTAGCCCTTTATCTGATATGTCATTTGCAAATATCTTCTCCCATTCTGTAGGTTGTCTTTTAGTTTTGTTGACTGTTTCTTTGGCTGTGCAGAAGCTTCTTATCTTGAGGAAGTCCCAAATATTCATTTTTGCTTTTGTTTCTTTTGCCTTCATAGATGTATCTTGCAAGAAGTTCCTATGGCCAAGTTCAAAAAGGGTGTTGCCTGTGTTCTCCTCTAGGATTTTGATGGATTCTTGTCTCACAATTAGATCTTTCATACATTTTGAGTTTATCTTTGTGTATGGTGCAAGAGAGTGGTCTAGTTTCATTCTTCTGCATGTGGCTGTCCAATTTTCCCAGCACTGTTTATTGAAGAGACTGTCTTTCTTCCAGGGGATAGTCTTTCCTGTTTTGTCGAATATTAGTTGACCATAGAGTTGAGGACCCGTTTCTGGGTTCTCTACTGTTCCATTGATCTATGTGTCTGTTTTGGTGCCAGTACCACACTGTCTTGATGACCACAGCTTTGTAGTACAACCTGAAATCTGGCATTGTGATGCCCCCAGCTATGGTTTTCTTTTTTAAAATTCCCCTGGCTATTCGGGGTCTTTTCTGATTCCACACAAATCTTAAGATGATTTGTTCCAACTCTCTGAAGAAAGTCCATGGTATTTTGATAGGGATTGCATTAAATGTGTGCATTGCCCTGGGTAACATTGACATTTTCACAATATTAATTCTTCCAATCCATGAGTGAGGAATATTTTCCCATCTCTTTGTGTCTTCCTCAGTTTCTTTCAGAAGTGTTCTGTAGTTTTTAGGGTATAGATCCTTTACCTCTTTGGTTAGATTTATTCCTAGGTATCTTATGCTTTTGGGTGCAATTGTAAATGGGATTGAGTCCCTAATTTCTCTTTCTTCAGTCTCATTGTTATGTATAGAAATGCCACTGATTTCTGGGCATTGATTTTGTATCCTGCCACACCGCCGAATTGCTGTATGAGTTCTAGCCATCTAGGGGGGGAGTCTTTTGGGTTTTCTATGTACTGTATCATGTCATCTGCAAAGAGGGAGAGTTTGACTTCTTCTTTGCCAATTTGAACTTTGAGAGGTTGAAAGACAAGACTTGCAGTTTATGCCCTCTTTATGAGAATGGGCAAGAGTTGGAAGTATTCCACATCTCCTTCGAGAAGGCATCGGATTACCCTAAGTTTGAAGAGTTTCTCCACTTGTTTTCAAGGTAGGAACCAAGCTTTTAGCCCTGATTCCCAGCCCCTCACCCCCAAAGGTTGGTGAGGGGGAGCGGACACAGGGCAATGTCCCCTGGAAGAAGCCTTGCAAAAACACTTGCTAGAATCTCCTCTGGCAGAAGCGATTCCTGTAAAAAAAAAAAAAAAAAAAAAAAAAGAAGCGATTCCTGTATCTGTGGAAGAGTGAAAATACATATGCCTCTAGGCTGACAGTTTTAATCTTAAGTATTTCAACTGTTTCCTGTGAGGAAGGCAACCAGATTTTCTTTTGCATTCTATGAATCTTTTACATTGACTTCTGCAAGATTCTACAACAGCTAAAACCAGCCATTTTGAAAATCAGATTTCCTTATTCATGAATGAAACTAGTTTCAAGAACATTTTTTAAATTTGTATTACATTCTTTAGCTATTGATAACCATTGTAAAATCACATATTTATAATTTACATTAGAATATCGCTATTCTAATAATAATTTTAAATCCCCAAAGGAGAACAGTAATTTTTTTAGTAGCCAAATGACCTGATTTGAATGTAAAAGGCCTCATTTCATAGTTTCCTAACAAAATCATTACCTATAGAAGAGATTTTTCTATTTTAAAATGTATATAAAACCTCAAGTGGACCAAAGGGATTAACATCAGTTTAAGCAAAATCCAGTGATTATATTTGGGCAAAAGAGAAGAACATTTCAATTCAAAGAGAGTTTTTGCTTCTTGCTTAAATCTACTCTGAATGTAGTTCCTACATGTAAATTGTATTCTATTAAGCAAAGTAAATAAGCTCACATTACTGTTTTCCTGCTATTTAGATTTGTAAAGACTCCAAAAGCCTTCCTAGTTCAAACCACTTTTATCACAACGAAACTGAATTGAGACAATCATATTAATATTTTGAGCAAAGAAAATTCAGGAGCCTGATAGTGATTATGTTTCTTGATAAAGAAATTGTATTCTGAAATACAGGTTGTAACTTCATTTTGTCCTAGAGCCAGTAGGATGAGGGACCTTCATACAAAGGAAAGGCATCATTTTTAAGCTGTAAACACTCTAATTCCAAAATGTATCTTTTACTGAGTTAACTTTTAATTGTATAAAACCTGCTGCCTAAGAATCCCTTTAGAAGATGTCCTCTGTATTTTCTGTGCTTTAAATTTTAAACTGAGACTCTAAAGATCAATGAACAAGAAGAAAAACCTTTCATTTGAGACAAAAGAATCCTACTTCCCTACCACTTACAATAAGATAAATACAAAAAATGGTCAAAGTCATGTCCCCATTATATCAAAAACTGTTCACACATCCTAAGATGCAGACTTACAGTGACGTTCAAGGACAGAGCCAACTGAACTATCACATTGAAGTAACTGTGCAGGCCTCCCAAGGAGGTCTTCAGGGCAAAACTTCAAAATAAAAGGACGCTTATCATATCCTCCCTCTTAATGTTTCCTCCAAAGTGATGTGAATCTTTCAGGACTCAAGTCAGATTTACAGGTGGACTACTTTCCCTGTGCTCCGACTTTGGAATCTCTTCTTCCTTCTTGAAAACTACCAGCCGACTCTCTGGGTAGCAAGTCCACCAGGCCAAGGACTGGGTACCTCCAGGTCCTGCCCTTGGTGTCTCACATTTAGAAAACTAGAACTCGGCCATCAATATCACCTGAGTTTCAAAGAACCGTTCCCTGCCACAGTACCTAAACTCAAAGGATTTCCTTTTGACAAGAGGCGTGTGGTGATGTGAAAAGGGAAATGAGAGTCCCTACTGGGACTGTGAACATCCTCGCATTTGTAAGGCCAACTGCCACACTCTCGGCTTTTCTTATTCCCTGACAAGGCTCGTCTGGCCCTCTCCTGGGAGGCTTTTGACAGCAATTGCAAACAACAGAAGCCAGCAGGAATGTGTAAGAACAGGTGCTGGAGCCTCCCAGGGCAGCCTGCTTGCAGAGAAAGGGCGTCCTCAGAGCAGCGTTGGGACATCCTACTTCGGAGATGCCCTCTTGCCCTCAGCCATTGCAAGATCTTGCTTCTTTTCATGCAGCAGATGTTTGGACCGAGTTGGAACAATGCATATGGCTCCTAAGTTGCTGCTGGCAAATTTTCTCGGTCAGCTTTTAAGGGGACTTTGGTGGGATTGCCAACAATATAAAACGAGGATGGAAAAATTCATTCTTGGGTTTGTGTTCAGATAAGGGAAATAATAATAAAAGGCTAGGACCTTTCCATATTACTCCATTATTCCAGGTTACTGCTTTCCACTTCCACCACATCTCAGGAAAAGGGACATTCCTAGGTTCAGGGGATCTCCAGCATTCAAGAGGAAACAGATCAGAGAACACTTCCTCCACAAACAGGTCAGGAATATTCACATACTGCACACTCCAGCATGTTAGACCCCACTCCAGGAGCATCTGGCCAACTATTATTAACTCTTACTCTTTTCCACTTATTAAAATTGCTCTATGGACAGAGTGCTCTGCACAGTGGGCATAGTCACCTGTGTCAGTGAACAACCACTCAGAGAGGCTATTTCGGCCAGCTTCTTAAAGTATGGTACATGGACTAGCAGAAGCAGCATGAGACATTGCCTGGGAGCTTGTAAGAAATGGAAAGCCTCAGGAGCTCCTGGGTGGCTCAGTCAGTTAATTATCGGACTCTGGATACTAGTTCAGGTCTTGATTTCAGGGTCTGAGTTCAAGTCTCTCTTTGAGCTCCACACTGGGGGTGGAGCTTTCTCAAAAAAAGAAAAAAAGTAAAATTTTGCCCTACACCAGACCTTTTGAAACTGCATTTAACCAGAACCCCAAATGATTCTTCCACAGATCCAAGTCTGAGAAGCACTATACTACAGCTTCTTAGAGCAAGTCAGTGCTCAGGATTCAGAGAGCAAGATCTGCCCTGTACCAATGCAGTGATTTACACTTCTCCAAGAGTACTCCAGAGCATGATGCAAGCCTCAAACTTCCCAGGATATACGGGCAAGAATCAATGAGTCTATGTTAGAGTTGAGAAGACTGAAGTCAAACAGTAGATGACTGGTGGTAGCAGAACTCAGTATTCCCAGATCTTAGATTTTTGCCCTTTTTGCTGCTTCAGCTAGTCCTAAGGAATGGCTCTTTCACATCTGGACCATGAATTTTTTTTTTCCTATTTGAATCATTGGTATAATGGAAAGAAGACTTCAAGTACGATTTCTATCATTATTCACCCTCATGACTTTGAACAAATCACTTCTTTAGAAAATAGGTTGAAAGCCAAATAAAATGAAAAACATTTATAAAGTTATTATATTAAAATTAGAATAGAGTAGGACCATGAGTTAGTAATAAGTAGCAAATACTACAAAAATATCAAGTTCTAATTTAATTTACAATTTCTGAAAAGGTATCCTAAGAAAATAATCCCAATGAAGAAAATGTTCCATGTACTAAAATGATCATTACAGCATTATTTATAATAGGAAAAAACTGAAAGCCACCAAAATACTCTCTTTTCAGGATATGGCTAATAAAAATATGGAACGTTTGCTCATTTTACATGATATTCACCAAGACTTGGCAGCAACATGAAAAATTCTGTTACAATATCAAGAGGAAAAGCAGGTTATAAAACTGGTACATTATAATTCCAACCATGTCAAGACAGGCACACGTCTAGAAAACCATGGAAAACATTGTGAAACCTATCCTGTTTTATCAGGATAAACAAGATATAGGTGACTTTTCTGAACTTTCAGTAGTTATTCAATTACTTTTATTATTTCTTTAAAATAAAACAAGTATTATAAAGAGAAAAACGAATGTAGTAATGATGAGACCTAATGCAGTCATTACAAATTATCCTTAAATCTGGCCCTGAACTCCACAGATGATAACAAGAGTGAACAATGACCGAGCACTCCATCTGTGCTCATTGCTGTGTTGAAAGCCTTGTCAGCATAGTTTAAGTCCCCTGAGAACAGTAATATTATCATCCCCACTTTATAGATGAGGAAACCAGAACACAGCGCTCAGCCTCTTTGAAACTCCACCGTGCACACAATATATATATCTTGCAGTTTTCTTATAAGAATTAAAATACTGTCTTGTTAACCTATGTGGTTCTATAAAAAGACCACAGAGAGAAAATACTGGGTGGGAACTTTGTTTTCCTGTCAAGATGGAGACAGAAGCAGCTCCCCGACTGTGGGGACCCTTACATACCATCACCATACTAGACTGGCTCATACAAGGGTATGGATTGAGGTGGCATCCTTAAACACTCCTGAACAATATCATTTTCAGAGCACAAACACTAAACAACAGAAATCTGTGTTACACTTTAAAGTGGGATAGTGAAAGGTGCCAGCAATATCGGTCCTAAAAATTAGGAGACATGGGTTCTGAGCTTGATTGTGTCACTTCTCAGGCCTTAGCTGCCCCATCCGCGCAGTGGGAACACGTAGTTGGTACTGCTCACCCTACAAGCAAGTCAGCCTCTCCCAGCCAAGGCCCCACTCTCGCCCAAACTTTTCCCACATTGCTGCCAAAATGGTCATGTCAAAACCCAATCTAGTCAGGTTATCACACTTCTCCTTCAAACCATTTGCCCCTAGGACAAAGCCACATCATCCCCAGCACAGTCCACTCAACTCTGTGGGGTCTGGCCTCCTTGTCACTCTCCATTTCACAGTCCAAGCTGCCCTCACACCAGCTTTCTTGCAGGTCCTCACACTGGCTGGCACACCCTTTGCCTGGGGATCCCTCTCTCTGCTTCTGCCCTTCCCAGGAGGCCTCAGCTCCTTCACCACTTCCTCAGGGAGCCCTGCAGACCTGTCTGATAGGAAAAGCTCACCCTATGGACCCACTCACCCCTTCAGGTCTCTTTCCCTCATGCTACTTAGTGGAGTGGTAATTTTATAGTATTTGCGTGAGTCTGTAGTTAATGTTTCTTATGTATGCCCTGTCATTGCCACACTATCTGCTATAATGTAGTGTCTCCGAATGCAGAGGCTTTTAGTATTCCCAATTCTTAGCATATGGCAAGTCTTTGATAAATCTTTGTTGAATGAATATTATTCTGACTCCCCAAGATTGCTGTAGAACAGTGCAACTAGCACATGCTCAAATAAACCCAGTAGACTTGAACTGACTACAGAAATAATAAACATGACATTTAGATTCCACTCTCCCACCAAAAAAGAGAGAGAGAGAGAGAGAGAGAGAGAGAGAGAGAGAGAAGCTATTATACTAGATCAACGAAGAAAGTAAGAGTCCATGCAAAAAAAGTACTTCATAAACTTGAAATTACAGTGTAAACATAAGGACTTGCCTCCACCCTTTTTAGAAACAACTGCAGTACGAATCTAGACATAAAATATAAAACACGGGATGTAATGGTCACTGACAGACTGGAAAGCAAATTATTAAGTTAAATTCTCTGGAAGGATCTACACAGTTAAATCACATTGAAATAGCTTTTAAACCGAGGTTTGGATAAACCTCGGCTTGTCTGTATCTCAACTTCCTCATCTCTATAAATGTAGAATTTCACTCAACGATCCTGAGCATCCCTTGAACGCTCAGATTCTGATACTATGACAATTGACATTAACAGCGAGACTCGTTGGGATCCCTGGGTGGCTCAGTGGTTTAACACCTGCCCTCGGCCAAGGGCGTGATCCTGTAGTCTCAGGATTGAGTCCCACATCGGGCTCCCTGCATGGAGCCTGCCTCTCTGTGTCTCTCATGAATAAATAAAATCTTAAAACAAAACAAAACAAAAAAACAGTGAGACTCGAGAAACCTACACATGCATAATGCCAAGCAAAGGTGACTCTATGGACCCTTGCATTAGTCTTCCTTAGGTGAGACCCTGAGGAAGCCCCAATTTGCCTCTCCTGCCTTCACCCCTTCTCCATCTGGAGGGCCTCCCCTCCTGCTCTCCTCTGCTTCTTTTTGCTCTCTGAATAACTGTCATCAAGATTAATTTAAATCCACGTGCTGTCTCTCCCTGGGGGCATTTGCCTTTGAATTTTCTCTTGGTGTGAAAGTTGTTTCCTGCCCCCCAGGAGAAAGGATTCCAGGCATTAATGCCCTGGTGGAAGAGGTATGTACGGAGCAGGGACCCTGTCTGCCTGCAAAGTCAGCTTCCTTCTCAGCCTTCAAAGGAGATCAGCCCCTCCAAGGAGGAAGGGCAGGTGAGGGAAGCTCAGGGAAGGGGCCAAGTCCCCACTCAATTCAGACTTTGTCCAAATGCATTTGCAAATGGATTCACAAAAGCATATATGGCTGAAGTGTCTCACAAAACTGACACACAAAAATTCAATCTGGTAATAATTAGAAATTGTTATCTAGTTTCGACATTGCAAAGTATTCTTGGTCACTTTAAGAAAATCACCTTTTGGGTTTGTAGTTTATTAAAAATATCTTACATAAAAAAATATCTTACATAAAGCATTTTAAGCATATATATGTAAGAGCTCTCAAATCTCTGTACAACATACATATGGCACATTGAGTAAAATATAAAATGTAAAAAGTACATATTTGTGTAATTGTAATCAACTAAATGCTTATTTTTACAATGTCTTCTTGACAATGTAATTATCCATTAGACAATGAATATACTTACTGTAAAATAGTAAATCTAGTACATAATAGTGGACATACTATCTTAAATTTTTTTTAGCATTTAGGAAAATTGGAAGAGTGATTAGGTAAAACAAGTCAGAATGAAGCACAAAATTTAACTGAAAATTTAAATTTGGAATAATTCTGCAAAAAAAGACCTCACTTCAACTTTTAAACTCAAAACTTCTATTTTATGATTCTGTATTTATGAAAACTTCTGAACTGTGTAATGCCAGAAATGGTGTTCTACATTTAAAGATTTCAAATAGACACCTAAAATTATTCATTAAATATACAAAGTTCGTAATGCAAAATAAATTTGTACCTCAAAAATTATGTAGCATTTTGGTAGCACCTAATCAAAAGCAATGTCGTTTCTAACTCCTTTATTATCAATTGATACATCATCTTCTATACAAGTGTAGCATGACTTAATTGATTTTATTATGATTAGGCTTGTTAACTTCTTAGAATTGATTATGATATGGAGGGGGTGGATTTTATTTATGCACTCTGAGATTTATGAAGCAAGAGGTTAGCCCATTAAAACCTCTATTTGGGGAGAGCAGCAGATTTGTTTTTGTACAGGTTTAAACTACATTAAGAAAAAAACCCTATGAATCCTTAGAATTGAGAACTTTCCAAGCCATCCATGATTTTAGCCACAGAGTTGGCAAAAACCGTAACTAGGTACAATTTCCTAATTTTGTAGTGTTAGCTGTTGGGAGTGCAGTTAGTTTCTCACACCCCCCCCCCACTTTCTTTGGAAGAGAACTATTAAGGAAGGACATAGCATACCTAATACAGTTCACCCAAATTTGGTAGGCTGCAGGGTGAATTTCTTACCCCAACATTAGCGTTAGGACGCACACAAGTTTAACTGTAGGTAGCAGACTTTTCATTCAGTGCTCTTTTCAGCATCTTATAGTAAAGGCGTGGATAAGAAGGAGGGGAAAATAAAGCTTTGACAGATGGTACTCAGCGCTTGACTCCTGCTGAGCTCAGCAGGACCTGTGGTTTCCAAGGTTAGGGCTGTCAAAATGGCTCTGTCTATCAAGTGAATAACAAAGTGTAGACTGCCTGTCCGTTTCCTATACAAAACTTAGATTTCATGTGCCATTATTGTCCGTCTTTCTGCTGATTTAATAACTTCCAAGGAGAAGAACTGAGGGTTCCGATAAAGCGTCACTATTTGAGAAACTACCTGGAAAAGGGATTCTCAAGGGCTGAAAGAGGTAGGCTGAGATCTGATCTCTTTCACTTCAGTTTCTAAGGCTTCTTGACTTGAAAAGGATTGGAAAGCCACCAAAGGTTCGCTTTTGGTTAAAAGCTAAATGTGAACCTTTCAAAATGCACTTAATGATGTCTCTCTCTCTCTCTCTCTCTCTCTCTCTCTCTCTCTCTCTCAAAATGTTTCTATTACAAATCCTTGCAGTGGTGGCTACTTATTCAACTAGAAATATTGAGAATGAAAAGGAAAATGTTTCTATTATGAAATACAGTGATGTGTTTAGATGTGTTTGTCAAGGTCCATTTCTCACCTTTCACAGCTCTTAATATTAAAGCCACCACCTTTTTTTCCCCCCTCCTATGTTTAGAGCCTTCAGATGGTCGGAATAAGTAGTGGATGCTGAAGGAATGAATCATGTCATCAAACTGGCCTTTTGTCTTAATGCTGTTACAGATGTTTTTCTTGGTAAGTCTTATGTTTTTCTTCTTCCTGTGTATTTTGTGATTTCCAGATTGTTACTGACCTCTTTGGATTCCAATAAAGGGCCAGTTAGTAGATTCATAAACCTAGGCTTTTTATTAAGATGCTGCTGAAATTAGGATTGTGATAGTGTGTCTGAACAAGCTAATAATTTCATGTCAGTGCTCAACTTATAACATTTAAATTAAAATTTCCCATTGTTATTCCATAAAAACAAAGTAAAATTAAAATGTGGCATTTCAAAAGTGACATAGTTGGGCACATGTTGGTGATGTCCTGTTACTATTTTCATTACTCTTTTTGATGAGCTGTAAAAGTACCTATCTTGTCCCTTTTCTGAGCTGGCTTGAGCAGACTCATCCATTTGTGTGGTGACTGTTCCTTACTAGCATGTCTGAAAGAAGACCGTCTTGCTATAACATAGTTGAAGAATTTTCCTCTACAAATATTTAGTTTATGTAAGTCCCATGATCACGATGGGAATGTTATTTGGAAGGATGGCTATTATTATTTCCAGTGTATTCAGTTACTTCAAACATCTTTTTTAAGTTTTAGCTTTTTAAAAAACAAAAAACTCCAACCCAGAAGTCTATCTGAGACACTGTATAATAGATATGCAGTATATGTTACTGAACTGGAACTAAAAGGGTATTAAAATTGATACAAGGAATTCATGAATTGAAATAAAAGGGATACAACTTTTATATCAGATTATGACAAGAAATTATCAAATGCTAATTTAGCATAAACTCATTTCTGGTTGCACTTGCTTCTTATCCTGGAACTATATGCTTTTAATCATCTTTGTAGACAATAATGATAATTAAACTGGAATTTTGAAAAGAAATCCTAGTCCCAGATGAAATTTTCTTCTTTTTTCTCTCTCTACCTCTTTGCTTGCTTTATTCAGTAAGGAAATTTCAGCCTATACCACCCCCTGAAGATGTTTTTTTGTTAATGGTAAACTTGATCAATCAAATTTGCTCTTCATGTGTCTGTATTTTTTGAAAAGTCTCTGGAGTTTCTTCATATGTCTGTGGGAGAAAGTGTGCTTCTGTAATTTCATCTGGTCCATGAAATATAAGGCCCTAGAAATTAAGTCCATCCTTGGCAAGAAGTCAGCAATCCTAGAGGAAAGAAACAGAACTAAAACAGATATGACCTGCTATCACACACTTAACCCCCAAAACATTCTCCGTTCTGACCCACTGCATTGACCAAGAGCGCTAAGACTGAGACATCAGAATGTCCAGGTTGACTAATACAACTAATATGCTCTAATTGCACACTTTTTATTTTTAAAAGTTTTAAATGATGGTAAAATACACAAACATAAAATTTACCTTTTGAACCGTTTTTAAATACATAGTTCAGTAGTGTTAAGTACATTCCCATTGTTGTGATAAATCTCCAGAACTCTTTTCATCTTGCAGAACTGAAACTCTTGTACTCAAACAACTCCCCATTATGCCCTCTACCCCAGCCTCTGCCAATCACCATTCTATCTCTGAATTTGACTACTCTAGCTACTTAATGTAAGTGGAATCATATAGTATCTGCCTTTTTGTGACTAGCTTATTTCACTTAACATAGTATCCTCAGGTTTCATCCATGTTGTAGCACATGTCAAAACTTCTTTTTTAAGGGTGAATAGTATTCCAGTATATGTATATATTACAGTGGATCTATTCATCCTTTCAGGGACACTTGGGTTGCTTCCACCTTTACTATTGTAAATAATGTTGCTATGAACATGGGGGTACAATCTTCAGTTGTTTTCGAAAGTGATTACCGCATGCTACAGAGTAAACAAAGACCATAGTACACATTGGATAAAGAATGGCAGAAAAATATAGTAATAAAAATAGCCAATATTTAAGGGCTTACTATATACTGTCACAGTGCCATGCCTATCACTGGTATTAATTCTATAAGCAATGCACTATTATTAGCCTCATTCCATAGAAGGGAAAACTGAAGCACAGAGAGGTTGGTTAACTAATCCAAAGTCACTCAGCTAGCAAGCCATTGGGATGCAAATCTGGGAAATGGTAGGGGGAGAGTAGGTGTACTGGGAGGAGGGAAGAAATCACAGAAGTCCTATTTATGGAGCCACAGCCAAATAGTAAAGAATTCCCTGACAACTGCAGAGGGTGTAGTTTGGCCAAAAGAGTGCTCAGATGTGAACCAGAAAAACCATTTATGTCACCACCTCATTGCAGGACCCTCAGCAAGCAGCTACCCTCTCTGGGCTCCTTGCTGGGGAAGGGGAGGTTGAATTGGGTGTATGAATTTCCGACAATCCCTAATTACACATGAAATTTACCATGTAGTACTTCGTGACTTAGAGCATTACCTGTGAGATGAGGATGTAATTTAAAATGTTTAAATGTATGCTTCAGTCTTCCAATATCAATAATAGTTTGCTGATTCTTACTCCACTATGCTCAAATCACTATTTATACCTCTTGAACAAAACTAAGAAGACAATGACACAATATCAACAGGAGTGTGTGAGGGGAAATGAGGTCTCTCATTCAGGTGTGCCTGCCCCAACAAAAGCAAAGCAGAGAGCAGTGCTCATTGCATATATATTTACGTGATTAGGGTAATATATGCCCCCAAACCCTGCTATTAGAGGGAATGAGAGGGGTAAATCTGAAATGAATCAATATTTTCTTCCACAGTCAAACTTTATCACTGTGAAACAAATACTGTACTTAATTGCCCTCATCATCGTAAATAATTTACTAGCTCTTTTACTTCTATGGTTATGAGTTTAGGTTGTAGATCTTTTTGTGTTCATTTTCAGAGCATAACCCTAACTCTTGATTGTTGCGACTAAACTAGACCCAAGGACACAAAGATATTTTTAAATACTTTTTTTAAAAAGCCTTTTAGACATTCTAAGATCCTGGAGGAGAGCATTTGAATGCCACACATGTAATTTATAAATAGGTGCATGTTTGAAAACACATGAAGAACATTTCCAAGAAAAGGCTTTGCAAATTAGGCTCAAGAAAAGACTTGAGTTGCAGTATTGTTTGGATTCTTTGCAAATCAAGCTACAAATGCTTATTTGACCAAAGTCCAGGTATTTCAAATAGAGTTAAGACAAATGATCAATGAGGGCTGCATTTTTTTTCAGGGATATCTATTCAATACTAACTTAAAAGTATGTTTTCATTTATTTTCATCCAGCATTTACAGGGTTTATGACTCTATTTTAAACCAAATAATTACGATGGAAACACCTTTCAAATTCCCATTATGAATTTGCTTTTCGATAGAGTAACTATATTTACCTTCAGCAAAGCTACAGAATTCTGTGGTACATGGTGCATCTTCCATCTATGGTTTCAGGAGATGCAAATTCTAGAAACCAGACAGAAGAGGGAGCTATCCATCAGGAAATTAACTGATCCTTTCAAAAATATGTCAAATAAATATAGAAGGAAATTCTAACATGACCAAGTCTTACCTTATTTGGTCTTGTATTTTATAGCAACACTACAAGTTTTCTGGTGCATTAAAAACAAGAAAGAAAACTTCCAGTAAGAGCAAAAACATTGAGCTAAATTAACGAATAGGCAAAGCATACAAACCATTTGAAGTCCAGCTAAAAATACACTCAGATTTTATGGTTGGATTTCCCACTTTATAGCAAAGTGTATAACCACAACACACCCCAAAGGCCAAAATGATATACTGCTGCCATACACATCACTAGTATTGACTTCCTATAGGACCTGATAATAAAAGGGAACTCTGACTTTAAAATTGGTAACATCTGGAAATAATGGCAAAATAGAAAAACTGTTGGGCTGCATCTGTCTTGAAAATGCTATGTAATAAGATTTACTTAATATATTTGAAAGAGAAAAAAAATGTTTTGTTCCCCAATTTGTTGCAACATCTGAAAGTTCATGAGGTTATGACCCCTCTTTAAGAAAGCATCTCCCACCACCTGCAAATACCCCAGGAAAAGCAGTTGGAAACAATAAAACACGTGCTAGTTAACGGTTACCAGGGAAACGGTTCTGGTTCACCAATCTGAGCGCCTGCGCTTCCCAGTGGCTTTGTCCGAGGGAGACATGCGCCAGCTGTTAGTGAATAACCATTGTTATAGATCATCAGGAAATCACAGTCAGCAGGCAACCCAGCCCCACTGGAAGTTTATTTCTCATATTTGTTCATCACCAGGGCAATCCTCCACCTTTAAAACATCCCCTTAGGCTGGGTTAACTAAATAATATCCAGCACCAGCAGGAACGTTTAAAGGGGGCAAATTGCAAAAAGGTCTTTGCGCAGCAGGTAGATTTCTAACTTCCATTCCAACTGCATCACCTTCCTACCCACTTCACTTTCCAGTGGCAATTACAGGCCAGATACCTGAGGTCATTCTCCCTTTGGATGCTGTCCCTCCTTGCTCTGGTAGGACACTCCGGCACACATGCAGCCCTCTCCTAGAGCTTTCAGAGATCATTGGCTTATTCCATGCTAGAGAGAGCCCTATGAATGGTAATTGAAGGACTCTACAAGGCAGTTTGGTGCTGCCATCAGATGAGGGTCTGAGAGGACAAAACAAGGGGACCCTGCCTCACCAACACACACACTCCAAACAGAACAGCCTCCACTTTTACCAATTTTATGTATTTTTAAAAGATTTGTAAATTCATAGATTTTTCTCTGAAACAAGATCATATTGCCTTTTTAAAGTTTAAAAGCCAGTGAGTTCCAAACCCAGTTATCAGACTCAACTTGAAAAATAGATTTCTAGACTTCCATACTCCCATTTGGCATGGACAGAGCTCAAAGTCACTGCTCCATTCTAACAATAAAAAGCTGAATAAACTGAAATATCAACAACTCTTCTTAGATTCATCAGAGAAGTGAATTCATAGCACAAACCAATGCCTCCACAATAGGAGAGACAGGTGAATGCAGAAAATAACAATTTACTAGAGCAGAAACCTCTACGGGAACCAGTACCAAGGTAGGAAAACCTGAAATGCTATCGAGGAATTGCCAAAGGCTCAGTGTGGACAAGCCTGAGAGTTAAAAACTCCGGTAGGACTCCGTCATAGAGGGCCCCCCAAACTTTTGTGAGGCTTACATCCAGTTGTTCCACCAGGTCCTTGTGGCTTATGTTGGAGAAAAACCTCCTTGTGCCTCCAGTAGGGGCAGGGGAAAAGGAACCATTTGAAAATATGCCAGAGCATCCGGTCTTTCTTAATAAGGCCTCCCCTCAGGTGAAACTATTTTACCAGAGCCTGACCCCTATTGGGGTTTTATCAGACGTGGGGGAAGCCCAATTCTAGCTCTTTCTAGCCATCCTGTTCCTCCTAAGGTAGGGGAATAGGGGTACTGAGAAGCACTGTTGAAGTTCAGAGTCCAGGAGTGCAAGCTCACCAAAAAACTGAAACCTAATCATAGGACTGTAGAATGCTTCTACTTACCCAGCACCTTTCCACCATATTATTAAAGGCCTATTTACCAGTACATTACCCAGTACATTCCCACCTTTCAACAAAAAATGACAAAGCATACTAGAAGGCAAAACACAATTGATGACACTAAACAAACTTAAGAACCAGAGTCAGAAATAGCAAGAATATTGGAATTATCAGATCAGGAATTTTTTTTTTAAACGATGGAAAGGAATTTACTGGAAAAAGTAGACAACATGCAAGAATACATGGCTATTGAAAGCAGAGAGATGGAAGTTTTAATAAAGAATCTAGAAGACATGGTAGACTTCAAAATACACTAACAGAAATGAAGAATGCCTTTGATAAATTAGTTGGTAGAGTGGACATAATAGAGGAAAGAATCTCTGAGTTTGAGGATAGGACAATGAAAACCTTCAAAATGGAAAAGCAAAGAGAAAAACAACTAAAAAAAAGCACAAACTTCCAGTTATAAATAAGTCAGGGGAATAAAAGGTATATCATAAGGAATATAGTCAATAATATTTTAATAATGCTGTACAGTGACAGATGATAACCACACTTACCATGGCAAGCATTGCATAATGTATAGAATTGTCAAATCACTATGTTGTACGCTTGAAACTAGTATAACATTGTACATCAACTACAACAATAAAATTTTTTTAAGAAGAACAGAATATCCAAGAACTATGGGATAATTGCAGAAAGTTTAACATATGTGTAATGAAAATACCAACTATAGGAGAAGGGTGGGAACAAAGCCACTATTTGAGAGAATAATAATGATCCCCAAATTTACATCAGACATCAAACTACAGATCCACAAACTCAGAGAATACCAAGCAGGATAAATGCCAAAACAAAATAAAGCAAAAACAAACAAAAACCACCTGTACCTGGGCATATAATTTAAAATTCAGAAAATCAATGATAAAAAAAATCTCAAAAAAACTCAGAAGAAAAAAATCACCATATCTATAAAAAGAGAAGGACAAAAACTACATTAGTTTTATCCTCAGAAACCATGTAAGCAAGAAAAGAGTGGAATGAAATTTGTTTCAAGTGCTAAAAAGAACAAAACCCAACCTAGAATCTAATAATTTGTGAAATTATCTTTCAAAAGCTGAAAAGAAATGAGTTTATCAAACAAACAAAAATGAGGACATCTGTTGCCAGAAAATCTGCCCTACAAAAGAGATTAAAATTCTTCAGAGAAAAAAAAATAAAAATAATAATAAAAAAATAAAATTCTTCAGAGAGAAAGAAATTGATATAAGCTAGAAACCTGGATCTAAATAAAGAAAAGAAGAGCATTAGAAAATGAGTAAGTGAAGGTAAGATAAAAACTTTTATTTTTCCTGTTCTTAATTGACTTAACAGGTAACAGTTCTTCAAAATAATAATAGCAACAACATATTAAATTATGTATGTTTACATGTGATTTATCTATACCTTTATAAATATATGTGCTTATGTACAAATAAACTGAATTACAATGATACAAGGAATAGTATGGAGGAATATGGAATATATTGTTATTATGAATGAAGTACACTACTTGAGAAATGGTATATTGTTATTTGAAAGGGACTTGGATTAATGGTATTTTGCAAATTTTAGGGAAACAATGAAGAAAAGTTTTTAAAAAATATAATTTATATGCTAAGAAAGGAGAGAAAATGGAATCATATAAAATGCTCCATTAAAACAGTGAAAGGCCTAAGTGTGGAAGACAAAAATAGGGCAAAGAACAAGGACAACAAATAAAAGTCAGTAGGAAATACGGTAAACATTACTCCAATTACCTGAATAATCACTTAAAATGTTAATGGTCTAAATACACAAAAGACAGACTGTCAGAGTATACCAAAAAATAAGAACCAACCGTATATTGTCTACATGAAAGCCAGTTTAAATATAAAGACACATGTAGACTAAAAGTAAAGACATGGAGAAAAATATACCATGCTAACACTAATAGAAAGAAAATGGGAGTAGCTATATTAATTTCAGACATAGCAGTCTTCAGAGCAAGTAAAGCTATTATAGAGAAAGAGGGATATTATATAAGGAAAAGGCATTAATTTTCCAGAAGACGCAACAATCCTTTAAGTGTATGCACCCAAGAAGAGCATTAAAATATATGATGCAAAAAGCAACTGAACTACAAGGAGAAATAGATGAGTCCACTATTCTAGTTGGAGACATTAACACCCTTCTATCAGAAATGGACAGATTTCAGCAGCCAGAAAATCAGTTAGGACATAGTTGAACTCAACAGCACCATCAGTCAACTGGAAATAATTGACATCTATAGACTACTTCATCCAACAACAGCAAATTACACATTCTTCTCAAGCACATGGAACATTCACCAATATAGACCATGTTGTGGGCTATAAAACACAGCTTAACAATTTTAAAATAATAGAGATGTGCTTTTAGACCACAATGGAATTAAAGTAGAAATCAGTTAACAGAAAGATAACTGGAAAATCACAAAATATATGGCAATTAATCAACCCACTTCTTAAACCCTAAAACATGGGCCAAAAAAAAAAAAAACTCAAGAGAAAATTTTAAATATTTTGAACCAAATTAAAATGAAAACACAACTTACCAGAGTTTGTAGAATGCAGTGAAAGCAGCACGTAGAGGGAAATTTATAGCGCTGAATACATCTATTAGAAAAGAAGGGAGGGGCAGCCCAGGTGGCTCAGCGGTTTAGCGCCGCCTTCAGTCCAGGGCGTGATCCTGGAATCCCGAGATCGAGTCTCAAGTCGGGCTCCCTGCATGGAGCTTGCTTCATCCTCTGCCTGTGTCTCTGCCTCTCTCTTTCTCTCTATGTCTCTCATAAATAAAATCTTTTTTTAAAAAAAAAAAAAAGAAGGGGACTCTAAAACCAATCAACTAAACTTCCACCTTAGGAAACTAAAGAAAAATAAATCCAAAGTGATCAGAAGAAAAACAATAATAATTACAGCAGATATCAAAGAAATTGAAAACAGGAAATCAATAGAGAAAAATCAGCAAAAACAAAAGCTGGTTCTTTGAAAAGATCAATACGATCAGTAAGTCCCTAGATAGGCCAATGACAAAAAAGAGAAAATGCAAATTACTAATACAGAAATGAAAGAGGGGATATCAATGTAAATTCTGTGAACATTAAAAGGATAAAGGGGCATTATGAACAATTCTATGCCCATAAATTTAATAACCTAGATAAAATGGACAAATTCCTTAGAAGGTGCAATTTTCCAAAACTCAGAAAAGATTAAATAGACAATCTGAGTAACCGCTGTTGATTTAAGAAATGGAATTGATAATAATCTTCCAAACAGAAAGCACCAGGCCTAGATAATTTCTATCGTAAATTCTACAAAACATTTAAGGAAGAAATTATGCTAATTTTTACAATTTTTTCCAGAAAAATAGAATACTTTCTAATTCACTCCATGAGGCCAGTATTACCCTAATGCTGAAATCAAAGACTTAAAAGAAAATAAAAAATAGACTAATATCTCTCATGAACATAGGTGCAAAAATCCTCATGAAAATATTAGCAAATCAAATGAACAATGTGCAAAAATAATTATACACCATAATCAAGTGGGATTTATCCCAGGAATGCAAGGCTGGTTCAACATTAAAAATCAGGGTGCCTAGGTGGTTCAGTTGGTTAAGCATCTGCCTTCAGCTCAGGTCATGATTCTAGGGTCCTGGGATCAAGCCCTGTGTTGGGCTCCCTGCTCAGCGGGGAGCCTGCTGCTCCCTCTTCCTCTGCCTGCAGCTCTCCCTACTTGTGCACTCTCTCTCTCTCTGTTAAATGAATAAATAAAATCTTTTAAAAAAACAATATTCAAAAAATCAATAAATGTTATTCTGTTCAACATTCAAAAAATCAATAAATGTCATCCTTCCTGTCAGCAGACTAAAGAAAAAAAAATCACACGATCATACTAATTGGTGCAGAAAAGCATTTGGTAGAATCTAACACCTGTTCATGATAAAACTCTCAGCAAACTAGGAATAGAGGCACTTCCTTAACTTTATTTTTTAAATCTATAAAAAAATTTATAGCAGGGATGCCTGGGTGGCTCAGCGTTTGAGCGTCTGCCTTTGGCTCAGGTCCGGATCCCAGGATCCAGGATCCAGGATCGAGTCCCACATCAGGCTCCCTGCAAGAAGCCTGCTTCTCCCTTTGCCTGTGTCTCTGCCTCTGTGTGTGTGTGTGTGTGTGTGTGTGTGTGTGTGTGTCATGAATAAATAAATAAAATCTTTAAAAAAAATTTACAGCAAATATCATACTTAATGGAGAACAACTCAAAGGTGTCCTGCTAAGATCAGAAACACAGCAAGAATATCCCTCTTACCACTCTTTTCAACATTGTATTAGAAGTCCTAACTAATGCAATAAGACGAAAGGAAAGAAGGAAGGAAGGAAGGAAGGAAAGAAGGAAGGAAGGAAGGAAGGAAGGAAGGAAGGAAGGAAGGAAGGAAGGAAGGAAGGAGAAAGAAAGAAAGAAAGAAAGAAAGAAAGAAGAAAGAAAGAAAGAAAGAAAGAAAGAAAAGAAAGAAAGAAAGAAAGAAAGAAAAAGAAAGAAAGAAAGAAAGAAAGAAAAGAAAGAAAGAAAGGAAAGAAAGAAGAAAGAAAGAAAGAAAGAAGAAAGAAAGAAAGAAAGAAAGAAAGAAAGAAAGAATACATAGTGGGAAGGAAGAAATAAAACTGTCTTTGTTTGCATATGACATGATTATCAATATAGAAAACCCAAAAGAATTGACAAAATAACTCCCAAGAGCTAATAAGTAATTAAAGCAAGGTTGAAGGATATAAGGTTAATAAGCTAAAGTCAATTGCTTTCCTATATGCCAGCAACAAATAAGTAGAATTTGAAATTAAAAACACATTGCCATTTATATGAGTTCCTCAAAAAAAGTGAAATATTTAGATATAAATCCAGGCAAAAGATGTACAAGATCTGTGTGAGGAAAATTACAAAGCTCTGGTGAAATATTTAAAGAAAGATCTAAATAAATAGTGAGATAGCCCATGGATAGAAAGACTCAATATTGTCAAGATGTTAGTCCTTAACCAACTTGCTCTATAGATTCAAAACAACCCCAATCAAAATCCCAGCAAGCTATTTTGTGAATATCAACAGATTCTAAATTTTAGATGAAGAGGTAAAATACCCAGAAGAGGCAATTTTTAAGAAGAACAAAGTTGGAGGACTGACACTACCCAACTTAAAGACTTACAAAGCTACAGTAATCAAAATAGTGTGGCATTGGTGAAAGAATAGACAAATCAAAAAATGGAACAGAATAGAGCCCAGAAGTACACCCACATAAATACAGTCAACTGATCTCTGACAAAGAAGCAGAGGCAATACAATGGAGCAAAGAGTCTTTTCCAATAGTGGTGCTGGAACAACCAGATATCCACAATCAAAAACAACAACAAAAACACAGACTTTATACCTTTCACCAAAATTAACTCAAAATGGATAACACACCTAAATGTAAAATAGACAAAGTCCTAGAAGGTAGCATAGGGGAAAACTTAAGTGACCTTGGGTATGGTAATAACTTTTGAGATACAAGACCAAAGACACAATCCATGAAAGAAATAATTGATAAATTGGACTTCATTAATATTAAAAACTTCCATTCTGCAAGAAAATGAGCAGACAAGCCATGGACTGGGAGAAAATATTTGCAGAAGACACATCTGATAAATGTCCAATACCCAAAATATGCAAGGAATTCTTAAAATTCAACAGGAATAAAACAACTCAACTATAAAATGGGTAAAAGACCTAAACAGACACCTCACCAAAGATGATATACAGATGGCAAGTAAACATAAGAAAAGATGTGCAACATCATATGTCATGAGGGAATTATAAATTAAAACAGCAATGAGAGACTACTGCATACCTATTAGAATGGTCAGGATCCAAAACACTGACAACCCTAAATGCTGACAAAGATGTGTAGCATCAGGAACTCTCATTCATTGCTGGTAGGAATGCAAAATGGTACATCCACTTTGGAAGACAGTTTGGCAGTTTGCAAAACTAAGTATCTTCCTACCATATAATCCAACAGTCTTGCTCCTTAATATTTACCAAAATAAACAGAAAACTTCTGTTCACATAAAAACCTGCACATAAATGTTTACAGCAGTTTTATTCATAATTGCAAAAACTTTGAAGCAAACACAAAGTCCTTCAGTAGGTGAATGGATAACTGTGGTACCACATCCAGACAGTGGGATATTGTTTAATGACCAAAAAGAAATGAGCTATCAAGCCATGAGAAGACATGGAAGAAATGTAAATGCCTATTACTAAGTGAAAGAAGCCAATCTGAAAAGGCTACACACTGTATGATTCCAACCTTATGACTTTCTGGAAAAGACAAAACTATGGAGAGGGTAAAAAATTAAGGGTTGGGGGAAGAGATGGATGAAAGACAGAGCACAGAGAATTTTTAGGGCACTGGAAGTATTCTGTATGATGCTACAATGACGGATACATGTCACCATAGAACACTAAGAATGACCCTAATTTAAACCATGGATTTTGAGTGATAATTATGTGTTAATGCAGGTTCATTGATTGCAATGGATGTATGTATCACTGTGGTACATGACGTCCATAATAGGGAAGGCTGTGAGTGTGGAGGAATAGGGAGCACATGGGAACTCCAAACTTTTCACTCAATTTTTCTGTGAACATGGAAGTTCTCTAAAAGATAAAGTTATTTTTCTTTAAATAGAGACTTCTCAAATTCACATCTGGGAAGTTCATGTTCAGGAGGTCTTGGTTGGGGCACAGCAACCTGTCTATTCCATAGATTCCAAGATGATTCTGAGGTGCAGTCCAGGTTGAGAACTACTTGGTAGATCTTGGCCTTCTGATCTTTCAAAATATAACTGTACTGTTTGATTTTTTTTTCAGACCTTTAATCTCTGGTACATGTAGTATTCTAAGTTCATCTGTGATATGTTAATGTCAGATAATCCTTATATGTCAAAATATTTGCATTTATCAAGGAGTCTCTTTGTGGAAGTGTTTAAACTAATGGGAGCTCTGTGTTATAGGCTGGCTGCCTCTAAAGAGCCTAGTTATGGGGTTAAAATGATGATGCTCTTCCAAAGATGTTCCATCCATGCCTTCTCACGGAGCAAAGAAACAAACAAGATGTCAACAATCAGGGACATGGCAACTATGATTCCATCATTCACAAGATCAATTTTCCTTCAAAAGCACAAGTGATACTGTTAGCCAGGCCTTGCAAACACATAGGAAACAAAAAGCATCGCCCAAAAAGAAAACAAAAAATGGCATAAGAAGCCTTATCCTCCTTCCATAATCAAGTACATTAGTCCCACCCTTTGGAGCTTAGATGATCAGATTGAGGATCATGGAGTTCCTAACACTAGCCCTTTCTTTCTACATAACCCAAAATGATGTAGCTCTCTATTTAAAAAGCAGTAAAATGGATGGAAATGTCCTCTTTTAAAACCAGATGTTTTCTATCTTTCTAAGCTCCAATTACTTCAACACATTATTTAGCTCCACTCACATCAGATCAGGGCCACCTGTTATATCCTCTGCACACTTATGAGAGATTTAAGGTTAAGTTTGTATTTATGGTTTATCTAGAAAAGTCAGAATGCAATTGATAGGAGGCTTTTAAAGTCATCTTGAGGTCAAAGGATGTGTATATGGCAGATTAACAGATAATCAAGATGCTGTGTTGTGCAGTGTAAACAAAATCAAACTTAATTTTGTGATTCATTACATAAATTTGGATATAATCCAGGACTAAAAACTCATCATCTAAAATAAAACTACATGCCAGAAAAGCATAATATAGCATTGTTAGACTATAAGGCAAAAAGTTTTAAAGCTTCCATTATAATGTTTTATTAGAGGAATATTCTTTATTACCAAGATAGAGTTTTGATATTAAATGTTCTGGTTTTGGGGATCCCTGGGTGGCGCAGCGGTTTAGCGCCTGCCTTTGGCCCAGGGCGCGATCCTGGAGACCCGGGATCGAATCCCACGTCGGGCTCCCGGTGCATGGAGCCTGCTTCTCCATCTGCCTGTGTCTCTGCCTCTCTCTCTGTCTCTCTGTGACTATCGTAAATAAATAAAAAAAATAAAAAAAAAATTTAAAAAAAAAAAAAATTAAAAATGTTCTGGTTTTGTCTTGTGTGAAGTTAAATATGTTCACTCTGATATCAATAAAATGTGACTTAATGTATATATCTATTGCCTTTCTAATGGTAAATAAGCTTTTGCAAACAACAACAACAAACTAAGTAAATTAATGTCCATTCATTAAGTAACTGTTTGTTGAGTACCTATGTACCTGTTACATGCCAGGACCTGTTCTTTATGCTGGGATACAACAGGGAACAAAATACACAAGGTCCCTGTTTTGGAGTCAGATGTTGAAATAAATTTACAGCTAATGTGGGAAAAAAGCATGTTCTGACAAATGAACAACAACAACAACAAATCCCAAAGTTATAAACTTAATGATATCACAATGTTCAGATTATTGACCTTCTGAAGTAAATATTGCTTATTATGTATTATTTCAGCACTTTAAAAATGAGTAGCAGGTAATGGCATTTATAAGACAGCTGTCCTAAGTAGAAGAGAGATGGAGAAAACAAGTGAGAAGCATACCTCCTCATTCCACTCATCCCTTTTGTGACTAGTTAGACATGTGTGTAAATTAAGAAAGACTGGGAAACCCAATCGCAAAGTCTAACCATTAGATAAAATTGCTTGAAATTCGAGGATATTTACTTGGATTGACCATAAAGATTTCAGTGTGGCAGAAACACTGTTGCAAATGAGATTGGTTGTGGTTTGAGGAAGGTTCACTTTTCCTATTTTCCTTCATTCTCCATGGAGCTGTGTGCCAGATTCAGAGTATCCATTCTCCTTCACTCTCCTATCTGAACCCCAACCATAACTCCGTTTTCCCATTCAGTTTTGATCTTGGGTAAATTAGGTTTAAAATCTAGCTTTCCTGGAAAGATCACTGTAGAAAGAAGACAGCTTTTTTCCATCTTAAGTACAACTTCAAAAGTGACAGACTGGAAAATCTCTGCAGGCAAATGTGATGTCACTAAAGAAATCACACACTTACCCGTAGAGATTCTGCAGTCTGACATCTTCAAGCATCGAACCATTCATCAACTATGCTTTTCTGGATTCAGTCCTTTGACTTGAAATAAGTCTGGACTGGCCAAATAACTATAGATAATTTATTGAACTTTGGCTTCTTCTAAACTAAGGGGACATACAGGACTCATGATGGTTGAATACCACCGAATTAATCTGTAAGATAAGAAGGTTAAAGGGCTTAAAGCTGTTAAGAGCAAGGTGTGATCCCAGACTCACAGCATCAGCATCACCTGGGAGCTTATTAGAAATGCACATTCTCATGCCCCGCCCAGGCCTCCTGAGTCAGAAACTTTGAGGATGAGCCCCAGTCATGCGTGTTTTAACAAGCTTGTGATTCACACTTAAGTTTGAGAACCACTGGCTTACAGAAAACAAAAGATTATTGCTGGAACACTGAACTCAGAGATCTTCTGATGTTATGTAATATATGAAAAAATTGGACGATGTATTCACAAAAATATTACTATGTAGGATACATGTCTTTTCTAAGGTGATTATCTTAATAACAAGTGTAAATATTAATAATTGAATGGAACATCTTTCTTTAACTCTTACTTTGCCAATGGTATTGCAGAGCTCTGCAATTTTCCTTAGAAATAAAGAGTTAAGAAATCTTATTTAGGAGGAGAAAACGTTTTCATGTTTGGGAGGATTAAAAGGGTACTGACATCATTCAAGTCATGAGCCATAATTCTTATTAGATTTTATTGCTACATTCTTCACACAGCTTTGGAAAGTTATTCCTAAGAGCACAAAATATGCACTTAGACTGCACACAGAGAAGGAAAATGCTCTCACAATGAAATTATTTTAGCCTGACCCAGTAATATCTGAAAGACTCAAGACTTGTTCTCTATGTAATATATCTTTTCAAAATAAGAGATGAGTTTATATGAATTTGTCTTTTTCAATATCTTCAATAATTCCCCTCTTAACAGTTAAGTTTGGCTTAAAAAAAAGATCTAATTTCTGCATACTAAAAAAATATATTCCTTTCTAATATAAAAATTGCATGGCTGAAAGGTAAAAAAAATACCAATTAAAAATTATAATCAAAGTTGGCCTTTAATGACAATGGATAAGATACACAAATTAGTTCTTCTATATGAGAATGTAGTATCTGAAATACTGGTATGCCTGTTAATCAGTAACTTCTGGTAGCATGTCAAAAATTCATCTTCGGTTTCATTCATAATGAATTCATTTGCATTATTTCTCAACCACACCAGTTTCCCATGATGTGATGGAAAAAATGTAACATTCAAAAATTGAATTAGATCACACACAAAATGACAAGTTACTCAGATTATAATTATAAGATCTGGCTTATTCATTGACAAGTGAGAGCCCAGTTATGTCCAGAATCTGCAAAGATGGTGCAGAACAGCAAGATGTTTCAGAGACCTCAAACATCCTGAAAGAAGTGCATTTACTTAGATGAGGGTGAAGAGCCTCTCTAAATACCAAGTTTCTTTGCTCTTATTATAATTAAATCAATTCAGTATTGATGAAATTGCTGATCAGGTACTCCAATTGGTATTTTTAAGTGTCTGTGATAATAAAAAAGGAAAAATTATTAACCAATACTACCAATTTGATATACCAAATCTTTCAGAACATGGGGTTCATTGGAGGAAACAATAAAAAGTGATGCTAGGAATTTAGCATCCCCCCAGGCAGTAGGAGAGCTACAAACTGTCTGAGAGCAACAATGTGAAACACTCTATACACATTTTCTAATTTAGTCCTCACACAAACCTGAAGAGAAAGGTATTATTAACAGTCCCATTTTGTGAGCAAAGAAACTAAAGTTGAGAAAGACATAAATGGAAAGAAAACAACATGCACAACTATACATCAGAGACAAAATAGTATGGAGAACAAACAGGGAACTATAGGTTAGCAAATCTGGGCTGGGAATATTTGACTCCCTAATTTGTGCCTCTCTGCATCTAAATGTCCTCATCTTTAAAACAATGCATCCTCTTTTCCTGTTTACTTCCCATGGCCAGGGAAAACACTTGCCAATAAAGAACTGAAGAAATGTAGGATAGGACATTGTTATAATACATGAGGTGAACTGGGCAAGCTTTGGGGATGGCCTGGTCTCTTGCTATTTCCCCCATCATAAATCCAGAGCTGTGGAAACTGCAAGAAAAAGGATGTTGCTGGAAATACTAATTTGCCCCATCATCAGCCTCTCTCAAAACTCTGGTCACTCTCCTCCCAGGCCCAGCCATGTTCCTTTGCCCCACTCTGGTGACCCCAAGGCCACTCATCTTTAAAGCCAGAGACACCATTTCTTGAAGGGCTGTGCCAGACAAGTTCACATGGTCTTTCTTCTTTTGATAGGGGAGCCAATTTCCTCCATTTTGCTTTCAGTGGATGTCAGGATCTTCAACAAACATGTAATTGAAATACACTAGAGCCCAAAAACCTATGCAGAAATAGAGCTTGGCTACAAAATACCACCCCTCCAAAACCTGAAATGCCTAACAGATCTAGTCCTTCAGACACTTTACAAACTCTATCTTCCATAGAATCTTAATATTTTAACTCCAGAAAGGAAAATAATGACTACGTATTCCAACTCTATTATTTATTGAGCACTGATTGTATGCTGGGCATTTCACATGCACTGTCCCATTTAGTCTTTATAACAACCTCATATGAAATCAGATTATTATAGTACCATTCTGCAGATGAGAAACTGAAGCTCCTGGAGGTTTAATAAGGGCCTGCAACCAGATCTGTTCGACTCCACAGCCTATCATCTTAACTGCCCAATTTTAAGGCCCAGGTTCAGTGCCCCCAAGTCACATAACTGGTTAGTGGTAAGCCTAAAACTAGACTTCAGTTTTCTTTGCACCATGTGACACTTGTTACTACTTGAACAGTGTATATTCTTAGGAAAGTGTCCTAAAGAATTATTCAATTTGTCATATAAGCCTAGTGGCTGACTGGAAATCCAAACTGCTAAGTTTTAATTCACCAGCTTGAGTAGGCATCAAGGAAGAAAGTTTCATGTGAATTCTCCATCTATTCATACTTTAATGGGTAAGTGCTAAACACATGCCTTCCCATTCCTGAGGACACACAAACCATCAAATTCACTCATCATTATGAAACAGGTGCCTTTCCTAATGTCTGCTGGCAACCTAAAAAGCAAGGCAAAACAAATCATTAATACAGATGGCCCTTGACTTACAGTGGTTCAACTAACGATCTTTCAAACTTAGGGTGGTGGGAAATTGATACGCATTTAGTAAAAAACATACTTTGAATTTTGATTTATTCCCAGGTTAAGGATACATAGTACAATACTCTCTCGTATTCAGTGGTGTAGGATAAACAAGGGTAAACAACCAAGAGACTTACAACCATTCTGTACCTACTCAACTATTCTGTTTTTCATTTCACTACAGCATTCAATACATTACAGGATATGTTCAACACTTCATTATAAAATAGGCCTTGTGTTAGATGACTTTGCCCAATGTTGCTAATGTAAGTGTTCTGAGCACATTTAAAGTAGGTGAGGCTGAGCGACAATTTTCTGTAGGTTATGTGTATTAAATGCATTTTTGACTTACAACATTTTCAACTTAGAGTGAGTTTATTGGGATATAACCCCATCATAAATCAAAAAAGGTCTACTTGTAGCACAGAAAGGATCATTTTGGGGTTTTGTAAGCCCAGGCATGAATTGGCACTCATGAACAGGTCAATGTTACCAATTTATTACTCATCATCAAATTTCCATGTCATTTGTCAACTCTGTCTTCTGTAAAGTTTCCACTGAAGGGCCCATTAAGGATATTAAAATATGTGAAAAATAGATAAACTTTCCATTTGACAGATGCCTTTTAATTTTCTGTCTTAGTGGTCACCCACTCTGGTGGCAGCCATGAATAATTTCCTTCATCTCACAAATGATCACCTACCAACATAAAAGTAGTGCAAAATGAAATCTGATCTAATAAAAAGTGTAATTAATTGCCATGACAAGTTGCAACATTAATTCCTAAAGCAAAAGAAAGTATAAAGGGACCTCTCCTGAGGGCTTTAACCGGCCTTTTGTTTTTCCCTCCTATACTTGCTCCTCACCATCTTGCCTCTTATTTTCTTTCCTTCCTGCTACCCTCATCTCTGCAAAACTCAGAGTTGTGTTTGGTTGTAGGGAGGATGGAGATAAAGGGCAAAATCATTTCAACTGATATGTTAAGACACATCACCACTTATTCATAGATACTTCTTTCCCTCGGGGCGCCCCCGGAGGAGCGTCAGAATAACTAAAAGGCATACTTCTTTGCCCAGGTGATTGCTTTAAGGAAACCAGGGATCCCATGTAGTTTATAACTTAGCACCATTACCATTATTGACAAATATTTGCTGAGCACACCATGTGCTTGGAACAGGGCCAAATGCTGTTATGTTTTTGAAGGCTTTAGGCAAAGAAGACACTGTATTCCTTTTTCTAGTGGAGACTCCTCTCTGAAACTTAATTTTCAGTGCCCCAATGGTTTGGGGGGTTGCACAAAATTATCCCTTATTTCAGGTTTTAATTATACTTTATTCAGATTTTAACATCTCATTTTTATGGAATTCTATGGATTTTAAGTGTTTTCTTCAACTTGTTTTTAGAGCAAACTCTCTTTTCTCATTTTATATATAAAATATCCTAACTGGCCCCATTTCTCTTTAAATATCTATGTTAGAGGGACAGGCATTCATTTAAGAAACTAAGCATGTGAAAACGATGAGTAGTAAATATTTATAAAGATGGTAATGTTCTCTTTCTTGACCTGGGTGGTGGTTACATGGGTGTGTGTTCACTTTGTGATAATTCATCAAGCTGTACACTTATGATTTGTACATTTTTCTATAAGTGTTTATTTACCTCAACAAAATAACTTAGAAATGCCTATTTATAAAGAGTCCTGACATCCCCTCCCAAACACATGCAAGCCCACATCAGAATAATTGATTTCACAGGAGAGTACTTATTTTCCCACTCCCAAAAGCCCTCATTTTTTGCCCCAGGGATTTAATTCTTCAACCTCAATCCAAGAGATTGTAGGGCCTCTCTCTCATCAGATATTCTTGCCCCCTTTTATTTTCCCTCAGGGAATTTCTTCTGTTGACTGGGTCCCTGTCTTCTCTAATAAGTCCTTATCTTAATATCTCAAAAACAGTGCAAAAAACGGTATCCTTCATCTTTCCCTCACAGTATGCTCTCTAGCCACCCTTACCACAAAGATTTAGCTGTCCTTTTGCAGGTGCTGGCTCTATGGCTTTCTCAGGTTCCTCTTCAAGATGGTCTCATAGGATTAAAAATGACCATGCCTCTTACTCTCGCTCTCTTTCTTTTTCTCACTGTACCTCTGGAACTTGTACTTCCAGAAAATGAGTCCCATGTTTCTTTCCAACTTCAGTGAAAAGTACATTCTCCCATTTTCAATTTAGTTTCTATAAGAACCTTCCTGGATTCTATAAGAATCCTTCCTAGGATTGTTGTAAAAATCAAATGGAATAATCTACATAAAATACTAAGTTATACAAACTATGTAAAATAGACACATGGTAATCACTCATTAAATAGCAGCTTTTGTTATTGTTAATATGATTAGCTAAGGTTGTTTTTTGCTTGTTATGACCATAGGGTCAACTTAAATTCTTAACATGTGAAAGTTGTTGTAATGCTGAGAGAATAACAAAATAGCAGCTACCATTTTTTGAGTATTCTATATCAGGCATTGTTAGGCACTGTACACAGATAATCCTATTTAAGCCTCTGATAATAGTACAAAATAGATTTGGGATCCTATTTTAAAATAAAAAACTGAGTTTTGTAGGGGTTACACCATTTGTCTGGGTCACTTGCCAATTAAATTGACCATAGAGATGCATTTGCTTCTGAAATAACCACCTTCTTGCAGGATGTGCATCCTGCCAGATTGTGGCATGGCACTCAACCCCTCAACAAGAAGCCACTGGGTTGCAATTATAGAAGATATCTCAAAACTGGCCCTTGCCTCTAAGGATCAGACAATGGGTAAGTCAGCCCTGTCACCATCTTGCCCAGAATTTTGTCTTTGAGACCTAAAAATTTGTAGGCTCCAAGAATCTAATTAATCATCTTGAACTCTTTTATGTTTGTTGCCTTTAGCATCTCCCCCATCATCCCAAACCAAGTATCACCTTAGAAAACTGTGACAAACTTATAGACTAAAGTTTCTTCTCTGTTGCAAAAATCTACAGAGGTCTGGAATTCCAGACACTTTCCTAAAAATTTCCAGGTTAAACTTTCCTCCTTCTTTTACTATAGGTGCACTCTACAAAAGAAGGTAGGTTTAAGCTGATTCAGCCACTCATACCCCAACCCTGCTGAGTTATGATCAATGCCTCATGTCACTGAGGCTAGTTATTGCTGTCTTTAGCCTCCAGAAAGAGGACTTTTAAAATACTCTTTTTTAAGAAATGGAAGGTGGCATACACTGTCTTAAGACTTACACCCAGTTATACATAGGCAATCCTTAATGTTCTGATAGCATCTAGTTTATTTCTCATATCAATATCATTATCCAACCTACTAATGGCTTTCCTTGAAGAGGTCATTTATTCCTCTGCTTGGCTTCAGTTGTAAAAGATACACTGTGTTCCTTGAACTAGGGCTGGCTTCTTTTTAAGGCTTTCTAGAAGCTTAAACTAGTATAAAAAGTCTTTTTTTTATGGGAACCATTCTTTATATCAATTACACTTCTGCTCTGTCATTAATTGTGACTACCTATTCAAGAATGTCTCCACCATTCAGAATGTGGAAAACATGCCAATGGGAAGCTCAGCTCAATGGCAGTTCTGGCTTTGGCTTTGGGCTGGACACCCACTTATGCACAGTATGACTCAGACTCCCTTCTCGTAACGCCTTATCTCTAGACACCATTCTCCATGAATCCTTTTCTTTATTCGTAATCACTTCTAATCCTCATGCTCCTCTATCTGACCTTCTCTTCCCACAAAAATCCAGAAAGTATGCACTTAATAAACAAACAAATCCATTGACAAAGATAGATGTATTCAGGGCAGCTTTACCAAAATTCAGCTTCAAACTGGTATTTAACAAAATTCCAGCCAAAATGCTCATTTGTAACTGCAGCCAACTGTTTTATTGAAACCAATTTGAAGCCAAACATTTTTTGAATGCCTACAAAGCTACAAAAATAATAAATAATGTTTGGCTGTCTTTCAAGCCTCAAGGGATTCAAAGTCCCAATCCCATAAAGAACAAGAAGGCAAGGTAAAAAGGAAGCAGACCCGAAAAAGGCTATTGCCTGGAGAGTGATTCTCATCCAGGAATCAGAAAGAGGAAGTTTGTTTGGGGAGACCAGGTGCTCCTCACAACTGCTAGGAAATTGGGATATAGAATAGAGTCACATTGAATGAGTTCTTATAAGTCCTCTCACCCATCAGCACCTTTTCAGTTGGTTTTTATAGATTTTTCTGCCTTTGTTTTGAGTTCATTTCCAAAAGAGGGATTGTAAAATATGCTAAAATGTAACAAAATTAGTACTATTCTAGCACCAGTGTGAGTTTGAGTACCTAAAGACTTAAGATTTTTCAGAATTCTTGAAGACTAAGAGAGGATTAGATTTTTTTTAAAGAATTGGTTATGAGTGGGTTTTTTTTAAGATTTTTATTTATTTATCCATGAGAGATACTGAGAGAGAGAGAGAGACAGAGAGAGAGAGGCAGAGACACAGGCAGAGGGAGAAGCAGGCTCCATGCAGGGATCCTGACATGGGACTCGATCCGGGTCTCCAGGATCACACCCTGAAGGTGGCTCTAAACCACGGAGCCAAGAGGACTGCCCAAGGCTTAGATTTCTAAACATGTCTCAAATGATGGAGTGCTCATATCCAGAAAGAAGGGCACACTGGATTACAAAATTGCTTATATCAACTCTGGATACCATGGGGTTCTGAGAAATCATAAACATTGTACAAACTCAGAAGCCCCTCAATGTAGATATAGAGATCTCTCTAGGCCTACACCCTAAAATACCTTGGTACATCAATGAATAAATCAGTAACTCGAGCAAGGTACAGAAGTAGGTTGGAAAAACTAGGAAGAAAGAAAATAACATAAGCATAAAAATAAGAGTGGAATTTGGGCACCTTTTCTAAAATCTAGAGGTTGGAAATTTGAAAACAAAAGTAATTGAGTGAACCAAGGCACATGATAATAAAATTGAAACAAAACCAGAATTTATTGAGTATCTATGTATCAGATTTTGTGCTAGGTAGACATTTTCATAATATTATCCCACTTAGTCATTAATAATCTCACCCCCAAGAATTAACAATGCAGAAACTGAGTCTCCAAGAAATAATATGACTCACCTTAGAGTGCCCCACTAGTAAGTGATAGTACCAAAAACCACACCCCAGTCTACCTCACTCCAAATCTCATATACTTCCCAGCAATTTACAGTATGTTCAAGTTAAATTTGTAGCAGGAGGAATAATCCTCTCAACTTTTCAGAAGGTATCTAAAAACTGCCAACTTTGAGTAAATAACATGATCTTCAGAGAGATATTAAAATTGCCTCTATCTGAACAGGTCCAATGATCTGATAGAAATTTCTGTTACATCTCAATACAAATCTATAGAGAGTAATATCAAAGAATTTACAGAATTAAGATCACTAGTGCATACATTGCAATGCCCCCAAAGATGCCTGTAGAAATACTTTACTATGGATTTGGAGGCTCCTTTCCTTTAGTAATATCCCTAACATCTTTGAATAGGATGAACAGTGTTAGAAATAGCTTATTTCTTGATACTTTGCTCCTATTTCTTCAGTTTATCTGGCCCATGGATTATCCAGCCACATTAGCATAGCCACTTCCTATCGTTTCCCTCCTTTTTCCTTTTAAGTGCCCATCACAACAACTTGGTAAAGGGGGCAGGGCAGCAAACGTGTCTATGCTTTCTCTTCAGAGCCTTCTCCACTGCGGTTGTGGGCATGACATACCCTATTGTCTTGGGTTCACCACAGCCTTTCATTTTCCTCATCAATGTACAGTATTTCCATGTATGATCTTCTTTTTCTAATGTTTTCCAGTAGAGGGAAGAAGAACTACATCTTTATTCTTGCTGTCTCTTTACAGTCAGTTTGCAGTGATACGCCTTCTAGGGAGAAAGGAAAATTAAATCTAAGGTTAAGAGAAAAGGAGAAGTGAAGCAGCATGCATGTTTCTTTGGGGCTGGATCTGATTTACCCTAACCCCTACAGAAAAAAAAAAGACATGAGAAATGATAGGCCCTTGTTTTCTGCTTAGGATAAAATTTTCTTTTTGATGCTGAGCAATTTTACCCCAGAAAATAGGCTTAGAACTGTATTTTAAATGCTAAATTTCAGTGAGAAGACATTTTTACTTTTCAAAAAGGAGCCTTTTACTTAGAAGTTCATATGAAAAGCCACATTATATTCTCTTGTTCTTTCTTTCTTAGATTTTTTAATTTATTCATGAGAGACATAGAGAGGCAGAGACACAGGCAGAGGGAGAAGCAGGCTCCCTGCAGGAGCCTGATGCGGGACTTGATCCCTAGACACTGGGGTCATGCCCTGAGCCAAAGGCAGATGCTCAACCACTGAGCCACCCAGGCATCCCTCTCTTGTTCTTTCTTAATTATTTTGTAACTTTATATCTACCTGAATTTGTTCCATGAAAAGCCATCTTTCTAACTAAGCAAATTATCACTATCCTTGTTCTGTCAAGTCTCAGTTATTTAGTGACAAGTTATGAGCTGGAATCTATAATTCTTTGCTGCAACAAACATTTCTTTAGCTCAACAAATTTTTATTGTGTACCTTTTAAGTACCAGATGCCATACTGAGAATTGTATGGCTGAGACTATAAAGATGTATAACAGTGGTCCTTACATTTAGTAGTTCATAGTTTGATGAAGGAGGCAATATGTTAGCAAGAAAACACCACTGTGCATAATAGGTGTCAAAATAGAGAGGGTACAAATTGAACAGGATCACAGAGAGGGGAGAGAGAAGAGAGAAAGGAGTGTCTGATATTGATGTTAGATTCAATGTGTGTGTTAGTCACACAAGGTGTGTATGTGTGCATGTGTGGTGGGGCAGGGCTCAAGGAGGGAGAGAGGAAGAGGAAACCATCCCAAGTATGTGCAAAGGCATAATACAGCTCATTGGATTCTTGGAACTTCAAGCAGTTTGTTATACTGGACTCCACTGTGTATGGGAGGAAATGGTTAGTATGCAGGGAAAGTAGAAAGAAAGATGGGGCAAATCTTTACCTAAGTGCAAATCCCAGCCCCAAATGAGGCCTACAGAATCAGAATCTGGACTTGGATCCTGGGGATCTGTATTTGAAACAAGGTCCTCCGATGCTTCTCATGCTCCCTGAAACTGAGAATCCGCGCAGCAGATGATGGAGAACCTCTGTAGTCTCCCCCTCCCTCCTTTCTTGATCATTATCCCTATGATTGATCAGCCCCCATTCAATGAATTGAAAAGGCTGAGGTTCATGGCCTAATCAGATTTAGCTGAATAAAGCAGCATGGGCAAAGGGAAGGACACAGAAACTACTATCTAAAAAAGGTGAAGACCTGGACCCCCATTGTCACACCTGCCCCTTTGGTGAGTATGTGGTCATTACTTTTTTTCACATCTGTAATTTCTGGGTTTTTTGTTTTTTGTTTTTTTTTTTTTAATCTGAGGAACTATTTCAGGGTGTTGGCTTTGGTATTCCCAAATTCTTTATAAAGTTTGCTTATAAATGGGTTTTGAGCGATTGTTTTTATACTCACATATACTCTTGTGTTTCTTATTATGTAAAGATTAAATAGAACAAATCCTTTCTAAATGCAAAGATTAGGACATTATATGCAATGTTGTATGTACTAGAAATGTGTGAAAATGGGTTTCTATTCACCGAGAGAAGTAGCTTGATAATGTCTCATCAAGAAAAAAGCAGGAGACACAGGTCTTCACAGGTCTTCAGCTGATGGGCTCAGCTGATGGGCTCAGCTGATGACTAACCTTGTCACTTAGATTTTTACCTAAGGCACCCATGTGCCTCTGCTGATATGATTCTCTTCTTCTTGCAGGTCTAACCTGGATGGCTGTGAGTTGGCTTAATCTCAGCTGGCAACTGTGAGATGTTCATACAATCCCCCACAGTGGTCTCTGGGATTATGCTAAACAGAGCAATTTCCTTGCCCTCATGGATCAAAAGACTTATAGGCAACCAAAATTACAGTACCAAATTTCTGTTACATGAAAAAGAAAAAGTAAAGCTGCTATGGTTACCATTTCATGTTCAACCTCTTTCAATCTTGATAAAGTCTTTTCTGAAGTCCTGCTATGCTGGAAAAGACAACCAGCCTTGGGAGTTAATTTGCCTTTATTGGATTCACATTCCATTTATAGCATTTCTTCAAGGTTCCTTGTTTTTTTAAAAACAAAACAAAAACAACAAACCACCAAGTTCAGGTGTTAGAAGCTAAACTTAAAATGCTTTCTTCTGAAAGCTCTTTCCACTCTTTTTTTGGAGTGTTACTCTGTCAAATTCTAACCAATCCAAGAGAGGATGGATCTGCCAGGCCCTACTCAAACTTCAGCTGCCCAGATAATCACACTGAATGGCTCTTCCTCATTGCTTCTGTGAACATTTGCATTCAACCGCCCTAATTGATAGTGAAATTTAAAATCAACTCTGACTCTGGCCTCAAAGACTTTTTGAGCTATAGCTAACTCTAATTCTTGGTGACCCCTGGAAACAGGAGCAGAAGACCATATTCTGGAAAAAGATTGAGAACAAATGTAATTCCTTAGAATTAAAAATTCGAGGCCAGTTCTCTTTCTCATTCACCCAGGAGTACAAAACAAACTAGACAGAGCAAATTTATAATTAATGTAAGATTGATCCGAACAGAAATTATTAAAGTTGCTATTTCAAAGGTCTTGGCTGACACACAGGAACTATTCCTTGAGTATCTTCAGGAAGAGAAAAAGTCTGTACATCTATCTCATTAAATTACTTTCTGCTATTGTGATGTATTAGATTTCCTTGCCAGAAATTGATGTTGGGTAGTAGGAAGTCAGTTTGAGAACTAGTTATTCCCAGACTAACAGGACAAATCTTGAATGATAAGCCAGGAAATAACTTGTCCCTGATAAGAAGAGGGTTCATATTAATCCTCAGGGCTCATTAGGGCCCTTTATAGCTATGAAATTCTCCAAAGTTCATCTGTATCTTCTTGTTTGTTGAAATAAGCTCCCCCCCTAACATTAGAAAATGACCAATTCCAACTCTTGGTGACAATTTTTCAAAAAAGATAAATCATTTTTTCAAAAGAAAAAAATGTAATGTAATTCAACAGGATAAGACAGTTTTTAAATAGACGAGCCCTACTGATACATACTATGTATCAGGAACTGTGTTTGCTGTCATGCTGGCATATGCAGTAAGTACTGTAGATGTTTGCAGTACTGTCTACACATACAGGCACCAGCAGGGCTTTTAGAAATGCCAATGGCAAGGGCTTCATCACAGATGAATCAAATCAGAATGCCTAGGCCCAGCAGATTCAAATATGCAGTCGGAGGTGGGAATCAGTGTCTGTGAGTCCAACGGAAAGGCTATGTAGATGGAGTAGAGCGGAGTGAGAGAGAAACTGACAGGTGCTAGCGTTGGAGCAAGAGCTGGGTGGGCCATGGTAAGGATGTGGGGTTTCACTGTAAATGACTTGAAAAGTGTGGAAGAGTTTTAATGAGAGAAGTAGCAGGACTTGTTCATTAGGTCACATAGATCAAATAAGATTTTCTCGGAAGTTCATAATTTATAAACTCTAACAAAAAATATCTGTTGTGGGTTCCAAATAACCTCCTCACAACTAAACCTCAGCACGGACCATAGATAAGTAGGTTCCTACTAAGAGGAGAGCTAGTATAAAAGAACGCAAAGAAAACTGGCTCTGGAATTAGGAGCCCCATCTCCTTTTGGCAACTGGTTAGCTTTATTACTGTTAAGAAAAAAACAAATCATGTATCTTTTCAGCCACATAGAATCTGACTTAAAAAAAAAAAAAAAACTTAAAAATTCTAGAGTTTACCCAGTTGGTAATTAGCATCAAAATAAGGGAAGCCTTTGGCTTTGGCATCTCTGTCAATGAGACATTCAAAATATTGTTTAGAAGGGGTTAGTTTATGACTGGGGTTTAGAAGGGGTTAGTTTATGACTGTTCCAACATACAGTACAACAGGCTTCCCAGACTTTTCATAGGGAGGTTATGTCTTGTTCACTGTTGTAGATCTTGTTAGGGCTCCTAGGAACCAAGTCTCCACCTTAGTTGCCAGCACCTACAGTGTGGCCCTTGTTAGTCTTTCACTACCTATACCGTGAAGACTACCTAGGTCAAAGTGGGAGCCGGTGGCCCCTCTGCCAGAGGAAGCAAGCAGTCAGAGGCTATTGCCAGTCTGCAGGACCACCCCTTAGGTGTGTGCTCAATCTATGATCCTGAGCTGTTGCACTAAACCTGAATTCTATTCCTGCTCAATACAGATGACCATGTTCTCTTCATCCTCCAGCCTGCATATTCCTGTTTGATCATAGATCCCAACTCACTGAAGCTCTAAGCATTGCTCACGTCAGACCCCACCTCTACGCCCAGATTTGACTTTGCCACAGTGACCATGTGCCTCTTACAGCCTTAGCTATTTGGGACACCACGTAAGCAGCATCCCAAGACTGCTTCTTTAGATCTTGCCTGATTATTCCTTGACCAGTTGTCCCAGTATGTGCTGCACATCAACCTGTGTTGCCCAAAACTTGTACTGAGTGTTCTCTAAAGATCCCTGGCTTCCTCCCCGGTTATAGACTGCCAGCCCTGAGGTATCTCACCACCACCCAGCTCTGGTGCCTACCAGAATGACAGAAGTCCAGAGGTCCAGTGATTTTTTCCAACCAGTTTCCTGGCTTTCCACACTATCTGTCAGTTCCTCCAAATGAGCAAAGGTCTCCTCCTTTCTAGGCTCATTCCCCTAGAAAACTCTTGTCTGAGCTATCTTAGTGCTAGAAGTCAACATTTCAGTTCTTGCTCAAAAAGCAAAGTAAGATTACCAGCCCCATTAGACCATTAGCAATGCTGGCTCAGGAGGTTGACCTAGCATTTCAGCTGCTGCAGGGAGCCCACTGCTATGAGGAAGCCCAACTTGACAACAGGTTTTATTTATTCCATTACTGAGAACAAGTTAGCTAGATGAACCACTCTTCTGCCTTCAAAGGATTTTATTGTCCTCTGCATCTGAATTAGGTAGTAAGGAATGTGGGCAGGCTCAAATCAGCCCATAAAAGTTCCATCTGCCACCAAGAAGGCCTCTGAAGTCCCTGACAGAGAGCAGCACCCCCATGCAACCTACAAAGGGGCCCCAGTTTCATAGTGTCTGTCTTTTATGTATACCCAGATTAGAACTTTCTATGGCCCTCCCCAGGCTATACTACTAGAGGATAAAGAGTTGTTGAATGCCCAGAAAGACCATCTTTGTCTTACTTTGCCAAACCCTACTCCTAAATAAATGGTTTATTAATTAAAAAATCAGAATAAAACAACAAAACAAATCAAAACAAAAAAACAGCTTATATGTTCACTGATGATTGCAAAGTCTCAGCAAGTCTATAGCTGCCCATCCTATCTAAGCCAGAGCTGCTGTCTTCCATTAAGGTGGAGGAGGGTTAAAGAAACCTTTCCTGGTTACAGATTCAATCCCATATCACCTAGAGCCCCTCGAGATCCATAATCTTGCCAGGATACGATCTAGCCCATTCTTCAAGTAATCCTTGAAGTCCAAACTTCTTAAAAACACACTTTCTCTTGGGAGTTATGGCATTACTTAAATCACAGTCTTAAAACCTGCTGCGCTTGCATTTCACACTCTGCTAGCAATGAACATGATGATCTGGAGCTGGTAAAGATGGAGAAGGTTCCAAACTCAGCCAACATGCTTGATCTTCAAGAAACCCTGGTTTTCAAGTTCTCCCCATAGGATACAGCTGCTTTCCATGTTTCATTCAACAAGTACTTAAAACCAGTGAAGTACCAGGCTTTGAGTTGGGAATGCAGCAGTAAACAAACCGTCTCTCCCCTAGTAGAAGAGTTGGTGGTTAAGCTAATCATGTAAATACCTCCACTGTAAATAGGTTAACTGCTATGAGCTAAGAAAGGGGGAAATCTCATCTGAGGAAGGTAAGGTCAAGATATGAAGAAAGGGTAGGAGTTGTGGGAAGAGCATGGTGAAAACCTTGGGAGAAGGGAGGAGTTTCACCAACTCTAGAAACAGAGAAGTTCTGCCACCTGGCTGTCCGACATTCTTGAAACCTAGAACGGATATACCAGGAGGATCTCTCTAGTAAAACCTCTGGGAGATCCTTTAGAAAAAATAACCCTCTGCTTCTTAATTCTACTATAGGGCTCTCTCTTACAGAGATGTCCTTGGCCTATACAACGCCCCAAAGATTACTGAATTGTCTTCCTTTACTATCATTTTGCCCTGTCCACAGGCAAACTAACTATATTTCCAAACTCAAGTAATCCAGAGCACTGAAGAGTTTTTATTATATAATTTTTCTGGGGTGAAAGGAAATGAAAACAGGAAGTTGCAAATGTATTCCTAAAAGATCTACAGTAATATGATGTCTGAGGAGCAACATTCCCAAACTCCAATAACTACTAGAATTTGAACTTCTGTGGGTGCTTCATTCTGGCCCTTTTTCCTTCTAGATCATCACATTCATTTTATCACAGTCCTGGTTAAGATCATTTGTTTCCAATAGCCCATAGAGTCTTGGACCAGGCTAGAGCAGTTGTTCTCAAATTATAGTCTCTGAGCTATATCACTAGGGAACTTGTTAAAAAATGCCAATTCTTGGGCCCCATCCCAGATCTATTAAATTAGAAACTCTGTGTATCCCAGCAGTCTTTTAACAAGCCTCTGGACAACTCTGCTGCATGTTCAAGTTTGATAACCACTGACCTATATAGGAACTTTTACCCATCTCTATGAATCTCTCCTTTCCCACCCAATTCCTTGTAGCAGTTTGTAATTACAGATGATATTCCCATAGTCAACCATCCCAGCCACCATGTCCCAGTCCTGAGGGCTTTCAAAAATTCATTGCTGTCCTATACTAGGCACTCCAAATAGTCAGCAGAAGCCTAGAATCATGGCATGTGGGCAAACGGACTTCTTTTACTTTGGATAAATGAGATTACATAAAGATCACACTGCATGATTGCAACAATCAAATCTTGAGGGATCCCGTTCCTCACCTATTTTTATTTCCTTATCACATTCCTTCTAGCTCACAAATGACACAATATCAACTAATTTCCCAGCCACTGCTGGAGTTATTAACTCTTTCCCCAGTCTGTCAAATCTACCAGTAAAAACCAAAACTATACGCATGAGAGACAAGGAGAGCTACAGGGAAATATTATGATGGGCTGACTTTTCAGGTCCTTCTCCTGGGGTTTCTTCTCCAGGGAGGAGAAAGGGGTCTTCAAGGTTCCCAGGACCATTCTATTTACAAGTCCTTTCACTTTACTGAAATACTTTCTATGAAAAGCATATAAACTTTAAGGGAATGCCTGTTAAAATAATTATAATTAATAATGCCTGTTATCTCAATTATATAAAATATATAACAAATTCTAGAGCTCATAGATAAGAGCTCTAGAAAGAGAATAAATAATAAGCTGGATTATTTTAATGTATTACAAAATTGTACCATTGGTAGAATTAAAATACAGTGAAATCTTAACTCTCAGGTCTACTTGGTATTCAGATAAATGAAGACAGATGAAGAGCAATCAGTGAACTTTCCAGTTTCCATTCTGTAGTCTCCACTTCTATTCTACTTCCACATCCCCTATCCAGTTATTTCCTACCCTTTATGTCCAAGATAGTCTATGTAAACCAAAAGTTCCATTGGATAGAAAGATAGATTTTTCTAAATAATACTAGAGCCCTTCATTCATTATATTTGGGGGAGTTTTAGAGGACTAATTAGAATTTTCTGAAAAGATCATAAAAAACTGATATACAAAATGATCAATATGGTAGGAAACCAGTAACATTCTTGGAGTTCTGTATCTGACCACTATGTTCTTCCTGGTGTCCTGTGCCTCTCATATCTGCTCATTCTATCATTTCAGCGAGCTAGAATTCTAGAACAACTTAAAGACATGATCAGCCTATCTTGAATATGTACATACAATGTATTCTAATCAGAGAATATGAAATTAAATGCTCACCAGTTTGTCTCATTCACATCCACCTTAGGATTTTAACATTCTCAAAATTGTCATTAAAAAAAAAGGAACAAGTAGTTTAAGGAAAGCTATTTTTTAAAAAAGATTTTATTTACTTATTCATAGAGACACAGAGAGAGAGGCAGAGATACAGGCAGAGGGAGAAGCAGGCTCCATGCAGGGAGCCCGACGTGGGACTCGATCCCCAGTCTCCGGGATCACACCCTGGGCCAAAGGCAGGCGCCAAACCGCTGAGCCACTTGGGCTGCCCAAGGAAAGCTATTTTTAAAATATACTCTCTAAAATATAGTTACACACTGGTTTGCTATGAAAAATATGATTATACTACACGAATCTTATATATATCAGGTTTCCAATGTCTCTCAAAATATGGTGAAACCTTAACACTCAGGTCTACTTGGTATTCAGATAAATGAAGACAGACACACAGACAGCAATCAGTGAACTTTCCAGTTTCATTAGTGTGGAAATTACTGGGGATATTATTCATTAGTGTGACGCTGGATTGATATTATCGCACATGTTAAAAAGGTTTACTTAATTGCAAATTTTATATGTAGGAACAAAAAGAACACAGTTGTTGCATTTGGAAATAAATATTTCATATAATTACTACGAGTTTTTGATGTCGCAGATACTGCATCAGGAACTGATTGGATAAGAATGGGTCACCATCAGTTCCTAATGCATTGCCTTCAGCATCTAAACAAGCCTCAGTGAACACCTCATGTTAGATGTGCTGTGATGTGTTTATGGTTATACAGCAAAAGAAGCACTTTTAATTTAACCCTGAAGAGAAAAGTTTCTAAGAGACATGGTCCCAAAATGCTAAAAAACCTATCTTTAGCCTACCCTTTTACAGACTTATCACTGAAGCCAAGGAAGTCAATCTAGTCTCATGTTTGTGCCTATACTAACACTGGTACTTTCCTTGCTAAATATATTTACTCAACAAAACAACCTAAAGCTGCTGATTATTTTTATAACTTGGAAAAAAATTAATAGACAATTTTGGATTTTCTTACCTCTGCTTTTTTGTTTGTTTGTTTTTTTAACTTAAAGGCTTATGATGGGGTTTACATAAGCATTGCTATTCGAATAGGGATTATTTCCCACTATTACCACTAAAATAAATGTTATTAAAAGAAAAAATGCTACAAAGCAATTACTATAAAAGATAACCTGTTAATTAAATTCTACTTTCAACTAGCAGAAAGTCATTTGTACTTCTAGCACTTTCTAGTTGAGGGGTCCCAGCAATATGACAAGCTAGCTCATTTTACTTCGCTAATTCACTATCAAGTATTTGCTGAACACCTGTTGTATGCAAGCTACTATCCTGGGCATTTGTGATATAGGAGTGAGCAAAATGATACTAGTTTTACATACTAGTGAAGGGAGCAGACTAAAAATTAATTTGTAATATTCTGTGTGAAATCAAGAGTTTCCAGAAGAATAACAGTCTTAAAATAGACATGTTTTAACATGGATTGAAGAATATTGTATATAAGCAACAATACAACTTTTGTGGATACATACTTGTTAAGTAAATTCCATAAGCAATTTAATAAGTTACTTGCCATATATTCTATGTTATATATATATATATATATATATATATATATATATATATATTCATACAGTCAGCTGAATATGTTCCCCAAGGGGAGAAAAGGCTACTATGCAGGCTCTCTGAATAGTCTTTCCTGTAGGTAATGTGAGACATAAATTTAATGTTTTTTAAATTTAAAAACAACCCAAATATGGCCATACAGTGTAGTTCCAGTGGAGTACTACACAGGCTAATTATCCTAATTATAAAAGCAATCCCCAATTCCAGTCATATCTGACAAAGAACATCAAAGGAAAAGCAATCCATAAGCTTTAGCAACACTTCTAGGAATCTCCTCTCTTGTTTTTGGTGCCCTCATAATTGCTCAGGAGCTCTGAATCTCAATTCTCTAACAGTTGCCAACTGCAAGACCCTGGCCCTCCTGGCTTTTTGTATCTTTTTTCCTCTCCTTTCCTCCCGCCTCTCTAGTTTCCCCTTTGCCTCCCTCCTCCCCCTTCCTTCTCCCTTTCCCTCTCACTCTCAAGACCCTATAGAATCAGACCCCTGGATTCTCTTCCAGTTCCTTCCATTCTTCCTTGTTTACAATACCCAGCCACTCCATTCCCCACTGCTCACATAATTAACTCACTTCAAGTCTCTTCAAGAATGCCTTCCCCAACTACCATATTTAAAATAGCACCTCCAGGGGTGTCTGGCAGGTTCAGTCACAAGAGCACATGACTTTTAATTTTGAGGTTGAGATCAAGCCCCACGTTGGGTGTAGAGAGTACTTAAATAAATGAATAAACTTAAAAAAAATAAGTAGAACCTCTTATTTCCATCACTTCCTATCCCCTTACCCAGCTTGATTTTTCTTCATAGTACCTATCACTACCTGACATTTTTTGTATTTTTATTTTTTTGTTTGGGATTTTTTTCATTCTCTGACTTTCTTACCAAAATGTATGTAGCTTGAAGGCTGGGACTGTGTATCCTTGCATCTAGAAAATTTCCTGGCATATAGAGGGCTTTTAGTATTTATTTGAATAAAGGAGGCTTTTGTACTGGAAATCATCATTTTAATTCTTCTTTTCAGAACAATAGTGCATACCTAAATATGAAATTTTAGAAAGACTACTAATTAGGTCTTCAGGCCTTTATCTACAGTCATTCCTGGGGTGGGGGAGGGTGGGAGGTTTTAGAATCCAGTCCTATATCTTTAAATACTATCCACATGCAAAAGAATCGCAAATTTGTATTTCTAGCTCTAACTGTTCCCCTAAGCTCCAGACCAATATATCCAACTCTGGATTGGATTCATTGGATGGAATGGGATCCTGAAAGTTGGAATGGGGACAGATGGGAAGTTCCTGACAAAGCTGGGGACATTGCACCTCTAAATTGTGAGGTGTTTGTGGTGGAAGTGGCCTCTCCACCTCCTTCCCACTTCCTCCAACTTGATGGGATTAACCCTGCACTTCCTGAGAAAACTAATGGTCTCTACTGCAGTAGTTTCCTTGTAAGATGATGTGGAGTCTCCACAAGAGACCCTCACCCTCACCCCAGCATGCCCTTAAAGGTGAGGTACAATGTGTCCCATGAGGATATGTCCATAATCCAGAAAAACTACTTGAGTTCTCTAACTTATATAGATAGAAATTCAGAGAATAGGTGTGGGAATGGATAATATGAGTGTGAAATAATTTTGGAAGGAACATAAAGTTGACTCAGGCCAAATTTATTGATATGAGCTCACTAAGTAGAGATTTTGAATTTAATATTGAAGAATGGAGAGTTAGAAAGGGCCCTAAAAGTTTGATTGGTTAGCTAAAACATGGACCAAAAGGAGTGAATTAGAAATAAGTGAGTGAGTTAGAATGAGTGAGTTAGAAATGTCAGACTCTACCTTGGTTAAATGTAAATGAAGGATTCAAAGACTTAGGGAGATTGGAGTGTTAGAATGGATTTGTCATTTGGGACATGCTCAACTACGCTGGGAGGGTCCAGAAGACATATAAATTCATGAGAGAACCCTAGACCCCTGAAGAGCTCATCTCAGTAAGTCAGATCTTATAGTGGGAACAGAGGCCATTTCACTGGGGAAACCTAAATATGAGGGGAATAATTGGATCCTGGGTGGTAGCAGCACTCAACCACCAAAGACAAGGTGGGCATGGTTCCCATAAGGGACAGCAGATTCAAAGGGGCCATAGGAATAGTCTAACTCATGACTATGGCATTGGCTCGTCAATCATGGTATTCCTAGAAATAAAATAGGAAGCCTACTAAATTCTTACTTATCTGTATAAGCAGAAAAGTTCTAGGTCAAGTGAACAAAAGACTAAACTGAATCATAAAATTAACCACCCTCAATCAATTCCTAGACTTGAGCCAGTTTACAGACCCAGAACTCCTTGAGTGAAGGTAGGCTCGGTCCCCTTGAAGAAGGACCCCAGTACACTGTCAAAATTTTATACTGTTTATCTTTCTCCCAGTAGGTCCCATTTCCAAAGGGACCTACAGACTTTTAACAAGGTAATTGTGCACTAGGGAAACGAAATAATTAGACCTTTAGGGAATATGAACATTGCTCTAAACTGATACTAATTCCATGAGAACCAAAATGTTACTGTGGTCCACAAATCAGAGTTTATGTAGGTCAGGTCTTTTTTTTTTTTTAAGATTTTATTTATTTATTCATGACAGAGAGAGAGAGAGAGAGAGGCAGAGACACAGGCAGAAGGAGAAGCAGGCTCCATACTGGGAGCCCAAAGTGGGACTCGATCCCGGGACTCCAGGATCATGCCCTGGGCCAAAGGGAGGCACTCAACCGCTGAGCCACCCAGGGATCCCTAGGTCAGGTCTTTGATGGAATTTTAGCTCAGGTCTATCTCACAGTTGGCCCAAGGGGTACCTGGACCCATCCTGTGGTTATTTCCCGTTTTTTAGAACACAAAATTGGAACATATATACTCAGAAACTAGCAGAATTCTCACATTGATAACCTGACCATAATTGCCTACTATGGTAGGAAAGGTTATGTAGAAGCCATTAGAATTATATCTACCTAGGGACCCTGGATGACTGAGTATGTTAAGCATCTCACTCTTGATTTCACCTCAGGTCATTATCTCAGGGTTGTGGGATCAAGCCCTATATCTGGCTCCATGCTGGGCCTAGATCCTCCTTAAGAGTCTACCTCTCCTTCTGCCACTCTGAAATAAAGAAGAAAAGAAAGGAAGGAAGGAGGGAAGGAAGGAAGGAAGGAAGGAAGGAAGGAAGGAAGGAAGGAAGCCAGCCATATCAACCAGGAAAAACAGTGGACCAAAAGCAATGCCTCACACCTGGAGGAGTTGCAGAGATTAGTACCTTCATGAAGGACCTAACAGAAGCCAAGAGTTGTGATTCCCACCACATCCCCATTCATTCTGCCCATTTGGCTTTTGCAAAGGACAGATAGATCTAGAAGAATGACTGGATTGTTGTAAGCTTAATCAAGTACTACCAGATGTGGTTTCATTGCTCGAGCAAATTAATATATTCCTTGGTACCTAGTATGCAGCTATTGATATAGCAAATGATTTTTTTCTCCTTACCTGTCAATGGGGACTACAAGAAACAATTTGCTTCACTGTCCTATCTCAGAGATATGTCAATTGTCCAGCCCTATGATATAATTTAGTTCACAGAGATTTTGATCCCCTTTACCTCCAAAAGATATCATACCTATTACATTGATGACATTATGCTGATTGAACCTAGTAAATAAGTAGCAAGTACTCTAGACCTAATGGTAAGACATTTGCTTGCCAGAGGTAGAAAATCTGAAAAAAATTCAAGGGCTTTTTACCTCAGTGAAATTTCTAGGAATTCACTGGTATGGAGCATGTCAAGAAAGCTCTTCTAAGGTGAAGAATAAGTTGCTGTATCTGGGGCCCCCCTACAACTAATGCAGAGGCACAATGCCTAGTGGGCCTCTTTGGATTTTGGAAGCAATATATTCCTCTTTTTACCTTACTGAGTAATTGAAAAAGTGGCTCATTTTGAGTAGGGACCAGAACAAGAGAAGGCTCTGCAATAGGACAAGGCTGCTGTGCAAGCTGCTCTTCCACTTGGGCCAGATGGTCCACAAATCCAATGGTGCTCAGAGTTTTAGTGACAGAAAGTATGTTGTTTGGAGCCTTCATATCCCTATAGGTGAGTCACAGTGCAGGCCCTTAGGATTTTGGTTAAAAGCCCTACCAACTCCCCTAAATAACTATTTTCCTTTAAGTAATAGATCTTGGCCTGCTACTGAGTGTTAGTAGAGACTGAATGCTTTACCATGGGCCGCTAAGTTCACAGGTGATCTGAGATGCCTGGCAAAAAAAAAATGAGCATTAATCTGATCCAGCAAGCCATAAAGTTGGGCATACACGGTAGTACTCCATTATCAAATGGAAGGGGTAGATCTGCCATCTAACCTAAGCAGGCCCTAAAGAGACAAGTAAGTTATATGAAGTGGCCCAAATGCCCATGGTCCCTCTTCCTGTTACACTGCCCTTTTTCTCCCAGCCTGCACCTATGGCCTCATGGGGAGTTCCCTCTAACCAGTTAACAGAGGAAGAAAAAACTCAAGTCTGGTTTACAGATTGTTCTTCTGCATGATATGCAGGCATCACCCAAAAGTGGACTACTTCAGCACTACAGTCTCTTTCCTGGACAGCTCAGAGGAGAGCAATGAAAAGTAACCCTCCCAGTGGGCAGAAGTTCAAGCAGAAGTTCAAGCAGTTTAGCTGATTGTTTACTTTGCTTGGAGAAAGAAATGGCCATAAGTATAAATATATATTGATTCATTGGCTGTGGCCAATGATTTGGCTGAATGATCAAGGATTTGGAAGGAACATGATTAGAAAACTGGTGGCAGGGAAATTTGGGGGAGAGGTATAGGAATAGAATGGGCTAAAAAACCATGAAGATAATTTGTGTTTCATGTGAGTATTCACCAAAGGGTGACCTCAACAGAGGGGGATTTGAATAATCAAGTGGATTAGATACCCATTCTGTAGGTACCAGTCAACATCTTTCTCCAGCCACCCTTGTTATCAGGCAACAGGCTCATAAACAAAGTAGCTTAGCCATGGTATTAAGAATGGAGGATTTGCATGGGCTCAGCAACATGGATTTCCATTCATCACTACTACTAAATACCCTATCTGCCAGCAGGTCGCTACTGAGTTCTCAGTATGGCACCACTCCCTAGGGTGATCAACTAGCACCTGGTGACACATTGATTACATTGGATTATTTCCATCGTGAAAGGAGTGGCATTTTGTTCTTACTGGAATAGACAGTTACTCTGGGTATAGATTTGCCTGCCTTCCCTGCATGCAATGCTTCTGCCAAAACCACCTGTGTGGACCTATAGAATGCTTTATCTATCATCATGCTAAGCCACACGGCATTTTTTTCTGAGCAAGGGATTCATTTCTCAGAAAAAGAAGTATAGCAATGGATGCATCCTCATGCAATTAAGTGGTCTTACTATGTTCCCCACCATCCCAAAGCAGTTTTCCTGAAAGAATGGTGCAATAACCTTCTGAAGACTCAGTTACAACATCAGCTGGTAATAATACTGCGTAGGGTTGGGGCAAGGTTCTCCAGAAGGCTGTATACACTCTAAATCAGCATCCATATGTGGTGTTGTTTCTCCCATAGTCAGGATTCATGGGTCCAGGAATCAAGGGATGGAAATGGGAGTGGTACCACTCACCATCACCCCTAGCAACTCACTAGCAAAACTTTTGTTTCCTGTTCCCATGACCTTATGCTCTGCTGGCCTAGATGTCTTTGTTCCGAAGGGAGGAATGCTTCCACCAAGAGACACAACAATGATTCCATTGAACTGGAAGTGAAGACTGTTGCCCAGCCACTTTGAATTCCTCATGCCTCTGAATCACAGGCAAAGAAGAGAATTACTAGGCTGGTTGGGGTGATTGATCCTATTAAGGAGAAATTGGGCTGCTACTCCACAATGAAGGAAAGGAAAATATGTCTGGAATACAGGAGATATCTTAGTGTGTCAAATACTCCATGATTTGAGTTAATGGAAAACTACAATAATGCAACCTAGGCAAGACTACCAATGGCTCAGACTCTTTAGGTATGAAGGTTTGAGTCATACACTAGGTAAAGAACCATGACTAGATCAGGTGCTTCCTGATGGCAGAAAATACAGAATGGGTAGTAGAAAGTAGCGCTACATATAAGCTTAACCATATAATTAGTTACAGCAATGAACACTGCAATTGTCATGAGTATTTCCTCCTTATTTTCTTATGAATATATTTGTCTATGTGTATTTTTATATGTACATTTATATATGTGTCATATATTATATATACATTTATATATATAATATATAAATGTGTGTATATATATTATATATGGCAAATATCTTTGTTTTCTCTTTTGTTTACTTATCATGTAACATAAGAACTATTGCTAATTTTACATCATAGTACATAAGTTACAGGATATCAAGAAGAGTATACTTTACTCAAGTAAACTTTATTTATGTGCAATGGGTTTGTGCATTTTGGGTTATATGCAGGATAGGTCTATCATGTTAGGTGGAATAATAATATTGTTATTATATTTATTTGGAGATTAAATGTGCATTAAGGAGATGCTCATGGGTAGCCAGATTGACAAAACGTAGACTGTGACAGTTCTTTGTGTCTACTTGACTGGGCTACAGAGTGCCTACATATTTGGTCAAACATTATTCTGGGTGTGTTTGTGAGGATATTTTTGGATGAGATAAACACTTGAAGCAGGAGACTGAGTAAAGCAGGTTACCCTCCCTAAAGTGAGTAGCCCTCATCCAATCAATTGAAGGCCTGAATAGAAAAAAGAAGGTAACCTTCTCAAATGTAAGAGGTAACTCTTCTTACCTAACTACCTTGAGTTGGGACATCAGTCTTTTTCTGCCCTCATACTGGAACTTCCACCATTGGTTCTTCTGGATCCTTAGCTTGCCAACTGCAGATCTAAGGACTTCTCAGTCTTCATAATTATGTGAGCCAATTCTTTATAAAAATCTTTCTTTGGGGACAGCTGGATGGCTCAGTAGTGGAGCGTCTGCCTTCGGCTCAGGGCATGATCCTGGGGTCCTGGGATCAAGTACTTCTCCCTCTGCCTCTGTCTCTGCCTCTCCCTGTGTCTCTCATGAATAATACAAAAAAAAAAGTGTTTAAAAAAATCTCTCTCTATGGATAGATAAGTAGATAGATTGATAGATTTTTTGGGTTCTGTTTTTCTGGAGAACCCTAATGTAGTTGGCATCCTCATCTCAATGGACAACTTTAACATGACCAGAACATAAATTATGTTTTGAACTCACAAGTTTGCCATTTTGTCCATCTTCACCAACTCAGCAAAGGCACTGACATCTATCTAGTTGTTCAAGTCATGATGTTGGGATTCACCTTGATTCCTTTCTATGTCATTCCCTCCAGCTCATCCCAAATATAGACCATATCTGACAACCCTCATTATCACCACTTCTTCCATTATAGTCCAGGTTCCCCACTCTCCTATACTTCTGCAAAAAGCCTCCTCTAGATCCCCATTTCTATTCCCAGAGAGACACTGCTTAATGGTTAAGAGTGAAGACTCTAGAATCAGAATACTCCACTACTTATTTAGTGGTATTTGCCAAATGGCTTGACTTCTTGTGCCTCAGTTTCCCCATCTGCAAAATGGAAATAATAGCCTCATGAGGAGGTTATAAAGATGAGAGAAGAATATGCATTTAAATGCTTAAGACAGTGTGTGGGATAAAATAAGCACTCAAATGTTAGCCATTAGTATAACAATTATTCGATTATTACTTTATTATGATTGCTCTGTGTATGTGTATTTCTCAACATTCTCTCCCTGGATAGGTGGAGTAATTCTTTAAAAAAGGGAAGGGGCATGACTTAGGCTTATTGTGGTGATAATTTTGCAATAATGTCTACCCATCCCAATTTTATGTCACACAATTTGCTCCCTATATTTAGGAGTCAAGATCCCAGCAGGAACCTTAAAGAGTAATTGAAGGGACTTCACAAAAACCCTAGCGAGGGTTAAAGAGCCCAGAGACTTTGAAGGACTCAAGGACTTTTAACTGTAGCAATAGTGGAAAGCCAATACCTCGCCTAGTCCTGAAGGGACAAAAGTAGAGTAAGTGGTCACCAGAATTGGAGCCCTAAGAAAGGAGCCACTGACAGAGAAGCCACTATCAAATCATAGCCTGGTTGGGTGTGGGAGTACAGGAAAAAATAGTCTAACTTCTTTCCTCCTCCTGCCTTTTGAGCTCCATCAAGTGTTTCCTGTTGGGTAAACTCACCTGAATGCCAAAAGGCAAAGGAGCCCAGATAATGGAGTCTGAGAGGGGAGCCTACTGGCATACTGAAGAGTAGAAAGTATATATGGAAAGGTAAATGCAAAATTTCCAGTACAATTCATCACTTTTGTTCCTCAACATCATCTCCTGTCCTTTATCTGTATGAAAAAGCCAGGTACGTAACACAGTTGCCACAGTTGGTCCTATAATCATTTTATTGATGCTGGGTATAATATTAATTCAGTTATACCTACCTCAAACCTAAATTGTAAAGTTAGTCACCACATATTCTCTTCAAATGAATTAGCAGAAAAAGGGAAGGAAAGGAAACAACGAATGTTCACACATAGTTATGTTAAACTGAGCTTCCTTGGGGCTTTTTAAACCACTAAGCCAACATGCACATCCTTGTACTGTCCAAGGTGATTGGCCCAATTACCAAGGGGAAATTGGGTTAGTGCTAGACAACAAGGGCAAGAAAGACTATGTCTGGAACCCAGGAGATCCATTGGAACACCCCATAGTACTCCTGAGCACAGAAATACTGGTCAATGGAAATAGTGGTGACCCAATAAAGACAAGACCACCAAGGACTTGTGTCCTGCAGGCACAAACATTTGATTCACCTCACCTGGTAAAAATTTCTGGTTAGCCAATGTTCTGGAAGAGGGTAAGGAATAGTATATTGCTGTTATGATTATCAACATAGGCCTATGACCATCTACAGAAGCAGGAACTGCAACAACTTCCAATTTCACCAGATTATGACTTTAGTTCCTTGGTGAACGTGAATATGAGGAAGTGGATACTCTCTTGGTTACTAGGATCTCCAAACCCACCCAGCTCAAGGCTTTAAGGAGAAGAAACAATTCCCTAAGTGTAATATTAAGTAAAATAGTAAGAGAGGCAATTTCCATCCCCATGTCTCAAACATGAAGAGTGTAGTGCCCAACAGATTAAACAACCTGCTCTAGAATGTTCTTTTTTCAATCTTTACATAACTAGCTTCTTATTTCCAGACTCAGCTCAAATGTGACCCCTTCAAAGAGGTTTTCCATGACCATCTGTTGTCTAAAGTAATGCATTCTCCCCACCTTTATACACATACTCACTCTATGGTATGTTTTATTTCCTTCCTAGCATTTCACACACTCTGAAATTATTTTTATCTCCTTATTGATTCTATTTCTTCTTCAATCCTAGAAGCCTATGACTTTGTCTTATTTCTTCAATACCTAGAACAGTGCTATATAGAAGATACTCCAAAAATACTTTGTTTTTCTCCAAAATACTTTTGAATACCTTAAGGGCTGATGGCCTCTAAGAACATAAGGCAAGAGAGAACTGCATGCCAAAGTTCAAGTGTAAGCCAGAAGATTCCTGAAGAAGGAATCCTTTCACTAAAGGAGAAACTCAAAAGTTTATTTCTAGAACCAACAAGAACATTCTTAAGACATTCTGTGATTACTTGTACTCTCTATCTTAAAGTGATAATGATGGCATATGGAATCAGAAGGGAAATATTTAAGCAATGCTTGGATTATGGGGACAAAACAAAAATGTGGATTTGGGGGAGAAAGAGTACTAGATGTGACCCATATTAGCTGCTCTAGTATAGCCTCTCTTTAAAAGAGGAAAAATGTAGTTTTGAACATGTAGTGTGATAAGGACCCACTTGCATTATAAGGACTGTGAAGACATGTGAAGTCCATGTGAAGGACTATGTCTTATTCCTCTATATTATTCCATTACTTAGCAAAGCTCCTGGCAGCAAGAATGGGAGGTGGAAGGTTTTGAGAAACTTTGTGAAATGCTTTTGCATACACTTCACAGAAGTCAGGCCACACCCAGCAAGTAACTGCCACCATGGAAAATGTACCATCTGAGGTACCTTTCATTTCCTTAGGAGGCAAGTGACAGACCACAATGCTGTAACTTCTCATCCATTTGACTAAACAATCCCAATTCTGTTCTGCTTATTTGGACCAAAGACATAGAGCAGACGTGTCTGTTCTCCATTATTAACTCACTGAACTGGACTTAGGAACAATTTGGGAATGGGGACCATGGCCCATATCGCATCAATCACAGATTTTAAAAAACACACACATACACGAAAGTACCCGAGTTTATAAATCATAGTCCCTCCGAGAACCCGCATGACATCCCATGTGCTGGATGGTATTTCTGAAAGCTCTGAGAAAGCTGAAAATCATACACAGGCAAGCAAGTCCCTGCTGAATACACATCTGAGGAGCTGTGCATGCATTGTTTATTCCAGCAACTTTATGGAATAAATCACACAAAACAAATTAGTTTCAGATGGTAGGATATGAATAGCTGATGTACAGTATAAAGGAAAGTGAACTCCACTTTTGACCCAACTACTTCCCATCTCAAGCATCTCAGAATCCAGATGCAATTCATTTTTGAAAATGCAATGGAGATCAGAAAATTAATAATTGGTGAAGATTGGAAATTTCAAAAAGCAATTTATGAGTATTGTTAACTCATTATATTCTCTTAGGATTTTTAGTTGTTATACATGAACCCATTCCTTCTCCATTATGCATAATAATCAAAAATAGGGATCCCTGGGTGGTGCAGCGGTTTGGCGCCTGCCTTTGGCCCAGGGCGCCATCCTGGAGACCCGGGATCGAATCCCACGTCAGGCTCCCGGTGCATGGAGCCTGCTTCTCCCTCTGCCTGTGTCTCTGCCTCTCTCTCTCTCTCTGTATGACTATCGTAAATAAAACAAAAAATTAAAAAAAAAATAATCAAAAATAAATCTCTTTGTAGGGCACCTGGGTGGCTCAGTCAGTTAAGCATCTGACTCTTGATTTTGGCTCAGGTCATGATCTCAGGGTTGTGAGATCAAGCCCTGTGTTGGGCTCTAGCACTGAGTACAGAGCCTGCTTAAGATTCTCTCTCCCTCTCCCCCTGCCCCTGCCCCTCCTCGTGCTCTAAATAAATAAATAAATAAATAAATAAATAAATAAATAAATCCTTTTGTGACATTTCCTACCTGTACAGATATTCTATAATAGGTTTGACTCAACACACACTTAAATACTTCATTGTATGCCATACTGGGACAATCATTTATATTCCTGAAAGAGGCATATTATCTCCCTCCACCAATCTTTTTTCTTTTTAATTAGCACAGTAAAGTTGACATATTTTGATGTATATTTCTATTAATTTTACTACATGTATAGAGACATGGAACCACCCACTGCTGTGCAGGGTATAGAACAATTCTAGCACCCCCAAATTCTCTGGTGCTAATTTATAAATTAGTACTGGCAAACCACTATGGTTTCATCTTTTAAAAAATATCATATAACTTTTTTTTCATATAACTTTTTTCATGTAACTTGTCACTCACCAAAAATGCCTTTGAGATTCATCTAAATTGTTCTTTGTCTTAATAATTTGGTCCTTTTCACTACTGAGTAGTATTCCACTATACGAATGTATCACAGTTTGTTTGTTCACCCACTGAAGTTGAGTTACTCTCAGTTTGGGGCACTTATGACTAAAACTGCATGAAGCATCTAAGTACAAGGTTTGTTGTGAACATAAACTTTCACTTCTCTTGGGTAAATACCTAAGGGTGTAATTACTGGGTCACACGGTATATGTCTATTTGATGTTATAAGAAACTGCCCAACTTTTTCCAGAGTGGTGGTATACAATGCCTTTTTTATAAGTAAAATAATAAAAAGCTATTAAAAGTGACCCCCTGATAGCTTGTTCATTCATGTCTAAGTGGTTCCAACATTATTCACCATGATAAAATATTATCCCCCAAAATCAAAAGCGTTTGGCTTCTTTTTTTTTCTTTTCACTTTTAAAGCTTCAATCAAGTTTTTAATACTTTAATATGATGTTTTAAATAAAGTTAGATGCTTGAAAATTGTAGAAATGTAAAGCCTGAGGAATCTACTTATAAATGAGGAAATTTTAATGAGAGAGGGAGAACCAGGGAAAGTTTTCATCACAGTTAAGTTTGAGCAATTTAAACCAATGTCATATGCATGAAGTCCAATTTTCAATTCACAAAGAAGCCTCCCCCTCCCTTCCTCTAAAAACTTCCACCCTAGGCTAATTACAAAAGAAGAAAACGGAACATGAGCTCCAGCCAGAAAAGATTCACAGCTGCCACTCTTTAGCTGCTACTTTAATGGAAAACACATGTGCAAGATACCACCCAGGAGACAACTGTGCTCTGACAAAAGGATCGTCACCAGAAAATAAGCCACGTGAGAGGCCTTATTCTCATGGATAGGCTGAACCCAGAAACAAGGTTGATAGCATTGTTGTTCTTATTTAATATGTGCTGGCCCAAAGATGAGATGCTGGAACAGAAATTAATCTGTAGCAACAAAGTTGAAAGGCAATGATGTGAATTAGCCCTCAACACTTTTCATCTCATCCACATGCCCTGCAATCAATCAGTTTACCATCAGATTTGAGGAGTTCTTAGCAAAGTTAACATGAGGATAAATCCTGCAAAGGGATTGGAAGCAAGGACATAATGATGACTGCAATTATTAAATAATACCATTAATACTTACTATCTGCCTCCTTTTACAGGTAGCCAGCACTGTTCCAAGTCATACACACACACACACACACACACACACACACACACACAATTTACAGGGTAGGGATTATGTCCACTGCATTAAGTTAGGCTGCTATGACAAAATATATAGGCTTAAATAACAGGAACTTCTCACAGCTCTGGAGAAGAACAAGATCAAGGTGCCAGCTATTTAGATTCTTGATGAGGGCTCTCTTTCTGGTTTGTAGATGGATACCTTCTTGCCATGTACTCACATGGTAGAGAAAGAGAGAAAGGAAACAAGCTCTCTAGTCTCTTATAAGAAGACTAATCCCATCACGAGCCCCCCCCCCCCCCGGGCCCTCATGACTTCACCAAAGTCTAATTAACTCCCCAAAACCCTATCTCCAAATACCATCACATTGGGGTTAGGGCTTCAACATATGGATTTGGGGGGAATACAATTGAGACTATACCATCCACTTTACAAACAAATGATGTTTTGAGAGGCTATAGAGTTTACAATGGATCATTTAGTCAGCAGTCAACCCTTGAACTTGAATCCAGAGCTGTCTGACTCTAGAGAATATCTTCTACTTACTGACTGCCCATTAAAGGCTGGGTGAATCTATACAATATCTCTAATATTCACAGAAAATCTTGCAAGTCAATATTCTTCCCATTTATAGATGTGGAAACTCTGGCCCAACTGGAACCTTCTGAACCTAACTTATTACACATAAAGTATCCTAGTGGTTCTAAAAGTATAGTCCTCAGACCAGCATCATTGCCATATTTATGTCGCAACAAAATAGAAATGCAACTTCCTAGGCTAAACAGCAAGCCTACTGAACCAGAAACTCTAGGGGTGGTGTCCACAGTGTATGTTTTAACGTGCCTTCTAGGTGATTCTGAGAAATGCTGAAGTTTGAAAACCATTTGTTCCATAAATTTATTAGAATAGTTAATAAATTCAAAACCCAATAATAAGTGGTATATCTGAGATTCAAATACAAGTCTATTTGGTGACAAAGCCTGTGGACTTTTGCTAAACTATACTGCCCCATCCCAACATTATCAAGGGAAGATTTTGAAGATGGAACATATTTTAAGTGAAGTGTGACTATAGAGCGTAATTCTGAATTCTGCTTTGTCACTATAATGCTAATCAGTTCTCCCACCTACAATAATGTGATATAGGAAAACGTCTGAAGGACAGCCCCTGAGAATTGACAATGATGCATTCTACCAATAAAAAAATACCTTGTGTTATGAACTAGGAAACCAAGCTTTGTGAAATTTTTATTTGGGACTGACAATTTTGTACTCCATTTAGTGAAAATGAGAAATAATCTAGTATAGGGAAACAGTATAGAACAAAGTCACTTCTTTAAAAAGTGAAGCTTACCCCCCCTTCATTGATTTTTAAAAGTCGTGTGTTTAATTCAACCACTGCTTTATCCACATAGAGTTGCTCTATAGTTATACCATTTTTCCCTCTAAGAAACAAGACCATTTTGAAAGTCTGGATAATTTGCAGAAAGAGACAAAAGTCTGACTATAATAGAAATAGCTATTTTTCAGAGAGTGGTGAATAAAGGTGCTTAATCGCACACACACACACACACACACACACACACACAAATCTCACACCAAAGACTTTTTAAAATCATTTGCAAAGTCAGAGCATTTTGAAAGAAGTTATTTCCAATAAAAATTCGTTCACCTACATCTATGATCAATAGAATGTCTTTTTACCTCTAAAATGTCCCCTCCATCTATGATCAATAGAATGTCTTTTTACCTCTAAAAGACATTATTATATTAAAAATATTAATGAGCGTTGCTAGTCACTGCTGTGTTTTACATGTAGTAAAGCTCATTTAATCATCACAAACCTGTGAAGTTCATTTTCAGATTATTCCTGTTTCACAGGTGAGGGAATTGAGATGGAGCGAGGTTTAGTAACTTGCCAGATTAAGCCTATTAAAGAGCACTTGCGGGACATTCATTCAGACATGGATTCTTGACCCTGGATGGATGGGCTCAGTGTTGCTCTGCATCTGGATTAGCTCCAAAGGCCCATCTGTGAGGCTGCCTGACCCCTGGGGTGGGACAGTGCGGCCTTCATAGCCTTGGCATTCCATCTGGCTAGAGTGAAGAAAAGCAGCAGTGTGATGGTGCAGCAAATCTGACAGTCTCCTCCCTCTAATGAGAGATCAAAGTGATCAAGGGACGGAGTGGGAACTATAGTTCTATTGACCTGTTTGTTTTCCACTTGATTCTTGAAAAAAAAACTATTAATCATTTAGTTTGTGGTTTTTGTAATTTCACTGACTCCTAACACATTTGAGTCAATGAGGCAAGGATTAGCATGAACTGTAGATGTTCAAACTTCTCATATGGAAGAGGAATTGAAATCCTTTAAAAACATATCATTAGCCAGCAGAAAGATGTTCATGTTTTTCTACCTCAGAGTTGTAGATGGATGTGACTTAAGCCCTAATTGGGAAAGACTTTATGTGATCTATAATAGCAGATATTCTTTTAAGTAAACTTCCCATACTCTTTTATTCCATCTACCAAAAACAAAAGCTGTTTTCAGCAGAGCATGTGGAGGTGAAAAGGGCTTTCCAAAGAAACTGTTGTGTGTGATTTTTTATTCTGTCCTGGTTTGGGAAGTTCATGGAGCCTAAGATCATTGCATGCAGCTGACAGGAAGTTTGCTTGATGGCTTTTGCCTTTCACACCCCAGTTCTTTTTATCTAAACAGGCAGATTTCCCACTTTCATTCTTTTCTTCCTCCCTTCTTCCTTCCCTTCACACACACCTCCATTCTGCCCATCCACTCTGATTCTATTCATTAACACCAGAAGGAACCCTGCTGGGAAGGGAGGTGAAGGTTCTATAATGTCCAGGGGGCTTTTAGTGCAATAATTAATTAATTATTTGTCACCACAGTTTGAGTCCAGACTCCTCAAAAACTCTATGGACTGACAGCCTCCTATTTTGAGTCCCTCTTTCGTTTCTTGGTAAGTATTTGAGTTCAGTGAATATACTAGGAGCTCCATATAGAGCAAAAACCCAGTCCTTGCCCTTAAGGAGCTCAAGCTTCCCTGAGGAGAGGTGGGTGGGTCTATGGATAGCAATGCTTTCCCTAGTTTATCTGGACCCAAGAGGATTCATTTAGAAGGCAATTTCTCTTAAAACTCTTTATGAAGGAGGTCCAGTCAGGCATCAAATTCACAAATCTCCCTAGGTCAAGAATGGTAAGCTTTCTGGTATAAAATGATGAGCTTTGGAATCAGATCCACGTAAGTCCAAATCCCAACTCTGCCTTGGACAAGCTACTGAGTCTCATAGAGTCTCAGTTCTCTGTACTATAAAATGAGAATGAAACCCATTTCAAGGGTCCGCATGAAGATTAAATGAGAAAATGTCATACAAAGCACCTGGCACAATTCTTAGTAAACAATAAAGGCTTATTTCCCTTTTCTTTTTCCTCCTCTCTTCCCAGACCTCACAGGAAGAGGGGTATGGCCTCTTAAATGGAGGATCTGAAAGAGGTATTAATATTAAATACTTCTATATCACCTGCTACACACCAAGTACCATTCTAAGCACTTACACATTTTAACTCATTTGATTCTTCCCCCAAATCCCTATAAGATAAGCACTATTATTATCATCTCCATCTCATAAATGAGGAAACTAAGGCACAGAGATGCCAAGTAACTTGCCAAGGTCATATACACTATAATTCCTATCTGGGTTATCAAGTTCTTAACCATCATGCTATCAGAAAGGCATATCATGAGAAAGGAGCTAACCACAGCTGGAATCTGAGAATACATACTGGCAGTCCTCAGATAATGGGTTCTGTTTGGTTAACATTAATTTAAAAATCAAGAGAGTCCACGTTAGAGCCTGCATTTCTGACTTCTTTCAAAAATTTTTGGAAGATCTTGGGACACCTGGGTGGCTCAGTCGGTTAGAAGCTCACTCAATTCCGGCTTGGGTCATGATCTCAGGGTGGTGGGATTGGCCCCATGATGGGCTCCATGCTCAGAGCAGAGTCTGCTTGTCCCTCCCCCTCCCCCTGTTCTCTCTCTCAAATAAAAAAATTAACAAAATATTTTTTAATTGGAATATCTAGCAATATACAGCCCACACCCTTGTAGCAATCAGCCACTGACTGATGGCTATTCTCTGGACTAAACATGTATTCTCCAATTCAGTACAGTCATTGGTGCTCACAGTGGTATTAGGTAGGCCCTGCTTCACTTCTAACCTGCACACGCATTTGAGCTTTTGATCCAGAATTAGGCAGTGTTCTAAACATAGCTTTGTCCATAAAGACATGAGAACTATGTTCAATATTGCACACCCAATGGTCAAAACGTTTGAATGATTTGAAGGAACAAATGAATGCAGGAAAGAAGTCTGAGTAAAAAGCAATCAACAACTATGTTCAAATCACAACCACTTATATATGCTTGGATCAGCTTTCAAGTCATATGTACAAGACTCATAAACCCCTACTGTTCCTCTTCTCATTTCCACACCTAAACAAAGAGCAAAAAATGCAGGTTTCCTTTTAGCCTATGGGACTAAGAACCATTTGCCTTCAATGTTAAAAACATCCTTATTTGTTTGGCATAGATAGACAAGGTAGTTTAAATCTTCATGTACAACCTAATTGAAGCAACAACTTCTAAACCATTTTTTTCTTCTTTTAGCTTTTTAGGGTTTGGTGATTGGCATGATCTTGGAGAATAGACAGATATATAGCAAAACTCTCCTACAAACCTGGAAAATGTGGAGAGGGGAAGCATAGAGCCTTTCTGTAATAAGCCTATGAGAGAAGAGGAATCACTTCAATTTACAAGGAAAGAAACTGAGACCAAAAAGTTATCCAAGACCATGTAGCCAGCTGACCCAGCATATCTGAACCTAGTCTATACTCTAAGACTTCATACTACCTTCCTCACAGCCTATCAACCTAAAAGTCCTGTTTAAAGAAGTGATCTATGGTATTACCATTTGTACCAAAATGATATCACACACCCTGTATTTAGAAGTCTTCCTAAAAGATATATCTTTGCCCAAGAGGGAGTTCTAATATTAGTCACCAATGACTCTGTCTTTGTAACATCTGAATTGTTTTTTGTTTTACCTTCTCTGTTTTATTAAACCCAGTTTTATTAAACTGAGATCAGAATAAACTTCATCTTTTTACCAGTTTATAATCATTTTATTTTATTAAGAACCTGCAGTAATGCTTATTATATTTACAAATCACTAAATGAAATTTTTAAAACAATTTTCCTCCTCTAATCTCTCCCATCCTGCTTTCTTAGAAGTACACAAAGCATTTCAACCACTCCCAAATTCCCTCTTGATACCCTTAATGATTCTGAAATATTTTGTTATTCCCCAAACACCGCCCTAAAGACAAATCATTGGACTCCAGGCTCTTTACACTGCCAAGTTGAATAGAGTTCAAATGTTCTATCTAACCAGACTCTAACTTAACAAAGACACATATAGTAGATGATGTGTAAGATATTCCGAAAATACCAAGGCAACAGGAAAAAAAATCTCTATCATCAAGAGGTCCTCCCAGAATTAATTGTAATCTGAAATAATCATCTCCATCAGGACCCTGTAACCTGGTCATAACACATATGTGTATATCCTTATAACTAATAACATAAGTCAACTTTGATATTAGTAATGTATAGCTTAAGATTTCTCACATCCAAAATAATATTTCAAAATTTACGGTGATTTCTCTAAACATCAGAGCATGCACAAGGACTTGAAGAGGGGGGGAAAAGAAAACAAGGAAAATAATCTTATCCTGATAAAACAAAAAAATTTAAATAAAATTATGAATCACTTAAAATACAATCTTGCTTTTTACTTAACCATTCCTGGTTAATTAAATGGAATTAATGGAATTAATCCATTCCATTAATGGATTCCATTAATCCATTCACATTTAGCATGGCATAAATGTGAAAACAGGACATAGAAAAAGCATTTTCTGAAAAGGTATGGGATCTGTTAGAAATTCCTTTTTTTGTTAAAAAAAAATAACCATAAAAGAACAGTTTTCAGAATGATCAAAGCACAACCAGGTACCTCTTCACTAGAAGCTTCACCAAAAGGGACACTTCCCCCTACCTTTAAGTTTTGATTCTGGAACCAGTTCTTGCCCAAGCTTACTGGGAGTTTTGTTAAGCTTTGAGCCAATCTCACTTAGAAAATATTTGGAGGTATTTAAAGTTTAAGGTTAAGTCCTCTTATTATTTTCAGAACCATATGAACATAAAGGCAAACTATGTAAAGATGCATTAAAATGATGGAATTTTTTTCAAACAATAAGTCCTAAAAGACAATGGTACTCCTATTTTCTATCACTGTTGTATTACTTGCACCTAGAATAATGCACAGCACATAGAAGATACTTAATAAATTCAGCATTTATATGGATAAACTGAAAAATTCTCACAAGCCCAATGGGGCAGCTCTATAAACCTCTCTGTAGCTCTGCAATTTTCAAATGTTTCATCATACAATTTCCCCGTGGCTCTTCAGTTCACCAACCTGAAGCCACTTAACCTGAAAGAAATTCCAGGGCCTTAAAAGTAGTTTGCCACATTCATCAACTCACATATTCACAGAGTTCTAGAGCTAATGGGGATATTTCTTTGAATATGTATGAAAATATATGATGTTTTTTTGAACTCTTTTGCTCACATGAGGAAACTGAGGTCTAAGCTCTCAGGTTAAGTGACTTAGCCTTGATTATCCAGTTGAGAGGTGCCAAAGCCTTTCTTGTTATTTCTTATATCTACCTCTGTAACTCCCAAAAAAGTACTTGTAAACTTGAAAATTTCATCTTTAATAGTCGCCAGGAATTGCCCATGACTTCCCCTTGAGGAAGGAGCCGCAATTTTAATCTATCAATAACCAGGAGTTTTGCTCCACCGAAAAATGCATTGACTGACTTGCTAGGGTTTTGCTTTTGGGGAAAGATCTGTTGAGCCCATCTGAAAACTTGAAATGTTTTAATATGTTACATTATTTCATGAATAGCTTAGGGGTTGGAGAGTGAGGCTTGATATCCCTTCTGCAAGTATTGAGAGAGACAAAAACCCTCCAATCTGGCCACAAGAGGGCAGCTACAACATTTCCTCCTTGATCTTTGCAGTCCCAAACGAGGACAAACTGGACATTTCAAGGCCCAGCCTGCCATAGATCACTGATAGCACCTTTCAACCGAATCCTTAATATGTCACAGAATATTCTCTCATGGTGTTTCTCGGGATTTGTTTTGTTTTGTTTTGTTTTTAAACAAATTATTTTCCAACTTCTTTCCAGATCTAGAGAGCCCTCTTTTAGAACTTTGTGCCAAGATGACCGTCTACAAAGATCTTTGGAGACCAGTAAATCGTTAGACTAATTTGGAAACCCACAGAAGAGGTTTTATTTTAATTATGTTTGACCTCAGATAAAAATAAAAACAGTAATAATCATCTGATCCCCCTACACTTAATAAAGCTTGTTCTAAGTGCTTTACAGGATTTGCCAAATATTTGCCTCATCTCATAGCCTTCATTCGTCATTCTCATTTTTGTGATATCCTGAAATCTTTCAAGTCAAAATTTATTGTGGAATTTTATCACTGAGCTAAACAGTGGGAGGTCTGCAAACAAAAAGCAGAGATTAGTGATAGCTAAGTTCCGTGTCATTATAGTTCTACAAAAACATAAAGTCAAGTTTATTTCATTTTTTTAGATGAATAGATTTGGGGGTTAATTTGAAAAGTGAATGTTAGGTTGTTGTATGTGCATGTGTGTGCACATATGTGCATATGCGTGTGTGTACCCACTAATAATTACTAGTTTTGATGTCTACTACTTTGAATTTGTACACAGATATGTATTTCCTTCAAGTTTTTTTGTGGGGCTTTCCCTAACCATCCTATTTTAAATTTCAACCCTTCCCAATTCCCACATATCCTGTCCCCATTCCCTGCTGTACTTTTCTCTCCAGCATTTATCAACATCCGACATATTTTATATTTCACTTGGTCTCTGTAAATTTCCTCCTCAAACACCCTCTCCCCAACTAGGACACAGCCCTATGACAAAGGAAACTGTCTCTTGTCTGTTGCCATATTCTCAACCTTAGAATAGTATTTCGAACATCATAAGAACTCAGTAATGCAGCAGCATGGTGAAATCACAAAAAAATGGGAACATTTTTACCAGAAACTGATTTCTTAAAAAAAAATCTCTGATAGTGCTTAATCTGCCTCAGTACATTTAAGGAGACCTCCTTTAAAGAACCCACTTAATTAGAATTAAAGCATATTTCTTAAAGCAAGTACCTTTTTAAAAAAGATTTTATTTATTTATTCATGAGAGACACAGAGAGGCAGAGACACAGGCAGAGGGAGAAGCGGGTTCCCTCTGGTGAGCCTGATGCGGGACTCAACTCCAGGACCCCAGGATCACGCCCTGAGCCAAAGGCAGACGCTCAACCACTGAGCGACCCAGGGGTCCCTAAAGCAAGTATCTTAAACAATACTTGGGTTCACAATTATTGCCGAAAATATCCTCTTGAATGCTCAGACCAAGCTGGGTCCTGTTTCCCAGAAATCAGTTAAACTGGAATGAATTCTCAGTGAACATGGTCCTTTAAGAGATGTCACAGCATCACTAGAGCAAAGCAGTGGCACAAGGAAAAGAGCAGTGACTTAGCAATGGGGAGCTCGTAGTTCCAGTTCTGCCCCTGCCACTAGCTGACCAGGAGTAAGATGATTCATTTAAACTGTTACCCACCCAAAGAGTGGGTATAACACCATCCCAACCAATATCAAAGAATTTTGGAGTCTCATGAAATAGTGAAATGTGAAAGCATTTTGGTAAGTATGGAGTATTTTTCAAGTGCAGGATATTAAAATCAGTGTTTCTTGCTCTCTGCTATGTAGTGCCAACATTTGGCGTAGCCAATAAATGATATTTAATGATGTAATTGTTAATTATAGGTTATATGGAGTTCTACCAGTCAAGAGACATTTGTCAGGCCCTCGTCGGTACCCGGCCTGCAGACCTTCTTGCCACAGCGGGTATATTTGGCCCTGGAAGCTCTGCCCCATCCTGTCTCTAGGATATAGTCTGACTGGAAACAGAAGACATGTAGGGGAGCTCCAGCCCCATAATAAGGAATTCACATATGTCCCAGCAGTTAGTCCAACCCTGATCATGTGCCCCGATGCTAATAACTAGGCACCTTCCTTCTTTCCCTCCTGACAACCAGATCCGGAATTCACCTCCTCTTGGAAGCATATTCTTAATCCACTCAGGCTGCTGTAACAAACTATTTTAGACCAGGTGGCTTATAAACAATAGGAATCCATTTCTCATAGTTCTGAAGCTTGGGAAATCCAAGATTAAAGCACTGGCAGATTTAGTGTCCAGTGACCATGTACTTCCTGATTCATAGAGGGCTGTCTTTCTACTGTGTCCTCACGTGGGATCTCTTTTCTATGGATGCTAATCCCACTCATGAGGACCATCCTCATGACAAAAGCACCTCCCAAAAGCTCCACCACCAAGTATTGCCTCACCAGGGATGACGTTTCAATGTTAAATTTGAGAGGACACAAATATTCAGCACATATTGCTGAACAAATGATAAAAGTCTTTATGCCAGTGTTCCCCTAGGTTTAGAGCTCTGCCAAGCTCTTGCCAATATTCCCTTCATAAATACACATACACTCTTACCTCCTGACAGATTCTCTGATTGTGGGGGGCCAATTAGCATTCGACCCTCCTGCCAATCACCTCTTCCCAACTCCTCCTACCCCTTTATTTGACCACCTTTGGGATTTGTCACTGATGCCAACAGACTCCGTAGAGCCAACTGTTATATGTTCTTGGTTGCCAGACCAAGGGGATACCATGTTCTACTTGTCCCTGTGCTCCCTCAGGACATCTATAGTGGTTTATATCATCAGAGCCTGCCTTGCTTTGTTCCTGATTCACTCATGGCTTATCCCAGACTGCACTACTGTCACTACTGTTAACTGAAAGGATGCTGTTTAGTCATGCCCATCATGGGCAGAGCCCTGTGAGTATACAAACAGGGCAAGTGATGCCCAACCTCAAACGCTGCTATGTTCCAAAAGTTTGTTTGTAAATAGGTTCTCTAGCACTTGGGAATGCATTTCCCAAGTCCCCACAAACTCATTTATTTTAATAGCCATTCCTTCAAAAATATTATCTCCCCACTTTGAACTAGTCACTGCTCTTGGCACAGAGAGACAAAAAGAAATGAGATTCAGTTCCCTTTTTTCAGAAGTTCACAAAATAACAAAGGAGAATGTGGTAGAAGCACATAATATATATACAGCACAGCATGTGTAAAAATAGAGGACTGTCCACAGTGCAGCAAGGACAAGAAAGAAAAGGTCATCCCTCTGCCTGAGTAGATAAGGAAGGTTCCACAAAGAGATACTCCTGATGAGACCTGAAGAATGAGGAAGTGTGCACCAGACAGATGAGTGGAAAAGGGTGTTCCTGGTATGTGATTGTCACGCTGCCAGACCAACACCCAAGTATCAATTTAACCCCAATGTAGCTCTGCTAATGTTGTAGCACTGTCAGAGACAGAAAAGGAACAGGTTTTTGTCGAATGGTCTGGGGAAACTTGTTTCTGTTGGGAGATTAGTTCTAAAACCTTCAATAAGACAAAATTGGCCCTGGGCTCCTGCCAACACATACCCACACACCACCACCACCACCCCTACCACCACTCATCATCTGGGGCCAGAAAGAAAAGCAATTCAGTGACAGAAGGAGTAATTCTTACACTTTCACTTTCTTGCAAAACACTAGCTGAATGCTAGGTCATGAGTAAAGCTTGTTAGAGACTACACACAATACAGAGGTCCATACCCCTAGGAGTTTAACTAGCTGTATAGGCAAGATCCATGCTACAAAGTAACTAAGAGCCCAAGGCAGTAGCTGCCAAAAGAATGACGCATACTATAAGCACTATACTCCTAGCCATCACTGCTTTCTTCAGAGAATAATTCAGTTTAGTTCAACAAGTGTTTTATATTAAATGCCCACTATAGGTCTGTTGATGATGTAAGGCTGCATTCTGAATTTCACAAGGCAGCATCCACCAGGTTCTGTAAATGCACATAAGTTTTCCTCCCAAAGGTATTAGGTTAAGTCAACTCTGGAAAGTCTCTGGGGGGCCTAATTAATAGGAATTCTGTTTTACTCAATACAAGAAACACATCCCCCACTGAAGAGGTATGAGAAAGAATTTCTCACCAGTCGGAGCTGTCCGAATTAGAATGAACCGCCTTGGGAGGTAATAAGTTTCCCGTCAGGCTAGATAATTAGTTGGCAGTGATTTGTAGAGGTGACTCAAGCATTCAGTGACCAGTAGGCTCCCTTCCAATCCTATGATTGTGTGAACTTCTGCAGCTCCACGAATCTGGGAACCCTTGCTGTGGAACAGTCACAGTGTTGCAAATTAGCCACAGGTTAACCTCATTCAGGGTACCAGTGCCCTGACCGAATGGTGGTGAGGAAAGAGAAAATGGGAATATATAACTTCTACCAAGAGCCTGACCAAACTCCAAGAGTATCTGAGAAGGCCTCAGGATGCCAAAATTCATTGGTACTTTAAGGGGATAATGGCTATCAGACAAGAAGCATCCCAAACAAAGGCTAACACAAGAACTAAAGCTGTAGCCCCTAGGAGAAAACAGATGGAGGATTCTAGAGTACTCTGAAAGGCTCATATGATTCAGACTTCCTTGGCCCCCATGCTGAGGGGCCCTCCTGGACATTAAGGCATTAAAATTCTTGAGAACGTCCAAGCAAAGGTGTTGCCAAAGATGTGCCCGAAAGAGAGTGTGTCCAAAGAGAAATAAGCAGGGGATGGACAAAGCTAAGTTATAAAGACCTCCTGGGTAGAATATACAGTCAGAGGATGGTAGGTGTAAAAGACAAGCAATGGCAAGAGGGTCCTGGAAACCAAGAAACCAAGAAATCCTGTGTCACATGGCACACCAGAACAAATTGCAAAGTGTGGCTCATTGGGTTCCAGGTTTCGCACATCTAAACAAGCTAATTGTGTTGATGCTGGCATGTTGGTGGACACAGTATCAAAAGAAAATGTTCATATTTGGATCCCTATTTAACCAATTCTAGGCTCTGTGACTGAGACAGTTTGACTCCTCTGAACTTCACAAAGGAAAAGAGTGAATAAGAAAACTTTCATGGAGTCCCTTCCAACTTTAAGATCCCAGTGCACAAAGGAGAACATCTTATAGCTGAAGAAAATAGTCATCAAACAGGCCATCAAACATGCGAGACCAAACACCAAACATGCGAGACCAAACACCAAATATGCGAGAAGAAACTAAATAAAGCAAAATAAAATAAAATAAAATAATAATATATATATAATATATAAATATATATAAAAATAAAAATAATAAAAATAATAAAGCAAAAACCTTGATTCCTGAATTTTGACTTGTGGCTTTTTTTTTTCCTTTTGGGACTCAATTGTGGTTTAAATAGTTAAGCCAAATGAATGGAAGTGAAACCAACACACCACACACCAGCAGCATTCTTATTTTTGTGGGGAAAGAAAGCAAATATGTGCTATTTGATCGTATAGGGAAGATCAATCTACAAAGCTTCCAGAGACAAAGCCCCATTAAATCAATAGGGGTTCTGTCCAGTGCCCAGGGAAACCCACCAGGAGGAGCCAAATTATTTCTTTTTTTAAAAAAAGCTATCAACTTAACATTACAAATCATTTGCTATTCTCAAGAGAATGGCCTAGTATTGCAAAACTTGATAATTACTGATTCATGACTGATTTAGGAAAAACATGGGCTTAAGTAATCAGGCCAGAACACTGCTGCTGACCGCAATGCTGGCAGGAAACCTATCCTTTCTTTCATCATTCCTTTCATGAATGTTTAACATTCTACAAAATTTAGCTTTCAACATATTAATAGTGGTTTGATTTTTCCAAAAGTTGCAAACACTGAACATACCAGTTGTGTGGTATCAAGCACCTATAAGTCTCTCTTTTATTCAAGTTACAGAAACCAGAGATCATGAAAAACTGATTTCAGAAATCTGACTTGGTAAGACATGGATTGTTTTATGTAATGTATCAGATCTCAGACACTTTGAAAAAACTCTGCAAACACATAAACATCTCTTCCGTGACCTGACACTATGGTCTGTATAAACTAGCAAGAATTTAATTAATGTTTTGGACCGACCCTGTGTACTAGTTGCACATACCTACATTAGGATAATATATGCTTCTCTCATAAAAGTTTTGCTAAATAATCACTTCATTTGCAGGTAACAGGCAAATCAGAAATGTTCATCTGTACATGCCTGTGGGAAGACGTTTTCTATAAGGATATGTGAGTCCCATATCTGCAGAGAGAAAGCTACTCCCTCTCTGTTGGAATTGCTTTTCTGCTTAAAGTTAAGAAATTAAGAATATTTTCTTTTCTGCAGAGGACTTAGAGAAATTCAAGCCAAAATACTGTCCCACAGATTCAAAGAGACTGCCTCTAAAATGATATCAAATTCTCTTCTCAGGTCTTTCTTTTTCTGAAATTCTGCTCTTCAAGTAAACATGCTTTTATTAGTGAAAGGCGAACCCTTGACATCAGCTTAGTTTCTACTATCAGTCCTTAAACGCATATGTCACAAAAAATATCAGAATTGTAGGTTTATTAACTGAGACACACCACCAGTGTTCTTAGAGGAAAAGAGTCAATTATTTAGAGAGCAAGAAATTTAAACATTTTAGCAGGGCTGTGATAAGTAGGTACTCTTCTAGATTGCTGGTGTGCAAGTTGGCAAAACTGTCTCACAAGTAACTCAACGATATATAGTAAGGTTTTAATATTTATACCTTGGATCCTAAAAGTCCATTCTTGGGAAGTTATCATTAAAAAAGATCTAGGCTAATGTAAAGCTTTGTGCACAAAGATATTTACTATAGCATTATCTATGATACAAAAACATAGAAACAACTTGTATGTTGAACTTAAGAAAATGATTCAGGAAAAACAGATGAACTTAGGGGAAGGGAAGGAAAAATAAGATGAAATAAAAACAGAGAGGGAGGCAAATCCTAAGAGACTCTTAACTATAGGAACACAAACTGAGGGTTGCTGGAGGGGAGGTAGATGGGGGAATGGGGTAACTGGAGGATGGCATTAAGGAGGGCATTTGATGTGATGAGCACTGGGTGTTATACGCAACTGAAAAATCACTAAATTCTACCCCTGAAACTAGTATTACACTATTTGTCAACTAAACTGAATTTAAATAAAAAAATGTAAAAAAAAGAAAGAAAGAAAGAAAACACTTCCATGTTCAGAAAAGAAAAAAAGAAAATTGTTAAGGAAAAATTAATATAACCTCTCAACAGAATACTATGCAGCCAAAGAAATATTTTTGAACAGTAATGACATGAAAATGCTTATATTATAATATTAAGTTTAAAAGACAGGGGATCCCTGGTGGCTCAGTGGTTTAGCGCCTACCTTCGGCCCAGGGTGTGATTCTGGAATCCCAGGATCGAGTCCCACATCAGGCTCCCTGCATGGAGCCTGCTTCTCCCTCTGCCTGTGTCTCTGCCTCTCTCTCTTTCTCTCTCTCTCTGTCTCTCATGAATAAATAAGTAAAATCTTTTTTTAAAAAAGCAGAAGACGAACATATTGCAGATAAGCACATACATATATAAAGCACTTGCTTTTAACTATGCTTATAAAAATAAATGATAAATCTCTACATGTAAAAAAATGAAAAGATGGGGTGATTTTTTTTCTCCTTTTACCTTTTTTATATTTTCCAAATTTTCTTCAATGAATTCCTTAAGGGAACATTTTAAGTAAAATAAGAAGGACTCTAAACAGACACAGATTAGAGTGAATGCTCAATATTCCTGACCAAAATTAGATTAGGCCTGAGGGAGGTCAGATGTGGAGAAGGGATTTTGATGGCATTAATATTATTGAATTAACTCATAATTAATTTATTCAATGAATAGTGATATAAATTGACTGTAGGAGGGAGGAAGGGAATCACAGAAGTCATGGTTAAACCAAAAGAATTATCTAGTGCACATTATGCAGCAGCAGGAAGAAAGAACCCTGGGGAGACCAAGATGTAATTTAAGAAGTGGAATAATATAGCAGCAGAGAATTCATAGGAAGAGAAACTTTTAAGAAGGCAGAGAAGATCAGAAATGTTAACACAGCAGCAATGCAGGGAAAGTTAAGGAAAATGAGAAGGAAAAAGTCACTGGACTTAACAAGTTAAAGTCTAATCAGAAAACTAAAGAGAGAATCAAATGCCCAAGGGGGAGTGGTGAGGAAATGGAGGCAGTGAGTGCAAAGAGAGATGAAAGGGGGTGGCTGGTTAGATCCAAGGTCATTTGTTCTGTCCTTTACAGAAAAGGAGAGACCAATGTAAATTTGGAAGCAAGAGAGAGAAAGGCTAGCCCTGAGAGACAGATCAGAGACGTGGAAACAGCCCAGACCATTCGGCTCCCTGCCTGCCCGCAATGGTCTCAGGCTGACCACATGCCTGCATCTGGCACAGAAGTGCCCCCACAGACTGGTTCTAAGTACCTGTGTGACCCTATCTCGAAACCATCCCTCATCACAAGTTGCCCTTCTGATCAAATGATGCTTGCACTTATGCACACCTGTGCTCATGTGGCTCTTCCTCCCTCTGGACGGTTTCTTCTCTGCCCCTTTCACGGGTCCTCCTCCTCAGCTACCCTCAAATGAACCACTGTCAGGTTCCAGGGTCTATCCCTAGTCTTTGTATTAGTCTCCTAGGACTACTATGACAATGTGCCACAAACCAGAAAACTTAAAACAATATAACTATACTCTCTTACAATTCTGGAGGCTGGAAGTCTGAAAGCAAGGTGTTATCAGGGCCATGTCCTCTCTGCAGGCTCAAGAGGAGGATACTTCCTTAGCTCTTGTGAGCATCTGGTAGTTCCTGGCAATCTTTGGCATTCCTTGGTTTACATGGGCATTACTCCAATCTCTGCTTCTGTCTTCACATAGCATTCTCCGCTGTCTCTGTTTCTGTTTTTCTTTTTGAAATGACACCAATCATTGTATCGGGGCCCAACCTAGTCCAGTATAACTTCATCTTAACCTGTTACATCAAAAAAGATCCTGGGGTGCCTGGGTACCTCAGTTGGTTAAGCATTGACTCTTGGTTTCAGCTCAGGTCATAATCTCAGGGTCATGGGATCAAGTCCCACATCGGCTCTGCACTCAGTGTGGAGTCTGCTTGAGATTCTCTCTCTTCCTTTCCCTCTGCCCCTACCCACACTTGCATGTGCTCTCTTTCTAAATAATAAATAAATGAAATATTTTTTAAAAACCCAAGATCTTATTTCCAAATAAGGTTGTATTCTAAAATTCCAGGTTGACATGAATTTTGGGGGTACACCACTCAAGCCAAGACAATCCTGAACCTTTCCTCAGACAGTGACCATTCCAATGTGGTCCCCTCTACTTCCAATTTCTCTAATCTCTGTTCATGAAGCTGTATTCCCAGCTTCAATCTCAACCCAACTTCCCAAGCCTGTATTTCCCATTGCCCACTGGATATGGTTGAATGAGAAATCCACAGGTCCTTTAAACAAAACATGTCCACTTCCAAAAGAGAACCCATGGTGCCTCCTGTGGTTTACACTTTAATTCATGATAAATCCATCTGGTCTCTGAAGTGAAAAGCCTTGGCATTATCCCCAACTTTCCCTTCTTTCTAATCACCTCCCACCACATCTGATCAGACAAATAGATCCTACAGATTCCATCACACATACATCACTCTAAATTGACCTCTTCTTTCCACTTCTACTGCTAAGGCCTGAGTCTGGGCTCTCAATCTTTCCTTAGACTATTCAGGCTATCAAAAAGTTTACCTCTGAAATATTATAGAACATGTGATAATGATAGGCATACCAACGGGATAAACACAACCTCACCCTTGTGTAGCTTTCGATCTCAGCTGTTCTCCCTGCCATAGGCTTAATGCATTTTTTTTATGGGAAACAAAATCTTATAATGTCATGCTGTGACTCACAACTCTCTTTTAACTCCCTTTATCCTTCCAGATGAAACAGAAGTCCTCCCCTTGTCATAAAAGATGTTTCATCACCTGCTTCCCCAAGTCTGACAACCCTTACCCCCAGTCTTTTATCACTGCCAGGTGACATCTTTTCCTTTCCAGATCCATGCCCAGGAGGAGAGCTTTCTTTGATTTGATGTGCCTTTCTTCCCTCTGTACCCTGAGAAGCCCCCTACCTACCTTTAAAGTGCTATTCAAATAGCTCCTCCTTTCTTCCTTCCCATCAGAATCTAACTGAGTCCCTGTGCCCTCACAGGACTTTGTTCCAATCCCTCGATGAGCACATTTACCACATTATGTTGAAATTTATGTTTTTACTTGTCTGTCTCCACCACTAGACTATGAGCTCACAGAGGATTAGTACCAGGTAGTACTCATTTATCTAGGTCTAAATGAATGTGGTTATGAGTGCACTTTGCTCTCTGCTTATGTGAATCCTACTCAAGGTTCCAGGCTTGACTCAGTCTCAGCTCTTTTGAAGACTTTTTCACTCCAGGTAGTGAGTGTCTCCCTCCTCCGAATGGCCACACTAATTACCTTCTGTATCACTGGCTTGACATTTACAACATGGTGCTTTGAGCTTTCCTCCCTGCTGCACTTCAAAGTGTGTTTTCCAAACCTTAGTCCAGTACTTGCATCATAGTAGCCATTCCTTAATATTTGCTGATTGGTCAATCTTTTAGGGGGTGTAATTTTAGAGGAAATGACTGGGACACAGGATGGGTAGTGTTTTCAGCTTATGGAAAGGTAGGGTATATTTCCTCCCATGAAACTAAAAGGATGAGAAGGAAGAAATAGGAAAATGATAGAGGAGAATACAAAAGTCCTGAATAAGAGAGCCTCAATCTTACAAAAATAATCATGAAAAAATAATATACGAGGCTAAGTATGCCACACAAATTTTAAATGCACCCAAATAAAAACAAATCAGAACTTACCATGTTTGGGTAGATAGAGGAAGAGTTGGCAAGAATATGTGTAACTTACATACAGTAGAACATATCATATACACATTTAACTTGTGTAAAGTAACCCTAGAAGCTTGACTGGAAGGAGAAAGTGAGAGAAAAAGAGCCGTAAAGGGTGGAAAATTCTGCCACCGATTCTGATAAAGGAGCGAGAGACACCGAGTCAGTCAGATGCACCTTCCATGCACCCCTCACAGTACAAGCAGCTCATGATGCTGAGGCTGATTTTGGGGGTTGAATATAAACTTGAGACAGGTTCTCCAGCTACCTGTTTGTACAATAAATGAAACACTAACTGAACACAACTTGCTAAGAGAAGGCATTTGTCAGTATCCAATGTGGCTCGTATTTGTGATAATTGAAATTTATGAGCGATTTAAGAGACTTTCGAAAATATGGACTTCACATAGCTTTTATGTCATGTATTAACTTTGTTTGGCACCAAACCCCCAAGTGAGATGTGACTCCACTGGCTAAGTCATAAGTCTACTGATACTTAACCTCCAGAAGAAGCACTCACAGTACTTGCTGTTTGTACTGCTTATTTTCACATGTAGTCGTTCTATGTCTTATGCCATTTTTTAATTGCCAAATGTGACCACTTCATCCAGACTGTGAGTTGTTGATAGTAACACATCTTAAGCTTTTATACCCCATAGTACTGAGGACGAAAGTGTTTAATTGTTGAAAGCTCATTTTATCAACATCACTTTCTCTATTATCAAACTCAGAGTCTAAAAGAAATTACTAAATGTGTGATTTTCATATTTTCTGTTGTGCCTTCTAAGTTATTCTGACAGCTATAAAATGACTAGCAGGAGGGGAAAAGACCTTGTTTGACCCAAAATCATTCATTAAATCTTAAATAATTGACTGTTATGTTGAATTGAGGAAGCATGAAGAGGCCCAGTATTAAGGGTAATAAAAGAGATATTGTCATCAGCATTTTTCTAGAGAGATAGTAAAAAAAAAAAAAATCATCTGGGAAAAGAGGCCTGCCTTTATTAGTGGCCTGAGAGGGAACATCAAATCAAGCAAAGATCCACCCACTCCTTGAGAGAAAATAGAAAACAACAGAGCAAAATCTCTGAGGATTAATCAACAAAATATAGCTATTTGAAGAAATTAATCAGGATTTCTTCAGGTTTAACTCAATTATTATGTATCATTTTTAATTTAAAAACATTTTTAAAGTAAAATGAGCCTTTCACTGCTGATTCCTGACATACTATTTCCTGAAATCCTTTCATATTATTAATATAACTCTGTCCACAAGGCAGCAGGGATCCGATGAAGATTGAGCAATTACTGAGTGTCTTGGGATTATAAAGATAAGCTATTTGGATAATTTAAACTAAAAAAATAACTCTTCTTTATCTCCAGGGTGGGTTTGGCAACCTGCGTTATTCAGATGCTTTGGCCAGCCTACACTTTATATTACCAGAGTAGATATTCTAAATGTGCCTCTAACACTAGAAAATTATTTCAAACTGTTTTCAACATGTTCTGTGATAAAGAGATGTGAGGTTAAATATCACCCCAGTTAAAAAGTAAGTTTGCAGCTATTTTTACTGTACTGGTCAGCTAGCTCTTTTTAACTCTTGGGTCAAAGTTTTTGGACATTAAAACAAATAAATTCACTCTGTTTTTTCAAGTATAAATGATATGCAATAAGCCTCAGAGAACAGAGGTTACTCATTCTGGTTATGTTTTACTTTCTTGCAAACACATACTCATGCTCAATTGAACTGCCTCCAAGTGATTTTTAAGTATTAAAGGTGAACACAGCCCTCCTTTTTCAAGGATATTTTAGGCAACTGTTGTGAAACAAAATGCAAATCATTAAAAAACTGATGTTAAATAAAAAAGCACTAGTCAAGAAATCACTCAAAGTTTAAGCTCACATAAAAACAAACTAAAATTAATGATGGGTAAGCACCTCATAACATCCAACAGGAAAAACATTCAGAACTCTTGACAACGGGTTCAAATTTCCTGACCTGCTGGACAACCCTCCCTTTCCACATCTTTCCTAGATTAGGTTCATCGGGTTCTGTTTTTCTCCCTACAATAAACTGTCATTTATCTAGAATGCAATAAACAAGAATGTTAAAACAAAGAGGGTGATGTTTTCCTATGCTCCCTTTTCAGTTAATTTACAGGTGTTTATTGAATACCTACTATGTTCCTAACACTGCTTTGGATACTGTAGTATATGTCACAAATGTTGTCTAGAACTGCATAACTTCCCTTTTGTGAGGAAAAAAATAACAAGTAAACAAGCAACTTCTAACACATCAAAAAAGTAATGTAGTCCATAAAGTAACTTCAAATACGTCAAAAAGTAATTCTGATTCAATTCTAAACAGCTTTGTTCATCTCTAACCACAGGTCAATAACAGCCAATGCTCTGATGGTAAGTGGCAAAGACTATAAAATCTGGAAGCACCAAGGAGACTCAAAGTCTCTTCCACATACTTTTAGTTTCAAATGTACTCCTATTATTTGACTTTATGAAGAAAATGTGACTAACTCATATGTTCTATTAATAAAAGTGGCCTACTATTCTACATTATAAATAAATAAGGGGTGAAGTCTTTTTGTACCCTACACAAAACCCAAAATGAGATTTTGAAGGGTCAACAAATAGCTGCTGAATGACTGAGATTACGTTCATAATTCGAGTCTCACAGAACAGTGAATTTCTAGTTTGCATGGAAATGTTTTAATAGATACAGGGAAGCTTGACTAAAAAGCACAATTTAATCTATGAAAAACAGCCTAAGATTCTTCTACAGAAGTTATCCATGCACCTCTCTCAAGTTCCGATTTTCCCTTCCAAATTAACATGTGTCTGTTTTTAATTCTCTACTAGATCACCAATAATCATGTCACAAAGGAGAAATTCAATATAAGCAAGATTCTGATTTCAGAAAAACAAATGTATACATGAGGTCAGCAAAAATCTTTAATTCCCCAGGGTTTCCTATTTTAATGCCCCATCTTATAGTATCCTGGGAATTTTTGTGAAAAAAAGATATCTTCCACTGTAGGCATTGGCAACTAAAACCAAGGATGTAAAAGTCCATTCTCTTTGCAAGAGTACAAAGGAAATTAAGAAACTTTAAAAAATACAAAAGCAGTCATTTTCATAATTTATTTTCCATATTATGCAGCTAATACATATGCTTGTAACTTCTATTCAACACAAACCCTTTTGATTGGCAATAATTACTTCAGCCTTAATTATTTCATGTTTTTATGTTTTGATAAATTACCTAGATTTTGGGACAAGTTAACTGTCTGAAAAAAAAATAAACCTAGATTTCTACTTCTCGTGTTTGATCATGATAAATTCTAAATAAATATTTAAGCATTTAAAACATGAAACTATGAAATTATAAAACGAAAATATATGTGCGTGTTTGAATATTCTTGAAGTGGAGCAGGACTTCCTAAGTTTAACACCAAAACCAAAACCCAGTAAAGAAAATATTGATAGATTTAACTACATCAAATATTTAAATTTCTAGATTTATAATCCCAGCAATATGGTATGCCCCAAAGAATGCTTCTGTACAGGGCACCAAAACATTCAGAATAAAATATTTTTAAAACCTTTTAGAAGTGTAGCTTAAAAGGAAGAAAATAAGGGAATTCTTCAGAGGCAAAAATTACTTAATAGCCAGAACCCAAAAAGATAATCAAGCACTAAAGTACACAGTTTGCTGGGGCCACTTCTGATTTCTAGTAGTTTGAAATTTTCAATTTTAATGAGAAACAGGAAACAGGGTCAATTCAAAGCAGAAATTAAAATTAAGATACTTCCACAAAGCTGAAATCATGAAAGGAGACATTCTCAGTGAAAAAGATAAACTGAAAAAACAAACAAAATAAAACCGTTACTCCTGCCCCACAGAAGAAGGGCTCTGGATTCTGGATTCTGGAAAAGAAGATGAGAATGTCTAAAAACTAAACCTTAACTCAACTTTCATTTTGGTTTGGTAACAGACCTCACATTATCTATGTGGACTGGGAAAAAAAATTAAATTAGGTCAAAGTAGCTTTGATTTCATAGCACCTAATTGGTTTACAGAAGCAAATGAAAATTCTCTTTACAGAAGATACTTTTAACCCAGGCCTCATAGGCTTCCCACAGAGTTTCAATAATTATGAGTTTACAAACAAAAATCCCAAAACACATAAGGAACCAAGTCACCATAAAAAAGAGTCAGCAGAAAAACCAAGCCATTCAATCAGACTAAGAAAATTGGAGTGTTGGAATGATAATATATTGGATTTTTTAAAATGTGAGTTTAATGTGTTTTTAAAAGTACTGAAAATTATGAAGAAATAAGAGACTATAAAAAATGGACAGGCTTTTAAAAATGCAGTGTTACTTCTAGCAATGAAAACTATAATAATTAAGACTAGAAACTTAATTGTCAGATTAATCATCAAATTAGATAAAGCTAAAGAAAGAACAGTAAATCAGAACATAAATCTGAGTACTAATATGCAGCAAAGAGATCAACTGTATAAAGGAGACATCAAGAAACTTGAAGGAAGAAAAAGATAGAAATATGTTTAAAAGGACAGCCAAAGAAGATAATAAAGGCAATGAGAAGATGCCAGAGATTGCTAGAATTATGAGAAGACATAAATCCTCATATTCAAGAATTACACCAATGCAGTGTAAATAAATCCTTATCTAGACACATCACAAGGAACTGCCACATACCTGAATTAAAGAGGCCTTAGAAGAAGTTAGACATAAAAGAAAGATTATGTACAAGTGAAAAACTAAAATGACAGCTAACATCTTGAGAGTAATCACGGAAGCCAGAAGATTATGAAAATAAGAACTTCAACATGTTAGATAATAATAGCTCTCCACCTAGAATTATATACACAAGAAAAGTATCTTTCAAGATGAGCATAATGACATTTTCAGACAAACAAAAATGGAGAAAGTTTATCACTGGCAGATACAAAAGGAACTTCTAAAGGAACTACTCTAAGACAAAGCCCTGAAGTAAGGTCTGAATACAAAAGGAAATACTGAGAGAAAGTATAGTAAACATGTTGGCAAATTAAATAGAAATTGGATACAATGATACTAATGTCTAATACTAATGTCTAATGTGTGGCATTTTAAAAATACAGAACAAAAATAAAAGCAAACAATAGTACAAAATATGGATACCAAAGTTAAAGTGTTCTCAAGTTCATATAATATTCAAGAGGATGAAGACAGTGATTATCTTTGAATATTTTTAAGATAAATATGCATGCTAAAAATTTTAAGATAACCACAAAATTAATAGAAATGGTACATATAATTAAAAACTAGAAGAAAAAGTAAAATGAACAAAATAGCATAATAACAAACCAGTCCCAAAGAAGGCAAAGGGGAGAAAAAAGAACATAGAAAAGATAAGACAAAAGGAAAATGAAAGTTAAGATGGTAGAGATGAATTCAAAATCACAATAATCACTATAAATAAAAATGGCTGTTTTCTCCTTCAAAGAAGAAAATTGTTAGACTAGAATTTAAAAAAAAGAGATAATCAATAAGGGAAAAATATGGGGAAAAAACATAATAGGCAAATACTAACCAGAAGAAAACCAAAAAACTAGAGACATCACCTTATATAATGAAAAGAGAAATAATTGGTTTTCATCTAGAAAAAAAAAAGAAATTGAATCAGCACCTTTATCAGTTAACTAGTGTTACAGAACTAACCACCTTAAACACAGTGGCTTAAAGGAGTGATGGTTTATTATCACTGACATGTCTCAGTTCTTTGGAATTCTATTGAAATCAACTGGGCTCAGCTTGCTTGGTTAGGATAGCTTTCTTTCTCTTGGGACTAGCAACAAACCTAGACATGTTTTTCTCATAGCAATAGAAGAAGCAGAAACACACAAGGCCTCTTAAGGCCTAGGCTTGAAACTGATGTCTCTTCTGCTCATTATATTGGCCAAAACAAGCCAGGTGACTGATCCCAACTCAAGCATTGGGGAAATAACTTCTAACTTTGTGGGAGCAACTTGAAACCACATGCCAAAGAGGATATGGGGAGGGGTGAAAAACTAGGAACAATAAAACAACCTACCACACAACATGAAACTATTCACAAAAAAACAATATCAGATGTGTAAAGGAATATAAATACTGAAAAACAAACCATTCTCTATCAGGAAAAAATAGATGAATATCTTTATATCCTCAGAGTAGAAAAAAAATTTAAACAAGAAATAACAAAGTACAAATCATGAAAGTAAAGCCTGATGAATTAAATTATGACACCAAAAAATATCATAAAGGAAGTGGAAAAAATAAGTCACAAGCTGAAAGAGGGCATTCTTTCATAAATAAAGCTAACTTAAGATTAGTATCCAGAATATATATAAAGAACACCTTAGAATAAAAGAAAAGAAAGGAAAAGAGAAAGAAAGAAAAAAAAAGAAGCAAAAACAGACAACTCAACAGAAAAATGGTCAAAAGACATAAAAAAGCTTTTCTCAGAAAAGCCATCCATGAATGACCAATAAACATGAAAAAGATGCTCACTTCAGCAGAAATTGGAGAAATGCAAAAATTACAATGGAAACTATTTTATAGCCACTGTTGATATTATTCCTAATAATGTGGAACAAGAGAAATTTAAACACTGCTGTTATGAATACAAAATGGTATGAATCCGGGATCCCTGGGTGGCGCAGCGGTTTGGCGCCTGCCTTTGGCCCAGGGCGCGATCCTGGAGACCCTGGATCGAGTCCCCCGTCGGGCTCCCGGTGCATGGAGCCTGCTTCTCCCTCTGCCTGTGTCTCTGCCTCTCTCTCTCTCTCTCTCTGTGTGCCTATCATAAATTTAAAAAAAAATGGTATGAATCCTTTGGAAGACAATTTGGGTTTTCTTAAAGCAGAAAATATGCCTATCCTTCAAGCCAACAATTCCAATACTAAGAATACACTTTTTGCACATAAGTACCAGGAGATAGGTACAAAAGGTTTATGGCAGCATTTTTGTTTTATAATAACAAAAAAACTGGAAATAACAGAATGAATCAATAAATGGTGATATGGCTACATGATGGAATACCTTACAAGCATCAAAAAGGATGACTCTGTGTGGGTGATTTTCAATGGGTTACATTTAGTAAAAAAATAAAGGGTATCACAAAAGAATTCATAAAGTATGACTCTAGCTATATCCATTCAAAAATACACAAAATTAAATAATATATTATTAGAAATTACTCATATGTGACAAAACTATAAAGAAAAGAAGTCAAAATTTAAGGAAATTGGTTGTCTCTGAAAGAAGGGGAAATGTAATTCTACAGGAGTTTTGGAAATGTACTGTCCTTACTGGGATGTGAGTACAGAGTTTATTATTATTGCTGTTCAAACACTATGGTATGGTATTTACATGTTCTCTTGTACAAATATTTAATTTTTAAGATAAAACTTAAAGGTTTAAATTGTATATCAAAAATATCACAAATATTAAAAGGTAAATGATAAAACTTTTTAAATCTTGTGTCATATCTAATAAAGTCATTGCATTTTTAAACCCTACAAATGGAAAAATAAGCTAGACACTGAAACAGACAACCCATTTTAAGAGATCATAGTTGTACAAGTAAATATATTGAAGGTATTCAGCCTCACAAGTAATCAATGAAACAGAAATCAGAGCAACCATGTGACGTCACTTTCAACAGTGAGAATGCCGAAGACTAAGAAGAAAGGGATAGTATGGGATAAAAGATCACTCATATTCAACAGGATGGACTATATATTGTTGTAATATTCCTAGGAAACAATTTAGCAAAGATATCAAAAGCCTTAATGTGTGCTTACTCTGTGACCCAGGAACGATGCTTCTAAAAATTCATCCTAGAAAAATAACCAGTCAAATGTACAACATCTATGTATAAATTCACTGGTTGGAAAACTCTTTATGACAATATGAATTTGGAAGCAATTTAAATGTCTAATAATTAGCAACTAGCTAATTATTATTATTGCTAAATAAATTACAGCAATCTACAATAATACATTAAACAACCACTAGATAATAGCATAAATACCTAATCGTGGACAGGAAAATGTGTCTATATTCATATTAGATGGGAAAAACCATTTGTGCTAGAAGTAGACATAGTATGACCCCATTATATACACTTATATATGTTTGTGTATGAATGGAAAGATACTGAAGGATATAAAACACATCCAAACAAAAATACTAACACTTGTTACCTCTGAGTAACAGAGATAGGATTTGAGGTGATTTTAATTTATGTCTCTTTGTCTATCATTTTCCTATTTTGTATAATAGTCACATATAATGAATAACTTCAGGAGAAAAAAATTTTTAATGTAATATTTAGAAAAATATTTTGGTGTGTAAATAGCACCAGAGATAATACCATGGCCACTTTTTAAAACTTCACCTTTTCCTTTATGGTGAATCCAACACTTTTCAAAGGGACACACTGAAGCTCAAGAAGTACTGTGGAATCCAATACAAGACTATCCAACTATGGAACATGGTAGAAGTCACAAGTGAAATCATTTTTAAATGCCATATTGAATGTGTCCACAAATTTAATGTAAAGAAGAGTAAAGAAGTCATAAAAATTAAAATCCAATATCAGGGGGAAAATGAAAAAAAAATCTGCAGAAATTTAACAAAGGAAAAGTTATTTAGAGTTCAATAATGGTATGCATACATTAAATATGAGAACTCTACATCTAAAATGAAGAATTTTCTAAATTATAAATTGTTTATTCTTTGTGCTTCCATTATAGACATTTATCCCCTGACATTATACAATTAATAATGTAATGAGATGAAAAATGAAAGGAACCTAAGGGGCCATGGGGATTCATAATAGGACTTAGGGACTTTTACCTCTAGTTCATTGTTTGGAATTTGGCCTACATCAACAAATAACTAAAAATTACAACCCATACTTCATACTTGCCTAGAGAAAATATATTCAATCCAAAAAGCTACCTACTGAGGTGGCATTTCTACTAGGACCCTACAAAAGCTTTAGAAATTAAAGATAAATCCTGATTTTTACCCATTCTCTAAATAACTGTGTATGTATGAAAGAGGAAATGAGGGAGTGAAAAATTCAGGGCAACAGGTGGTTTAAATTCCACCTAAAATCATTCAGTTCTAACTTTCATGCAAGTATTGGTAGATTTTTGGTAAACAAACGAAACCATGCTATAATTAGAAGACAAACTTGATCAGTCCAAAAATATCTTAAATTTCATTTAGAATTTGCTTCCCCAGCATCAATATTCCAAGATGTCTGTTATATTTAAAACATGATTTAAATTTCCCAATGATTACTCCCAAAAAGTACCCCTAACTCATATATTTTCTATTTTCATAGCAAAACATCTTCCCAATAAGGAGTTCTCTATCAGATAATGAACAATTAGCCACAACTTACTAATAAGTGTTCTTTACAGTTCTTTGCAGTGAAGACCCAATTAGTTGTGTTTGTTTAACTCACGCTGGCTTTCATTCAGAGGCTAAATTTATGTGGTGAGACCTGCTCTTTCCTAGAGATATGACTCGGTGATTGAATAATGCTAAGTATACATGGCTAAGATCCCAAAATCTGACAAATTGGATTATTGCTTGTAGAAATTTAAATTCCAGTTGAGAGCATCTCACAGTTCCCAAGAGCCATCACATACTGTAATCATAAATGTTATTTATTCATGACTAAATAAGACAAAATTAGTAGGTAGGGGGTTAGAAGGGCAGGAGTGGGAGGTTATTGAAAGGATAAATCTGTCAGCTATTCAGGTTACATGTAACATTCAGAAGCAGCTCTTTTGGCTATAAAATGATTTGGTAAATTTCTAACAGATTTCTTTTCTTTCTTTTTCTTTCTTTCTTTCTTTCTTTCTTTCTTTCTTTTTTTGTAATTTACCAAATACAGAGACCCTAAAAATGTTACTAAAATGAAGAAATCTCAGTTGTTTGTTTTTTCTAAAAACCAGATTTTAGATTTGAAACATAAAAATACACTATGCTTGGAGTACCAGGTGCTCTTTAAAAGTAAAATATTGCCGGACTGGGAGGAAAGTAAGGGAAGCCTTAATAGTCCGGGAAAAACCTGTAATAAACAATGAAACCCTTTCCAGGCTTCTAGAAAGAATTCTGAAGACCAGGGATCAGCCTGAAAACACAATCACCACAGGAGGATTCAATTAAACATACATTTGGTTCTATGGGATAACATGACCCCATTTTGGTAATATAAATGCTTTGACAGCTGGGTACAAAAATGGGATGACCTGTTGTTCAGGTACTCGTGGATGACTTTGGCATAGATGACTGGCTACGTCTACCACAAGCCCCATTCACATTGAAGTTTTTTGGGTTTTGTTTTTTAAGATTTATTTGAGAGAGAGTGTATGTGTGTGCACTTGTGCATGTGGGAGTGGGGGTAAGGGCAGGGGGAGCTAATCCCAAACAGACTCCCCGCTGAGTGCAGAGCTTGATAGGGAACTCAATCCCGTGACCCTGAGATCATGACCTAAGACAAACCAAGTCAGTCACTTAACTGACTAAGCTACCTAGGCACCCCGACACCTAAGTATTTTAGTGACAAAATAGATCTTAGGCTGTTGTGCAACAACTGGCATCTGCATCATATACAAACTATTCAGGATATTTTAATTGAATGTTTTATTGAATGTCTCTTTTTCCCATAGCCATAGGCAATTTAGGCCCATCTCCTTCATTTTATTTTGTCAGAAGACAATAGCTTTACCTCTCCTTTCTTAAAAAGTCATTTTCCTGATAGCCATTCAAATGTTCCAACAAGATTCTGATAATGGACAACCAGTGGTTTTTGAGTTGTCTAATGCTCTCTCAGGGTGGAAAAATTTTTTTTAAGATTTTATTTATTTATTCATGAGAGACACAGAGAGAAGGCAGAGACATAGGCAGAGGGAGAAGTAGGCTCCATGCAGGGAACCTGATTTGGGACTCGATCCTGAAACTCCGGGATCATGCCCTGAGCCAAAGTCAGACACTCAATCACTGAGCCAGCCAGGCATCCCTCGGGTGGAAAATTAATAAAATCCCTCAGGTAGAACAACCATCTAAAATATACCAAAGCAATAAGCCATCATTTATGGCTAACATGTCAAAATTTACTCTTGACAAGACACATGCTTGGGGTCCCTTTTCCTGTGTGGTCATGGATTTGCCCTGAGCCAGCCATGGCTCTTAATAGTACCTTTATGACCAGGGCATTTGTCTTTAGATATATTTTTCTGTGAAGAGATAACTTTGTTCAGGTATGAAACAGAAAAACCTCACCACTTGAACCACTTGAATGTATTGAACATTTGAACAATATACAGCTAAGTTATGCACTTTCTTAATGGACACACCCAGATGAGCCTCAGCTCTGTAGGCCTCAGTCTCCTCATCTTTGTGCAATGCAAACAGAAACAGACCCTACCTCCCAGTCCGCTGTGTAGATTAATTTGAGCCTAGTTCACAGTGACCCCTAAAATTGTGGACTCTTACTAGATAGCAAAGCCACACAAAAATAACATAAAATGACTTCTTTGTAGAAATGTTTTGCTTTGTTAGTTTCCAAGAATATTCTCTACTCCTTGACATTTGCTTAAAATTTAAGGATGCATGCTTCTCCCTTCAGTAGCCTATTCTCCCAATTTCTTGATAATGTTCAAAGTAGAAGCTTTAAATACCTACACTGAGATTCTTTTTCTAGAGATTATCTATAATAGATAAATCAAAGAAGACCCAGGTTTTTCTTGGTTTGAAACTTATATAATTTGAGGGCCCTCTTTAAGAAAAAGAATCTGAAATTATAAACACAAAATTAGGTGTAAGATCTTAGGAATTAGAAATTCAGAATTAGGTAGGAGGCTGTGTAAGTGAGGGGGCTCTGAAGTCTCATTAACTTCATGGTAAATCGACCCTTGATAAGAGTTTCAAGAACAGAAGTATCATCTATGGGCTTAATTCTTAATGCTATAGCCTGAAAAGTAGTTTTTATTGAAAGGTAGGCAGCATGATTCTTAACAGTACAGGTAGACTGCCTTCTATAATATTATGAACAAGGAAGTCTTATAAATCAAATAATTTTACATGTATAAAAGAGCCAAAGAAATTCTACAACCAATGTCAAGAATTCTTATATAATGCCAAGAATGTCTATTATATAAAGTGAATAATTTATTTTCAAAAGTTAAATTCTTGTTAACTTTTATTTGTAGCCATAACTACTCAAAAATTATTCGAGATTAGGGGTGCCTGGGTGGCAAAGTCATTAAGCATCCTACACTTGATCTCAGATCAGTTCTTGGTCTCAAGGTCATGAGTTCATGCCTCCTGTTGGACTCCATGCTGGGTATGGAGACTAATTCAAAAAAATTTTTTTTGAGATTATATAAGATTTAGATGTACAACATAATGGCGTGATATTTGTATATATTGCTAAAGGGTAAGCATAATAAGTCTAGTTTACATCCATCACCATTTTATAGTTATGAAATTTTTTTCTTGTAATGAGACCTTTTAAGTGACTATCTGAGCCACTTTAAAATATGCAATACAGTATTATTAGCTACAATCACCTTGCTATACATTAAATCCCCATATCTTATTTATTTTATAACTGGAACTTTGAACCTTTGATAACCTTCACTCATTTCACCTACTACCCACCCCTGCCTCTGACAAACACTAATCTATTCTCTGTATCTATGAGCTCAGTTTTCAAAAATTAGATTCCACACACAATATAATCTATTTTAAATTTTCTCAGTCACTATGAGACAAAACTTTGTAGAAGCATCTCAGATTTCATATGCACCATAATTCTTCAGTAGAAACATTAACCTTGTTCATTAAAACTTCTTTTTGGAGGAAACATTTTTATCATCTAACATTATTTTCTTCATAGTACTCTTGGAAAATAAAATTAGCATACATCAAGAAAGATATATGATAGTAATCCTATCCTCTCTTATTGTAACCAACCTAAAATTCCATACTAATTCTACACATTTAATGGCATACAAACTTTAACTGTTTCATAAATTGAATTAACTTCTTGATAGCAACCACTGTCTCTACACCATCATTTTTTAGCCATTCTTCAACCTGCTTGCTGCATGCTTATTTCCACTCCCATCCATTCCTGTTAACTGCTCTCTTCAAGGTTAAATATAAATTCTATTTCTAAATCCAGTCAACACTTACCAGTTCAAGACAAATATACTTGAAACCCATTTATATAGTACCAAATAGTCCCAATTGCCTAGTCTGAGGAAAAAAAAAAAGTCTCATAATCTAACCCCAGTTTATCTCTCCAGCTTCAACTTCCCACTTTGCTCTCTCTACCCCAGTCAGATAATCTGTTTACTACTTCCCTGGAGGCTCCCTGAGCCTTTTCGAAGGGCTATTTTCCTTCCTTGCCTTGGTTAACTCAATTTATTCTCCAGGACTTCCCTGAGATGTCTCTCCTTCCAAAGCAAGCCTTCCATGGCCTCCCAAGATGGGATGAGTTGCCTCTTCCTTGACCTCTCTATGCTGCCCCATCACATTGTGTTATAATTGCCTATTTAGGTGTTTGACACTCCTCTAGACTATAATATCCTTAGAGGTGTTGTGGTAAGCCCAGTGCTTAGGACATAGTATTGGGAACTTAGTACATAGTTTGTTAATCAGTTTCAAATACATAACTAGGAGCTTTCTCACATAAACATTATTTTCACAGATTGGAAGCCAGTCAAACTTAATGTATTAACACTCACAAATAATGGAAATACACATTCACTTTCATTTGGAGAGGAGTTTTGAGTTTGGGTATGTCTTGAACATTCTATGTGCTTTAAAATCTCACTGTTGTCCAGACAAAGTAGGAAATCAAAAGAAAAAGACATAAACTTTTACAAATTTGCATTTTAAGAAATCTACTTGGAAAGACTAAAACATACTCAGATTAACTCTACGGTATTTCTAAGGTCTATTAAACAAACAATCTCTTAAGCTTTTTTGATATAAAAAAAAGGTAGTAGCAAAACAGAGTTGCAAAAGGAAGATGATAAACATTTGTGGAAGCCAGTTACTCTTTTTTTTTTTTTGAAGCCAGTTACTCTTTAGCAGAAGGTGGAAGGAAGGAAGACATACTCTTGATAATATCCTTATGGTGTTCTGTGAGATTTTTCAACTAAACCACAGATTCCAAGAAAAAGCTAACAATTCATTCAATAATTCATCCAACACATTTTTTTTGGGAATGTATTTCATGGCAAGCATTGACACAGAAGTGGACAGACAGAAACAGCCCTTGCCCCTGTAGAGCTTAGATTCAGTTGTAATATATGTTTGATAGTAGCTTATTACTGAAAAAAATCTGGATCTCTTAACTCTTGCCTCAAAACTATGCATTTGTAATTTTATTCTGTTATAAACTATTTCTCAGACCTGGATAAGTACCTTATAAATGTATATTGTGTGTCTCAAAAATATCTTTGACTCCTCTAGAAAGGATTAAGCATTATCTTTCTTTCCTTCCAAATTAGGATGGGCCAAAGACTGAGCTTTCTTCTTTGTAACGCTGACACTTAGCCCAGGGCCTGGAACATAGCAGGCATTCAAAAAGTCCTTAAGAATAAATCAAAGGATGAATATTATACAGGATAAGAATCAAGAAACCAGAATTCCAGATCCATCTCTGCTATTAAATGTGTTTGTGTGTCTTTTGTTAGGTAAATTTTTTAACCTATAGAATAGAATAAGATTAAACTTGTAGCTCTGAAGTACAATCATAAAAGAACAAAACTGGCGTAGGAAGTCAAAGAATTAAAGATCTAGTGCCTATTTAATGTTGCAAGATTTTGATAAATAGGAGAATATGGAAATAAGAAGGGTCTAAAAAATGATCCACAGGCTGAAATCTAGACCCTGAAATGTTTTATTTTATTTAAATTAATTATTAACTTGCTCAACTCCAGTTTCAAAGCTATTATAGAAAAAGAAGAATGAAAGGGACAAGAGTACCCTTATTGTCGGTGACCCAGTTGTTACCTATTTTATGTCAATGCAATGATGCTGGTTTAAGAAATCTGGCTTTCCTCAGCAGCTAGGAGAAAAATAAAGGAGGGGGCTAAAAGATTCTAGGGAAGAAAGACACATAGCAGATGCTACAGGGAAGAGAAAAAAAGTAATAGTAATTAGGCATACCAGTAAGAGCCAATATGTAGCAAGAATAGCAAAACTTTTCAAGGAAAATCCAAAAAGAAATCTAGAATTAAGAAGTTTCAAAAGTTCTTCAGTCTGTGCTGGATGTTCAAAATCCTTTTCATCTTCATTATCTTCTATCGATCTACAGATCACCCTTGCAGATCAAAGTATAATTTGATGTAGAGATACATATGCCATGTTCTTCTTTGAAACATATGAGTTTGGTGAACTGGGAGGGTGGGCCTCCTAGAAGATGATTTGCACTGGGAGACTGAGAAGCCTCCTGGAGACTTGATTCAACGACAAAGACACAGTTGCTGGGGAGAAAGAAAAGAGGGTAGCAGCGTGTTTTTAGTATCATATCATCACCCAGATTTTTCCTATTGGCCAAAGCCTCACACATTGACTCCTAAGAAAAGGTACTGATGAGAGAATAGACCTAAGATACTGTTTCTGTTATTGATTGTGTAAATATTGATGTCCAGTGCAATGCCACTTTGGTGCCCATGTGATAAAATGTAGCGCAAAAGGAAGAAAGAGACGTTTCCTTTACTTCTGCATGGGTGCAGGGCAGTGTCAGAGCATTGAAAGCTCCAGAAAACAGTTCACTTTGGAGACCCTGAAGGTTCCAACCCAACCATGGGAGCTTCAAAGCCCAATAGAATGCCTTAGGCTGCAGCATTCCCACGAGAGTTATGCCTTTTTTGCAGGCTCAGCAGTTCTCAGCTAACAGCAGAAGTGAGAAGGACACATTTATGAGCCTATGCGGGACCACCACCCTCAGACCTGAACTTCCAAGGAGGAAAGACTTTGAGACTGAAGGTCCTGCAGTAAAAAAAAGACAAAGGCCAGAAAACAAATTATTATTCTCAATATAGGCCTGCTGTGGTCTGCAGTAACTTCAGTAACAAAGAACCTAAGATCAGCCCTCTCCAGGAAAGAGGCCTAAACTAAACCTGCTCACTGGGACCATGTAATGTCTCTGGGCCTCCTTTTCTTCATTTTTCTTTAATACACACACATGAAGCACCAACTAAAGCCACTCTGCTGAGTGCTGAGAATATAAAAATTAACATGGCCTGACCTCTCAAGGAGCTTTGGATCCCAGAGGGGAAACAGACACACAGATGTATATGCCCATGGCAATCATAGACTGTACGTCAGTGTAATGAAAAGGGAAATACACATGGTGCTGCTAGAGTGTAGACAAGTATTTACCAATCTGTACTTGTCATAAAATAGAAGGGATAATTTTCCTGTGAAAGACAGATTTTGAACCTATGAAAGTGGAGTGTGATTATTATCCAGGAAATTACGATAGTCCAGTTCAGTAATGACTAGAACCTAGGTCTAGAGATTGCTCATAAAGAAGATAAAAGATAAGCTTTATAAAGCATTAAATAGTTGAGGAAATGTCTAAAACAAAATGTTAATAAAGAAAAAATAATATACAACCCTTGGTACCATATGTATAATGTATATGCTTCAAAATAACACCATTGTCTATATTTCCATATATACTTAGAATGAATATGGGAGGAGAGAAAAATCAAGGAAGACTGAGTAAATATATATATAAACAAATCTGGAAGGAAATACAACAAAATGTTAACTGGTTCTCTTTTATATGACAGTTAAGTCATTTTATTACAGATGACTTTAATGTACATCTTCATATTTTCGTATATTTTGTAAAATGTCTACATTGAGCATATATTACATTTAAAAATAGAAAAAAACAAATAATATTATTTAAAAGAGTCATTAGAAAGAAGGAAACTACAGAATGTTCAAAACATAATAAATTCATGTTGAAATGTTAGCAAATCACTGAAAAAGAAGCTTCTAATCATTTTTAAACTCATTGTTATCTCCTTTAATATAATTCTGCAAAAGAAAAATACATTTTGTTTTCTAAAATGAAACTGGTTAACAGATTTTTCTTTTCTCTTCAGAGAGAGTGTGTGAGCAGTGGGAAGGTGGGGAGAGGCAGAGGGAGAGGGTGAGAGACAAAGAATTTCAAGTAGGCTCCATGTCCAGTGCAGAGCCTGATGCAGGGCTCGATCTCACAACCTGAGATCATGACTTGAGACAAAATCAGAAGCTGGTGCCTAACCAAATGAGCCACCCAGGTGCCCCCCCCACACACACATTATTTTTAAATTGTTAAGTATTAGTTAGCTCCAACACAGAATTTCTGAAAATATTTAAATGAAGACTAAGTGGGGCACCTGGATAGCTCAGTTGGTTGGGCATCTGCCTTTGGCTTATATTGAGTCTCCCCACCCTCACCCCGGCCACCCCATCTTGCTCTCTGCTCAGCAAGGAGTTTACTTCTCCCTCTCTCTCTCTCTCTCTCTCTCTCTCTGCCCTTCCCTCTGTTCATGCTCTCACTCTTTCTCTCAAAATAAATAGAACATTTTTAAAATAAATACAAAAATAAGACTAAGGAATAGAAACTCAACTAGTGTTTATAGCACAATCTTCACTGATTAGAGAAGAGAAAATAATCCCTTAATATAGCACAAACTTATAATCAAACTAAGTCTTTACAGTACAAAGAGGGAGAAAAATAACCAGGTATTTGTAGATTTTTCCAAGTATTTAAAACCAACTATCTGGAAGTTCAAGACTAAGAGTAAGTTATATTTATGTATCTGAATGGGATCAAATGAACCATGACCATTTTACATCACGCAGGGTACTTAACATCATCTCTCCAAGCTAAATGTTCAATAAAAAGATGAAGATAAGGACAAATATGATGCAATGAAGTGTCTTTACTGTTCATTCCACAAACATCTATTGAAAATCTACCAAGTCCCAGGCTATCCTTATTTCTTAAGCAATACAAAGATAAAGACTCACTTTCAATGCCAGACAAATGGGGCCTGGGCACTACAGTGGGAGGAGGACAGTGTCCCAGGAGTTTGCAGTAGGGGCAGAAATGTAGGTCACTTGCCCTAGAAGCATAGTGTTAAACATAAATAATATAAAAGGTAGTCTCCAAGAAAGACACCAAAATCAAAGTCAAGTTGAAGTGAATGGTCAGTCCAGAGAGGGTACTAGAGAGAAGGACTCCTAGTAGGAGACAGTGGGACAGAAATCAAAACAGACAAGAGTTCATAGGATAGAGACAGCTGGAGAAATTTACTGAGGCCAAATGTATTCTGCATAAAGCTTCATAGAGCATATATGTGCAATGTGGGCTGGGAAAGAGGTGGACAAACACAATCCCTGCCTTCAAGATCACAGCCTGGCTGAAAAGAGAGAAAATACTCATTTCATTCTGAACATGTATGTGTCAGCTCCACCCAACAGTTCACTAGGCCTAGAAACATACCTAAGTCAAATGCTCAATTTGTGTTGTATGGATAGATGATGATAATGAAGATTACATCAAATAGACAAACAAGGCTGAAAATAAAGACAGGGAGGTGGAACACTCTCAAGACGAGGAATCAAGACACCTGGTTCTAGTCTTTGGCTCTGCCACGAACTAGGGTTAACTTGAACAAGTCATCTAAGCTCCAAGTTTCACAAAAGAGTTGGAACAGATGGTTGCAAAGATCCCCTTTTCCTTCCATTTCCTTTTCACCGTGATATTGAATACATCGATCTTAAATCAGATTGGAAAGTCCTTTCTGATCCTGCCATTCTTCCAACTGAGTTGAACAAATTCATGTTTTATAAGTTTTGGTCCCTTTAAAAACCATCTACAGTTGAAGCATCTGTTTGAACAGAGTTAAAAAAATACTTAAATCTAAGTAATATTCCTGTGATATCTCCCTTGTGGATATGTAAACTTTCAACCTCTTACCTTGAATAGAGTTTCCACATTTGCCCTATTTAATCAACAATAAAAGTCAGATATGTCATTCCCTATATTTTTTTGTGTGAGCAGCATACTATAAATTCCAAGTAGAAAGGGTTTGGCGTTTTTTTGCCTTTCCACATTCTATACTGAGAAAGAAGTTAAAGATAGTGAACCAAAATAATTTATGCCTTAAAATTCCTCAAAAAGCAGAGAGAAAACAATGTCCATTCCTTTTTAGGCTTTGGTCTCAGCAGTTCCATTTGTATAGGATATGACATATTAATGGGAAAAAATAAAATATGTATTTCTAACATTATTACACATTTTTTAAATTCTAGATTTCAATGAGAACCTTTCAATGTTGTTTGAACCACTGCTTCCTAAAAAGTTAATTTAAATATTTTCAAAGGGATGTCAAAACCCACTTTGTTATCTGTGATCCGTATCAAGATAGAAGATTAAGTATTCACAAAAGGACAGATAAGGAGGATTTTCTATTTTAATAAAAATCTAGAGTGAGGAAAAAATAATTCACAAAGGTAAAATAAAGTTGGAAAGTAGAACACAGAAATTCTTTTTTTTTTATTATAAATTAATTTTTATTGGTGTTCAATTTACCAACATACAGAATAACACCCAGTGCTCATCCCGTCAAGTGTCCCCCTCCGTGCCCGTCACCCATTCACCCCCACCCCCCGCCCTCCTCCCCTTCCACCACCCCTAGTTCATTTCCCAGAGTTAGAAGTCTTTATGTTCTGTGTCCCTTTCTGATATCTCCCACACATTTCTTCTCCCTTCCCTTATATTCCCCTTCACTATTATTCATATTCCCCAAATGAGTGAGAACATACACTGTTTGTCCTTCTCCGATTGACTTACTTCACTCAGCATAATACCCTCCAGTTCCATCCACGTTGAAGCAAATGGTGGGTATTTGTTGTTTCTAATGGCTGAGGAATATTCCATTGTATACATAAACCACATCTTCTTTATCCATTCATCTTTCGATGGGCACCGAGGCTCCTTCCACAGTTTGGCTATTGTGGACATGGCTGCTAGAAACATCGGGGTGCAGGTGCCCCGGCATTTCATTGCATCTGAATCTTCGGGGTAAATCCCTAACAGTGCAATTGCTGGGTCGTAGGGCAGGTCTATTTTTAATTCTTTGAGGAACCTCCACACAGTTTTCCAGAGTGGCTGCACCAGTTCACATTCCCACCAACAGTGTAAGAGGGTTCCCTTTTCTCCACATCCTCTCCAACATTTGTTGTTTCCTGCCTTATTAATTTTCCCCATTCTCACTGGTGTGAGGTGGTATCTCATTGTGGTTTTGATTTGTATTTCCCTGATGGCAAGTGATGCGGAGCATTTTCTCATGTGCATGTTGGCCATGTCTATGTCTTCCTCTGTGAGATTTCTCTTCATGTCTTTTGCCCATTTCATGATTGGATTGTTTGTTTCTTTGGTGTTAAGTTTAATAAGTTCTTTATAGATTTTGGAGACTAGCCCTTTATCTGATATGTTATTTGCAAATATCTTCTCCCATTCTGTAGGTTGTCTTTGAGTTTTGTTGACTGTATCCTTTGCTGTGCAAAAGCTTCTTATCTTGATGAAGTCCCAATAGTTCATTTTTGCTTTTGTTTCTTTTGTTTTCGTGGATGTATCTTGCAAGAAGTTACTGTGGCCAAGTTCAAAAAGGGTGTTGCCTGTGTTCTCCTCTAGGATTTTGATGGAGTCTTGTCTCACATTTAAATCTTTCATCCATTTTGAGTTTATCTTTGTGTATGGTGCAAGAGAGTGGTCTAGTTTCATTCTTCTGCATGTGGATGACCAATTTTCCCAGCACCATTTATTGAAGAGACTGTCTTTCTTCCAGTGGATCGTCTTTCCTCCTTTGTCGAATATTAGTTGACCATAAAGTTCAGGGTCCATTTCTGGATTCTCTATTCTGTTCCATTGGTCTATGTAGAACACAGAAATTCTAAAAGTCAACAAAATATTATGTAAAGATTCCAAACTGGCAAAAGTGGGAGAGTAATGATCCTGTTCTTTAAATTACATATTGAAATCAAATTACTAATTTACAGGGGGTATTTCTTTTCTAATTTTATGCTCCATAATGCAATCATCTTGAAACCCCATCAGTCTTGATTAGCCAAATGAAGTTTCCGGAAAAGCTAAGTTTGAAAGGAGAGGGAGGAACTTGTAGCTGAAAACAAAATAAAGCATCACATCTGTGTCAGCATCTGAAGTTGCTCTGTAAGATCTGATAACTTGTTAGAAAGCAATCTTTTTTGCAAGGCAGTGGATTTACATCATATATTTTATTTCTCCAAGGAAATTTTAATTACTGGTTCCAATCATTTCTGATTGATTTGCTTTTTATTCATCCAAGGTATTCTCTGCTCTATGATGAAATCAAGCCTTCAATAAAATTCCAAAAATTTCAGAACAATTTACAAGCTCCAGATGACTGAAAGTTTTCTCATGTCAGTTTGGCATTCAGGAAGAGCATTTCACCAAATACATTCTGAAGAAGAATACATCTGGCACTCACTAAAATAAAGAACTCACCAATGACATACTTGAGGCAAATTAATGTCACATAAACTCAAACTTGCCAATATTTTCTGGGGCCAGAGCTGCAATCCAACTTCCATGTATTTCAATGAGTTCTCTTCTAAAGCACAAGCCATCAGTCACATGGCTTAATGTTTGGGGGATATTATAGCAATCAATTTAATAAATACACATTATTTTCTGTGTACAAGTTTATAACAGTTTGTGTATATGTGTGTCGAATGGGTGTATTAGAATAGACTTAGTATTTGCTGAAAGACCACTTACATTAGTCTTTTCTCTTGGCCTGGTGTGGACTCCAAAAGACAAGCTAAAATCAAGGAATTTTAGCACTAAAAAAGTGTATTAGAAGCTATCTCTTCCAAGAACTTGTTTCAATAATGGGAAGTATATCAGAAATCCATATGTGTATTCACCTTGAGAATATTTTCACAAATAAGAACAGTAAACCTAGCTATTCAAAAATATTGAATTTTTAAACATCAATTTGAAAGCAGCTCAAGAAAATAAATAACTTAATCAACATTACTCTTGAAAGGGTATGTTACAGGGCTATTATTAGGCAGAGATCAATTTTTATCATGTCACTAAGAATACTAGTATTTAACAAATGAACTCTTTCTACAAAAGGCAAAGGCTTATACAGCCAATTCTGGCTTCAGTATTGGATTCTCTTTCAATAGCTTCATAAAGAAATATACTTTTGCAAAAAAAAAAAAGAAATATACTTTTGCAAACCACTGGACCCAAATATTGTCTGGTTTGGCTACATGGCCAGAAGTTGTAGGCTAATTCTAAAATTCATGTCTCAGTCTCTAGAATGTCAGGGATACTCACCGTGGGTTCTTGCTAGGCATAGTTTGCCTGTACTTTAGTCAGCCACTGTTAGAACTGAGCCACACTGACAGGACGTGTTTGATTCAGACATAGATTAAAGCATATTGAGACTTAGAGCACAACGCATGGTCATCGACATCTGTGAATCTCTTCTGAAATTGTAACTTTCCCCCCACCAAACAGATCTTCAAATCTTGAAAATCTCAGATTCCCTTGAGCTCATAGCAATTTAACAAAGTGAATTTATTGCAATCTCTAATTGCGGTCTGCACAATCTATGACTCTAGGTTGGATCTCTGTAGCTGCATTACATTGAAGAAATAATCCATACTTATGCTCTGTCCCTGCAGCCCTAAGTTCCGTTGATGGTAGGGAGGAAGTAACATAAAAGAGCATTTATGGCATGGGCTTTGGCACCAAACGGTCTGCTTTTGAACCACTACTCTACTGTTCACTAGCTATATGACTAGGGCAAGTTACTAAACTGCTCTGTGCCTTAATTTCCTTTTTAATAAAATATGCATAATAATAGTGCTGCTGAGTTAACACATATAAACTGCTTACTATAGTTCCTGATACAGCATAAATAATACATAACTGTTAGCTATTGCTGTTTATTATCAGTAAAGAAATATAATTTTTACCCATTCAAAATTCAGAATATTAGGTATCTCAGAGTCACTTATTCCCAAAATATTGTCACCTCAGGACATTGCTCAGTATGAGGCCACACATTTCCATGACTCATTCATAAAACTGGAGTAGACTAAGTGTCCAGACCCTGCTTCTTCTAAATATCCCATAAACTACAAACGGTTATAAAGAAAAATATGAAGATAATTTTCAACCTTAGTAACTTCTTTTATCTTATTGTACAGTGAATCTGATCTACTAAGCTCACGGCACAGACCCCTGAGTGATAGGTCCCTGGGATTAATAATAATAACAGCAGCAGTAACTATGTGCAAGGAACTATACTAAGGGCTTTATGTGCAATTTCTTATTTAATACTCATAAAAATTCTAAAAATTCTGCAAGATAGGAATCACCAAAAAAAAAAAAAAAAGGAATCAGCATTATCCCCATTTTCTATAAGAGAAAACTGAAGCCCAGAGAGTTTAAGTAACTTTCCCAGGTTCATACAACCAGGGAGTAGCAGTCAGGACTTGAACCCAGACTCTCCAGAATTCTATTCTTATGCCCACTGACCCTTCAGTAAGGGTTGTCTTAGGGTGTATTTATCAATTCTGACCGAATAACTGTGGATATAGGAGATTTGATGTTATGAGCAGCAGAGCCTGGCTCACATACTTACCCATAGAGTCAGAGGAAAAATAAGCTCCATGCAAATTATCTGGATTGGAAATACTCTAGACCAAATCACGGTGTCTGGATTCAGGGATGGAAAGAATCAGCCAGCAGGATGCCTGGGTGGCTCAGCAGTTGGGTATCTGCCGTTGGCTCAGGGTGTGATCCTCGAGTTCCACATCAGGCTTCCTGCATAGAGCCTGCTTCTCCCTCTACCTATGTCTCTGCCTCTCTCCCTCTCTGTGTCTCTCATGAATGAATGAATGAATGAATGAATGAATAAATAAATAAATAAATAAATAAATAAAATATTTAAAAAAAATCAGAAAGAAAGAAAGAATCAGCCAGCAAAGGATATAATGAAATAAGGACTCAGGGAGTAGGTCTCAGCTCTCCCCCTGCCTTATAGCTCAGATGCTGGTCTACAGCCTTGACATCCCATGTAGAATGGGCTCCTTCCAGTCAAAGAAACATGGAATGATGGGCCTGTGTTCTTTGTATCCTCATTCTTATCAGCACATGGAAACAACTTAAGAAGACAATAATTGTGCCGCATTAGTAGGCCTGATAACCAGGTTTTGGGCTTTGACATTCTTGTTGTACTGGCACTGGGTCATTCCCCCTTATTTTTAGGGCCTATGAGTTTTCTCTTTTTGTATACTTAGTGGCATTCTGTGGGCAGACCTGGTCATGGCCTATCACTATAAGGGTTGGTTTCCCAAGGAAAGTCAGGATATTATTACCAGAAAAAGAGGGAATAGATGAGGAACCAGCAAAAACAAGGTAAAAAAAATCAGGTAAATATAATAACTACAGTTATAAATGTTGTTACCCTGGTCAACATTTGTGCAGTTCTGTTTCAAAGAAGTTGAGTAACTGCCATGGTTATGTAGCTAGAGCATAGCAAAGTCCAGGCAAGAACTCCTGGCTACCTGTCCTATTTTTTTTTCCCCACTACACAAACCTTTGAATTTGTGTAGAACTGAGGACTTTCCCAAGACACAGAACTGTCAGTGCAAAAACTGGAAAAGTCCTGGACAAATTGGGGTGAATTAATCACCCTGCTATTAAGCCCTATGTAACTGTTTCATCTTTGCTGCCTTTTTTGTTGAGTTCATTTTGGTTTTTGTTTAATGTTGTTTTTCTTTGTTTTTTACAGATTTCACTGTCTTCAATTGCCCACACATCAGTGAATATTCTTAATCAGGTTTTAACCACAGGATTTGTTGACTCCATGACTCAATTAATTAAAGAATCTGTGGGTCCCTGAAACTTCTAATTATTCTCGGGGAATTTTTAAAAAGGGAAATATTAAAGAACATGTAATATAAACTCTTCTTTGCAATACATATAGTAATAGTCGGCAAACTAGGAAGCAGAGGGCCTCCTTATGAAAATTAGTCACTGGTTACTTTTCAGATCATATGAAGAGAGGCCAGAGTTGTCTTCTTGAATTAAAGGGAGCGTTCAAGTCTTAAATCTTTAAAAATCGCACACACATACAAAAATGCCAGGGGATGGTGGGGAGGAACTCACAAGCTGATCCAAGCAGAAGTGGCTGGAACACTCAGCTTGCCCAAGGACAGAGCAGGCTGGGAATCTCTCCCAACAGCCTCTCCCAAGAAACACTCAGAGCCTTCTACTCTGGAGTGCAGGACGCAAGCATAGCACATCACAAGGGCCAGAACTTCCAGAGTAGGAGGCTTCCTCACACTAGCAGTGAGTACATTTTCTTCTGCAAGTAACTGAACACCTGACTTGGACCATTAGAAAATATATTACCTCACAAGACTGGAGTGTAGAGGTAGAACAGAGTCCACATTGCCTGATTTGGAAGTGCAACAATCAGGGCCACATTATGACTTTCATGATCCCTGGGCACTTTTGCCTTCATGGACCCCTTCCTCCACTAAAAAAAAAAAAAAATATATATATATATATGTATTTCATAGACTGCAATGGTATTAAGACATTTAATTCAGACTGGATGAAATTTTTTTCCTCTGACTTTATAAGAAAATTAAACATTGTGGAGAATGTCTAAAAGTATCGTGGTTCCTAGGACTAGTCAGCCCCATGAAAAATCTATCAAGGACGTAGGTTCCATCCACGTGTGGGCCATTCACAGATTGTACCACCTTCCAGATCAGGCTGGCTTACCTCCAGGTGGTAATATGGTTGCCAGTGGCGACTGAAGCAAAGGGCTCTATTGTTCCCCTCTACTGTAAGCTTAGAAAGCCTTTCCCCTAAATCTGGAAATGAAGTACTTCTTTGAGTTCTGATTAATTTGAAGTGGGACAATAGACTACCCCTGAATCAGTAGCCCAAGAATGCCATTAACCAATTTCACTATTTTTCAACTAGTAAAGAAATACCCTATCGTCAGAAATAGGAAGGATGGGGTGCCTGAGTGGCTCATTTGGGTAAGTGACTCTTGATTTCAGCTCAGGTCATGATCTCAGGGTCATGAGATTGAGCCCCATGTCAGGCTCCTCACTGGGCATAGAGCCTGCTTAAGATTCTCTCCCTGCCACTCCCCTTACCCCCTACCCTTCCTCTCTAAAAAAATTTTTTTTAATTTAATGAGATATTCACAAAAGGAGATGTATTGATGGACAATAAAGAAATTAAAAAATGCTCAATATAATTAAAAATGAGATCAGTGTAAAATAAAACCATCAATGAGATGTTACTTATTTACCCACCATAACAGCTAACTCTATAAATGACTGACAATACCAGGTATTGGCAAGGATGTGGAGCAAATGGAATCTCACATGTTGCTGGTAGGAATGTAAAATGGTACAGTCACTTTGGGAAACACTTTGGCACTTTCTTTTAAAGTTAAACATATCCTTACCACATAGCCCAGTAGTTCCTCTCCTAAGTATTTACCTAAAAGAAAGGAAACCATGTATCCACACAAAAATTTCTACATGAATGTCCATGACAGCTTTATTCATAAACAGTCCAAATATTTATCAACAAGTGAACAGGTGAAAAAAAAAGTCAGGGTATATTCATATATTGAAATAACATCAGCAATAAAAAGGAGTGGATTTCTGACGTAAGGATACATCTCAAAAGCATGCTAAGTGAGGGAAGCCAGATATGAAAGAGTACATACTCTAGGATCCATCTATATGAATTTCTGCTGAGAAAAAAAAACTGCAGGGAGACCAATTAGGAGGTTACTGTAATAATCCATGTGGAAGATGCTGGTTGCTCAGACCAGGGTGTTAACAAAAGAAGAGATGGAGAGTGGATATATTTTGAAGATGGAGCCAAGAGAATTTTCTGAAGAACTGAATGCAAGGTGTATGAAAAAAAAGAGAAATGAAGGGTGACTCACGATCTTGGAGCTGAGAAAACTGAAAAAAATGAAATTGCTGTTAATTGAGATGGTGAAGCAGGTGGATGGAGAAGGCTGGGAGAGAGAGAGAGACTCAGCAGACCTAAGTCCGAAATGCCCATTAGGTGTACAGATGAAGATAACAATGTCAACAGTTGGATATTCAGGCAGGAAGAGTTCCAGGTTGGAGATAGAAATTTGGGAGTTTCAACCCACTTTTTCAGGGGCTAGTGCTGAGGATAGAATTTTTTAAAAAATTAGAAGAAAGTGTCTGGGTAGATTTTTTTTACTATACAAAGACAAAGTTCTTCTCTCTCTCTCTTTCTCTCTTTTTAAAAAAAGTTTGGAGGTCATTAATGACTAGGAATACAAACTTATTTGAATTTTGGTCGTAAAAATCTTCAATACTAAAAAAATAAAATAAAAATGAAATTTAAAAAATCTTCAATACTATTAGCAAAATCCCACATACTTATGTAAGGTTCAGGGCCATGAAGCTCCTTTGATCTTGCCCAATATTGTATGGCTTGCAACCAATCTGGCAAGGTCTAAACAACCCACTGCATACCCCAGAGATAAGGAGAGAGGCCTCCACCCAACAAACAGCCTCTCTGTCTTGCAGTGTCTACCACCTTCTTCCCTGGTGGCCAGCAGAAAAGGGAAAGGAGCTGATCCTCTCTCTCCCACCCTCTCTGTATCTCATTCCAGGTCAAAGTCCTTAGCACCTTCAGTTGGCACATTGTCTCATTCATGAAGCTGTATTTGGCTGTTTGCTTCCTAGAAGACATGACTGAGTTGGAAGCAAACTATTCATCTGACTGTAGAGTTGGAGCCTTCAGAGATAACAGCAATCTGTGTGGTATGATTTGAAGAAGCCAGAAATTTCTTTCTTTCTTTCTTTCTTTCTTTCTTTCTTTCTTTCTTTCTTTCTTTCTTTCTTTCTTTCTTTCTCTCTCTCTCTCTCTCTCTCTCTCTCTCTCCAGATTCTGGAAATTCCACCATTAGTATGAAAGGTGAAAGTGAAATGCCCGACTTTCAATAAACAGTCCTGGGGGACTCCCGCGAGCAAACCTGTGGAGAGAAGAGAAGCAGCAGGTAAGAAAAAGGGCCCATCAACAGGAGAGGCTTGTGAGCCCCAAAACAAACCTGACCTCACAGTGTCGTTAGCCTGAGCTATCCCTGGCTCATTGCCCCTCCTAGCACATAGTAGGTCAAGAACATTTGTTGAATGAACGGCTTCTCTGTTTTCCTACATTTGAGGAAGCAGACCTCAAATAATAAAACGAATAAATAAAGCGTTTGAAAGAAAGGGCAAAAGAACCGGTTCAATGAGTTCGGTTAATTCACTGTCCTAGGATCCACTTATTGGGGGGGGAAAAAAAGTTTAAGCAATTTCTCAGGACCCTGAGCGGCTGTCTCTGTCTCTCTCTTTGGAGAGACGTGTGCCCTGTCCCCAGCACGGCACCGGACACCGTCTGGAAGGCTGGAGCATCACCAAGGTTGGTTCGAACCCAAGACCTCCGGCGCCCAGCGTGCCACCCTCGGCCGGGGCCCTGGGAGGGGGCGCGGACCCGGCTGCGCAGCGCGCTCCCGCGGGGCCTGCGGCGCCGGGCTCGGGCCTCGCGCCTCCCTCAGCTCCCTCCCCGCCCCCCTCCGCCCTCCCCCTTGCCCTCCCCTTCTCCTCCTCCTCCTCCTCCTGGTCCCGCCGCCGCGGCCGCCGCCAGACCTCGCCCGTCCGGACCCACCGGGCTGCGCTCCCCCGCGCTCTCCCGCCGCCGCCCCGGCCCGCAGAGCAGCGCGGCCGCGCAGGTAGGAGCCCCGGCCGCGCGCGGGGACGCCGGGGGGCGCGGGCTGCCCGGGCCGTGCGGGGCCCCGGGCGGGGAGGGCGGCGGAGGTGCGCGTCCGGGACCGTGTGTGCGCGCGGGCGAGCCCCGGAGTGACAGCTGCCGGGATGGGCACGGGTGTGCGCGCCGGGCCGGCCGCCGGCTCCCAGGTTCCGAGCGCTCCGGGGGCCGGAGGTACGAGCCTCGAGCCGCACCTGGATTCCAGGGCCGCTGGCTGCACGCGAGCGCGGCGGCTCCGGGGCTGCAGCCTGGGTCTAGCTGCGAGCACGGGGAGCTCACCCCCCGGGGGCGCCAGGCCGCCGCCTGCACACCACTGCACACCACTGCACACCACTGCCTCGGGTTCTGACCCGGCGCAGCCCGAGCCTGAAGGCGGCGTGTCGGGTACCGGAGGGACTAAAAAGCGCCCCCGGGGGGTGGGGGGCGCGAGCCGGCGCTCCGGGCTGCTCCTCCGCGCAACCTGGGGCTTCCGCACAGAGCTGCGCGCACAAATGCCCATTTGGGAGTTTGCTCTGGGGGATGTGAGAAGGAACCCTGGAGGGCAGGTAATCCACTAGGGGAGGAGGTTGCCCTTTGAGTTTTGTTTAAAAAAAAAAAAAAAAAAGTTTGAAGCCAGGGTAATTCATACTGGTTCATGGCTATTTTTGCTGAGCTGTGCGAGGAACTTCACGAGCCGGAGGTGAGCATACAGGGAGAGCCTTAATATTTCAAGGAATGCGAGGCTTGCCCCTCCACCCCCTCTGTGTGTGTGCATGTGTGTCTGTGTCTCTGTCTCTCATACACACACACGCACACGCACACGCACCATCTCCTTTGAAATTCTTTCCCTCCCACCCCCTTGCTGGAGCCTGTTGTGAAGGTGCAGTATAAAATGCCCGCTGAATATCCTTTGTATATGTTCAGCGCAGCTGGATGGAGTAAAGTGAAATGTAATTCTGCAGCCGTTTTACAGGCTTTGCTGCCTCATTTGGCCCAGGGAAGGTTGGGGGGGGGGAGAGGGAGGGGAGGAATGAGAAAGTAGATTGGAAACTGGGTATGAGGGAACCTCAGCCTCTCCCTCCTGCCCTTCCTTGCTTGTTTCTGCACAGCTACGGTTTTGTTATTTCTCCAGCAGCAGATACTAAGCATCAGTTTGCCCTTTGTTTTCTTTGAGATTCACGATGTTGAAAGCCCTTTTCCTAACTATGCTGACTCTGGCGCTGGTCAAGTCACAGGACACCGAAGAAACCATCACATACACGGTAAGGGGCGATGGAATTTGAGATAAGTGTGGTTCAGCGGGATTCTGTGACACAAGGGGGACTTTATCCATTCCTGCCAGTGTATGTGGGCTGTAGGCTGTAGAGGGTAATAAATTAAACAACGCTTTAGTAGGATTCACATTTAAGATTTGTTTAAATCACTCGTGGTCCCTCCAAAAGTTCTTTTAGATCACCAATTGAGATAGGGACTGAAACTTAATGATTTCTGCAAGACTCAAAAAGGAGACCCTTTAAAAACAAGAACTAAAGTAAGCTACATGTTTCCAACACATTTAATAAATGAATGAGGATAAGAATTGGAAAGCCTGGATTCCTATATACATGCAGATAAAACCAAAACTTGCAGAGTAAGACAAGTCAAATAAGAACATACACTACAGGGGATCCTTGAGTGGCTCAGCCATTTAGTGCCTTCCTTCGGCCCAGGGCATGATACTGGCCCTTCCGGATCAAGTCCTGCAACAGACTCCCTGCATGGAGCCTGCTTCTCCCTCTGCCTGTGTCTCTGCCTCTCTGTGTCTCTCATGCATAAATAAATAAAACCTTAAAAAAAAGAAAAAACACACACTACAAAAGCACATACCTCATTTGTGTCTGTGACTTATGTTCTCATGTAAATGGCCTTTATTAAACTTACAAAGGCTATATATTCAGTTATGGTATAACTGATAATTCATATAAATGCCCTTCAGGTAAAATTTACGTGCTACCAGGATGCAGTATTGGCTAATGTGGCCTTAAAATACATTGTGTGGGGGATCCCTGAGTGGCTCAGTGGTTTAGCACCTGCCTTCGGCCCAGGGCATGGTCCTGGAGTCCTGGGATCGAGTCCCACTTCTGGCTCCCTGCATGGAGCCTGCTTCTCTGCCTATTTCTCTGCCTCTCTCTCTGTGTCTCTCATGAATAAATAAAATCTTTTAAAAAATTTAAAAATAAAATAGAATGCATTGTGTGAAATTTGGTTTTGCATTTTCTAATTAATTTGCAATTTTTAATTAATTTTATCTGATTGTTTCCAAGTAATATTTGATTAATTAGTTGATTGCATGGAAATAAGCAATGTTAATAAAATATTGAAAACTCATCGGACCCATCCTATTATCAGGAATGGATGTGGCGAAAACAGGTGACAGTACTTACCTCACTTCCAGTGAGTTTGTTTGCACCTCTGCTTTGTGTTTTCTTTTGTTTGTTCGTTTTTGTTTTGTGTTTTCTAGTCTTTAACCGGTGTTGTGAGGCAAGTGACATTTGTCCTGGATCAGAATACGAAAAACATATTTTTCTACTTGCTCCCAATTTAAAATTAAGTAATCCTACTCAAAAGAATGTGAAAAATTTTTGAAAATAAAACTCCTAAAAGTGAGCTAATGTCAATTACTGATAATAAACATTATCTCACTTTTCAGTATCCTATTATCCCTAGAATGTTAATATTCATCTGGAAAATGTTCCTTGTTGTTGTTCAGATCAACTATAAATCAAATCGGGCTTCACATAAATATTTTGTTAACTTAATGATAAATATAGTTGCTTCCTTTGCTGAAGATAAATAAAGCATGAGAAATTAATACATGTGTTGTTTATCTTCAAATGAGAATGTTTTATTATTCAGGCTAAACTTACTACCTTCTTAGATAAAATTAAATTAACTACCCATTTTTATATTTATCCAATAAAATATTTTATTGCTTTTAGAATTGCCTGTCTTATACCCCCTTTTCTTTAGTTCATCAACTAAAGCACATTCATCTTTAGCAAAGAAAGGTCACTGTGCATTAAACACTATAGTTTTAGACCACTAACTAGGATTCATTATTATTATAGCAGATTTTCCAGATATGACATCCTTTTTGTTCTAAAATTAGGTCTGTTTTCTCTTCAACTGGGTATGACCCATAATTCATGGTTAAAGAGTAAGATGTAACTACTTTGTGAGTACCCCATTGTGGAGACATTAGCTCCTTTCATTTTCACAGCAAAGTATGAGGTAAGTGGTATCATCTTCCTTTCACCAATAGCAGAACTGAATATCAAAGAGAGCATCTAACTTGCTGAAGGCTACACAGCCAGCAAGTGGTGAAGCTAAACTCAGCCTATGCTTGGATGACAGGCCTATATTAACAGGCCTATATTAAATGTACTGGAACTAAATACCTAAGACAATCTGCATATTTTCTCTAGCTAGCTAGCATACAGATTATTCAAAGTGAACTGTCATTGTGCCTGGCTTGAAAGATACTTTTTGGAAGATTGAGCTCATATCCATAAGACAGCCTCAATATTCCCCTTCCATTTTAAAGTTAGGGTCCATTCAGCCATTTCCTTGCCAAGTAGCTGCCATGTACATAAGCATTTCTTACCACCAGCAAAATTTAAGTTTGTTCACTAAGAAAACTCAGACCTTCACCTCAGGGAATTTGCCCCGGGAAAATACTGTTGAGAACTACAAAGTTCCTAAGCAAGTACAAATCATACATACTATACAAGTTGCTAAAGAGATAGAAAAGCAAGTAAACAATTAATGTCAGTACTGGATGGGGAAAAGTCGAGTTCTAGGCTGAATCTTGAAAGAAGTAATGATGTCAGACTAATCCAGAAAGGCTAAAGGGGCACCTCAATCAGAGAAAGTGTCATGATCAAAGTCTAGAGGTAAAAATAACCAAGACACATTGAGGAGATGACCAGGTTAGTTGGGCTGGAGCTAGGTAGTGCGGGGAACCTGAAGATGACAGAAGTGGGAGTTGAGAGGTCTGCAAGCAATGTGAGCTCTTAAATGTAGGAGTAACATAATCAAGAGAGCAAGAAAGATTGCTGTGGAGGCTGTGTGTGGGGCAGGAAGGCTTACACCGGTGTGGTAGATATAGACATGGACACAAAGTCAGCAGAGCTTGAAGGAACACAATTGGAAAAGTCAGTGTGGGTGTTAGGATTATAATCCGGGGTCCCAAGAAAGGTAGTAGTGCCTTGGACAAGTGGGAGAAAGTAGAAAGAATTAGCCTAGGAGATAAAGTGAGTTTAGTTTTCACCCTGAGAAGTTTCAGATATATCGCTAAAATATTTAAACTGAGCTCCCCGTCTCCATTCAGCTATATACTTGCCAAGCATCTGTTGTGTGTGTAAGCAACTCTCAGCTCTATTAAAAGGATTCAAGTGTATTTGTTTGTTCACTCTACTTTTTGATCAATCTTTCATGAAGCGTCTTCCTCAAATCTGCATCTGGTCAAATATTTTCCTTAAAAGTGCTTTAGGGACAAAATAAGCAATTAAAAAAACTATTCTGGGGCTTCATCACCTATAGCCGCGTTTCTCAAGAAGTAGCCTGTAGGCAACCTGTGTTAGAATCACCTGGGATGCTTGTTAGGAATTCAGATTCCAAGCCTCCTACCTATACCTACAGAATCTGATCCTTTGGGTCAACGTTCATGGACATTCAAGGTAGGAATTGATTCCTGCCTGTCCCTCTAACTGCATCCCCCCACCCAGACTATTTGCAACCCCTTCTCTCTTTAGCAATGCTGCACCTTTGCTCACATGGTCCCTCATCCTAGAATCCCCACATTTCCCTGGGAAGAGCCTGTAAGGCCCAATTCACTTGTGGCCTCCCTCATGAAGCCTTCTCTTGCACCCTGTTATACCCCCACACAGCCCTGGACAGAGTCCATCACTCCTTCCACATGCATGCTTGTGTCACAGCACCTGACATCTTACTCCAACTTGTCTATCTCTCTGTCTCCTCTTCTGATCTGTGAGCCACTTGAGGATGAGGACAAGGCCTTCATGACCTTTGCATACCCAGGGAACAGAATGGTGCCTTGTAGGAAAAGGTACTCAGCAGATGGTTTGTTCAGTGAGTGAACTAGAAAGGACCTGTAGCAACTGAAGCTAGGAGGCAGGCCAGGGTGTGAGTAGGAGGCTCGAGACTCAGCTGAATAGGAATAAGGAAAGGCAGGTGCTAGAATGCTCCAACAGAATTAAGAGAGGAAAGGAAGGGTCAAGGGCTGAAAAAAGGGACTTGGTTGAATATTCTTTTTCCTAAAATGTATAATGTGGGAGAAGGGCAAATAAAGCAAAAAGGACATTCAGAGAGTTTAGAGAAGATCAGTATTGAGTCAGAGAAAAGAATTCTGAGATGGTGACGGGCAACTGTACCAAATACAACACAAGTGTTAAGGCAGCTGGTGATTGAGAAGGGAACCCTGAAGTGGTCCAATGCACAGCTTTGTCCGAAGGAAGGAAGAAGGGAGGAAAAGTGGGAAGGAAGGAAGGAAGGAAGGAAGGAAGGAAGGAAGGAAGGAAGGGAGGGAGGAAGGAAGGGAGGGACCACGAGAACATTAAACTACCCATCTCATCATCTATCTAGGACTCTAAAGCAAAAATTGTTGCCATAGAATGCAGCTTTTAGAGTGACTTCTTAGGAAGCGGATACGCCAATTAACTGTCTCCTGGTCCCATCTTTGATGTTTTCTTCACAGCAATGCACAGACGGATATGAGTGGGATCCTGTAAGACAGCAGTGCAAAGGTGAGCCAACTTCAAAGACTTCCCACCTGAACATAGCTCTCTGTCTCCATCTCATGTCACTCCTCCTGTCCTGTTTGTATTCTACCAAAAAGGCATGAACATATTTTTACATGTTCAGATTTCCCTCTGAGAAGATTCCTGATTTATTTTATTGCTGACCACAGATATTGATGAATGTGACATTGTCCCAGACGCTTGCAAAGGTGGGATGAAATGTGTCAACCACTACGGAGGATACCTCTGCCTTCCTAAAACAGCCCAGATTATTGTCAATAATGAACAACCTCAACAAGAAACACCTGCAGCGGAGGGCGTGGGTGCAGCAGCCAATGCAGCCGCCACGTCTGGGACAGGCGCGGGGGCGTGGCAGCCAGTGGCATGGCCACCAGCGGGGTGATGCCCGGCGGTGGCTTCGTTGCCAGTGCTGCCGCCGTGGCAGGCCCTGAAGTGCAGACTGGCCGAAATAATTTTGTCATCCGGCGGAACCCAGCTGACCCTCAGCGCATCCCCTCCAACCCTTCTCACCGGATCCAGTGTGCAACGGGCTACGAACAGAGTGAGCATAACGTGTGCCAAGGTAAGCATGATTTATGTTAACGAGAATGTTCTGATCCCAGTGCACCTCGGGGTGAGGATAACAGCTCACCTTTATTGAGAAGCTTCCCACATCTCACGGTTGTGCTGAGTGCTTTGCCTGAATTATCATTTAATCATTGCAAAAATCCTAAAAGATGGTTGCTGCCTGTATGGTCCTCATTTTATAAATGAGGAAGCGGTGGCTCAGAGAGGTCATCAGTGATTGTCAACCTTAGCTGCACTTATCTATCTGCAGCCACTTGGGAGCTTCTAAACTTCTCCATCTCCAAGCCACACCCCAGCCCCATTAAATAACGGTCTCTAGGGGTGAGTTCTGGGCACTGGTATTTTTTAAAGCTCCTCACAGTGGTTCCAGCAGACAGCCAAGTTTGAGCACCAGGGCCCACACAGGTGGTGAGAGCAGAACTAGCCTCCAAACCCAAGCATCAGAAGGAGCAGTCAGGTTATTCATTTGGAATTTGAAATTGTGCTGTCAAGCTACTCCATAAATGTCCACCTTTGGGTTCTCAAACTTTCTTTTCATTGAACTTGCCACTAATTTATTTTTCTCGCTGAGGAATAAAGAAACGGGATTTCTGTTTCTTGTTACCTTTGCAGGAATCTCCCCTACTCACATTTATATCTTGTTAAGTCCTCATCTGAGTACATTTCGCTTGTATCACTTGCACCATGGCACCATCTGCTTGGACTTTTCTGTTTATTTTCACAAGGAGTACACATCACTGTGTATTCTAGAAACAGCTGTAGACTCATGCTAGCAAAATGATAAGAATCTTGGGCTTTGAAGATGTGTAGGATATTAGCTAACTAGACTGTGCTTAGAGATTTTGTTTCCCTTTTCCTATTTAGCAAACCCTTTCTGATCTGCCTAGTGTGGAGCTTGTTACTGAAATGGGCCATAGGAGCCCCCGACTCCTTTTTTCACCACCAGAGGCTGACAGAGTAGATCCCATATGACACCACAGGTGCCTGGTACACACTGGCCCATAGAAAGGGTCCAGTTCTTACCTTCTACCCGTGCATAAGTGAGGAAGAGAGCACTTTCCTCCCTCAATACTAAGGGGTTGAATCAGGATCACCTAAGTAAAGGAAGCATCTTCTGTTTCTCTGATATGCTGCCCTTTATTCACCAGTGTTGAGTTTTATCTTCTGTAGGAGATAGATTTCAAATGGCTTATGAATGAAGGACACCTATCATGCCCTGACTTTTATTATTTTGTATTTTGTGTTCAAATTTTTAAGTACCCCACATCAAGAGCTAACCCATGCTGTGATGGTGTCACTTTTCAGAGGGTGCATCATATCAGCATCTGTTTCGTGTTAACTGTCATGAGTCAGAATTCCAATATTGATGATGAATGCTTCAGCATCTGCTTGATATTCCAATATCTAATTTAAGGATTATGTCAAGGAGATAGCCTTATGAGGTTACTTTACGTATGTATTTGAATGAATATCGATAGGAAGTTATCTTCAGTTTATTTAAGATAGCAACTTTTAATTGTGTTATTTAAATATATGGTTGGAATAGATGGTTTGGTGGTATTTTTCTGAAACTGGAAATCTATGCTGAAATCTTTTTAAGTATTGACTTTTATATACTGAATTATTTTTCATGCTTAAAATGTATATTTTAATGGTACTTAAGAGAGAAAATAAACAGATAAATGAATGGGTGATTTCCCAAAGTGGCTTATAGTCTATCACTGACAATTGTGGTTGAACTCAAGAACAATGCCTAGAACTGAATGAAGAAGTTCCAGGACAGAGCATATTCAAGACTTACAACATTCATTGGTTACAGTAGAAACTGTGTAATAAAAGATGAATAATAAAAATGAAATCCTATTTAATTTTTCTTAAAAAGATTTAGACTTTAGACAAAGTTACATTTCACAGATTAAAACATTTGTAATTCTTACTTTTATGAGATTTTTTCTTATAAGCTAAAACTATTAAATGCCTTGCTTATGATAGATGCTAAACACATACTTACTGATTGTGTACACACAAGGGTATTTCTAACCCAACTGTTCTACACAATTCAACCAATTTCTATAAACTTGGGGTCGGGGTCGGTATCATTGAAAGCAGGGTTAAAAGTTTTTTGGATGACTTAAGGCTTAAGTTGGATTTCTTCCCACCTCACAATTTTGCAAAGTGCCCATAAATGTGGATTTACTTAATTGTTGATAAAAGGGGGTTATTTCATATGATAACAACAGGATAATCTGTCTAGGGAATCTGACTAACATAAGTGGAGTCACACTTGTGCCCGTTTATTATTGAGCTAATCAAACATGCAGTCCAGCTTCTTCTAATTGCCTGCAGATGTATGACATTCTCATTCCAGGCCAGCAGCACAAAATAATGTTTTATAACCAATGTGAAAGTGCAGGGACCTCCGCTTAAAACAATAATGTGCTCCAAGGACCTATATTTCTGACATCATTGTGGAGTTTGAAGAGCCTTCTGTTTTAATAAAGATCTCCACTCCCTTTTAAATGTTTCATACTATGCCCAGTAATCCAAACACATTTACCATGGTTGCTGGATCAGAATAAATGAATGTCTACACATGAGTCATATTTGTATTAAAATAATTTCTTTTTTCCACATATATTTTTCAACAGGTACAGTTTATCATTATATAATCTAAAGCTGAGGGCATTTTTTTAATGTAATGGCTGAAATCTGTACTGTCCTTCAATGTTAAAGTCAATTGTACCTTTGAACACATTATTACCAGTTATGGATGGTGCCTAATAATTTAAATACCAGTAGATATTTTAAGAGTAGTTCCTTCTATAAATATATTTTTAAAGATTTATTTATTTATTTATTTATTTATTTACTTATTTATTTATTTATTTATTTATTTATTTATATGGTGGGGGAGAGGCAGAGAGAGAATCTCAAGCAGACTTCCTGCTGAGCCTGACTTGGGCTCTATCTCACAACCCTGACCAACTATCTGTGTTTTAACATTCAGTGAAACATGATATTTTGTATTCCTTTTCATGTATTTGTCTATAGTTTTTCAATTTTGTGCAAAAGCAAGAGACTTAAAAAGCAACATTATATCCAAATATCAATTCACACTGAGCAATTTTTTTCAGAGAATTTTTGCCAACCATGGATAATGCTGGGGGGAGCAATTTGCACTGAGAATTTCAAATGACAGACACCATCCTTGGCAGCTATAAAACTACGTGAATATCATTTTATTGTCACATACCTGGAGTCATGTATAAACAAAGTTTTAGAAATTGTTCTTCGGGATCCCTGGGTGGCGCAGCGGTTTGGCGCCTGCCTTTGGCCCAGGGCGCAATCCTGGAGACCCGGGATCGAATCCCACATCGGGCTCCCGGTGCGTGGAGCCTGCTTCTCCCTCTGCCTGTGTCTCTGCCTCTCTCTCTCTCACTGTGTGCCTGTCATAAATAAAAAAAAAATTAGAAATTGTTCCTCTATGAGCTATCATCACCTACAAAAAAGACAACAGACCTTAATCTGCTCCAAAAGGGAGCTGAGTGAATGGGGCATATATTATAACGCATTGATGGGTCACTTTATTTTTCTACAACTTTATTGCAAGTTTCTGTTAATCTTCCTCAAAAGTAATGGATTTAGAAATCACTAGTTCAAATTAAGAAAGGAATTTTTAAAATAATATATAACTTTCTAAAAGCCTCATTCTTGTAGGAAAAAAAATCATTTGGGAACTGGCAAGTAAGAGCATCAATTGCCCAATGTGAAGGAATTTGTTTACTTAATTTAACTTTCAAACATTTAAACATAGGGTATTTTGTATAGCTAATAACTAAGCCATTACTAAAATCAGTCAGGATTTACAGATAGCATTACTAACTTGCCAAAGAAACTCCAACATCAAAAAATCAACTTGATACAAATGCCTAATGAAGCTGATTATGGAGCCAAGCCAAGTGTAGTACCTGGCTTGTATTATGTAAGGTATAATTGAGAGATGTGAATACACAACCTTCTGACAGTCTCTGTTTACCCAAGACTATTCTGGCTTGAAAACTGAAAGCCCCACATTCTGAGAAATTCCTCGGTCCTAAGCAAATGGGATGGTTGATCACTCTAGCACACCCGCAATAACCAAATCTATTGCACCTCCCAGTCAAGAGTGAGAAAGTCTCAATGTTAAAGCCATTTTTTCAGGTCAGGGCATTGTTTGCCCAGTGAAATAATTCTTTCCAATTTATTTTAAACTTTCAAAAACCAAACTTCACTGATTGTTAAGTACCTGGACAAAGTCTTTCTTTGCTGTTGTCAGGATCCCACTTGCCAGCTTGTCTATAAACTGGATTCCACATTGTTCTAGACTTTGCATGTGCAGAGGACCTAGACATTAGCACCTACATACTTAGATACATATCATACCATAGGTAACTCACTTTCCCACATTCTGCTGGTGAAAAAAATGTACTACACTGCCAAATTAAATACCATGCTTCATCTATAAAATTTTGTCAAATTAAAAAAAATGTTAGCTGTATCTTAAATGATTTTATTTTTATTACTATTGTCTGTGATGCAGGAGCAACTAAAAAGCTAAAAAGAAAAAATTGCCTTTTTTTAAGGCCTAAAGGAAAAAAAATTATGCTCAGGGTTTAAATATCTCTACACTGTTGGAGATCACCTATTATCTTTTGCACATTTCTTTATAAACATAAGGATAACTAAAATATTATTTTGAAAAGGAAAGAAGTTATTATCTATACATATACTTTAAAAAGGAGAAACTTGAACTAACATGTACAGATTCTCAGATGCTAGGGACGTCTTTCTTTGATTTCTTTCATTTGAAACATAAATGATCTCATATCCAAACGAGGATTTATAAATTATAGTGTAATCAAGTGGCTTAGCATACCTCGCATTGTCATAATAAAACAGCTTTCAAACACTACCCTGTTTTTTTATCCTCACTAGTGTCATTAGGGTTTTTCATTGCTTAGTTTTGTGAGGAAATGCATAATTTTTGTTATGTATAATTATACAACCCAGTGAACAACTCTGATCTCAGAAAATACATATTTTGCAAAAAGAAGACTATAATTGAGTAAAATATGATATTAACAGAAACGAATACTTCAAGCAGAAAGTAAAGTAGGTATTTAGCCTGTTTACCGCTTTTCATTGTTTTTAGTTGTTAATTGCCTTTGAGTACCTAAAAATTCTCAAAAGCCATATAAATGGATAGAAATTGAGTTTATAAGGATAATTTAATTACTTTTTACAATAAGCTGGTGCAGTGCAATAGAAGTAATTGATTTTCTCTTGAAAAATCTAGCATAGCTTAATAATTTACTTTTCCAAAAACTATAGTCACTGAATATCTAGTTAATTAAGACAAGTCTAGTAGGGGCACTTGAGTGAGTAAGTTGATTAAGCCTCTGACTCTTGGTTTGAGCCAAGGTCATCTCAGGTTTATGAGATCAAGCCCCACTTCTAGCTCCAGGCTCAGTGGGGAATCTGCTTGAGACTCTCTCCCTCTGCTCCTCCCCTCTTCCTCACATGCACATGTGCACTTGCTGTCTCTCAAATAAATCTTTAAAAAATATTTATATCTAATATACATTTGTGAACAATATGTATATGTACCTGATTCGTGCACACTCATAAGTGTCCTTAAAATTACTTCGTAAAAATTGAATGGCAACTATTTGAGGTGAAAGGATGAAAGTATGATCACACTTCTGCAACAAAAGACTATGCTGTATAATTACCTAACTCAATGTCTTCCAAAGTGTAATCCCTAGACCAGAAGCATTAGCATCATCCAGTAATTTATCAGAAATGCTAATTCCTGGTTTCTATCAGACCTACTGAATCGGAAGCTCTGGGGATGGCACTCAGCAATCTGTGTTTTAACAAACCTATGATTTTGATGTGTGCTCAAGTTTGAGAACCAATGCCCCAACTTAATCTTAACATCAGAAAATTGCATTCAGCTACAAAAATCAGAGGGTAGGGTCATAATACTTAACATGGGAAATGTGAAGTAGGAAAGACAAATCATCAAAAATATATATTCTGTTTCTAGGATATAATATTTCTATTTTGGGGATCCCTGGGGGCTCAGCGGTTTAGTGCCTGCTTTCGGCACAGGGCGTGATCCTGGAGTCCCAGGATCGAATCCCACATCAGATTCCCTGCATGGAACCTACTGTTCCCTCTGCCTGTGTCTCTGCCTCTCTCTCTCTCTCTCTCTCTCTCTCTCTCTCTCTGTGTGTGTGTGTGTGTGTGTATGTGTGTCTCTCATGAATAAATAAATAATACCTTTTAAAAATGATAATATTTCTATTTTACTTCTCTCATCTTTCTTATTGTCATCATTAGCACTCTGATTCCTAAACATGAGTGGTCATGAGTCCTAGTTAGTAGGATATGATATGTGCAGACTAGACTGAAAGGAAGTGTCTAAAGTAGGAAACGAGATCTTGCTTGCATCTTTCTATAAAACCTGCAAATGCTGGAGCACCTGGGTGGCTCAGTCAGTTAAGTATCTGCCTTCAGCTCTGGTCATGATCCCAGGACTTTGGGATTGAGCCCCACAGCAGGCTCTCTGCTCAGCAGGGAGTCTACTTCTCCCTCTCCCTCTGCCCCTACTCCTGCTCTCTCTCCCAAATGAATAAATAAAATCTTAAAAAAACCTGCAAATGCAAAATACTATAACAGTCCTTAAATTGTCAGGTGAAACTCTAAGTTCTGCTCTGGCTGTGGTAATGGTTGGTGCTAAGAGATACTCATACCTTCTATAAGCATCCTCCATATGCTCACAGCATGAACTGATGACATGAGTTAATGCTGTTTGGAGGTGAAGTTCATGCAGAGTCACAAAAGAGGAGATTGACTCTGACTTTGGTCTTAAAGCATCTTTCATTTACCAAAGTGATAGGAGATCCTTCTAATACCAGATGCTCAGCTGACATCTCAATTTATTTAGATTCCGTGAAATCATCAGATATTAGAAGAGTGTTCCCATAGTGTCTTCTGTTAAATTTAAACTTGATCAAAGATTTCCTTCTCATCAAAGAAGAGATTCTTGTTAAAACTAGTTAACACTTCTTCTGTGGAATGGATTTCCGTCTCCCCATAGCAGCAAAAAAGAAGCAGATGAGAGTAGAGTTGCAAGGCTGGGTAACTTCAGGAATGTGCACTGATACTGGCTCATTATTTCTTTCTCCAGCAGAAAGTCTAAAACTGTATTCTCTGAAATCAACAAGTTGCCCCATTTGTAGGGATTGCCTTCACACTTGCTGAATTACTGGCACAATTCTAGTCTTTGAAACCAAAGAGTAAACAAAATTTGTCCCAAATGTGTTTGATTTTGCACGAATGTACAAATAAATAATTCACGCCACATCTGAAATCCATTAGCATGCTTCTTTTTTCCAGGAGGTAACTGCAAATTGCACACCCAAAAACAAAACTGATCAAGAAAACTGCATTCAAATATTGGCAGAAAACCACCGCTGTCATTGCAAGCATTTAGCTACAATTTCAGGCTTGTAGCTTGAACCTAACTGATTAGTAAACATTTAATAGAGATGAAGTGAAGAAATGACATGAAAGGAAGCTGAGTGGCAAGATACTGGCAGCAGCACGGATCACCTATTGCTGTCCATTTCATATGACCACAGATTCAAAGGAGAGACAGTGAATCAATGTTATGTAAATGTGTTCTAAATAGACTGAAAAACTTGAGATTTGGACAAAATCAGTTCTTAAACCTTGGACTGCTTTTCAAATTGTTGTGTATCTGTACTAGTCAAGGGTAACCAGGCAATAATGCAAGTGAAATGTGATCAAAGAGAACACAAATGCATTCAGTTAGTGCTCAATAAATTCAACCAAGTTTGAGGACCACTTTCTATTGTGAGGCACTTTGATAGAATCAAAGAGGAAGGAAGGAGTGGTCATAGTCCTAAGGGAACTTGGCATCATTGAGCTTTCAGTTATCAAAAAAGCAATAAAGGAAACCGACAACAGTCCAGCAAAGAAGGACATCACAAGGAGTGCATAACAAACTGCCAAAAGTATCACCACTGAATGATACAGGTATCCTTCCAATTTACTAAAATCTGTATTTGGACAGAAAAAGAAAACAGAAAAGAAAATGTGGTTAAGAACAAAAGTTTGGTTCCTCCCCAGATTGGATCATTTAGAAGAGAATGAGGAGGGAAAGTTGAGAGGTATCCTGAAGAAATTAAAATCCAAATGGTAGAGGAAGTAACAACCATCATGTAGACAAGCAGAATAGGTGAGAATCAGCATTGTGTCCATGTTCCTTCTACCCTAGAATGGTCTCCCAGGAGAGTCCCCCAGAAACAGTGTGCTACTAATAGGAGTGCTAACGAGGAAACGCATAGGGGTAGGTGGAGGAAAACCTGATCACAGAGTACACATCATGCTGAGCCACTGCACAGCAAACATCTATGACTGGCTCCATCCTCAGTAGCTCTCCCTGTCAAAATACTAATATGTTCCTCCAGCTGTGTCTAAATATCTTCCTGAACTGTGTCCTGTTTCATTTATTATTGAATAGACACTAAGCAAATGCTGTTTGTGCATGTGTGTGTGTTTAATTGAATAAATGAATGGCTTTTAACCATCAGAGAGCTCAGGCTTACAATTTACTTTGAGTTCTAAAATCATCCTTGTAGGGATCCCTGGGTGGCGCAGCGGTTTGGCGCCTGCCTTTGACCCAGGGCGCGATCCTGGAGACCCGGGATCGAATCCCACGTCGGGCTCCCAGTGCATGGAGCCTGCTTCTCCCTCTGCCTGTGTCTCTGCCTCTCTCTCTCTCTCTCTCTGTGTGTGACTATCATAAATAAATAAAAATTTAAAAAAAAAATAAATAAATAAAATCATCCTTGTAAATAAGCTATTAAGTACCAAATGTGTATGAGGTATATTTCCCAATTATATATATATATTATATATATATATATAATAAAATTTCTCAGTAATGGGGGTCTTAGGTATCTTGTCCTCATTTTAAGCTTAAGCCACTTGAAAAGAACAATAAAGTCTATTCTTTTATATCTTAGATTGTTAGGTTTTTAATAAACATGGGTGAATAAACAAGGATTATTCTAGGCATTCTATTATCCCTATAGCAAAACTAGTAATTGGAAATACTAGATTTTTTTTTTTTTTTTACTTTCTGGCAAGTCATTTAACTAGTGAATGCTTCTTAGTATCAAATATGTAATTCCTCAGAAATCTAATGGTGAATAATGAAAATACAGTTGTTTGGGGGAAATGTTAATATATCTGATATTTGAAGTAACAAAATCATAAGGCTGGAAAATATTTATGTAAACTCTCTGATTTTGTGAATAAATTCAAGGCACTTGATAATGCTCTCTAAAATAAGAATAAGAAAGGAAGAACGGTTCAGAGCAATCTATGTTGGTCCTTTTCCTCAACTACCAGCCAGAAATTCAAATGCTGAAGGGTCGAATCCAGGAAAGTCACTTAGTTGAGTGTAGGTGACTTAAAGAAATACAGTTCTTGGGCAGCCCAGGTGGCTCAGCGGTTTAGCACCGTCTTCAGCCCAGGGTGTGATCCTGGAGATCTGGGATCGAGTCCTGTGTCAGGCTCCCTGCATGGAGCCTGCTTCTCCCTCTGCCTGTGTCTGTGCCTCTCTCTCTGTGTGTCTCTCATAAATAAATAAATAAACAAACAAATAAAATCTTTAAAGAAAAAAAAAAGAAAGAAATACAGTTCTGAAGTGGTCTCAAGGAAGGAAGAGCTGAATTGCTTGGGAAGTGAAAAGGAAATCCATGGATCCCAGGGGCCCCAGAAGAAAGAACCCAGCTTACTGAGGGCTCCTTGGGAGCTAATAACTAGCTTATACTTAAACTGTGGATGAAATAAGAGTGTGAAGTAGGGAACGGAACCAGAGACAACCATAAAAGCTGTGTGTATAGCTTTTATGTATGTCCAACTCAAATAAGAACCATGATGGGAACTGGAACTACTTTTGTGAATATAGTTAAATCCCAAGAAGTTCCAGCAACTGTAATGAAATAAGTTTTGCACCTTAAACAGCTTTGCGTACTATAAGGAATCTACTCCTAGTCCCTTGAGTGGAGGTATAGAACATGATCCAAAATGGGAAACAACTCATGGGGTTCTATTCAGTGTCCTCCCTGGAGACCAGGGTCTATCACAATATGGATTAAGGAAGATTTTTTTTTTGTTCAGTAGTGAATAGATGTGCAAAGGTTTTTGCAGCAGAGCTCTCCTGTCATACATACATTCACAAATGAGTATGCCACTAAGTTGTAGTTGACATTTTTACTATTCAATAAAAAACTTAAATATCTCAGTATTTTTAACCAAATATTAGTTAAAAATAAGTTTTTTTACCAAAAATTACAAAAATTTTATTTGGTATTAATTACCAACATTATGAAGAGCAGTATGTCTGTTTTGTGGAGTCTGCTATTCAGTCAATTCAGAAGCCTCTTAGAGAATTAGTTCAGCTCTAATTATTCTCCTAAAATGCAGGAGCTGTTGAGGTATCTGGCATCATTTAACTTTACTAAGCCCACTGGTGAATTTTTTTCTAATCACATTTCATAATTTGAGGCCTGAAGAGAGATGGTTATATAAGATGGTTTTCTCTCCTTATCCATCCATGTTCTTTCCTGAGCAGTTTGTGATATCACAAAACTCCTCCCCAAAAAGAGAAAAGGACATCCTAAAAGAAGTTATTAAAAGACACCTCAGAAATCTGCCTCTGTAGGCTCAACACCCCCTTTCTTGCCTAGATTGCATTTATTCCTGCTCACACGCATGTATGCACACACACATCTACTCAGGTTCACACCCATACACATGCACAGATATGTATGATGCACATTCCTTTTTGGTAGGAAAGTAACATGTATCCAAATTAAACAGATGGAAGCCAATAAAAGTTTCTAACATGATTCCGTTACTCTCTCATTATTTCTGGAAAACCAACACTGGAAACTTCATGTGTTTACCTATCATAGGAGAACAGAACACCTTGGACAGCTACTGCATTATTTAATCAACTAGTAATTTTGTTAGATGGAGTAGAGACAGGGTCCACAAAATAGAAGTAAATGTGTTAGGGTGTGGCCATCTCAGCATTCTACAATGAGAATGGAATTTTTAATAAAATAAACTTTGCAGATAGACCCTCGTAGAATGGATTAAAAAGACAGATTATTTGGGCCTGACACTGAATCCCCATGCCCTTTCATTCTTCAGACTTTGGAAAATTACATAGTCAGGAGGTAACCCAGAATAAAAGTCTACTCAACAACCAAAGCAGAAAATTCCAGTCATTCATGATTAATTAAACATCCCAGTAAAAGCTGTGGGTCCTTTTTGTAAAAATAGTTCATGACCTGGTGTATCAGAAGAACCCTAATCCAGGAAGGTAGCCAGAGAAAAAAAAGAAAAATCCTTCTGCACAAGCTGGTAAAGATGCAGTGCTTTGTTCTGAATTTCAATTGCATTACCTCCCTTCTTTAGTGATTAAAAAATAAATAAATAAGCTAATGATTAAAAAAAAAAGCTATATGAAAGAAGGAAACTTAATCATGGTGCAATTTAAGCAGCTAATGATAGTTCTGAAATACCAGGAAAGATTATTTGGTGAATAGCTCATTCAAAAAAAAAATGTTAAATAACAAAACCATTGTAAATTAGAGATCAACTCTAAGTAAACTAAAAAAAAAATCTTCTCATTGATTTTTCAATTTAAGCGTAAAAATGGATTGTGTAAGCATGCCAGAGCCATAGTTTTCAATAAGCCAAGCTGTCACAGATGGTTAATACCCCAAATAGACCATCAGAATATTGCTCTATTAGAAGATCTTGGGCTATTTGGTTATCATTGTAAAAACCGAGCTGCAAACAATATTAGAGTCCTAATAGAAAGTTTTAAAGAATTGTTGGAAAATCTGGTTATAATATCAAAGTCAGGGGTAGACAGATTACCAAACCAAAACATGGTTTTTCTTGGAAAAATACAGTTTCTGATCTCATGTTAAGGGAACAGTTTATAGTGACGAGAAAATAAGGAAGATATCAAAAAGGAAGATTGCATGAATTATTTGATTAAATATGAATAGGGTTTTGAATTTTCTCAAGAGCTAAAAAGATCAAATAAAGGTCCTGAGAAGTAGGTAAAACTACCTGCTAGTTAAAGGAATCCTCAAGTTAGGAAGAGTCAGTGCAGATTCAAGTTCAGACCACATCTTCGCACTTGATTTAGAGAGCTACATTTACAAATTCTTCTAATAGATGACACATCACTGGTATGTCAGTTTTACTACTCAGCAGGAAAAAAAAAATACCATTTTTCCTTAAAGGAGAAGAAAATTTCTCCACGCTCTTAGGTAACCTATGATCCACAAAGATCACAACTGAGTAACCGCAGTTGCCAAAAATTCAGGACTTAAGTGTTGCTTATTCATTGACTGATTGCAAATATATATATATATATACCAAATATTTTTTAGGATGGAATGGTGAGCCTCTTATGGGACTTTCCTGAATCCTCTGCTGAGAGACTCAAGGAACAGTGACACCCTCCCGCAACACTACCTACCACCACCACATACCACTCAGTATGAAAATCAGTCCTCTAGGGGGAAAAAATGCATCAAACACCTGTTAGGGTAGAGGCCAGGACCATATTCACACATTTGTGGAGGAAAAAAAGCAAGATAGGGCAAACAGCTGAGCCATATCCTTCCCTTCCAGGAGTCTCCTCTCACCCTGGGAGTCAGGAGCAGCTGTAAGAAGAATAAGGGACAGAAAAAAAGAGATGTAGAATGGAAGTGGAAGAGAGAGAAAAGGAGAACAAGATAGGAGCGTCAAGGACAAAGAGCAAGTGTAAACTACCCTAATTGAAAATAGGTTCTACTGAAGTTTCTCATAAAATGGTATTACAATTACCAACTTCCGACTTGTGTTCATACATATAAATGCATACTTTCCTCAAAAAGAAAACTGATGAAGAAAAATGAGAAGGTGACTCTGAATAAATCAGTTTTACTGTTTCTATAAAATTGGCTAGTGGACTCTTTAAATTTGCAATTCAATTGTCTATTATGTTTTTGAGAATCTTCTATATGCTATGTGTGATAGGCCAGTGCTTCTCAAATTTTAATGCACCACAAATTACCTGGGGATCCTATTAAAAGGGAGATTCTGATTCAGTAGGTCTGGGATGAGACCTGAGATTTCACATTTCTACAAAGCCCCCAGATTTTGTGGATATAACAGAGTCTGTTTTCCAGTAGTTGACACTTTGTGCTTCCCATCAGGAAGCTGATATGCCTAGTGATTCTTCATCCTCTGTTTTCTGCCTTTAGCAAAATGTAGTATAATTTGGATAATTTGCATGAGGTGGGATTTTGTTTGCTTGTTTTTTTCAAAAAGATATTTTTTTCTTCTGGTTAGTACTCAATTTCTCCCATGTAAATTCATTTGTAACAGCTACAGCTGTAATACATAGATGTTTCCTTTGCTTACTAATTAATAGAATTTTCTCCTGTGGTGGAATGTTTTTATGCTTGAATGCTCAGGAGGATCCCAGAAAGTAGTCTTTGGCAGCGAAGAATGGCAGAAACCCCAGGAAACTCAGCAAGAGACAAAGGTTCCCATCTGGGTCTTCCTCTAAGTGACTCTCACTGTATTAAGCCAGTTAACCTCTCTGGGCCTCAGTTTTCTCAGCTGTTAAAATTAAAAAGTTGCCCTTCCCAGCCTTTTTTCAAAACAATTTTAAAAGAATGAGAAAGAAAGTAAAAGAGAGGTAAGCAGAGTGCACTCTGTCTAGGTTATAAGCTTTCAAAGTTTTGTAGCTATATGGCTCTTGATTGATACATGTCTGGCATTTAGACTGCTTCTATTGATAGGCGTTCTTCTGTGCCTTTCAGGTGGCATTTTTATCAAGAAAACATACCAGAGCAAGTTAAAATCTGCCCTGGGAAGAATGCAGGTGCATTCTGTGATTATAATAGCATTAATGACTCAGAAACAAAAAACCAGACAGTTCTAATGACGTGAAGCTTTATTGACAAAACAGTTCACACCTAGTACTGGTTGTTTTTTAAAAGTCTGGACCAAATCACTGAAGCTTTAAAGCTAGATCACCACGGTCTTTTCCCCAGGCCCTGACAGGGATAATTATCATGGTTCACGTACAGCCCAGGACTCCACTTTAATCCTAGCAGAGAAAGGAGTTATTTTTATTTTGGTGCACAGTAAATATCCTTTTTACATGTTTTAATAGAAACTGCCATAACCTGTAAAGGTGCAACACTACTGTTAAAGGCTCTGTGTTATATTCTTGATTTTGAATTAAGATTTCCTGCCTTCACTTAAGATTTCCTGCCTTCCTAAGTATCTTTCACTAAAGAAAAATCTGTTTCAGTTCTATAAGTCTGTTCATTTCACATTTGGAGATTTTTCTCAGCCTCAGACTCAAACCAGGTTTACAACCATAGTAACCAGTCTTTGCTGAGCATATGCATTATTATCCATCACATAGAAACCATAAGGAAGTCTACACGCTAGTTATCTGTTGCCACATAACAAATTACCCTAAAACTTAACAGCTTAAAACAACAAACCTTTATTATCTCACATTTCTTCTGGGTCGGGAATCAAGATGTGACTTAGCTGGGTCTCCTGGCTTAGGGTCTTTCACAAGGCCAAAGTCATCTCTAGGTTTCACTGGGAAAGATCCACTTTCTAGCTCCCTCACTAGTGGTTGTTGGCAGGATTTACTTCCTACCTCTGTTGGTCATGACTTCTTCCTCCTTCAACTCCTTGCTACATACACCTTTTCACAGGCCATCTCACAACATGGTAAACAAACGAGAGAGAATGCTACTAAGATTGAAGTCACAGTCTTGTGACTTAATCATGGAAGCAACAACCCATCACTTTTCTCATATTCTGCTCATTAGAAACAAGTCACAACATCCTGTCTACATTCAACAGCATGAATGTAAGAAGCTGCCTACCACAATCCGTAATGAAAATTCCTCCTCCATTGATTCCAACCAAACCTTTAGAGTTAAGTCTAGAATTTTGAATGGTTTCAAAAAGTAAAATAGGAGTTAAAAAGCAGAATGTACCCACCTTCCCAGCAGTGCAGGAGACTGGATGACTCATTCAGATACACAGCCTGATGGGTGTGGTTGAAATAGGCAAAGTACTGTCTGTAAGAAGAACCTCACTCTTCTGACAGCTTCTTCTGAATGAACGTACCCTTCTCTCCTTCATGGACTTGGAACTTCTGAAACGCTATCCATCCTCTCCAAAACCATTCCTAAATAATTATGACTATATCCTTTGATTTTGAAACTTTGCAATTAAAAACTCCTTTAATCTACTCTATAAACAATATCCCTGAAATAAAAACTTTTTGCAAAACTTTTGCAGAATAAAAACGAGCAAACAGAAGAACTACCTTTATTCTTGCAGATTAGCATATACCTACATGCCTGTTACATAAAATAAATTTAATAAACATCCTTCTTGCTTCATGTTAACTTTGTCCTAGACATCTGTGATATTTGTGTGTGTGTGTTAGGGAATTGTAGAAAATGTTCTCCACCTCTCCCATAGAAACCTCTGTTCTGTTTTGGTCACATTTTTGTTCCTTCAGCCTAGTCAAAAGCCTGTACCTAGAACCATCATTTTTATGTTTACACTTGTTTACATCTTTTTCTTTTACCTCAAAAGAAAGTAGGTCTAGTAGGAGACCATGCTGAGCATAACCTAAGATTGCAATAAATAGGTTAGACTTAAAAATTCTGAAATCATAAAATCCAACATGGATTTTCTTAGGACTCTAAGGAGTGGGTATCTTGATAAGGAGGCAGGATAGTGGCTTGTTTTTCAACAAGAAGACAATAATAATGTAGAAGAGCCCTCTAAGGGAAAGAAAAAAGAGAAAAGATATATGAGCAAAAACAGAAAAATCAGAGAAGATGGAAACCAAAAAACTGAACAACATATAGGAGAACCTGTAAAATCAGATGGTGCATGTAGGGAAAGCCACCAGCCACATCCAATCTCTCCTAAAAGAATATTCTAGTAGCTAAATTGTAAACCCAATGGAAAGAATAGATAAAAGGCTGATGTAGCTATTAAAAGGAGTAATTAAAATCCAAAGGAGGTGTAGGTTTCTTTTTCTTAAAATGAAAAGGTACCAAATGTTTTAAATTGCTTTTTAAAGTGCAGGATACAGCTCTGTGTGGAATGCAGTACATTTTCTCTTTGGTTCACTCTCCCCAGAATCAGTTTCCAGATTTGTCCAGGTGTCTCTGATGCCAATGATAAAATCCTCTCTGGGCCTGTTGAGAGGATGGATACAGGATAAATGGGTGCTTTAGCAACCAGGTAGAGGCTAGCCTCTGGCCTCAGGCCTGTAGCATCCTGGGAAGGTGGGTTTGGTCCTGAGAGCAGGCAGTGAAAGCTGGGGAAGCTTCAAGGGGGCTGTCAGTCAGATCTGGTTCCCCTTACCAGAGAGGAAAGTCCAGAGAGGAAAAAAAAAAAAGCATTGCGCTCATAAGATTTCTTCATATTCAACCATCCATTTGCTAATACATTCTCTTGACATAAGTAGCCCCACTAAATTCCTCTTTCCTCATCACTAACTCTAAAATGACAGCTTAAGGATTATCCTCTCTGCCATTTACCATGAAACACAGCTCCAAACCAGTTTGTTGTAGGTTTCTGAGCTTAACCACATAGCTCACACTGAGTGGATAATCAATCATTCTATGACTAAATCCATCTGGAACAAATTTGAAGAAGTGGCCATGTAGGTTTTTTTTTTTTAAATTAAACTGAAACCAGAGTTGATCTCTTTTTTCAAAGGTTTAAAAGAAAAAAATATATATAAAACTCAGCAATGACTTTAACCCCCAGAACTCATGTATGTTCTCTGAGTAAGATTGGTTCTATCCTGCCCCCATTTTGGATTTCACTTAATTTTTTAGAGAGATGGTCTTTGAATGCTTTGGAGGAGAGTCCCCTTCCCAGAGAATGAGGTCACAATCCCTCCTTGGGTAGAAGGAAAGGGGGATATTGCGTGGCCAAGTTACCACCATAACTTCATGTTGGTCTTAAATTCCCAAATGCGCAGGGCTCAACTGAAAGATTATGGAACTAAAAGAGCCTGTTTCTGGCCATTCTTGCTGGAACCACTACTTTTTGCCCTGTAAGCATTAAAGGATCAGTTAGATATCATGGGCCTTGGCTTTAAAGAACTCCACCCTTCCCTCATCAGACCCCAAATTGTTCATTTAAATTTAGGTTATAGCTTCTCTTGTCTGCTCTGACATCTGCACCATTCATGCATTCCTTTGTTCAATTTTAAGTCATTTATTCATCAATTCATGCATCAATGTATTCATTTATTATGTAATCAAACTATACTAGATGCCTAGACATACCACCTTTCTTGCAAGGACTTTTCAGGCTATCTGAAGAGGTAAAGCAAGGTTGGATTTAAAAAACATTAAATCATACAAATAATTCAGCTTAACAATTCAGGTCAACAAAACTTTAGTCAAGAGCCTCAGTCCCCACGGAGTCAATGGTAAAAGCAGTGGTAGAGTCCAGCGGAGGGACTGCTTGCTACAATCCGGGGCCATCATGGGCTTTTTAGAAGCAGTGAATGTAATCTGGGTCATGAAGGTTGAACTGGATATAAATAATCCTCAGAAGAGAAAGGGCAGGCTTTGCTGGGTGGATGCCCTATACACAGAATAATAGTGACAATATCTTGTTGCTGTTTGGGGTAAAGGAAAGGGAGGCTATTGTGGGGACTGCCGGAAACCAGATAAGAAAAATCATTGGAGGGACAGTTTATATGAATCCTGAATTCTCGGTTAAGCCGTTTCAATTTAGTGATGTCATAACTTGTGAAAGATTTTGAGCAAAGAGTGACATAATAAAAATGCTACCTCCAGATAGTTGTAGGATGAGGGGGGGAAATAAGTATACACATATGGTTAAATGTGTTAAATCATCTTAATAGGACTGGGATGGGAGATGAGAGTAGATCTTACTTCTTGTAAAGTGAGTGAGTTCCTCAAAAAAGAATTGCATTAATTTTCAAGTACTATACATATGATAACAATGCTGACAAGGATAAAGAGTTTTATCCACAAGGACTATTTTCAGGATCATAATAATTTGTTTAACACCATTTCTAACAGACATAGTCACTATTTTGCATGTAAGTGATGAGTCAAATCCAGAGTCAAAGACGATTCTAAACAAGTTCCACTCCAAGTAGGGTAAACCGTTTATAATATTGTTTAACAATATATTTATTCATAGGTATTACAAAGGAAAACATTAAATAGTCAATTAATAATATTTTGGTGTAATTTCCGCTCCTATGCCCCATGAAATAACCAATTAGGAGCTAAATAAGCCCTTAAATGATCTTCTGAACAATCAGCCTTTCTGCCTCTGCTCACATCCATTAAACTGTAGAATGTTTATTAGTCATAATATATGGCTGTAGGAATACAGAGCAAGTCTCTAACCATAAACTACGTCTGAACATAGACCTTTAACAGCAGTTGCTCTTATTCTAATATGGCTAAGGCTGAGATGCTGTGAAATGCAATGAACGTAACCTAAGCAGAGTCATGCCCTGATTAAAACAAGGTTTTTGCAATTACAGGAAATTATGGCAAGAGGTAATTATCCATAGGCCCACTCTCTCTCTTATAAGTTCCCTACCATCCATTTTGCATATAAGCATGAATGAAGGAATAATCTCATTATAAATAGAGGAGAGCAAAAAGTTCTCCCAGTATGGCTAGGGGAAATGAATTTCCTAGTTAACAATTACCTTCATTAAAAATAAGAATTTAGGGATCCCTGGGTGGCACAGCGGTTTGGCGCCTGCCTTTGGCCCAGGGCGCGATCCTGGAGACCCAGGATCGAGTCCCACGTCAGGCTCCCGGTGCATGGAGCCTGCTTCTCTCTCCTCTCTCTCTCTCTCTCTCTCTCTCTCTCTCTCTCTCTCTCTCTCTGTGATGACTACCATAAATAAAAATTTTAAAAAAAGAAACATTTAAAAATAAGAATTTAAATAGAATACAAAAATGGAAGGAGGGATTTGGGAGTGTTGTTTGGGATTGAGGGTAAAGCTGAACTGCTAAGTGGATAAAGCAAGAATTTAAAATCCTAAGAATATATAGTTTACCTTATGATATAATCCAAAGGAATTTTAACTGGATTTAGATCTCACTTCACTTAGTTGTGATACTGTGTGTGTGTGTGTGTGTGTGTGTGTGTGTGTTAAGACTTCCCAAGAGCTAGAATTTTGCAAAGGTAAAACACATGTTCTGTTTATTACCCTATTTAAGTTTCAATTCTAAGTTCATAAGCAAGAGTCATGCCTGTATTTCTCCCAGAAGTGGGGTCTTCTGGAGATGATGCGTTAGTTGCCTAGATTTACTTTATTCTTTTATACTGGATTTGGGAATGAGTTGGGGAAAGAAAATTTTAACATTTGCTTTGTTAATTACAGTTTGGGAGATGGCACAAGACCACAGACCAAACATCCTATTAACTCAAAGATAATTCAACAAGCCTGAGTTGAGTAACTATTGTGTACAAAGCATAGTAGGTGATGAGAATATAAAAATAAAAGAACTTATAGTGCCTACCCTAAAAAGCTCACAGTCTAGGAGGGAGTGGGCAGTAATTACAATGTGGCATTTTGAATCTCATTTTAAAGACTTTCCAGAAAAGGTGACACCAGGCTTCAGTTTAAGGAAGTTGTAGGAATTGGCCTTAACAAATTGGGGGAAGGGAAGGAGAGAAGGAGAAGGAATGTTCCATGCCTGGAGAACAGCATTTGCTAAGGTCCTAAGTAAGAGACGAAAAAGGGAACAAGTATTCTGTACGATTCAGTGTGTAGTACATGATGATAAGCAAGGATCAAATCATAAGGGCCTTGCATGTCACATTAAAAACTTTGGATTTCATCCTGAAGGTAGTGAAAGTGACATGAGTTTTCATCTGCACTAAGTGAAAGATATCCTATACAAATATGAAACTTCTCCAAATCCAAATGAAGTCCACTCTTTTCACTCACAGAGGAGGGAAACATCATTTACTTTCAAAACATTTCTGAATCCTAACTTCCTTGTAAGTAATTAGGACAGGTTTTATTCTCCACATATAGCAATGCTACAAAGGCAAATTAAGTATAAATTTCTAAAAATAGCACAGCTCACATTTAACCAAATAAAATGCAGTGGGGAAAACATCTTAGCTCAAAGAAAAGTTAAAAACATTAGCATTGGGCTGCTTGGGTGACTCAGCAGTTTAGCGCCACCTTCAGCCAAGGGCATGATCCTGGAGTACCGGAATCGAGTCCTACATCGGGCTCCCTGCACGGAGCCTGCTTCTCCCTCTGCCTGTGTCTCTGCTTCTCTCTCTGTGTGTGTCTCTCATGAATAAATAAAATAAAATAAAATAAAAATAAAATAAACAAAAAACCTCAGCATTAAAAATCCACTTGGCATTTAGTGCATTGTTCTAGGCCATTATGATTTTATCCACCTAGAATATAACTGTAACACTTAAAAGATTTTTACTGCTTGGAGTTTGTTCCATCTTAAAGTTTATACTAAAACTTACTGGAAGACTAATTTGAAAGTAAAATTTAACTCGGCCTTTGCAGAAGCTATGAGAAGTTTTGTACATTCACCTTACTTGGCATGGCATCCCTTAGTCTTGTAAAAAAAAAATGTAATAACAATTGTATAAGTACTATGGAAGCATTGAGTATTACTTATTATGTTTTGCAATGTTGTAATATAATGGTGCCAGAATTTATGCATCAAATCCAATAGAAAGCTCAGTTGGTACCTTCAACACATTAGGGCCATAAAATTTATATAGGCCACTGGTGTGTATATAGGGTAATCCAGAAGATGGTTTCCTAATGAAGAATGCCAGAAATCAGTAGTTGGATCAAAACTTGTTTCGGACCCTGAATCAGATAAAGTGCCAGGGGCACACCTTTACCCTCAAGATGGCTCTACTTAAGGAGGAAGATAGGAGGAGTTATTCAAGACCTCTCAAAAGCAGTTGACTTTCTAGAGATAGCAAACTTGCTGCTACTGCTCTTTCTTAACAAGATTACATCTGTCCCACAGTCAGCTGGATAAGCTGCTTTCTGTAGTGATCTTACACTGACCAAAGGAACCTAGGAAAAGAAGCATAAAGAAGGTAGGTGTGAGCTGAATCTTGAAAAGGAAACTGTCCTGTTAAAGTAGAGGGGTTAGGGAGAGGCTCATGGACAAAGTTAGACAGGTAGCAACATGTGTCTTACACATGGCAATATGTAGCCTGGCCGATGCAGAGGATCATACAGGAATGCATTGATAAGGGGCACCTGGGTGGTACAGTCTGCTGAGCGACTGACTCTTGTTTCCGCTCAGGTCATGATCATGGGGTGTGGGGGTGTGGAGGGGGGTAGAATCGCATCAGGCTCTATGCTCAGAGAGGAATTTGCCTCTTTGCCCCTGCCCCTTGGCCCACATGCACTCTCTCCCTCTCTCTCTCAAAGACATATATGAAATCTTAAAAAAAAAAAGTACATTGGCAAATTGGAATCTAAGGAAAAGGCTAGTTTTTATATTAAAACCAACTAATATGCTGCAGTGAGGCTCAAAATAATCTTATAGGACTTTCTGCATTTTGTCAACATCTAGGTGAGTAGTGATGAGACTAGCTGCAGGTGTAGGGAGTTCGGGGGGCCTGGACAGCAGCCTACCTGCACTGAGGAGATAAAGATGGCAAGGGCACCCTGCTGAGCTCCCAGAGGGTGCACTGGAGAGTCACAGCACTGGGCCAAAGCACTCCCCAACCATTGCTGAAGCAGCAGTGCCCAAGACCTACAACCAGCGGGAGATGTCCTAACACTACCTCAGATGTGGCAGCAGTCGGAGCTCTCAAGTTAGAAGAACGGTCTGCCTAATCAGGATGACACTGAGGAAGGGCAAATGCAAAATTGAGTATTTAAAGAGGAAGGAGTCAGAAATGCAGGATAGAGAAAGAGAAAGAATAAGTAAGAAGATGACAGAAGGAAGTCAGCCTAGCCGTCTGGATTGTCACACTGTCACTATCAGCATATTCTTTTACCTCATGCTTTAAATTCTTTTATTTTTTTCTTAATTTTATCTGTCAAAGCCTTAATCTGGAAATAAGAGTTTGTCATATCCATGTACATAATTTGCCTATAGCTATAATGAAAGCTGTAGGTCATTTAGCTTTTGGAGAAAACCAAAATTAGTATTTCTAAAGAATATTTTCTAATATGCCATGGTTTTGCCATATCACTAGCATAGCATTACAAAACAAAAATTGGCTCCACCTCAGAGTCTCCTGTATGATATGATTGATCAGATGCTTCATCAACCACAAATGATTATGTAGATCACTGTTATGTTTTGTAGAGAATTATGCTCATTTGAAAAGTCAGACATCGATGTTTTCACCTTAAAGTCTTGTCCTTATGAATAAACAACCAGAAATACTTGTGCTGACTTTTTACATGCGGTTATTTCCACTACATTTGAAAATATTCCCCATCTGTTCTTTAGGTCTGATTTATAACTTCATCCCTGCCTTGAAAGATGATGACCCCAATGTCCTTGACATGGCCAATATAATAAAAATTGCTGCTGAAAATTTATATTTTCCTAGATTTTTCGTAGTTGGAACTTGTTCACAGAAGTTCTTAGAGTTACATATAGGTTCTAATTAGAGCTCCAATTATTTTTTTAAAGATTTTATTGATTTATTCATGAGAGACACAGAAGGAGAGAAACAGGCAGAAGGAGGAGAAACCACCTCCTTGCTGTAGCCCGCCAATGTGGGACTCATTTGGACCCTGGGATCACATCCTGAGCCGAACAGACACTCAACCGCTGAGCCACCTAGGCATCCCTAGAGCTCCAATTAAAGCTATGTTTGCTAAGTAGTCTTTATAAACCTTAACACTCCATTGCTGTGAAGGGGGTCCTATAGCCATTAACTGTCCTTTCATATCACAAAATACTGTGAAATGCAAAAGTTGCTAGATATTTCTTTGCTTTTGTATCTCTCGTTTGAATGTTTGCAATTTCCCTAATGAGAAATGGCTTTAAGAAAGAAAGGCTGGTTTTGCCTATTCTCCTATCTGTTCATCTGGAATATGCCAAAGGAAGGGAGGTCATTCAAGGCTGTAATGATCTTCCTGATTGGATTTCAGTCATAACCGACCACATTCAAAATATGACCCTGAATAAGGAAGCAAAGATAGGATGTGTAATTATATACAAGTGCATAGCAAAATATATTAAAAGCCCTAACTTTCTGCAGTTTTTTGCTTCCTTCAGTCTGTAGACAATAGTCTGATTTACACCAACTCATAGCCATGTCACAATGTTAAGTACAATTTATTGAGCACCTAGTGTCAACCAGATACCATTTGAGGGGTGTGTTATTTCAATTAGTACTCACAATAACAGTATGAAATAGGTATTATCCCTACTTGACAGATTTTGTCATTGAAACTTGGAAAAATTAAATAACTTGACCTGAACACACACCTAAAATGTGGTGTTTCTTGGATTCAAACTGAGACTTATTTTATACTAAAACCTGTGATCTTACCCACTCTTCTGTCTCAGTCATATTTCATATCATTCTGTCTCAAGTTACGTAAGAAAAAAAATTATTCTCTGGTTCTCAGACTTTCGAAAAAGATCAACAAGTCCTCCCATAAACTCTCATTCTTGGAATAATAAATTCTTGGAGTAATAAGGTTTAAAAAAAGCTAGCACAAGCAACTAAAGAAACGATCTCGAGTAAGATAATTTAGAATTAAAAAATCTTATGAAGTAAGAAAATAGTATGATTGTTGTCATTATGAAAGCCCTGAAAGAGATCCTTAGTTGATAGGTCCTACCTATCTGGCAGCCTCACAGTCATCCACATTAACCACATACATGCCTGAAGCCAAAGATTTTCATTTAAAGGTTTCCATAAACAAATGATTACATTTCTAGGGAAAAATAATTCCAGGCTAATTTTAAAATTAACAATATGAATTGCTCAATTTTTCCATTTTCTTCTAAAATGAAAACTTGGAATATGATAGACTCTACGGATGTGTTCCATGCAGTAACCAATTAAAAATATATATATAGGGATCCCTGGGTGGCGCAGCGGTTTAGCGCCTGCCTTTGGCCCAGGGCACAATCCTGGAGACCCGGGATCGAATGCCACGTCCGGCTCCTGGTGCATGGAGCCTGCTTCTCCCTCTGCCTGTGTCTCTGCCTCTCTCTCTCTCTCTCTCTCTGACTATCATAAATAAATAAAAATTTAAAAAATAAAAATATATATATGTTCATATATATATATATATATATATATATATATATATATACAGATCTAAGAACATAGTCTTTTTTTCCTTCCGTGTTTATGCATGCCAAAAAATTCCCTTAAAAACTGATTTAGCTTGGCATCTACCTTTAACATATCAACTGTATAACTGGAACAGGTCCATCTCCCTTTGTACTATATAGACAGAGAAGCCATGTATTGGGCGTGTTTCCCCATGAGATTTTTTTCAGAGTTTATGCTGCCAAATAGACATTAAGCAAGTCTAAATTCCTGAAAGTATGTAACTTTACAGGTACACAGTAGTGCATTTAAACATTTAAGAGAACTTTCTATTCATCTCACTCTGCTAACAGAGCCATTTAATCCTGAAAGATGAGCCCATTTTTAGACCCTCCTTTGATTCTACAGGTCAGAAGCCACTGCTGAAAAATGAAAAAAAGGAAGGTGGGGGAGAAATAGAAACCTATGATCATGGTCCCCAAAAAAGCAAGAGCATATTTGTTCAGGTTTCCCAGGATCCAATATTTTAAGGTAGAGAAGGCAAAAGAGGTAAGAGCTGGAAAATGAATATTTTCTACAACAGAATCCAGGAATTCAGTAAAATGAACCTTAATTTCAGATTTTTAAAACTGAAAGAGATTTTGGGATGCCTGGGTCGCTCAGTGGTTGAGCATCTGCCTTCTCAGGTCATGATCCCAGGGTCCTGGGATCAAGTGCCGCATCACACTCCTTGCAAGGAGCTTTCTTCTCCCTCTGCCTATGTCTTTGCCTCTCTCTCTGTGTCTCTCATGAATAAATAAATAAAATATTTAAAAGAAAACTGAAAGAGATCTCAAAGGACATACAGTCCACAAATTTACCAGTCATCCTTACACAGGGGCCCTGCTAATCTTCTCTGTATCATTCTAATTTCAGTATATGTGCTGCTGAAGCAAACACAGAGAATATATAGTCCAAACATAATTTTGTCTCTGATGGAAATGTAAGGTAAAATGCCCCAAATTCATTTAAAAGTCCAAAGACTATTTTATATATGCTAGCCTGAGAAATCTGTAGGATTGAAACACTCATAGGGTCGTCAATAGTTTTATTGAACAATATTTTCTTTAGTTCTCTATTGCCTTTAGGTACCTTGAACTCATGGGAGTTATTTGAATGCTATTACTTCACAGCACTGAAAGTGCCTTCACATAGACAGGAGGATATCCCATAGCCTATATATGTCAGCACAAGTTATAAGCAAGTTAAATTCAAACATGCATGATAATTCATGAATAACTTGGGGAAAAGTGACAACTATAGTATCAATTTGAAACAAAACCAAAAAGTCAAATCTCACTTAGTTTAATGGTGTATGTCAGCTACCCCACTATTAAGTAAGCCAGCATTCTGAATTTCCCTGTCTTAAACCTTGTAGTTAAATTGAGATTGTAGGGATCCCTGGGTTGCTCAGTGGTTTAGCGCCTGCCTTCGGCCTAGGGCGTGGTCCTGGAGCCCCAGGATCAAATCCCGCATCGGGCTGCCTGCGTGGAGCCTCCTTCTCTCTCTCTCTCTCTCTCTCTCTCTCTCATGAATAAATGAATAAATTTTTAATTAATTAATTAATTAATTAATTGAGATTGTATAACTCTAGAAAAAGTCTCTCTCTGTCTCTCATGAATAAATGAATAAATCTTTTTAAAAAAATAAATAAATTGAGATTGTATAACTCTAGAAAAAAGTTTTAAGAACTGAGAGTGAAACTGAGGAGGAAATTGCTAAAATATGGACTATCATTGATTTTTACACAACTATTTTAAGAATATTCTAATTATCTACACCCCTAAGGTTCATAAATGTAGATACATATTCATATGAGTCCACATAAAGACTTGACATTTCCAAACCACATCACATTTGACACTTCCAAAATCCTTCAATACAGGCATCAGAAATGTAAAGAATGAGAAGATACAGCTTATAAAAATGCTTAACAGATTGAAGTAGCAAATAAATTTGCAGTCAAATGCCCTCTTTCTTAAAGAGGAAAGCAGGGATTTTTTTGTGATTCTAAGGCAATACTCTAATTGTTAAGGATAATTCCCACTCCTGATTTGTAAGTTTAGTCCTTTGAGGACAATTGAAATAATGGTGTTTCTGTAAATGCCAAATCCCAAGGGTTACAGGAACCTAAAGAGACATAAATTAAAGTAAAAAAAGAAGTTGGAAAAAAAAAAAAAGAAGTTGGTAACTCTGGGAAACAAAGAGTTGCAGAAGGGGAGGGGGGGTGGGTGGAATGGGATAACTGGGTGATGGGCACTGAGGAGGGCACTGGATGGGATGAGCACTAGGTGTTATACTATATGTTGGCAAATTGAATTTAAATTTTTTAAAAATGTAAAAAAAAACAAAAGAAGGTTCACAATGCAGATGGTTACAGAAAAAAAAGTTTAATAGTATATGAAGCATTTGGACGTAAGCCGATAGTTGTTCAAATTTAACATTTTAGTCACTGAATAATCTTATGCCTTAGAAAGCTGTAGAGCCTACCTTCCTGAAAAAAACATTTATACAAGACAAGAAATAATAAGTCTGGGTTTTAACTGCCACATTGCTCAAGGAAGAGGGATAAAATAAATAACTGTTTAAGATGAGATCTTTCCTGGCAATACTTTATCATAGAGCAAGGTTTTCAGATATTAGAGGATAAATTATGAAAGCATCAATGTCAACATGGCAACTCTACAAAGATATATGTATGTATGTCCTGTGTCAAATGAGAGAAGGCACCGATATTCATTCAATGTTGTTGAATCCTTACAACTTTCTATATTCAGGTCGATGTGGCTTCTATTTTTCAATTTTATAAAGATTTTAGTTCTTCAACAGAGAGAGAGAGAGAGAGAGAGAGAGCTAGTGGAGGTGCAGAGGGAGAGGGACAAGATGACTCTGGGCTGAGCACAACTTGGGGCTTGATCTCAAGACCCTGAGATGGTGACCTGGGCCAAAACCAAGAGTCAGACCCTTAACCAACTGAGCCACCCAAGGGCCCTATTTTTCAGTTCTTTAACATTTTCAAACTCAGAGTAGAGTGCACAGTACAATGAATATGGAACACCCACCATCCAGATTCTAAAATCGTTAACATTTTGCCATGTTTGTATGCAGTGCCTTAACACCATTTTTAAACACAGATAACTGGTCAAATCCCCACCCACTGTGGAGATCCACACTGCACCACTTGCATATTTCTGGTAATAGGAACCTCACTACTTCCTAATATATTAAAGTGTCTAGTAACCATGTTCCTCTCTCAGACTGAACTAAAATCTGCCTTCCTTAAATTTCTACCCTTTTATTCTAGTTCTGCCCTTGGAAAGATACGGTCAAGACTTTTTCCTTCTTCTCTAAGTGGCCCTTTAAAACCCTAAAGTTCGCTTTCATAACAGACTATCTCAGATACAAATCTTATTTGTATTTTCTTCTCTCTTAAATTGAATAGAGTGGGGGCAGAAAGAAGGAGATGTAAAGAGAGAAGGAGGGGTTATCAACCTTCTGAAGGGCTGGCCCTTTTTTCCCCAAAAAGGTTTCATATGTGATATTTTCGTTTTCATTCAGTTTCATGTAGTCTCAAATTTAGTTGTTTGGAAGTGTACATCTTCTTTTCCCAAAAAAAGGGGGATTTTTCTAGTTTCATTGTGGTAATTGCTGTCTTTTCCATCACATTTGCATTGTAGTGAGGGAACAAAAATCCATATATTGTAATTTTTGACATGTATTTAGACTTTCCAGCATATAATCATTTTCTTTTAACATTCTCTCAATGCTTGAATAGGATATGTATTCTGTCCCGTGTTCTATATTATGTCAAGTAGGTCAAAGTTTGTCATCTGTTATTCATATTTTCTATTCATTTCTGAAAATGTATGTTCATTTAGTTACTAAGAGAAGTATGTTAAAATCTCTTAGTGTAATTGTGTGTATTCATTCTCCCTCTAGTTTTACCTATTTGTGCTTTGTCTATCTATATGGAGGCTGTGTGATTAAATGCAGTTAAATTCTGAATTTCTGCATTTTCCTGATAAACCAAAACTTTTGTTACATAGTATTTTTTATTCTTTAGTAATCTTTTTTTCCCTTAAAGTCAACTTTGTCTGATATTAATATTGCAAAGCCAACTTTCTTTTAATAAGTGTTGGCATAGTACATTTTTCATCTTTTTCTTTCAACCTATCTTTTCTTTTCATCCTTATATTTAAATTGTTTCTCTTGAAACAGCATATTTAGGTTTTGTTTTTATAATCAACCTGAGAATTTTGGTTTTTAGTAAGATCTTTCAATCTGCTTACATTAATGCAACTATTGCTATGATTAGGTTTAAACTACCCTTTTACTATTTGCCTTCTGTTTGTTCTGCACATTTTAGTTTCCTTTTCTTTCCTCTCTTGCCTTCTCTCTAAAATAATGGACCATTTTGTATTATTCCATTTCTCCCCTGTATTAGATTTGTAGTTTTATGCTTTTACTATTCCTTTAGCTTTCCCATAGGGGTATTTTAATATGCATATTTGATTTATCAAAGTCTAAAATAAATTAGTAGTTTTACCTCTTCCCTGACAATGCAAGGATCTTCAAACTCTATTTACCCTCCTGCCAACTTATTATTCTCATGTATTTTAATTATAAATATTTTATAAATCCCAAATATGTTATAAATCCCAAATATGTTATAAATCCCCAAAGACCTTCCTATTATTGTTTTATACAGTCAGTATTCATTTAGATTTACTCACATATTTATCCTTTCATTGCTTTTCATTGTGCTGGAATTTTGAATCAAAAAGAGAAAGGAATTTAGTGCAAATTTGATGAGTTCCACCCCTCCTTCATCCTACCTCTCTGCTTCATTTGGAATTCAGAAAAACATAAGGGCCCTAAGGCATATGGTGAAACATTGTGCAGAAACATCATAAGTAAGATGTAATGAAATGGGTAGGAAAATATACACAAGAAAGTAACATGCTCTGAAGGCAAGAAGCACAAAGATACGCTTTATTTAAAAAGCCTTAAGCAGTTAATGATTTGGAGAAGTATTGCCAAATTACACTCAGCAAATTTAGTAGTATGCCCCAATTTAGTGGGCACAAAAGCTGTTTATTGTTGAATGAACAACAAGTTTAATGTAATTGGTTTCATACAATTAGGAGGTCACCAAGCCATGCTTGTTATAATTGGCATTGCCATAGCCAGGGGCTTGTGCGACCTCAAGCGATGATTGGCCTGAAGGAGTAAGCCAAGAATGTGTGTGCTTTGGGCTAGGGAGACTGACTAATCTGGCTGCAAGGCTCACGGAGGGGGCCAGGAATCAAGTCACAGTGCTTAGGCAAGGCCCGGTGGACTCAGCTGAATGTAGTCTCCATTCAGTTCATTGCACTCCGGGGATTTGATCTAGAGCTAGGGATGGAAGTTGATCGAGAGGATCGAGGTAAAGAGGTAGGGCACCAGGAAACTACAGTTATTAAAATATCAGTTCAGAGGCATCCCATAATCAGATGGGATCATAATTACTCTGAAAGCCATCCAGTTTGAAGCTGGTCTCCAGCTGGTATAGACTGGGCTTGACCTTTCACACAGACCATCTTTAATTCCTGGTATTGAGCCACTCTAAAGCAAAGATTAATGGTGCTACTTATTACAAAATACAGTTTTTTTACCTCCACAAGGTTGTGGATTGATGACTAGTTGTAATATCACTCCAAATACCAGAGTCATCTTTTCCCAAACATGTTTTTAATGGATAATTAAGTTTAAGAAGCAAAAAAAGGAAGTTTAGCTGGGAATGACATACTCAAGAGATGCCAGAGAACACTCCTGATGATTAGCAATCATTTATCAGTAGAAAATGTTTTTCCTTAATATTCTGAAAACAATAAGCTTCACTTTGCCAGTTGCAAAAAGAGCTGAAGAATAAGTAAGGCCTTTGTTCCCTTGCTTGTTCTGTTTTAGCCTGTGAGCAGTTGGTTCATTTGGTCTGTGTGTAGTACAGATGAGTCACAAATTGAACTGGTCATGTGTGCCACTTGGTTTTCTCCCCATGTTCATGAACTGCATGTCTAACCTCATCCCATCGTCTTGCAGATGAACCCCACTAGCCACAGAGGAGACTGGGTGAGAAAAGGTCAATTTGCAGTGCAAATCAGTCATCATTGCTGGAAAAGCAACTCCGTACGTGTAGCATAATTTTTCCTATGAGAACAGCATATTTCAAGGTTCTGATAGAACACAGTGCAATGACAAGGACTTCCAGAACACTTGATTCACCACTTTATAAAACAAAGAAATGAACTATCAGTGAGGCTAATATTTGTTGATTTTGGTGATATTTTTGTTTATCATTTAAAGCACACCAAATTATTAACAATCTGTTTTGCCAGAACAGATAAGAATCTAGAACTATAAATCTACTGCTGGCCATAGATGAAGACAGTTCTCTTTTGTTACTTAATATCAGTATTTATTTTCTCCACGAGAACTGCTTAGCTTGGGCGAATTCTAGCTGATAATTTCAGAAGGGTGAAAAGCTAACTAGAACTGGGCATTTAGCCCAGATAAATCTGATTCCAGTACTATGAAAGAAGCAGCAAGGGAAATAGAAAGTCTTTGACAAAAATTGTTGATAATTGGCTAAGGACTGGGGAGGGAAACAGAAGACTTGGAGAGCTATGAATGTTATTCTAATGTAGAAGAAAGACACAAGGGAGGAATCTAGGCACTACAGATGAACGACCCTCTTTTTACTTCTAAGAAAAATTAAATATATATACATATACATATACATATACATATACATATACATATAAAACTATAATTAAAGGCCTGCTATCCAGAGTTCTTAGGAAATAAGTCTTTCTGGAAACCAAAATTGCAGGGACAAAAATGGAAATCTGGGGTTTGAATTTCTACTCTGGGTAACCTTAGGCAGGTTACCTCACAAATCTACACTTCAGTGACATCCTCCTGCCTCATCCACAAATTGTGCATGATGTGACCACTTATTCCACTGAGCTGTTATCAGGATGAAATCAGAGGCTCACTGATCTAATTTTCTAACCAAATAATAGATGTTTAAATATTGCTAAGCATTTACCTATTTTTACACCAGTTAATTTTAGAATTTTAACAAATTTGTGTATGGTTATATAAAATATCACACACTGCTTTCTTAATCAAAATTTAAGCAACATAATTTAATGTCTTGAATACTCAGATTATCATTAATAGGAGCCATGAATGGATGAAGAAATAGTAAAACAGCAATGCTCTCAGCACTTGTTGAGATAGCTCCCACTTTCCAGGATTATACTGAAAAATAAGATGAAGACCCAAAATAACAATAAGATCCTTACCCAATGAGTCCTTTTTATTTGAAAAGTTTTATAGAGTAAATAGAAAAGGTGCTGAGAACTAATTTACCATCCTGTCATGAGAAAGGATTAGGACCAATTATTCTGAACAGATGGGTATCTATCTAAGTTGTTAAGAAAAGGAAGAAAGAAAGGAAAGAAGGAGGGTAGATAGGTGGGAGGAGGGAAGGAAAGTGGCTAGGAATAAAGTAGCTCCTTCTCACAGCAAACATGAATCCTTGACCTTTTTTTCTACTTTACTCTATTTATGAGATTAAATTAGTATGGTTGCAGAAGATTTAAGAATGTAAATCTGCACAGATGAAGAAATAGCAGCGACTTGAATTTAACCACTGCCTTTGCTTTAACCACAGGACCTCAAAGGACAGCACCAAGTAATATTCACAAAGCATGCACAGTGCTCCCCACAGACCTAGTAAAGATGTGGATATTTTACTCTGAGGATTTACAGTTTAGAGACAAAAAGATATATTTTGAAGATTCTGAACTTTAAAAAAAATCTTTGCATCATTAAGGATGAACAGTCTATTTTACAGACGGAGAAACAGAGAAAAAAGAATTGATGTCATGGTCCTAGATCACCTGGGCAGTGACAGATGCAAAATCATTTCAGTCCCTTCCTTCTATTCACGGTGTTCTCCTCCCTGGTCAGTGGTGGCTTATTCCAAAGTAGTTCTGAACCATTCCTTAAACCTAAAGCAGCGAAGTCTAAATGGTAATCTAAAGCATTTAAGGTACAGAAAATGTTTGCCCATGAAAACACACTGAATGTCCATGTCGTGGTAAGTTATCAAATTATGAAAAGAACATTGCAGAGATTAAAATGTTGCATAAGAGAGAGAAAGCAGCATGAGTCAGGGGTTTGGGAAATATGAGTCAGAATGACGGGAAGCAGCCAAAAACATAGAGAATGAGGGCCTAAGCAGGGACTTAATGGACACCACAGAGATGTGGACACAGTCACCTCCATTAACTTTTGAGAGGAAACCAAATATGTGGTTCCATAGACTGCGGGTCAGCGTGATAAAGAGGCTAGGAGTGAGAGCTGAGCAAAGATCAGACTGCATTATTTGAAGCAATGATGGTGCCAAAGTCAGCAAGAAAGGGACCTACAACAGTATAAATCACTAGGAGGGAGAGTGTGGGCACATTTTTGAAAAATGAGGGAATCACCAAATACTGCCCTTAGCTATTCTTAATGCATTAGAATGATGAAATGTGAGTTGATTTACGTGTTGTGATATTTTAGGAAGCACACTCTATTATTTTGTTCTTTGGCTATGTTTACATTAGGCTGTGTCTGCATAGTTCAGAGCTGCTCCCCGTGGTGTCCAATTCAAATTCCAATCCCACCTTTAAGGCCCTGCTTATGACTTGAGCTACCACTTTATGAGCACCTTCAAGCAGGCACTGCAGCAGGCTCCTCACACACAGCCCCTCCAGCCATGCTGACTCCAGCTGTCCTGCAGACCACATTGGTTTTATTGGATGTTTTCTAATGCAGCCTGCCTCCTGCCTAGAAATAGCCTCCTCACCTTCTTCAAAATGCAGCTCAAAACTCCCCTGGCCTGGCACACCTTCCACAGCCACCCACCTCTGCTGCTGCCTTATGCCTCCTAGTTTCTGCACCTCTCAACACCATTGCTTTCCTACAGTTTCCATGTGCTGACATCTTGCTGATTTTACTGTTTCTCACATATTTCCTGTTACTCTTTCTTGTAAATGATTAGTTCCATAAGACAAAACACTGATCCTACTTCCCTCAAACTCTAGGCATCAGTTCCCAGCACACGGTTATCATTCACTCATCCATTTATCGAACAAACATTTATTGAAAACCCACTGTTTCATGCACTCTGCTAGGCATTAGGAATACAGAAAAAAAGTGAGATGTAGACCCCATCCTCAATGTGCTTGGGGCCAGGGCCCAGGGAAGGTGTTAACTGATTGCTTAAGAACCTAGTGAGCTTCACTGTCGAGGATAAATTATAGTTTAAAAGCAAAACAAAAACTCCTCTCCCTGGAGTACTTTTTCCTAGATTACCAGGGATATCATGACTGACCTGAGTTGTTTCCTTATGAATAAGGCAGTGCTTTTGCCACTCAGGATATTCCTACCACAGAAGCCTTTTCTAAACGAAAAGCCTGGGAAAACGAGGTCTTCTGGTACACCAGCACAGGAATGTATATTCTGCTTCGAGTCTCTGACATAGATGTATGTTTTCGTGACTCATCACATTAACTCTCTGATATTTAAGACAAATAGAAATGCATACAAGTAGAAAGGAAGAGTGCAGAGGTGCCTGGCTGGCTCAGTTGGTGGGACAAGCGACTCCTGATCTCTGGGTTGTGGGTTTGAGCCCTATCTTGGGTGTAGAGATTACTTAAAAATAAAATCCTGTAAGAATAAACTGTAAAAGACTTTAACAAGACATAACAATTCTTATATGACTTTCTCATATGGCATATGCTCTATGAATAAATAATAACAGGGTCTCAAAGGGCAACTTTTAAAATAATAAAATTGTGTCACTTAAGTAATGGTATGAATTGACAGTATAATCGAAGATAATACAAAGAAATCCTATTTGTCTATGTGTTATTAGATAAACTGCTAAGAGCAAAGGAGAGGACAAATATTCTCAACTTGATTTAGAGAAGCTCTCAATGAAAATGTAGTCAGTTCATTTCCTAGAAGATCCAGCTCCAGGTATATGACAAAGCACATGCTCAACTTCTTTGGAATAATTTCTTGAAGGGAATTTCATGAAGTTGTATTTCATTGAATTTCAGGAAGTTTCCCATCCAAAAATTAAAGTGAGTCCAAGTATGTACAAAGTGTGTTAAAAATATCATCCATCGGTGTTAGGTGCAGTGAGTGCTATTGCGGTTTTGTTGGTTGTTGTTGTTGTTGTTGTTGATAGAGAAAGGAAAAGAATATAGTGACAGTGAAGGCAGTGATTTTTTTTAAATTATTAAGTTATTTTAACTCACTGAATATTTTTATTCAATAATCCTTTTCAGAAGGTAAATGAACCTGGTTCTTAAGAAGGAGTAGGTCCAGGTAGCACAATTTTTATGTTTAAAATCTATTTAATTGATATATTAAGTCCACTGGAAATATTGGCTTATTTATCAAAGAGCCTTAGAACTGAATAAGAAAGTAGGAAGGAAACTGTAGGATATAGGGAATGCAATGGGGTGGAGGCAGTTTGCAGAGAGGTCTCAGAAAGAAAAGCCACAGTCACTGGTGAGGCCTCCCTTAGAAAATGCAGCAGACAGCCCCAGTCCTTGATCTTTTGCCAGCATGCACTGAGGAACTTGCCACATCTGAATCTCACATTTCGGTATCTCTCAGGGCTGTTATCACTGCAAATGCTGGCAGATGCTCTTGACATAAAACAATAGGAATTCTGCTGTCATTTCTGCATTAGCGAGTCATAAAGCTCTGAAAGAAACCCCAGTAGAAATGTTTTCATCAAGTGCATATGAGAATATAATAAAAGACAGAAAAAAGACCAGATAATTTCAAAAAAAGATCGTAGCCCCTCTGTGTGGTACCTTACAAAGGACAGAGTTAGAATCACTGATTTGAAAATGATGATGATGATGACGGTGGATTACAAAACAAAAATAAAAAACAGTAACAAAAAAAAGTTCTCCAAAACTTTAAAACCAGGTTCAAAGAATCATGTTAAGTAGATGCTTTTATAGGGTATTATCCAATAAATGGCCATACATCCCTAAAGTAGTTTTCACCTCCCCTCTCTCTTTCTTTTGGGAAAAATGTCTGTTATCGTTCAAATCCAGTATCAGAGGATAACTCTTAACCACAGGAATCTCCCACATTCTTACACTGGTAGTGTGAGTACAGCAGTTCTCCCTGAAAATAGAGCGAAAAGCAGCAGAAGCCACTCTCTGAGCTTCTTTAAAGGAAGGCAGGAATTGAGAAATACCTTCTAATTACTGATGGCTCATCTTTTGTATTGAATTTTAGCCCACTGTTTGTTCCAAAGCACCACCCTGGGTTTACCACATTGATGATCTAAGGTTCCCTAAGCCTGTCTTAGTTTTTATGCAAAATTTGTCATCTAGGAATTCCAAGTTTGATGATATTTTTTTAACAAAGCTTAGACCCTTCAGTTGTTGAAGAATGCCAAAATCACATAATCCTTTCATCTTCTTAACTCACCTACATAACTTTGTAATGTGAGAGAGTTATTGAATGCGAAGGTAATGTTGAAAAGGCAAAATTAAATTTCACTTATAAATCACCGTAATATAAATGCACATGCATAAATTCATATCACCTTTGATTCCAAAGAAACTCATTATAACAGATTCATTATATTGTGACGAGCATTTTTTACTTTTCTAAAACTATAATCTACTACTCCTTTGGGCACATTTAGTAAATTAAAGAATCGCTTTGGGAAAATATCTTTTTTAAACTATGAAATGCTTTGGGAAAATATGTATTTTAAACTACACCAATCTATCTCTCCTAGAGAAATATGATCAAGTTGAATCCTTTGCATTTTGAAATTTGCAATGAAAGGGGTTTTTTTTTTTAAGATTTATTTATTTGAGGGAGAGAAAGAGCATGTGCATGAGCATGCTGTGGAGGGAGCGGCAGAGGGAGAGGGCAAGAGAATCTCAAGCGGACTCCACACGAAGTGTGGAAGCCTGACACAAGGCTCGGATTCCATGACCCTGAGATGATGACCTGAACTGAAATCAAGAGTCAGATGCTCAACCAACTGAGCCACCCAGGCACCCCTGCAATTAAAGTTTAATTAAAAGGCAACAGGAAATACATAGTATTAAAGTTTGATTTATACCTGGTTACTGGACAGTTCTTTATAGACTTGTCAATGTAAATGATCTCAAATGCAACATATTGTGTAGAAAAAGCAAGTATTATACAATTTATTTAGCTTTAAAGCACGCAACACAACACTGTATATTCTAATGGATGCATATCTATATAATTAAAGTATAAAAACCTTTCAGGGAAGGATTCACACCTACCAGGACAGTGGTAGGTGAGCAGATAAAAAGATAAGAATACAGTAAAGCTTTAGTTATGTCTCGAATGTTTTATTTCTGAAAATAAAGTGAGCCAAGGCAAACATGGCTAATGTTAGCCTGTGTTAAATCTGAGTCGTACACACTGGCATCTATGAAATTATTTTCCAAATGTTTGAAATCATTTATCATTTTAAACATTTCTAATATAATATTACAGAGTATTGCCTTAATAAAGTGAAAACTTTATTTCTTTTTAAAAAGTATGATGGGGCATCTCTGTGGCTCAGTCAGTTAAGTGTCTGCCTTCAGCTCAGGTCACGATCTCAGGGTCCTGGAATGGAGCCCTGCATCAGGCTCCTGCTCAGTGGGGAGCCTGCTTCTCCCTATGCTACTCCTCCTGCTTACTCTCTCTCTCTCTCTCTCTCTCTCTCTCTCTCTCTCTCTCGTGCTCTCTCTCTCTCTCTCTCTGTTAAATAAATAAAATCTTTTTTAAAAAAAGTATGATGGCAATTCAATATAAGGAATATAGTTAATAATACTGCAATAGTACCATTGTATGGTAACAGATGGTAGCTAGACTTGCTGTGAATATAACATAACGTATAGTGTTGTCTAACCACTATGTTGTGCACCTAAAACTTATGTCATTTATGCGTCAGCTACACTTCTTCGGGTTTTTTTTAAATGGAGGAAATAGTAACATCTGCACAACCAACTCAAACTTTGTGCTGGCTGTCTTTACCAGACATAGACGAGTGCACTGCAGGGACCCACAACTGTAGAGCCGACCAAGTGTGCATCAATTTACGAGGCTCCTTTGCCTGTCAGTGCCCCCAGGGGTACCAGAAGCGGGGAGACCAGTGCGTAGGTAAGTACAGCAGAGCAGTAAGCAAAATTCTATCCTAAACCTCTTGTTTAAACCCATCATTCAAAGCAAAGCATTCATATTTATTTGGAGAATGATAACTCCAACTGCTTGTTCTGTCATTGACTACTGGACCATTTTCCACATTAATAAGAAAGAGCTAACTTAAAGGGTGAGCACGTTCTGGATTTCAAAATGTTGGTTCCATGTTAGACTAAGCTGAAGCAGAAATTTGGAGTATGAATGAGACCACAAAAGCAACCGAGGAAATAATTTTAAATTAGCTGTTTGGTGGCCACAGCACCAAAACATTGACGATGTGACCTTCATTCACTGGTTCATAAAATAGCATAGCTTATAGGGCACATGAATGAAGTTCAAATCCCAACTCTGCTCCTAACTCATTTTGAGGCTTTAGACAAATGACTTACATACTCAGGAGCTCATGCGTGGGAGTGCTCAGAGCTGAGGCAAGTATTGCACGGAATAGCTGTGTGTATTATTGTGTGATGAGTTAACAGAAGTGTACTAAACATTCGGTGTGTTGCAACTGGGTGCAGTGCTGGAAAGGCAAAACCAAGTATAGCGTGTGCCTCTACTTGAGAGCTCTCACTTGAGGTACCTGAGGACAGGAGCCAGGTCTGATTTGTGTCACTGCTGTCTCCCCGGAACCTGAAAAAGTGCCTGCCAAGTAGATGCTCCATGCATTTTTTTTTTCAATTGGCAGGAAGAACACAGTATGAAGAGGCTGACTGGCGAATAAGTAAACAGTAAAAAGTAAATGTGTTCCAGGTTCTGTCATGAGGTCCAGCACTAGGAGTAAAACGTCCTAATTGAATCCCTGTGTCAGTTGTATTCATGTGATATTCATGGTGATTTACATACTACCGTTTAACATACATCAGTGAAGAGTCCTTATTTTCTCTTTAGAACAGAGGGATAAGAACATGGGGATAGGAAGCTAGAATTAATTTTCGCCTGAAAATGTTAGCTCTTGACATCAAGATGTCAACACTGAGCTCCTTGAGGGCCTGGTTCTGCCCGCCATGGGGCTGTGCCCAGGTGCTGGGGTGAGTGCCCAGCCTCTGTGGAAGGCCCAGGGTTTGTGTGACTAAAACTGTGATTTGGAAGATTGTGTGGAAAACTGGACAGGCACCAAAGTTTTGCCCAATGGATTAGTCAGGAAAATAAACAATTGAGGGTATAAAAGGTAAAGAGAAAGAACTAACTCAACTTACTATGGGAACAATTAAAGGGAATAAAATGTGTAATTATAGCCCTATAGGATCTGGTAGCAGGAAACATTCTTAAATCCAGATCTAATCATGGGGCTTCTCTGCTGTTCCCCTCACCCACATTTGCCAGCAGAGCATATAAGGTCTTCCTCCATCAGATCCTTGTCCAGTTCTGTTGTACCAACACCATTCTTCCTGCAAAAATATTACACTGCAGCCTTGTCTACTAAAGTTCCGCACAAACATCATGCAGTGTCACACCTTATTGCCTCTACCTAAGCTCTTTTAGCATCAAAAACATGTTTGCCCTGGCAAACACCTATTCAATTTCCAAATCCCAGTTCAGGGTCACTTCCTCTGGGAAGTCTTCCATGATTTAACCAGATATGATAAGTTCCTCCCTCCTCTGCATCACTACTTCTCAAACCTTGATGAGTGTTTTTTTTTTTAAATTTCCAGTCTATTGTAGATCAATACTACTAAAAGTAAAATAAAAAATGTTGTAGCAACACCAAATTGCTATTCCTAAACACATATTCTCAACTTCTATACTTATTTGTAGCAGGCTGTTCCAAATAATCCATGAACCAACAGTGGTCAGCAGGCCACTTGAGTAGAATGGTGCTCTGTCTGTCCCTTGTACAGCTTTCTACATTGATCTTACCATTCCTTGCAATAATATGTTTCCATGCCATTCTTCATGCTAGACAGAGTATAAAGAATGTATTTATCATCATTATAAGACTATAGTGCCAAACACAATGCTTGCAAATAACAGTGATTCAGTGGGTATTCACTGATTGAGAAGACGTGCATGATTTATTTATCAAGTATTTACTGATACTGTTCTAAGTGCTGGTACACCATGATGGTGTACCAGATACTGTTCTAAGTGCTGGGCCTTCATGGTGAGCAAACATATTTTACAGAATCATGTCCCTCATGGAGCTATTAGGAGGGACTATTTTTACAAATTAGCTGTCAATAGGGGCCCCTGGCTATAATACTGGGTACAGGATGAGCTATGCTAAAATTGTTCTTAATCAATATGAAGTCTGCACACACATTCAACTAATGTTTATCGAGCACCTACTATGCCAGACCCTGTTCCAGGCATTAAGCACATAGCAGTGAACTGACAAAAATACTCTACTTTCATCTGAAGAGAAGACAGGTCTTATTTGCCATGCATTATAGTGAGGGAGACAGACAAGAAGCAAATAACACATAACACAATATCAAGGAGTGTCAATGGCCACAAAAAATAGAAAGCAAGAAAAGGTGACAGATGGGACAGAAGAAGCCATTTTATATGGATGAACAGAGATGGCCTCCCTGAGGTGACATTTGAGCAGACACTTCAAATAAATGAGGTGGAAAGCCATGTCAATGCCATTACCTTTGATTTCAGTATTCAAGTGAAATCAAATATATTTTGCAGCCTATTAATAACAGGTGCCATTTATTTTTACCTGTTTTTTTGCAAAGAAATTTGCCTATAATTTCATGGTATCCTCCCAACAAGTCTACCACATTGTTGTATTATCACTTACAGAAGAGAAAATTGAAGCTCTGAGAAGACCATGCTAGTAATTGCCAGAACAAAGATTCATCTCAGGTTATCCTGAGGCCACTTGAGCCTACCACTTCCCACAGTTTTAGACAGAAGAACTCAACATAAAGTATTGTTTTGTTTTTGTTTTTTACCATAAGGAAGTGTCAGTCTTATATTGTACAGTCTTATATTGTACAGTGCACAGTCTTATATTGTACATGAATAATTGTTACTTTTTAATTACACACGTCATGTTAGCATTGTCGCAAAGTGTAGAGTTAATGAAATTTTACTATGCTTCTAAGATGTTAATCCTACTCCGCAAGTTCTCAACTGACCATTTTATAGTTGGAAATATTTATCTGAGAAGAACACAGCCTGGAACACTTCATCAGAGTGTCAGAGGGCAGTCTCAAGAGGTAATTTGTTTAGCATCCTATTCCTTTCACAGTGTTCTTTCATTTGATTCTCATGGAAACTTCATAAGATACACATAGCAAGCATTACTGTCCAAATTTTACAAAAGAAACAATCAAGATACCAAGCGTTTATGTGACTTGGGCAACGTCAGCAGCTGAGCAGTAGACCACACCTCCTTTCTCTTAGTTTTATGCTACATCAATCAGTTCTTCCATAGTGCTTTTTTACTTCTGTCATTACAAATAACCTTTTGGATCCCAGAACCGACATATATATTTTCATATCTATGTGAAATAGTCTTAATTACTTTTCTGTCTTTAAATCTCAACCCACTCAACCAGCTTTATGAAGTCTTTGTTTTTAACATCTCACTCAACTGCAGAATGCAAACCAAAGCTTATTTTTAAAAGAATATTTACCCTAATTTAAAAAGAGAGAGACAGAATGCCTTTTAAAATGAGATTTTTCTCTGGCTAGGTTTTCTAGATAATGTTCTGCTGAGAACTAAAGAGCTACCAGCTCTGAATAGCCAATAACTTGGTTTTCTTTGTGTGTGTGCCTGACAACCCAGACATAGACGAATGCACCATTCCTCCATATTGCCACCAAAGATGCGTGAACACACCAGGATCATTTTATTGCCAGTGCAGTCCTGGGTTTCAGCTGGCTGCAAACAACTATACCTGTGTAGGTAAGCTCTGGGCGGACTGCCATCCTAACTGATTTCTGTCTTCACAAAAAACGTCAGGGCGCATTGCAGTATTTCCAGTTTTCTGTGCTCTTGAGTGGACTGGTCTCCTTTATCTTCCCTGCATAAAGCTATAAAGACAATAACCAATCTGTCTCTTAAAACACATCAAGATGTGAATGGAAAACTTTATTAACCGTGGTGTTATTCCTCCTCTGTGAGTCTATCAAAAATATAAAAAAAACTACAGATCAATGGATACACACACACCAATTAATCAACAGTATGTGATATAAATGCTGAAGGTGCCAGTAGATTACTGTAAGTTCAAGTACATAAACTTTCCACTGAGAGTGCATCTGATTTTTACATGCTTCTTCTCCCCTTTCAGAATGCAGTGTCACGGCCCACAGTTTTAAGATTGGCATGACATGGAAAGAATCTAGTGCGGGAAAAATGCCTTTTCACAATATTTTCAGTGCCTTAGAGCATTGCAAAACTCTGTATGGGTCTCAACGGCTTATGTTATAATTGTAATGGAATTTAACAGAACCCATTTAAAAAGTAATAAATAGCACAGATAAATCTTCACCACAGCATGCTGAGAGACTGTATCAGTATGAATGTCTTATATCAATTATTTATAGACTTGGCACTTTGCATCTGAACAACAATAAAAGAAAATAGATACTGGAATGTATATTTATTAGAATCATTAAATTCTTTTGGAAAGATTCATCAAACACAAAACTAACTGTCATTCCCAGAAAGAAATATTCTGGTATTTCTAAAAGAAGTGCATGACAGATGTTTGAAGTCACTCCAATAAATATGAAACCTGAATGGATGTTCTCCAGTGAGCTTCTGCAGGGCAAAGAATCCAACCCAGGAATTATTCACTTATCATTAAATGGCATAGGTACAAAGGAGCAAGGATATGTTTAAAGACATAGATATATAAATGTATATAATATTTCCTTTCAGATATAAATGAATGTGATGCTAGCAATCAATGTGCTCAGCAATGCTACAACATTCTCGGTTCATTTATCTGTCAGTGCAATCAAGGATATGAGCTGAGCAGTGACAGGCTCAACTGTGAAGGTAAAATATTTTCCAAATAATTTGTAACAACAGTTCAATCTGTATAATTGCTGTTGCTTTATCCAATTACGTACCTGTTTATGAAAACAATCTTTTTCTCCATGCAAATTCTATTTTAAAATACAGTTAATTAAGTTCAATTATAGTATTTTCTTTTTAGTATGTTATCAAGAGAAAGGAGAAGGAACAAAATAACTGAAATAGTAGATGTAGGCTGGGTATAATAATTAGAAGGGGTGTTCTAGTATCTTGCTTCTCAAAGTGATGTGATGGCCAGCAGCGTTGACACATCCTTGTCTCTACTTGTGAGAAATACAGATCTCAGGCCCCATACCAGACCTACTGAGTCAGATGCTGCATTTAACAAGAATCCCAGGTGACTGGTATGCACATTTAAATTTGGAAAGAGCTAATCACATGTCAGAAACGTTAGAATATAAACCAAGAGACCTGTCCTCTAGTCTCATTCCCGCCACTGTGTGACTTGAACACATTTCTTTAAGTTGCCTGCATTTCACTTTCCACATGAGTAAAAAGAGGGCCACTTAATTGGAAGGATGACCTTCAGAGTCCATTGCCTGTGCATGTTCCACTGTGCAATTCAAAAGGCATACGACATCCTGAGGGGAATGCCATTGACACTTGATGTCTCTGACTTCTTTCCAGTTTTACTTAAAGCCACAAAGGTCATACCCCACCCAGAGAGGCCTCATATCATGCCACTGTGCTCAAAACCAAAAGGGGCTGGTTCTGGACAGCTGCCTCTGTCCTTCTGAGCAAACTATAAGGACATCACCATTGAGAAATGCAAAGCATTCTTTCCCTGAACTCCCAATTCATTCAGTCTGCTCAGTCAGTATGGTTAAGTCCAAGATTCGCCAGACTCTCAGCAATCATTGAGTAAAACTGATAGTCAGAAAAACTGTGTGGTGGAGTTCTGGAGGAAATGAGCTGATATTGTAGAATTTTCCCTCCAGGTTCTTACGAAGTTTTATATTTCTGTTTTATTTTGTTTAAGATTTTTTATTTATTTATTTGAGATGGGGAGAGAGAGAGTGAGAGCACACGTAAGGGGGAGGGGCAGATGAAGAGGGAGAAGCATACTCCTCACTGAGTAGGGAGCCTGGACTTGAGGCTCAGATCCCAGAACCCTGAGATCATGACCTGAGCCAATGGCAGATGCTTAACCAACTGAGCCACCAAGCACCCTATATTTCTGGTTTAGAGTTTGCAGTATTTTTACACTTTTACCTTATCTTCAGAAATATTGTCAAAGTAGTGACCTGTAAGTTTTTCAACTCTGTGTACCTACTCTTGTCTGATTGAACAGACATTGATGAATGCAGAACCTCAAGCTACCTGTGTCAGTATCAGTGTGTCAATGAACCTGGGAAGTTCTCGTGTATGTGCCCCCAGGGATACCAAGTGGTGAGAAGTAGAACATGTCAGGGTAAGTTTATTGTTTTCATATCTGTTAAGTGTTTATATAATTTGAGCTCCTTTTTCCCTTGTTCATCATGTAGTATGCTCATCTCATAAAAAAAGGTATTATTCAGTTAGCACTGACTTTTTTTAGATTGAAAGTAATTTTTGCTCTTAAGATGTAAATAATTTTAATAAAATATTGATATCTCTTCTATATAGCCTACTTAATCTCTATGATATACATCTTCTAATCACCTGCCCCAAAGATTCAATTATTAAAATATTTCACCATGAGTTTGAGTCTAGGGAATAAACTTAACATGTGGGGTAGGCAAACCTCAAATCAGTCTCATATCCTCTAAAATACCAAGATTATATACCTAAATGTGCTGAGAAAAATCAGCCTCAAGTATATTAAAATGTGCTTGAATTCTTAAGCAGAAAAAAAAACAAAAATAGCTAATATCCTAGGGTCCAGTTTTAAAATAAACATTCAGGTGATATTCATACTTACACATCTCCAATGCTACATGTAGTTTCAAATTTCTTTAACAGAGAAGTCTGTTCAGATAAAGCCAAAAGTATACATAATCCTAGAAAAGCTAGTATAGATACTTGTCTTTGCATAAAACAGTAAGTGGGAAAAAATGACTGAACTTGAAGACAGAAAATTTGTTTGAGGCTCTATAGTCTTAAATAATATCAAACATCTCTAAACTTTAGCTTTCTCATTTGGAAAAGGGAGTTGTGAGCATGAAATTGATAACATACATAAAAATTACTTGTAAACAATAAAGCCTTACTATCCAAGATGTTTTCATAAAATTTACTTAGCAATGTAAGTGACTAGTAGCAAATCTGCTCTAAAGAGTCCTCTTTAATCAGAACTAAGAAAGGACATACAAGGGCAGTAAAATCCTTTGAGAAAGGAAAAAGATCAGGGCAAGGATACAGTAGGGCTTCTCAGTCTATATCATGATTTTATAGAATATTAACTCAGAGGAACACCCAGGACCTGGGATTTTTACGGTATGCATATGATAATTCAACTAGATTCCAACCACTAAGTATGAACACAATCAGAATGCCATTCACTGCACAATGAACACCTTTATACCCCTTTCCAGGAAAGTTACTAGAGACTCTAATATTAATTGTGGAAAAACATTGCATTCCAATGATTTTACTTTCTGAAGCCTGAGACTTTTAACATGAATATTACATGGAGGAAAATGTTAGCCAGTGGGATATCTTAACTAATTTCCCTGGAGTCCTTCAAATAAATGTGTCTGTGTTTTTTATCATAAATGTATTTGGTGCTCAGCAAAAGACAGAGGCAAATTAACATACAGGGAGAGTTTACCTACCTACTCTATTTGTATGGAAACATATCTGTTACAATTTAAGGTGAAAAAAAATACTAGAATTGCAAATAAGTGATTCAAGAGTGTTATATCTTGAAGATATGCAGCTCCAGAATGTTTGGTTAAGCCAAAACATTTTTTAAGAGAGAGGCTTAACATTCTTTTAAAGTACAAAGCAATTAGTTTTCTCCACTAAAACTCTCTCTTCCCAACCTTGTCCATATAGACTAAAGTAAAACTGAAAGAGTTTGGAGTCTTACCTTTAATCAAAGGCTTATTTTCAGGATGAAATAACTGTTCTCATTTCTACAACCTTGCAAAAATGAAAACTCTCTGTGTTTCAGTGGGGTGGGGGAGGCTAGAGAGTAGGAAAGAGAGAAACAGAGAGAGAGAATGCACATACACACATTCATGAAATATTTTAATACTATTAATAATTCCTGAAAAACATTCCAGAATGATTAAGGTGTTGATTACGTTAGGCTCTAAATTAATGAAAGTAATAAATGAAATTATTACATAAAGTTTCCTGTTGTCATTCTTGGCCTCCATATAACAAACCAGTCCTAGTTTTCCTTGTAGCTAAACAGCATATTTATTTTTCAGAAAAGAGAAGAATATTGAAAGGACAAGTCAATTACGATTTCTTCTAAGAAATCTAAATTCTTTCTTTAGCCATAGCCAGTCCAAAAGAAGACACTTTGTATAACTGACTCTTGGAAACTCTTGGAAACTTCTCTAGTCTCTTCTTGGGTTCCAGATGGCTTTGGCCAGTTTGGAATCTAAAAGAAAAATTTTTTCCTCCAAAGATAAGGCATAAAAGTATTCTCATTTAGGGGATGTAGTACCTCACAGTGGAAAGATGCCTATGACTACCTGTATGAACTTGGGCTACATACTTAACCCTTACTTGTTTTTCCTCCATGTCAAGCAGAGATAATCTTTCTTGTCCATGTCTGCATGATTTATGTGAAAAGCAACTTAGTTCATTTTAATATTTCTTAAAAGCCAGGTGCCCCCAAGTGTATTAATGCTGGGTGATAAAGGGATTTAAAGATGGATACTATAGTCCTGCCCTCAAGGGGTTTATAAGCTAAGAGGGGTTAAAATAAACTGGAATGAGTAAATTAATGAATAAAAATGTCTGGTTATTAGGTAGAAGGATTCAGGAAACGGTTATAATGGATAAAATCTAAATCATTATTCAAATGTAAAGGGAGGTAGACATAGCTAGGGATGTGAATCTTAATATAATTTTCATTGTTCTAGTAGTAAATATAATGGCTCTCTAGTGAAAGTGTTCTCTCAGATGTCATCTGGAGGCTCATAATTCCCAGATCCAAAATCAGTCCTTGTCCAGCACAGCCCTCGTTTTCTGGGACTCTCTCCCCTTTTGGCTTCCTTGCACTGCCTTTTCCTGGCTTGCCTCTCACCACAGCCCCCTCTTTAATTCCCCTTCTTCAATTCCCCTTCTTCCACACTATTTCCAAAAAGCTATGCCATCCAAGGTGGAACAGATTCAGGGAGATTCAAGTTTGCAAGGTAAGAGGTATATAGGGATCTGGGCTAAGTTAAATGTGCTTTTAGACACAAAACTGAGTAGGACCTAAGTTCATTGCATTTAATTGAGGACAGATGTAGCTGAGTCATTCCAGACAGATTATTAGTATGTGTCATTTCATGATATTTTTATCAACCACCTATTGTTCATCTGTTGAATTCAAAGCCAAATGTTAGCCATTGACTGTGCTTATATAAACATGAAAGACACCAATCCTTGCCCTTGGGGAGTTGTAATTTAGTTAAGAATATAGATATGGCAATAGTTAATTATAAAATAAAATGGAATTAAATAAGAGATGGATACGTGCACTAGAAGATTAGAAGCAGAATTAATTCTGCCTAGAGGGTTAGAAGCCTGCAGGAAAGAAGAAGCATCTCAATTGGCCTTGAAGTGTGCTGGTTAGATGGGATTTTCGTGGTTGGGATGGGATTTTCGTGGTTGGGTCCTGAGGGTCTTCTAGGCTGGGAAAACAGCAAGCAAAACCAATGGGGGGAGCATTTGACTCTCTGGCTGGGGAGCTTCCAAGAGAGTTACAGCCTACAGGTATGGTTTTGGTAAGCTCGGCATGCAAGTGGAGACTTGATCCTCTGGGAGTAGATTACACTGTCCAGAGGAAGCACAGCAGAAGTGAAGCTATGAAGTGTTATATGATTTACTCAGATCGGTAAATTCTTTGACCCTATGTGTTTACAGATATAAATGAGTGTGAGACCACAAATGAATGTCGGGAAGATGAAATGTGTTGGAATTATCATGGCGGCTTCCGTTGTTACCCACGAAATCCTTGTCAAGATCCCTATGTCTTAACATCAGAGAAGTAAGAAAAAAATCAGAGCTTTTGAAAGTGAGAACTTTCTGGTCTTACCACCATAAACTGGGAAATACTTTTGTTTTTCTCTGCAGCCGATGTGTTTGCCCAGTCTCAAGTGCGGTGTGCCGAGAACTTCCCCAGTCTATAGTCTACAAGTACATGAGCATCCGATCTGATAGGTCTGTGCCATCAGACATCTTCCAGATACAGGCCACAACCATTTATGCCAATACTATCAATACTTTTCGGATTAAATCTGGAAATGAAAATGGAGAGTTCTACCTAAGAGTGAGTAGTACCCTGTGGGCAGCTGTAGCTGTTGGGACAGGCGCAAGTTTGCTGTGGTTTGGCAGTATTCACTTAGAAGGAAAGCTAACATTTAAGGAGTTTTTATGTGCAAGCATTGTGTAAGTCTTCCTGAGTGCATTATCTCATTTAATCTTCTTGGTAGCATTGTCAGAAAGATACTACTATTTCATCTCCATTTATACGGAACAGTGAGACTCAGATTTAGTAGCTTCTCTAAAGTCACTCAGATACCAAGTTGAAGACTAATGGAGTTGTGTGTGACCAGCAAAACAAAAGCTTACACACACTCCAAATAGATACCACAAATCAGTGCTGGTTACTTGATTGTACGTAGAAAAAATAATTCCTGGAGAGCTTTTCAAGAACCATAAATTCCTTGTTGGTACATCTGCAAGATCATTTACATTCACACCAAAACTGAAACCTGGAAGTCCCTAAAGGGCCCCCATCTATTTGGACCAAAAGGGCCAGTAGTTGTACCATTCTTGCAAACTTCCAGGCAGACAGTATGAGGTCATCTTTGTGCTTTCCATTTCTTTCATTGCCGATATGAAATCTTTCTCTGAATTCTGCTATTTCTTTCTTCATGGTTTCTCCTTTCTTCATGGTAGTCTTTGCTTCCCCGTGCCCCTGCTTCTCTTCCTTTAAACTGGCTCTTAGTAGCCCCTCATCCCCCCAAGGGCTTCCAAGCAGATCTCCCTAACTTTGGTGCCTCAGCCTTCCAGGCAAAATCTCAGCAAGTTCATTTTAGGTGAAAATTTTGACATATTTTAAATAAGGCTCACCACTTCATGTGCAAATGATGGCACCCCACCAAGCAGTTTGCAGGGTTCCGGTAACTGTTTCACGCTAAGGATGTTATTCATCCAGTTACAATTTTCTCAAAACTCCTTTGGGCACTCTCCATTTTTAATCAGATTTTAAAGTCAATATTTCATTTTAAGAACATGAAAAGTAAATTGGGAAATTCATCCTTGTGGTAAAGTTTACAGATTTTTAATGTTTACATGTTTATCCCATTCTTTGATATATTAAGTTCCCTTCCAACTCCAGAATTTTGTGATTCTGTTTCTTTGCCAATAAATTAGAAATGATTAATTTCTCATGACCGACTTCTGAAGAGAGAAATCCAACCCAAAATCTATTATTGTTCTTTTTTTCTAATAGCTAAGAATAAACTTCTCTAACATTAGATGCTTCAAATTTGAGATATACTAGATATTTGTAAGAAGTTTACTCTAAATGCATTTCACACAGTTCAGATAATACCAATTTAATAATTCTAGCCCAAATAAATAACATTTGTAACCCATGGCAATAAAATAGGTTCATCTCAAAATCTTTCTTAAAAATAGTTTTCCACTTTGATCTTTTAGCTATAATTTAAGAAAATAAAATTTCTAACATAATCAAGAGTTAAGCAAAGTTCCAGCATGTTATTTTCCTTGCAATAAACATAGCACTTTAAAAGTTTTATGATTCATATCAGTACATTTATTGACTTGATATTTTCAAATATAAATTCTCAGTGTTTTTCTCAAGTAAAATCTCTTTTCCATGAATGATATAAAACATTAGCAATTTTTATAATCCCAGAGTTGATTATTAAATTATTTGAAACAAAAACTATTTGAAATAAAAAGTCATTTTTTTAAAGATTTTATTTATTTATTCAAGAGAGAAATAGTGAGAGAGAAAGAGAGAGAGAGAGAGAGCACAGCAGGGGAGAAGGAGAAGCAGAGAGCCTGATGTGGGGCTGAATCTTAGGACCTTGGGATCATGACCTGAGGTGAAGGCAGTTGCTTAAGCAACTGAGCCACCCAGTGCCCAATAAAAAGTCATTTTAAGATTACTTCTTATCATATAATTCAAGAAGTAATTAGGTTGAATCCTACAAAATTTCTCTACTGAAAAATCCATTTTTGTAGAGGACATTTGATGCATAAGAATCAGTCATCAGACCTTAATATTGCACCTACTGTATGCTCAGCCCCATACCAGGTGCATGTAATACATACTTCCTTATTTTAAAGGCTTGAAATATTACATGTGGCAAAAGTTAACATCTAGGAAGGGAAAAGAGAAGCAATTTTATATTCGATTCCATGATCCAAGACATCAAAGAATTAATGTTGACTGGAACAGTTAAAGAAGTGTCTTGGGCACCTGGGTGGCTCAGTGGTTGAGCATCTGCCTTTGGCTCAGGTTGTGATCCCGAGATCCTACGATTGAGTTCTACACCAGGCTCCCCAGGGGAGCCCCTCTATGTCTCTCTCTCTCTCTCTCTCTCTCTCTCTCTCTCTCTCTCTCTACGTCTCTCATGAATAAATAAATAAAATCTAATGTTTCTTGATGGTCATGATACTGGACCTGATCTTTGAAGGATCTGTAGAATACAGGATTTTATTTATATTCCTTTTGGGAGAGTACTGAGAAAACTTTCATCCTTAGAAAAGAGGACATATTATAATAGAAGTAGTACATAAAATTATAGGTAGAATACCATCCTCCCCACCCATGCCACCCAATACCTATACTTTATTGAGGCTATTTTCTTAATAGCCCTTATCACCACTTTGCATAGTATTCATTTGTCTATATGTGTGGTCTACAGTGCAGATGTAATGAAAGCAGACTTTACCTGTCTGTCCACTCTTCTATGCTCAGCAAAAGGAATATACCTGGCACCTAGCAGATGCTCAAAAAAGATTTGTAAATGAATGAATGAATTCAACTAATGCCTTCAAGGTATTACTATTACCTTCAAGGGACAAGCACCATGCTGGGTCCTGGAGACACAGCAGTGAATAAAACCAAGCCAATTCCTGCCCCAGTGGAGCTCATGGTCAAGGCACTAAGCAAGTGCTCACAAGTATGCTGAATATTACAATAGAGAGTTGCAAGTGCTCATGAGTGCCTACCAAGTCAACCACTAAGAAGATAGGAGTGATCTAGAAACCTCTGAAAGAAGTGAACTTAAGCTGAAGACTAACAATTAAAGACCAGCAAATAGAAGGAATAAAAGCAGTCCAGTTGGTCTGAAACTTCAAGTGCTGCCAGTGAAGTGGCTTGAGAGGAACCTAGAGAGATGAGCAGGGCCAAGATCACAGAATGCCTTACAGAGATATTAAGGTTTCAGGTAGAGGAATTGCTATTAGATTTTCATGTTAAAATGAAAATGCCTGGTATACTGCAGAGCCTGAATGAGAGTGGGACAGGAATGGAAATGAAAAGACCAGTTAGTAGTTCAAGAGAATGGGGTATTACACTAGTAGCAGTGAGTCCAAAAACAGCAGACAAATTTATGAAGATACAGGAAGAACTACATGACTTGGTGAGTTATTTGCTATGGGGAAATGGAGGACGAGGAGGCACCAAAGATAAGTGTCTGTCTTGAGCAACAGTAAATGGTGGTGGTGCCATTTATTAATATGGGGAAGATAGAGCCAGTGTAGAGAGGAAGTTCAGTTTGGAGATCTTTTCAATTTGGACCCTTCTTTTTCAGTAGGGTCTCTTCTGAAACCACTGAAGCCAACAGACATGAATTACCTGAACTTCCCACTCACCCCCTACAAATTTAAGTTCATGTATCCTCCTTCTTACCTTCTCCCTTGAGTTTTTCCAAAGATGAGGTTTTACTTCTGTCAATCAAAGCTAATCTACCACCTATATCCTTCCATCCATCTCCTCTAGAACCTTGTTCCATCAAACTTGTATCTGCCTCTTAGGTATTCAACTTGCCTCCCTCTAGATGTTGCTCTCTCTCTCTTCTCCCAACCCAAGGTTCTTAAAGCACAGCCTATAAACACAATCTCTGCTTTCTCACTTCCTAGTCACCCTTCTATCTTCTGTTCCCATTACCCTACTGGAGTTGCTCTGAAAAGGCAATGACATCTATACTGCTAAATCCAGAGGGCATTTTTCATTTCCAGTCTCTCTCAGCCTCACTATGCCATTGGATACTGCTGGCCATTCTCCTGTTTCCCAATTAATCATCTGTTTCTTCTCATCTTCCCTCAATGGCTTCTCCTCTGCCCACTCCTTAGATGTTAGGCTCTCCCAAATCCAGTCTTATCACATATACATTCTCTCCCTTGGTTTAATGTCCACCCACTGAAGTGATTGCTAAATCCTAATCCACTGTCTCTACCCCCTGCTTTCCTCTGGCATTCAGATTCACACATCTACTAACCTGCCCCTCCAACTCATTTTCCTCTACTCTCCAGCACCCATAACATTCTTCATCAAAATGAAACTACATCCAGTTCTGAACATACTTCTTTACAAAACTCCCAATTATCTTTGGTGACTCTCCTCAGAAATTCAAAAGCCTCCCCTCAATGCTTCAAGGTCCCTCTTCTTTTTCCCCATATTTTTCACCTTTATGTATCTTTGTACATACACTACATAACCTCATGTATCTTAGCATTTGCTGTGTTCCATTGAAATTAACTATTCAGGGATCCCTGGGTGGCGCAGCGGTTTGGCGCCTGCCTTTGGCTCAGGGCGCGATCCTGGAGACCCAGGATCGAATCCCATATCGGGCTCCCGGTGCATGGAGCCTGCTTCTCCCTCTGCCTATGTCTCTGCCTCTCTCTCTCTCTCTCTCTCTCTCTCTCTCTCTCTGTGACTATCATAAATAAATAAATTAAAAAAAAAAGAAATTAACTATTCACATTGTCTCTTCATGTACTAGAATGTAAGCAAATGCATAATGCTAAGAAGAAGTGAAAGATGATAACTTTGTTTACCAGTTCAAAAATTATCAAATTCTCACCTGAACTACAGTCTCTGTAAAGGCTGGTACTACTCAGTAAAAGTGAAGAGAAACATTAACAGAGAGGGATGAACCAAAAACACAGAACTATCAAAAAAGCAGATCTCTGTAACTTGGAACTAATGACTATGTGTGCACAAAGGGAAAAGAACCAAGAAAGGTTGAAACCAAGAAGGAATTAAGTAGTGACTTTTATCCTACCCTCAAAATTCTTCCCCTAATTCTTATAAGACTAGGTATACTCACAAATAATAGAAACTCCAATTCAAGGAAAATTATTCTCTCCCTCCCTCTTTTTTCTTTTATTTTAGCAAACAAGTCCTGTAAGTGCAATGCTTGTGCTTGTGAAATCGCTATCAGGACCAAGAGAATATATCGTGGACCTGGAGATGCTAACAGTCAACAGTATAGGAACCTTCCGCACAAGTTCAGTGTTAAGATTGACAATAATAGTGGGGCCATTTTCATTTTAGTCTTTTAAAAGAGTCCACTATAGGCATTTAAATCAGCCAAAGAATATTGTTACCATAAAGCACTATTTTATTTATAGACGTATCTAGTACATCTACATCTATATGCTGTACACTCACCAATAATTCAAACAGTTACACCATGGTATAAAGTGGGCATTTAATCTGTAAAGATTCAAAGTTTGTCTTTATTACTGTATGTAAATTAGACATTAATCCACTAAACTGGTTTTCTTCAAGAGAGCTAAGCATACTCTATCCAATGAAACTTGGATTCTTTTCTGTAAAAGTGGGACAAAGCAATGATTATCTTCTGTGTTGCTTAAGGAAACTTACTACAGCTCCACTGGCAGTCTTATAAGGAGGCAACCATCATAACATTGAACAGCATGCAAGTTCAAGAATGAATTTTTTAACTGCTTTGTAAGAAAATGGAAAAAGTCAATAAAGATATATTTCTTTAGAAAATGAGGATCTACCATATTTGTGTTGGTTTTATTTTCATAAGCAGTCTTAACACAGTTGTTTATTACTTAGTAATAAACAATTATTGTATAATATGCTGGTTTCTGTTGAATATTTTAAATTTTGTCTGAAATTTTTTATTATGAATGTAAACAAAAGAGTAAGCAAAATTCCCAAAGTGAATAAGGTATCCATAGAGTGATTCTTATATTGAGAAATCTACAGAGAGGAGATGAGAAAACAAATTCTTTTTAAACTATATTGGAGTTGACCTGAAGAAGCAAATTCAGTGTCTTCATCAGTTCAAGCTGCTATAATAAAGTACCATAGACAAGGTGGCTTATAAGCAACAGAAATTTATATCTTACAGCTTAGAGGCTGGAAGTCTTAGATCAAAGTGCTAGCATGGTCACATTCTGGTTGGTGAGAGCTGTCCTCTGGGTTGCAGACTCATATCTTCACATGGTAGAGAGAGAGTGAGAGAGCTCTCTTGGAGTCAGTCCCTTTTATAAGAGCACTATCTCATTCATGAGGACTCCATCCACATGATATAATTACCTCTCAAAGGCCTCAACTCCATAATGCTACCACATTGGAAGTCAGGATTTCAGCATATGAATTTGGGAAGGACACAGACATTCAGTCTATAACACTCAGTAAAGGTAAGAACATCACTGAATTCAGGTCTTCCTCAAGATGCAGAACAAAATGAAGAAAAGGTATTGTACTGAAAAAGCTTTAGTTACTGAATAAAATTAAAACTCTAAAACTTCACTTATAACTAAAATTTCTCATCTTAATTACTGATGCTCACAGAGGAAAAAAATGGGAACAGTTCTTATTCTTGGCATCCAGAGTGACTGTGAACTAAAGCAAATTGCCCTCCCTCTGAATTCAAAGAAAAGGTTTTAGGTCTTATTTGTTTAAACTGTAACTGCTTCACTTTGATGTGTTATATTTTTAAATAAAAATATTCTTTTAGAGGATCACTCTATCTTTGGAAGTTTTTTTAAGTGTAACCAATAACAGCCAATATAATTCTGTCTGGGAAAAAATTAGTTATAGCTGCCAGAGCAAGAATGACCATTTGATTTTTTTCTAATAGATAATCTAGGAGAAAAGGAAACAAAAAAACCTGCCAAAATCATGCCACAAAAAGGTGTGCAGCCAATTTTCTCTTACATCAAGTTTAAAAGCACATAGAAATAACCTCTGACACCCAGGCACCTTCGACCCTGAAACAAGTGTTTCTCAAAAAGTTGACTAAATGTTCAGCAATTGTCAAAAAGAAAGCTCAGAAGAAATCAAGAAACAAAACACAAACTTCTTGTGTGAACAGAGGATGGGCTTTTGTTAAAGGAGCATTGAAACATAATGAGGCAACAGATCTAATCAAGAACCACACAAGGAAGCAGAGATAACATCCAGCCACGACACAGCTGGACTGTTGAGTGCGTTCCTATCACTCTGTCCACATGAATACTTGTATGCAAGTATCAACACTATCTAGTCCCATACCCATTATAAACCCCATATCCATTAGCAGTAACTCCTCATACCCCAACCCACAAGCCCTTACAGGAGTTACCACTAATTTAGTTTCTGTATCTGGATTTTCCTATTCTGGACATTTCATATAAATAGAGTCATATGATAGGTACCCTTTTGTATCTGGCTTCTTTCACTTAGCATGATATTTTCAAGGTTCAGCCATGTAGTAGCATGGATCAGTACTTCACTTCCTTTTATGACTGAATAATATTTCATATTGTAAACATATCACACTTTATCCATTTGATGCTGGCAGGTGGAGTCCAAGGACCCAGAAGAGGTCCTGCAGAACCAGCCAAGAGGGTCTTTGGCTTTGCACAGGATGGAAATCAAACATGAGCCAGCAGGAAGTGAGAGCAGTTTACTGAAGATTCAGAGCAGATACACATGGAGTGTCTTGGAGACTTAGGAAAGGAGGGAGTCTGGTCTTTGCTTGGAGTTTGGTGGTTTTTATTAAGGATTGTGGTTTGGTGTATGTGTCCTCTCAGGCATCCAGGAACCAGTTAGAACAAAGACAAGGGCCAAGGTGTCATTCCTTGGAAGCAGGGGGTCTTGGTGTTGAGATATCTAGCTACAATGGTGGTCTCTAATATGCATATGATGGCTTCATTTGGTCATTCTCACGTGGTCCTTCTTTAGATGTTATCTAAAGAAATCATCAACTGCTATATACTATTTGCATTCAAGGCATATGTAAGTAGAGGTGTAGGTCCTAACAAGAATAAAAGCAGGAAAAGGGACAAAAAGCAAATTTTTATGGAGTCCTTCAGTTTCCCTGTCCCACATTCATGCATTGAGAGACATAATTTGATATGTTTCCACCTGTAATTCCATTTTGGCTTACCCATCAAAAAGGACATTGATTCAATTCATCCACTAAAAATGAGCCTAAATCACTCAGTTTTAGTTTCATTTTTAACTAAAAAAAAATAGCAAGTGATAAAAATTTTTTTTTCATTCACAGAAGCAAAATCCTGGAAAGAACTTTGGAAAGCTTACACATGAGTTCCCTTACAGGTACAACCATCCTCAGTAAACATAAAAATCTCCTGTTCTCTTTTTAATGTAATTTGAAATTCAAAATAAAGTAAACATCTTCACTAAAAACAAACCAAAGCAGTAAGACAAAGACCTGCTTTATTTCCGAACTACACATGACTCCCTCCTCCCCTCCTCTATGAGAATCACTGATTTAAACCAGCTCCCAAAGATGGGAATTACAAGACAAATTCATCTTCAGAGTCATTTTTATTCAGCAGCAAACATTTATTGAGTAACTTCTATGGTAATCCTTTCCAGCACTTAAGAGTTTAATGTAGAATAAATGAACCATTTCTAACCTTAACCACTGTGAGACTTAGCTTTTGAGGCCCTTGGTTTCTTTATCCATAAAACTGAGATATTGAAATAAGGAGTTTTTCCAATTTTAATAACTGTAACTAACTAATCCCTAACCCTGGGCTACAGTGAGAGATAAGGTAGCTCAATTTGCCAAATTTTTTTTTTAATTTTTATTTATTTATGATAGTCACAGAGAGAGAGGCAGAGACATAGGCAGAGGGAGAAGCAGGCTCCATGCACCGGGAGCCCGATGTGGGATTCGATCCCGGGTCTCCAGGATCGCGCCCCGGGCCAAAGGCAGGCGCCAAACCGCTGCGCCACCCAGGGATCCCAATTTGCCAAATTTTTTAAAGCATCTGAGCATTCCTTTTATGCAGTGGCTATTGGGAAGCATTGGACATTGGTAGAAGAGAAAACTCATACTGCTTTCACTAAAATAGTTCTTCACACTGTGGGTTCATTATCGGGGGCAAGGATCAATTTAGCTATACATTTTTAAATTACAATTCAAAATAATTTTTTCTGCTATTCAGTCTGTTAAATTGTGCATGTTTTTGCTCCTTTTCATTGTACTGAAATATAAATACTTATGTTAAATTAAAAGTCATTTTGCCTTTTTTCACCAGTGAAAAAAGTGCAGCCATGGGTTCCCATACTTCCAAACATGCTTCCAGGGAAATAAGTACATTCTTAGTAAGTTTCAGTAATGAGGCCACAACTAGTCATTTCCATCACTTCATCGTTCTTTTACCATACCTGCCCTTGGAGAAGTCCATGCTCTCTAACTGGACAATCACATTCTGACAGTGATTATGAAAGGCCTCTTGGTTGTTAAGACAGCCCCAAAAAAGAATAAGTTCCCTTCAACTGCCAAATTTCCCTCTTAACTAGTTTCTTTAACAACTTGCAATCTCTACCCCCTCTAAACATAAAATTTCTTATTATGTGCACTTATTAATAATAATAATAATAACAGGATTCTAAGTTTAGACACCACCTAGTCAGGGCATCTTATTTTTAAGACTTGCTCAAAGTCACAGTTTGTTGAGCAACAGTGCTGTGCCTAGAATACAGGTCTTCTGACTTAGATTAAGCTCTTTTCGTTGGCCATACTCCGAATTTCAACACCAACAAGCAAATCCTTTCTTTCCTGCAAATAGTCCACCCTAGATTGTAAACCAGCTTTGCTGATTGCCATGACCAGTTGTCACCACTGCTGCTAGATGCAATTGTGTTGAAATAACACAGATACCAACCTGATTCTGATTTATTTTCTTAAACTTTAGCTGATTGTTCTCTTTAAAAACTCCAGAGAGGCAAAAGTCATCATGTTACACAAAATGCTCCTAAACTCTAGAAATTCAGAATCAAGAACCAATCATGTGAGCCTTACTATACTGGAGAGGACAGCAATTCCCAAAAGATAAAGTCTATTACTTACGATCCAGATGTAGCTGTCTGCGTGGGGGAATTTTGAGAACAACCATGGTGAAGAGGGATCGAAGCTAACACTCTCCTGGTTCAGAAGCTGGGCCAAAAAGCTTACAGAGTCCTTCCTTCCATAGGATTAGTGTAAAGTAAGGAGCTAATGTAAAGATTACTGCCATTCCTTGACATATTCATTAGGTGATTTTTTGAAGGAACAAACAACATCATCACCTGGAATAAGATAAAATGCCTCGTTTTATTAACAACTCGGGCCTCAGTGGGGCTTTCAGTTCTTTCACAGTATGTTTAAGTAAAAAATGGTAGAAAGTAGGGTTTTTGAATTGTAATTTTAAAATATAGATATTGAAGGGTAGAAATCAGCTGGAAACCAATCCCCACATCTAATAAATATAGTCATCTCTACCACTTTGCCTCTACAAGGGAGATGTTTTAGTGAATCCAAATAATGGAAATAGAAAGATTGTTCAGTATCCTAAGACCACCTGAAAACAGCCCAGTGGGATTATTATTTTTGGGGAAGCTTCACAAATAGAAGTTTATTGTTGAATCCTGTTTCCATGACTCCAAGCAGTTGCTTATGTTTTGAATAGCCATGTACGCTTCTAACTTTCTAACTCTTCTTTTAAAATACAGAACAGCTGCTGGTCTGCTCATATGGTATGCATAAGAAGCCCACAAGGGACAAAACCTTCCATTAATATGTCGAATTATTTTTAACAGACTTATATTTCTATCCTGAATCATCATCTCAGAAAGATGGCACATTTCCATCCTCCCAGCTGGGGGGAGCACCTGCAAAATACAAACCCAAACTGTGACACATCTGGTACCAAACAACCAATCTTGTTTCATCTGGCCAGCAGACTAAAATATCAAGATCGTTGAACAGAAACAAGGCAAAAAGTTAACTGCCTCTTATATGTAGTCAACACAGATGTCTAGTTAAGCTGTTTATATTGTAAGCGCATGTGTACTTTAACGGAGCACAGACCCCTTTAATAAGCCAGAGTTGGAATACAAACGCAAGAGAATTTTAAAGACCTGAATGCAGTAATTCAGTTCTTTTTTATCTTCCCATAGAAATGAAATTAGTTTCTGCAGAATCACAGCATTATTTTTAAAGAGATGCATATAACACAAATAATTTTGTTGAGTTTCCTTAGTATCTTCAAATTATTTCCTTTAAAAACTGTATTCCACATTTTTGTATTTTAATATTTAGATTACATTTCTTTAAGTGGTAAATTACTTGCCTGTGACTTAAACCAGGTGTCCTAGTGTGTGTTGCCCCAAAAGCAGACCCTGACACAAGAATTGAGTGTGGATAGTTTGAGGGGTTAACTCAGAAAGAACAGGCAAGGAAGTGGGGGGGGGGGAATGAGTCAGGGAGAGGAGAGATGCAAATAAATGAGTGAGTTAAAAATGAGTAGATCACTTCTATGGGCAACTGGTAGGCATTTCCTCTAGGGAGCCTCTGAGAAATCTTGTGGAACTCACCTCAAAAGCATCCCACCAGAAGCTGCCTAAACTGGGCCATTTATCTACAACTTCCAACTCTGTTGTGAGGGTTGCCCCCAAGGACACTAACACCACACCCATTTATAACTGCCTGCAGAAGAGGGTGCTCCCTAGCACTGGAGAAAGCCCTCAGGAAGATGGGAAGAGAGACAGAGGCTTGATGTAGGATGCTTTCAGTGAGCTAGAAATTTCTACTGCCGCCCCAGTAAACTCAAGTGGCTGCAGGGAATTAGGGGAGGCATGAAAATCGGCTGACCAAGGTCAGCGCATTGTGTGATGAGTCTGACACCTGAAGAACGTGTACCTGGCCTGATGGCTTCAAATCACATGAACTTCTTCCTTGACTTTTTCTTGTTGGTTCTCCATCTTTTTTTCCTTTCTTAACCTTTCTCTTCTTCTAGTCTAGTTTTCTTCTCCTCCAAGTATCACTTACCTCACAAATTAAGCAACAACCATACCCACAATGCAATTAGATGCGAAGACACATAAGATGTCATGTAAAATAGTATTATATAGTTAACACCATGAACCTATGTGATTTCAAAGCACGTCACAAGTCCAGTTACAGAATATTGTATAAAACTAGTTGCCCTTCAAAGGTCAATTTTCAGAGAAGCTAATGAAATTATATCTCAAGACCCTTCCCATGCACCAGTCTCTTCCGAGGTCCTAAAGGGACCCTAGCAATGTGTTCACATGGTCATATTTTTGTAAAATTTGCAAAAGTAATATACTTTAGCTGACTTGATTAGGACTGCTCTTTCTGCTTAATGCCTCCCCCCTTTCATCACATCATATTTCTCTTCATGTTGGATGGCATTGGAGTGGTCACAAGCATTTTTGGGAACCCAGCCTGGGAAAATTAAGTTAGGAGGGTATATTTAGTTTGAGTTTGGTGATATATAGCTAAACAATTCATAGTCACTTCTATATATGGTTAATTTCAGTTCCTGTCTGGTTCTAGAAATATTCCTACAACCCTCTGTGTTGACAATGCGTACAAAGGTTCAAGACAAGGATACTACCACAACACAGTGTGTCCTACAGCATTCAGTACCAGAGTAAGTAGTAGAAGAGAAATAAGTTTTGATAGACTGGCAGAGGGCCAAAATGGATACAGATTAGAAAGTTATTCCAGCAGCCCAAGAAAAGATGTGTTCACTTGAATCAAGTGTTAGTGGAGAACATGAAGAGAAGTGAACAAATTCAATCCACATAGGAGACAAAATAAAGAATTCAATGATGGCTTAGATATGGACAGTGAGAGAGAAGGACTTGTCAGGAATGAGCCTAGGTTTCTGGCTCCCATAATCTGATAGGCAGGCAATTGTTTTCAAGCAAAGATTCAGAAATCTATACTTCTTTCATTTTGGGGCTCTATCATCTTCAGAAGGTTTTCAAGGCCCTGTGTTCATCTACATCAAAAGATGGATCAATGACAGATGGAAAGTGAGAACTTTTTATGGGGCAGGCCTGGAAGTGGCTTCCATCAGAATGCTCACCTTCCTTTGGAAGGCTGGGAAATAGAGTCTAGCTGTGTGTCCAGGAAGATAAGAAAATGGGTTTGGACACTAGCTAGCAGTTTTTGCCTAAATGAGGAAGCTAGCAAATGAGCATATTCTTTAGGAATGGAAGTGTTCCACTGGAGCAGAGAATAGTTTTCTTTTCTTTTTCTTCCTCCTCCTCCTCCTCTCCTCCTCCTCCTCTTCTTCTTCTTCTTCTTCTTCTTCTTCTTCTTCTTCTTCTTCTTCTTCTTTCTTCTTCTTCTTCTTCTCCTTCTCCTTCTCCTTCTTCTTCTTTCTTGGAGAGAAAGAGTGTGTGTGCTAGTGGGGCGGGGGTGCACAGAGAGATAGGGAGAGACAGAATCTCCATGTTTAGTGTAGAACCCAACACAGTGCTCAATCCCATGATCCTGACGTCATGACCTGAGCCAAAATAAGAGTCAGATGCTGAGTCAACTGAGCCACCCAAGCACCAGAATAATTTTCTGTCAGATTTATATTTTAGCTCTAATTCTTCAGTTAGAGCTTCACTTATTTTTCTCTGTATTCCTTCTCTCTTTTTTGTTTCTTCATTTCTTTTTTTTTTTACTTTTAACAGCTTTACTGATATAATTCACTGATCATACAAGTCATCTGTTTAAAGTATACAATTCAATGGCTTTTAGTATATTCACAGATATGTGCAACCCTCATCACAGTCAATTTTACATTTTCACCTGCTCAAATAGAAACCTTACATCCTTTCCCTATTATCCTCCTATCCTCTCCTTTACCCCATCCCCCAGCTCTAAATGATCACTAAACTACTTTATATCTCTATGAATTTCCCTATTCTGGACAGTTAATAGGAATGGAATTATATAATTTTTCAAGATTCATCCATGTTGTAGCATTTGTCAATTTTCCATTCTTTTTATGTCCAAATAATATTCCATCGTGTGCCTACACCTCATTTTGTTTATCCATTCTTCAGTTGATGGACTTTCCGCTTGTTTCCACTTTTTGGTTATTATGTATAATGCCACTATAAACATTTGTGTACAGTACTGACATGTTTTCAAAACTGACATGTGTCAGTTTGTGTTCAAAACTGACAGGTACAAAACAGACATGTTTTCATGTCTCCTGGATGTAGTGTCTCCTTTAACCCTTTTAGTAATCCTATGACCTGTTTTTCCCCCTTTTTTTCCGAGAGACAGAAAGAGACAGCATGAGCAGGGGAAGGGGCAGAGGTATAGGAAGAGAGAATATCCCAAGCAGACTCATGCCTAGTGCAGGAATTGAGCCACAACTCTAAGATCATTACCTGAACAAAACCAAGAGTCAGACACTTAGACTGAGACACCTAGGCATCCCTGTTATCCCCTTTTGCACAAGTGGAAACAGAATTGCAAAGTAAGGTTACTTGTCATATGATCTGTACAAAGCAGAGCCAGGCCATAAACTCAGGCAGGCTGACTTGAATTTGCCATGCTACTTCTCTCTAGATCAGCTCTTCTCAGATGGGTTTCTAAGCTTTCCTTTTAAGGAATCTAAGAAATTGTACAAAAGTAATGACTACCGTTTAAATATGCCCACCCCCCAGCCATTTATCTGTCATCTCACTAAATGCTACACATATTTGCTAAAGTGTATCCAGAAAACATAATTCTTAAAAATGTAATAGCTGCATGAAATTACCAACACTTGCATATTTTACATCATTTTAAGTCACATTTTTCTTGCTTTGCCCCAAATTACACTTATCTTTTTTTTTCTTCAAATTTTTATTTAAATTCTACTTAGTTAACATAGAGTATAATACTGGTTTTAGGAGTAGAATTTAGTGATTCACATTTATCTTTCTAACACACGGTGTAGGCAGATGTTTGGAATGGCAAAGACCATTCCCAGACTACCTATTAACTAATCCTCTTAGATACACTCTCACCTTAAATTTTCTTTGGAATAAATCAGTATTACATGTTAGTACCTTCCTTCCCATACTTACTCTAGGTTAAAACTATATTTTTTGAGATCAAGATTTTTTTGTGTGTGACTTTAACATTAACTTCACATGCCCTTACATAAGCCCAGCAATTGCTTTGACCCATTTTAACCTCTTTTGAGTGTCATCTGCAAGGTGTACTGTCCTTGACAATGAAAGAGACCTCCCTTTTGTCCTTCTAGGCAATCTTTAGGATGAAGCTAAATGCCTTTCAGGTGGAAGAGTTGACCAGATGAAGGAGACAAAGGAAGCTCTTGCTCCTGAGTGACTTTGATTCCTCTTTCTCTTAGAATGGTACATTTCTATACAAGATGATGGACATTTGGACATTTTGATAGGTGCAGTGTGCTTTGAACTGTTGTGTCTAATAATTCTTTCATCTTGGTTTTTCCTAGCAGAGTGGTATATCTTAGGATGCTTATATGCATATTGTTTCCTTTTCATTTAATGTGGTGAAGCCTTCCTTCTTGTTTTCCCTCCTCCTTGCTCTTTAAAATGCATATCACTAACCCAGGTGGGAAGGCAGGCATTAAGTGCAGGAAACTTTTCCTTAACCTCCCCCTCAAAATTCTATGTCCCTTTTCTTTTTCTTTTTATATCCCTTTTCTTTAGTGTACTTCTTTTGTTCAGGGATAAGTAGAATCCTTAAGTAGTTTCACATTTCCATTTATTTACTTTTAATGAGGGCAAGTCACCTTTTCAATACCTATTTATTCATTCAATGAATATGTAAATATCCACAATTGTTTCAGCGTAGTTGTTTACTTCTTATCCAAGGATGACAGAAAGAAAGAACACTATTCCTTTACTCTTTAAGAAAAAGGTAAAAAAAAAAAAAAAAAAAAAAAAAAAAAAACACCTGAGTTTTAAACTTATAAAAAATGTTTATGCACAAATATTATTACTTTAGTGTTATTTCTAAAAAACAAATGAAAGCGTTTAAATGCACAATAATGGGGGAATGGTTAAGTTAAAACTATGGCATATCTATATAGTAGAATACTATTCAGTGATTAAAATGTTTATCAAGAGAAGTATATAGAGTGGGGGATGTTTATGATATAGTGTAAAGTGGAAAATATAGGAGATACTATTGCAATCACAAATATATGTTTTGGAAGAAAAAAGCATGCCAAATTCTAACTGTAGTTACTTCTGGGACAAGGTTGAAAGAACATTGTGTTCTTCTCTCTATACTTTTCTGTATCTGCAACTTACTACCTTTTTTATAATGAGTTTCATGTCAGATTAAGAAGTTCTTTTTTAAAAATTCAAAGCAAACTCAGGAAGCCATAGGAGACTTGGAAAAATGCTAGATAATAACAGACAGACATTAAACTAAAACTAGAGGCTGAGGCCAAAATCTGGGAGTGGATTACTAGAATCATCCATATGAGTGCTTGTTCAGTAGTATTTTGATATAAAGTCCACCAGTCCCATTAACTGAGAACTTTAACATCTTAGTGTCCTATATGGAGCCCATGGGATAGGTCCATCAATGTTGACCTGGTAAGACAAAGCCAAAAAACAGAACTCAGGCCAGAGTCAGGCCTGGATAAATGAGGTGATATAACAAAGCCAAACTTTCTGGAAATAGAGTACCAGGGGAAAAGTCCAGACTTTGACTAACACAGTGGCAGAGGCAAGAGGTTCCAGACATCAAATAAGTAGATGGAAGAGGCAAAAGCTGCTGGAGCAGTTTGGATTCAAACATTTAAAGTGAGATTCAGAAACAAGGATTCAGGTGTTGGGCAGTTCACATTAATCTCCTAAAATGAGATTTAGGTTGGTACTTCAGGTGAAAATCTAAGACATGCCTTTAAACATCTTCAAGGCAGAGCTTAGTGTCAACAAATCTGTGTTAGCCTTTTCCAAGAAAGGCATTTTTTTTAAATGCCTAGATGATTTAAATAGTAATGATGAGAGCTAGCACTAAGTGCCTATTATATGCCATACACTGCGGCCTCCTGCTATGCTAGACATTTGATATGCTTTACAAATATTACCTCATTTTATGATATGGGCATTTACATCCCACTTGAAAGAGGAGGAGACTGAGCCTCAGAGAAGTGAGAAACAGAGGTCACACAAGTAGAAAGTGGTAGAGCAAGGTCTATAACTCAGGTCAATTTGACTCCAAGGCCTGATTACTGATCAGTGGCTAATTCTGTGTGACCGTTCATATTTTCTGTGCTTCTTTTTAAAAAAATTTGTTAGTAAAGCCAAAAACCCTCTCTACCAGGGATGAGAGTAGCAGATACCATGGATAAGCAAATTGCATCAAGTTCTTTGGTGCCTGTTAAAGGAATATTACTAATAAAATTATTATATATTTGAAGGTTATTAAGGGAATAGATCTTAAAAGTTCCCACCATAAGAGAAAAAATTCTGTAACTGTGTATGGTGACAGATGTTAATTACACTTCTTATGATCATTTTGTAATATATACAAGCATCAAATCATGATGCTATCCACCTAAAACCAATATAATGCTATATGTCAATTATACCTCAATAAAAATGTACTATTTATGAGAGTTAATTTGGGAAATAAAGAATTCTTAGTACCATTAAAATCACACCATGGGTCAGTAGATGACTCTTCCACATCTGTAGCCAAGGTAAATAGGGAAGAAATGAAAAGTTCCTTTCATTTTCATTTAAAAGGGATGTCTAAGGTAGCTGTAAAAATTAATTTAGATTCACTAAGGATCTAAATGGAGTAAGTAAGGCATTAAACAAGATTTCTTTTTTTTTTTTTTTATTTATTTATGATAGTCACAGAGAGAGAGAGAGAGAGAGAGGCGCAGAGACATAGGCAGAGGGAGAAGCAGGCTCCATGCACCGGGAGCCCGATGTGGGATTCGATCCTGGGTCTCCAGGATCGCGCCCTGGGCCAAAGGCAGGCGCCAAACCGCTGCCCCACCCAGGGATCCCTTTTTTTTTTTTTTTTTTTTTAAGATTTCTAATTAAAATGGAAAATACAACACGTACAGCTCTTTTGTGAATTTTTCTTTAAAAAAAAAGATTTTTATTTCTTTATTTGAGAGAGAGAGAGAGCACAGAGGGAGAAGGAGACTCCCTGCTGAGCAAAAAGGATCCTAAGATCATGACTTTAGCCAAAGGCAGTCACTTAATTGACTGAGCCACCCAGGTGCTCCTTGTGTGATTCTTTGGATCACTGAGCTCTACCCCCTATAGACCAAGTATCTAAAGGACACTGTTAAATATATAAGCACTAAAAAAAAAAAAATCTTTATAGTGCAGTAAACATTTCTGTGGACTGAAAAAAATCAATTGCACAAAGTTGAGCAATGGATAAAAAGAGGAAATACTCCTTTGTTTGCTTCTTAGAGATTAATGTAGAGCTGTTGAATATCAGTTGCAACTTAATAATGTCCTCAGGTGCTTTTTTTTTAATTACTCAAGATTTGACATGTTTTCTTCTGTTGAGTGAAAGCTCATTCAATTAGCTGTACAAAAAGCTACAGACACACCTGGGCTTCTTTACTTTAACAGAAGTAACTGTTCACACATCAATGGCATTCTCTCCATCACTCTTTCTAAATCTAGCAGGCCATTCCAAAAGTCACCATGTAGCTTCAGCAAACATCATCCACTTCCTGTTCAAAAAAAAAAAAAAAAGTGCTTTCAACAGTAATCCCTTTCCCAAGAGATGTTTCAAACATTCTGTTATGAAATTATGCAAAGAAAATAGGAAATAAGTGATTATGTGAATGTCACAAAATAGCAATGGGGAAGTCTCACAGCGGCCCTTGATCAGGTTGGAAAAAGGTGAAAATTTTAAACATCTGCTCAAAGACCCAAATAAATTTCTGTTTTTTTGTTTTGTTTTGTTTTTAAGTGCCAAATAAATTTCTGTTTTTTGTTTTGTTTTGTTTTTAAGTGCCAATCTGAAGATTTCATTTTGAAGTTATAGCATTGATATCAAGATAATCCTTTTTGTTCTATGAATGTACTTGAAGAGGGTAGGGCAAGTTTTGATGTCAAATAAATCGAAGTAGAGGATAAATAAAAACCAAGAAATGAAGAATGATGTAATACAAAGCTATTTAGCTCTGCCAGCTGCTTCTGTAACAAACAAGGGATCCCAGCAAGTCAAATGCATGCCCTATTGTATTCCCAATAGCTTCAGTAACAAGCTATTTGGTGTGGAAGCAAATTTAGGCCCCAGCTCTTGACAGTTTTATAGCCCTTGGTCAAAGTTTTCAACAGGGTTTGGGGCAGGCGTGACTAGGCAGCTAGATTACACATACTGACTTACCACTTGCAGATACACAATATTTACTTTTCAGGGTGAGCCAGTACACCAGCTGACCAATTAGGCCGCAGATTCTTTGCACTTCATGAAAGCTAAGCAAAGACTGAATATAAAAGCCACAGAAATACATGTAGACTGAACTTTTCTTTAATGTGTCCTCATATAATCTCCATAAAAAAAGAATGTCAATGACCAGTAGTCTTCTACATTAGAGCCACTTAGGTGTAAAAAACCACAGAGGGTATCTCTCAAGTGGAAAGTTTAGTTCTGTGGTTTATGGACACCTACATTCAGCAGTAAATAGGACCAAATTTCAGAAACAAAGACAAAGTTTTACATGAAATCTGAATTCCTGGGGTGCCTGGGTGGCTCTGCCAGTTGAGCATTCAACTCTTGGTTTCCATTCAGGTCATGATCTCATGGGTTATGGAATCCAGACCCACATTGAGCTCCATGCTCAGCAAGAAATTGGCTTGAAGATTTTCTCCCTCTGCTCCTCCCCTACTCTCTGTCTCTCTCAAATAAATAAACAAACCTTTAAAAATATATATATGAATTCCTCTAACCTCCCTGTCATTCAGCCTGTAACTCAATTCTTCCACAGTCAACTGTATAATTTTCAAATCAGTATTTCCTTCAATGAATCCTTTCTTCTAGCCAAAGTGATCTTCTTATGGTACCATGAACATGTGGTATATATTCCTACCTCTCTGCCTCTAATTAAGCCCCCCACCTAGAATGTTATCATTCTTCCTCCCTCTCTCCTAGATCCCACACCTCCATCTACCAACTCAAATGCCAGTTCCTCTATGATTATTTCTTGGCCAGTGATTTCTCTCTCCTCTGACCTCCCTTAGCATTAACTGTTTATTTATCTATTTAATACTCATACCAGTGCATGACCATCCTCATATAATTATATAATTTTTTATTTATGTGTGTTTTGCCCTCCCAAACAATTTTCTAGTCACCTGTAGGCTGCTTCTACTCGAGTGGCTGCCATCCTGCAAATTCAACAAACTTACTACCAAGGCCTATAGTCTTCTTATTCTTCTATTACCAGCACCTTTATTTTTACATTTCAGCTAGATTCAAAACCTTAGACTCACTTTTCAGTTTTCTTCCTCTTCTATACTTCCCATGTTAAACCAGGGCCTGTAAATTCTAGCATTGCTATATCTCTTATAACCAACCACTTGTCTTTCCCATTTCCAATGCCAACACCCTTGCCTTTATTTCCTCACCTGGACTGTTTAAAAAGATTTCCACTGTCTTCTCTGTCTCCAGTTTCTCCATCTTCAATCCAATTCAAACACCTCAATCAGATTAATCTTCCTACATACAGTTCTGAATCACATTACTATTCTGAGAGAATACCTTCAGTGGCATCTTTACCAAATAAAGTATAAATTCCTCAGTCTGGCATGAACTAGGCATAGTGTCAAGGATGCTGTGGTGTGCCATCCACATTCCCCTTCAGTACCAAAGCATTCATTTCCCTAGATGCTAGCAGTGCTGTCTTCTGACAGGTCATAATTTAATTCTTCCCCAGAAATTGCCATTGGCCAAAAGGAACTATTTGGCCCAAGGTTTGTTTCTCCCCAAAGTCAGACCATGTTTAATAACTGATTACTATGGGAATACAAAGGCCCAACTTCCTTGTCTCAATTCAGGACAATTTTGTATAGTTATGCTTCTACATGCCATGTGGGATTAGCTGAGGGCCCTGTTGGAACTTCATTTCAACACAACTTGTTCCTCTACCTTTCCCTAACTCCTTCACAAGGTTTGACCCTACAAGCATTTCCCAATAAACTTCCTGCACTGGAATCTTTATTTCAGAATTTATGTTCAAGGAACCCAACCTAAGACACCTAGCCATCTCTCTTTTTTATCTTTCACACCTGTCTTTTCTATATCTTATATTACAGTCAAACTGAGTGATCTGCCATTCCTTCAATCACCAATACCTAATACCTAACACATCACCACTTATTCATCCAAAAAATATCTACTAAATATCTAAAATATTTCAGATTCTATAAAAGGTATTGACTGATGTTAAGAGATATAGGCAAGTAAACAAGCCATTAGAATCAGTGTGAACAGTGATTTCCCAGCTGAGACCACAGAAACAGCAAGAAAGAAGAATGTGATAGATAGGAAACAGTATACACAAGGTCTGAGAGATTAAAAAAAAAAAAAAAAAAAAAAAAAAAAAAACCTCACCTGGTGAGTCAGTGAACTGCAAGTGCACTTCAAAATGGCTGAAGCTCAGGGAGCTTGAGTGGTGGTGACAAGAGAAGAGGCAAGAGAGGTCAGCCAGACCAGGACAAAAAAAGCAAGTAGCCTTATTTAAGAACCTGGATACCATCCTTATGGCAAATAGAAGCTATTAAAGGGCTTCAAGGGTAAAAAAAAAATCACAATGACCATATTTGTGCCTTAGAAAGATGTATCTGGCAACACTGTACAGAAAGAATTAGCTGGGGGAGAAATTAAATGTAGATGTTACATCAGTCATCCAAGCAAAAGATGATGGTGAGCTGACCCAAGGAAGTGGCAGTGGAGATGGAGAGCCCTGGGCAGATTCAGGAAATATTAATAAATTACAATATAAAGGGTATAATGGTTAATCATATAGAGAGTAATAGGGAGGAATCAAGAATTTACCATGTTTCTGACTTAAATGGCTGGATGTATATTATCCACTGAGATAGGAAACACTGAAGGAAGCAGAAGTGGGGAAAAAGATGGTGAGCTCGGTTTTGGCCATGCTAGACATAAGGTATTTGACTAAAAGTTGGATATGTGGGTGTGCATAGCAGATATATAGGTCTGACCTTTAAGAGAGAAACCTGGCTAGAGGCACAGGCCTGGTATCGTGAGCATCTCTGTGGTTATAGAGGTGAGACTGAGAAGAGCAATTGGAATAGCAGGAGAAAATCCAGTAAAATATGGTGTCACAGAAGCCAAGAGAACCCTTCAAGATGAAGCAAGTGGTCAAAGGCATCAAATATTACTCACACCAGATAAAATAAAGACCAAAAACAGTGTCCACTGATTAGAGACATCTCTGTGCCTTTGCTCAAACTATTCCAACAACCAAGAGCATAAAAATGTTTTCCATTCTTTGAGGATCAGTTCAGATTGCCTCACATTTGCATAGTGATTTACTGAACATCATCACATGTTACCTCATTTATTGACTAAGATTTTAAGAGTTAAAACTATCTTTTATGTATCTTGACTTCTTCCTCATTAAAATGTGGTTGCTGTAGGTTCAGGAAAGGAGTCAAACTTGCAGAGAAATTTTCATTGCAGAGAACCTATGGATGGGATGAGCTGGTCCATGGGTCGGAACCATTGCTTGTCCCTATTGGGAAAATGGAACAGTGAAGCCCTTGTCCATGTAGGACGAGTCATGAGGATATGCCCTTGAATGTTAGAAAGGAAGATGAGACAGTCTTCACCCTTATACTCAAATTTAATGAACGAAATGGAGATGACAAAGCCATCCTACGTTTTCACTGTGATGTTAACCTCTTGGACCATTTTAAAGCTAGATCTGGAGGAAAATGCCCACATCTAGACCCCGATTGACACTCACCCCAGAGAGAGGCCACCAGTAACCACTGATAAGCAGGCATTCATCCTCTGACTATTTTTTATGGAGTGTAAACATCTAAAAACAGCTTATTTGCATAGGTACAACTGCCAGCTTCACTTACCCCTTCATATTTAATGAGCCTATTTTGTTTTATGGGTGCTTCAAAATTGCTGACAGAGAAGAGCAGCTATGAATGGAAAACATGAAGCAACTTGCTGAGCCCTCATTGTGAGCTGGATGGCTTGCCTCATCGTGCCCTCACAGACCAACATTTCCATGATTCCCTTGATTCTCCTCAAATGAAAAGAGAAGAATTCTTACTCTCCTCCACAGTGTTAACATGAAAGAGTATTTTTTTTACATGAAAGAGTATTTCAAGGCAGCCTGAGGGAGATGCAGGCACCAACATAGTAACAGTTCAAGTAGTAATAAGTGGTACATTTTTTGGAGACATTCAGCCCAGACTTCCAAAGTTCGCTGCACAGCTACAGGGCCAGGCATCAATCTGCCCTTCCCCTATGGCTACCTAAGCAACATTCCTCTTAGGTTCTCAAGAGGCCCTGGCATTTAGAACATCAGCAAATATTGACTCAACGCCCAGAAGAGTAGCTTGAAAATGGTGGGTCCTTGATGGTGGTGACACTCAACAACTGTAACAAATAGTCCTTTAAGCCACAGATTTTTATAAATGGAGAGAAGACAGAGTAGTAAAGATGAAAGTTAAAGATTAATAATTTCCTGCAGCTCCTATATGGAATATGTTACCTAAAGAAACTTCGGCTCAGGCAGACAGCCTGTCCTTTGCTGTCCTGCCCACTACAACCTTGTGGTGTACTCAATAAACTTCTATCTCAAAAAAGAAAGAAAGAAAGAAAGAAAGAAAGAAAGAAAGAAAGAAAGAAAGAAAGAGAAAAAGAAAAAAGAAACTTCAGCACAGTAAGAGGCTAGTAAATGCCTATTAACATTAAGCACTGATGGGACGCCTGGGTGGCTCAGTGGTTGAGCATCTGCCTTCGGCCCAGGGCGTGATCCCGGAATCCCGGGTTAAAGTCCCACATCAGGCTTCCTGCATGGAGCTTGCTTCTCCCTCTGCCTGTGTCTCTGCCTCTCTCTCTCTCTCTCTCTCTCTGTCTGTCTCATGAATAAATAAATAAAAATCTTAAAAGAAAAAAAGCACCGAAGGATTTAGGTGATACTCTCTTAACGTCATCATTTTGTCATTTAGCACTGCTTCCATATTAATATTCATACAATATCTTATACTGTGGTTTCCACTGACAAACCTGAATGGGTTAAAAACAGATGATATACTCTACCTTGGCCCATCTTATAAGTGTCCAAGGATGTAAAGCATAATTAAAATGATGTGTAAGGAGAGCACTTCAGACAAGAGGAAGAGTATTACAGTCCTGAAGCTTAGGAAGGAAATTGTGGAAGTAGTCCACAGCCTGCATTTAACATGGCTGAAAAAAAATTTTTAAACAAGCCAAGACATGAGAAAGTGCTTTACCAAGGTCAAATAGTTCTGAATACCTTCTCGTAATTAGTTTTACTGTCTGTATGTTCCTGCTGTTTTAATACCTGCAATATTAGATTCCTTTCGCAATATAATAGTATGCTATTTTTTTAATCTTAGTGACTGACCACACACATACACACACAGACACAGAGGCCACAGCTTCTGAAACTCTTTCATGAAGATCATTTAAACATAGAAAATGATTTAGGTAGCAAAGAACATTCTCCAAACACTAACTATATATTAAATTCAGAAGAAGGATATTTGTAATAGGTGAGAAAACTCTCTCCCGTAACTAGTAATAATAACAACAACAGCAACAGGTAAGATTTTTAGATGCATTGATTTAATAATAATAACAAATAGAATTTTTTAAGATTTTATTTATTTATTCATGCGAGACAGAAAGAGAGAGGCAGAGAGAGAAGCAGGCTCCATGCAGGGAGCCCGATGTGGGACTCGATCTCAGGACTCCAGGATCATGCCCTGGGCTGAAGGCAAGTGCTAAACTGCTAAGCCACCCAGGCTGCCCACCCCCTTTTTTTTAAACAAGTAGAATTTTTTAGATGCAGTAACATATCTAAACTTGACAACAGTCCTATAAAGTAGGACTATTATGATCCCCATTCTAAAAGTGAAGAAGCCAGGGCTGGAAGAGTTTAAGTAATTTTCACAATTGTTCACAAGTCCTATAGCTAATAACTGAGAAAGCAAGAATTTCTAAGCCTAAACTGTCAGGGTCCAGAGCCTCCCCTCTTAACCATTATGCAACTGACTAGGTTTAATATACACAATCATAAACATAAATATACACATGCATGAAACTGATTTGCAAATGATTGCCCAGAGCTTAAAAAAAGTTTCATTCTATATACAAAATTTAGATTTTTTTTAAAGATTTTCATTTATTAATTTGATAGAGAGAGAAAATGAGCAGGGAGGAGAGGCAGCGAGAGAGGGAGAAACAGACTCCCCACTAAGAAAGGATCTCAGCATGGGGCTCCATCCCAGGACGCTAAGATCAGGACCTCAACTAAAGGCAGATGTTTAACAGACTGAGCTACTCAGGTGGCCCTAAGTTTTTCTTCTTTTTATAGTGTGTCTTGGAACTGTTGATCTAAAACAGTAGAATAATTCAACACTTACAATTCTGATGCTGCCTTTTCCACATTTCATCAGATAATTTTTATAACAAATTAATGTAAGATGCATCCAGTTTAAGAACAATAGCTATGCACTTATTTTAACATTTTTCAAGAACTTTAATTTTTTCTCTAGAAGATTGCTCTTTTTTAAAATAAAGATTCATAAGAAACACAGAAAGAGAGAGAGAAGCAGAGACACGGGCAGAGGGAGAAGCAGGCTCCCTGCAGGAAGCCCAAAGTATGACTCGATCCCAGGACTCTAGGATCACACTCTGGGCCAAAGGCAGACACTCAACCACTGAGCCACCCAGGCATCCCAAAGATTGCTCTTTTTGATGAAACATTTATCATCTGTACTTTTTGGTCTTCACTCATCACTTTTTCCAGTAGTTCTCATAACTTATCAGTAGAAATTATACTTAGTTTGGGAACAACCCAGGAAGATTATAAATGGGGTATTTTCCTTTAAGGGTAAATGAAAAACTCCAAAAATTATGACACATTTTACCAGTGGGGAATTAACTATAACTTCAGGTGAGCGAACTTTTTGAAATAGAATCTGATTTTTTTTAATGATCAAGATAAGCAACGGCTTCTTACATTTTTAAGCTGTTCAGAATTTTCTAAACTGTCAAATTATAAATCACTGTCATAAATTACAAATTAAATTCACTATCAACTTACAAAATAATGTAATCAAGTAATTATAATTGAGTAGAACTTAAGTGACTGCAAATGAACTAAATAATCAGCAACCATCCCAAACAAGTATCCATATTCTTTACAACCAGAAATAAAAGGATTATTTATTGACTAAATGTGAAAGATCAACCTTTTCTTAGCTCTTCCTTTCCAAGTAGCATATGGACCCCAACAGTTAGTTTTTCACTTATCTTCCAAATAAGATAAAGTAAAAATATTATTTGAAAAGGATGAAAACTAAGCATACCTATGATGAACAGGATCTCATGTTAAATGCTGATAATATATACCTAAAAATGCAAAAACTGTCCAAACTAATTTTATCCATTGTTTTATTTTATCATTTTTACTCTGTGCTGTCTTGACTACATTTTTACGGAGAAAGATATACCAAAGTAATTTAACTAAAGGGGTTAAAGATTTATGTACTGAAAATAACAGAACATCAATGAAAGACATCAAACAAGACACAAACAAATGGAAAGACATCCTGTGTTCATGAATTAGAAAACTTGATGTTGTTAAAATATGTATACTACCCAAAGTGAGCTACAGATTCAATGCAATCCCTATCAAAGTCTATAAGACATTTATTACAGAAATAGGAAAAAACAATTCTACAATTCATATGGAACCATAAAAGACCACAAATAGCCAAATAAATCCTGAGAAAGGAGAACAAAGCTGGAAACATTGCATTTTCTGATTATATTTCTTCAAAATATATTATGAAGCTACAGTAGTCAAAACACAATGGACGGCTATATAGACCAAAAAAACAGAATAGAGCCCAGACATAAATTCACACACATATAGCCAATTGATCTTTGACAAGGGTGCCAAGAATACACAATGTGAAAAGGATAGTCTCTTCAACAAATGGTGTTAAGAAAACTGGATATCCATATGCAAACTGGACCATATCAGCTTAAACATAAGACCTAAAACTGTAAAACTCCCCAAAGGAAACATAAAGGAATAGCTTCATGGCATTGGTATTGGCAATTATCTCATGAATATAACACCAAAAGTATATGCAACAAAAACAAAAATAAACAAGTAAGACTCACTACATCAAACTAAAGCCTTCTGCACAGCAAAAAAGATAATCAACAAACTGAAAAGGCAACGTACGGAATGGAAGAAAATATTTGCAAAACATGTATCTGATAAGGGATTAATCTCCAAAATAAAGATCTCCTACAACTCAATAACAACAAAAAAAAACTAATAATTTGATTTCAAAAAAGGGCTAAGGACTTGAGTTAAAATTTCTTCAAAGAAGGCATACATATGGCCAACAGGTATATGAAAAAATGTTTATCATCATTAATCATCAGGGAAATGCAAATCAAAACCATAATGAAATATCACCTTATACCTGTCAGAATCACTATTATGAAAAAAGAAACAAGCAGACAAAAGAAGTGTTGGAGAGGATACATAAAAATTGGAACTTTTTAACACCATTGGTGTGAATGCAAAATAGTGCAGCTGCTACAGAAAATACAATGGAGGTTCCTCAAAAAATCAAAAATATTAAAAAAAATTTAATCAAAAATAGAACTACCATATGATTCAGCAATGCCACTTCTGAGTTTACATCAAAAAAAATTAAAATTAGGATCTCAAAGAGGTATTAGCACTCCCATATTTATTGCAGCACTATTCGCAATAGCTAAGAAGTAGAAACAACCTCTTTATTTGCCATTGACAAATAAATGGATTATTTTAAATGTGGTATACAATGGAATACTATTCAGTCTTAAGAAAAAAAAGAAATTCTGTAATATTTGACAATATAGATGGACCTTGAGGATATGGTGCTAAGCAATATAAGCCAGACACAAAAAGACAAATACTACATGATTCTACTTATATGAGATATATAAATGAGTCAAATTCATGAAATCAAAGCCAGGAATGATGGTTACCAGCAGGTAGGGAAAGGGAGAATAGGTTATTAATCAACAAACATAAAATTTCAGTTAAGTAAGATGAATAAGCTCTAGATATCTGCTGTGCAATATCATGTCTATATTCAACAATAATGTACACTTAAAATGTATTAAGTATATACATCTCTTGTTAAGTGTCCTGGGCACAATGAAATTTTTTTAAAAAGAAAACATACCTCAGTTTTAAATATTTGAGGTCTAATAATTTGTAGGATGCTTACTATAACATACAGATAAATATTTTTGACATGTAGGTCTGATCTGCTCTCCCCATAAAGCATCATCCTACCCCCAAAGCATTTCAATGACTTCCCACTGTTTTTAGAATTAAAGACCAGAATCATCTATAAGATGGCCTTTGAGCCTCTGAATGATCTGGCCCCTGCTGCCCATCCTTGTGTTGTCCCCCCCTCACCGCTGTTACCCCTCCTCACTCTACTCCCGCTGCACTAGCCCCCTCTCTGTCCCTCCTGTCACAGTATTCTGGCACCGACCCTAAGGAACTGCTCACTCCACTCTCGAACAACCTTCTCTTCTTCCTTTAGGCCCTTTCCCATGTCATAAATATGTCAAACCCACCTATTTTATGCTCCAATAGTTCCATATCCTCCCTTTTGTTTTTTAGCATTTATTACTGACACCATTTTAAGTATATTTGTGTGATTATGTGATTACTGCCTGTCTCCACTGCCCCCCGCAACCCTGCCCAGACTCTATACTGCATGAAAGTGAGAACTTTATGTCTGGCTTTACTCACCATGGTTCACCACTGAGTAACAGTACACCTGGAAAAGAGTAGGTGAACTATGAAACAAATATTATTTTGCCTCAACAAAATAAATCGATTTGAATTTACGCTCGCCTCTTGTGACATAGAACTTTGCAGTCCTCATTTTTAGTAACTCCCATATTGAGCAAGTTTCCATACAGGCAGCAGCTTTTTTACCACAGAGATCTCAACACAGGAATCCAAAGGAGGGCATGGAATGCTACCTGTATCAATGACCTCCAGTTCTCCTGAGAGGATTTAAAATTACCAACAGGTTGGGAGAACCAAAGTGTACCAGAGAAAGACCTGTTAACTGCATTAGGAGTTTATCCTTCTACAGTTAGTCTGCCTTGTGAGTTAATCCCTTTCAGATAATATAAGGATTTCGGACTATCTAACAATATTGTGATTTTTTTTTTTCCTCTCTAAAAAGAGGCAAATTTTTTGTGGCTTGGAAATTTTTTTGTCTGTTTATTTTTTAGCTTAGCAGAACTTAACTTTAAACTATCATTTTAAGTTAGAGAAGTTAAATGCACAAAAGGAGTGTACCTGATACACCAATCCCATGAGTATCTCTTCATGGAATAATGGCATCGTAAGAGTGAAATGGGCCTAAGATCCTAACACATCCCCTTTCATGCTTGCAAGTCCGAGTCATTCCATGCCTCTCACTGGTGTGTTCCTTGGAGCCAGGGCAATCTGTTCCACATAGTGTAAGGGGATTTGGAGCAGAATTTCATGAAATTTATGTGATGAAAGAGCAAAGAAAGTTGTGTCTCTCAGCAAAGATCTAGAGAAGTAGGAAGGTGTGGTACAGAAAATGGAGGACATGTGGGAATAGGAGTTGGGGAATGAATAACAGGAAAAGGAAGAACTAGAGAAAATAGTGAAAATGAAAAAACAATAAAAACCCAATTCTGGAAACATGCACAAATTGAGATAGCCCAGGATATGAGTCAGATGAGGCTTGCAAAAAAAAAAAAAAAAAGAAAAAAAGAAAAAAAGAAAGAAAGAAAGAAAAAGAAAAAGAAAGACAACCAAAACCAAAGAAAAATAAGAAAAATTAGAATGGCTTTGCTGTTTTTATTAGTTATTGTTCTCTTACAAACAGAAGCTTATAGTTGCTAATCAAGGCAAAAATTAGAGTTGTTATACTGTATGTCTGGGGCTAAGTTTTTTGAGGTACAGTAGTACAAGGATATATGCAAATCAGATAAAAAGATTCAAGAAGCAAAATAAAGCATACCTTACATTTGTTTTCAAAGAAACCACATTGGGCAACTAAGTATATTCCTTCCATAATACTTAATTTTCCCTTCTCTTCACCAGCTTCCTCACAGTGTGTTTACCCACACACCTTGATGTTAGTGGCACATAAATCAAAACTTTCATAAAAGTCAGAAATAAAAAATATATGAGCACAGGAGGTTCCTGATTTTGGCAAGACTCCACCACACATATAGTCCTGGGCCTGCTCCACTAACATTTAGAAACCAGTTTGTTCTTAGTTCAGTAATGGGGAGGGTGCTACTAGCCGCAGTTTATATGTACTCATGTACTCCCTGTAAGGAGCAAGACGTCTCCAACAGATTACTTCAGAATGGTCATATGAGATACTGCGGCAAGGTGTATAAAGTCTTCCACCAATTTGCAACCAGGCAGTGACTGAAGTATCAGAATATTTGGAAAATCTGGCTCAATATATCTGTGACCAACAACAGTGTAAGGAAAGCATGTATCATTGCATGGGTGTGACATCTGTAGTAGGAAAATCATCTCTTAGCACAAGAAACTTGTATACTATACAGGACACTCTGCACCTGAGAAAGACCTAATGTTCATCAACAATAAAGCAAATAAAAGTTAACTCCAAAAAATAAATTACAACTCTTTGATAGGAACAAGCTCCAGATCATATAGACTCATCTTAGCCGAAAAAAACGTCAAAAAGGAGGCACAGTAACTCCCTTTCTGCCAAAGACTAACTCCCTGGGAGGGGCTCCCAGAGCAGTCTTCAAGTCTGTTGACTTGTTTTTTCAAGCCCTTAATGTAACTTGCAGCTACGTTGGTTTGTTTTGTTGTTGTGACATGGTCTCCATAGATGTGCATTGAAATTGTGCCCAGCTGCACTGAAGCCAAGAACCATGCAATCTGGAGGTTGTGCAAGCAAGATTACAAGGCTCCAAGGTATCCAGTGCCTGGGCTGCTCATCTCTTCCGCTTACCTCGAAGCTTGGCTTGTCCAGCTGGGGCAACGAATGCTGCATTGGGACCAGATTCAAATGCTTTAAGATAGTGACTACATTTGCAGAGAAGAAATAGAGCCTTATCTTGACATAGGGCTTTATTTGCATGTCTAGGGAATGGTCAGTAACCACCAGGACCTGTTTAAGTGCCTGATTATGTTTAGTTACCCCTTTTATTTCTGTATGTAGCCCAGTTTGGCCATTTGTACTCCTCTCAGGAGTCTATTACCCTCATGTTTTTCTTCATCTCCTGTCCCTCTCAAGAAATAACTTGATCAGGGATGCCTGGGTGGCTCAGTGGTTGAGCATCTGTCTTTGGCTCAGGTCATGATCCTGGGGTCCTGGGATCAAGCCCCACATCAGGATCCCCGAGGGGAGCCTGCTTCTCCCTCAACCTATGTTTCTGCCCTCTCTCTCTCTCTCTCTCTCTCTGTGTGTGTGTGTGTGTGTGTGTCTCTCGTGAATAAATAAATAAATAAAATCTTGGGGGAAAAAAAGAAAAGAAATAACTTGATCAGTTCATTCACATGAGACTTAGTAAATAAAAAATACAGGACATCCAGTTAAATTTGAATTTTGGATAAACCACAAATACTTTTCTAGTATAATTATATCCTATACAACATTTGGAACCTACTTATACTAAAATTATACTTACACCAAAATTATCCATTGTTTATTTGAAATTCAAATTTAACTGGTTGCCCTGTTTTTTTTTTATCCACCACCTCTATGCTAAAGAGTAAGTGACTTGTGATATCTTTACTTCTCTGAAGGTTATTGACTTAATATTAACTTTGGGTCAAAGTCCCAGAGCTTAAACCAGTTAATAATTAGGATATTTTTAGCAACAAACTAGAAGAAAGATATAAGACATATGGTAAGCAATCACTTATTATGCCTAGGCATGAAGAGTTATCTTTTTCGAAACTGGAAAAGATCATAATTCAGAGACAGAAAGCATAGCTTGATTCTTAAGGCTACTTAAGAATTTGATTTAGTTCAAATCAGACAATATGATTATTTATGTTAATTGGTGCTCTACTCTTCTATGATTTCAAAGCTATAAGCGTCTCCCCCAAAATATCTATTCCTACGGGATATAGGAATAGAATATAGGAATATTCCTATTCCTTGTGTAGCTAGAGATACAAGTGGTGTTCATTGGGTATTCTAGGCCTCAGTTCACACTCCATCAACAAAAACTTTTTACATGTCATGTCTATTGACAAAACCAAGTATGAAATATATACTCAAGTCCTCAGGAAACCTATAATTAGGGTCAGGAAAAAAAAGACGACTTGTGAAAAGAATGGTAATCAGAGCAAATAGGGAGGAGAAAGGAGTAAAAGAAAAAAGCAAATTAACTCGATCTAAAAAAAAATGTAAATAAGGAGTGAAGAGGACACCTGAGCCAACCCAATTTCCTAGACTAGGTGGTTGCCTGGTGGTGTGAGTCAAGGATCTCTAAGAAGAACCCTAGAGATGAGCTCATTTAACATCTACTCCGACTTCCTTTGGGAATGCCCTACTGTGTATTACAAAGGCTGGTAAACTAAAAACTGCTTTCTGCTTTTTTCCATGACTTCCTTGTAACTAGAGTTCTGGGTAAAAGGTTGACTCCATAATCAGATTCACTTTCAGAACATGAATGGAAACTGAGTGAAACAAGAGAGAGACTGGACATGAAGCATCATTCTGCTCCTGCAGATGGAGTGTTAACTCCCCCAGTGAAGCAGAAATGGCTTTCGACCACAGCGTCTCCATTTGATGGGCAGCATCCAGATCAAGGCAAGCACAGCGGTTCCTTTGATGGCTCAGTTGTGGTACGGCTTTGGGATTCATTTCTGGAAGCCCATCAGCCTAGAGTCTGTTTCTTCAGCCCGCAGACCAGTTCTGTAGAACACTGAATACCCTGTCATTAACACATTTCAGTTTAAACTAGCTAGAGTGGGATCTGTTCTCTGCAACTGAACACTAACTGATACAAGCTGCTGCTCCAAAAATATCTTTTTCACTAGCCTAACGGTTCTCAACTGGTGATAATTCTGTCCCCTGCCTAGAGGATACGTGGCAATGTTTGGAGGCATTTTGGTTATAACAACTAGAAGGCATAGATACTATTGGCACCTAGTGGTTAGAGGTCAGAGATGCTGCTAAACATCCAGCAATGCACAGGGCAGACACCTGCAACAAAGATCTATCTAGTCCAAAATGTCACTAATGCTGAGATTGAGAAACCCTTCCCTAGCTCAGAATCCCATTTGAAAATCTGTCATTAAAAAGACAATATCTGGGGCTCCTGGGTGGTTCAGTCAGTCAAGCATCTGACTCTTGGTTTTCACTCAGGTCATGATCTCATGGTCCTGGGATGGACCCCACGTTGGGTTCTTAGCTTAGGAAGAATCTCCTGGAGAGAGAATCTCTCTCCCTCTCCTTGTACCCCTCCCCCTGCTTATGCTCTCTCTCTCTCTGTCTCTAAAATAAATAAATAAAATCTTTTTTTAAAGGCAACGTTTGCAATGTTTAAAAAGTACCTTTTTCACAGTTCAAATAGCCCTCAAAAAATTATAGGTAAACTTTTACTCTCATACAACATAGTATTAAAAACAATATTCTCTTTATTCTATTATTTTCACATTTTAATATTTCTGAAAGTATGCCATACCCTAAAATTAAGCTGTCTTTTTAATGTGGTGATATTTTTTCTTGTTCTTTTTTCTTTTAATAAAAAAGCTGTTAACAAATCTATGGTATATGTCAGAACTTAACATGGCACCTCTATTGACAAAGCCATGTATGAAATATACACTCTTTAAGTCTTTAGAAAACCTAAGTTAGGGTCACAGAAAAAGACTTGTGAAAAGAATGGTAAAGAGAAAATAGGAGAATGGAGTAAAAGAAGAAAATTAACTCGATCTAAAAAATGTGTACACAAAGTGAAAAGGATATCTGGGCTGACCCCAATTATCTAGAATAGGTGGTTGCCTAGTGGAGTTCTTGCCTAGTTCCTGAAATCAAGGAACTAAGGATAATGTAAGCAGGCAACCTTCCTGAGGGCAAGTTTGCCAAATTGACATGGAGGAGAAATGCTGACAGTGGGCAAGGGGTACTGTAGTCTCAACCTCAAGCTGCACAGTAGAATCACCACAGTGCTTTTCATTGGTTTGGGTGTAAGGCCCAGACATTAGTGTTTTTTCAATGCTGTTTGCAACCAGAGTCAAGAACCACTAATGTAGGGGCATTTCAGTGGGTCAGTCGGTTAAGTGTCTAACTCTTGGTTTTGGTTTATGTCATGATCTCAGGATTGTGAGATCAAGCACTGCATTGAGCTCCATGCTCAGTGGGGAGTCTGCTTTAGATTCTCTCTCTTTCTGCCCTCTCCCTGCTGTTGTTAAAATATGTATACTACCCAAAGTGAGCTACAGATTCAATGCAATCCCTATCAAAGTCTATAAGACATTTATTACAGAAATAGGAAAAAACAATTCTACAATTCATATGGAACCATAAAAGACCACAAATAGCCAAATAAATCCTGAGAAAGGAGAACAAAGCTGGAAACATTGCATTTTCTGATTATATTTCTTCAAAATATATTATGAAGCTACAGTAATCAAAACACAATGGACGGCTATATAGACCAAAAAAACAGAATAGAGCCCAGACATAAATTCTCTCTCTCTCTCTCTCTCTCCAAAATAGATAAATAAAATCTTTTTTAAAAAAAGAACCACTAACTAAAAGCATCTTGAAAAATTTGGACCCCTTAAGATGGAGAAAAGGGAGGGAAAGGGGTGCCACTGTGAAAAAAGATGAACAAAAGTGATGGCACATAACCAGATACATCACAGAACTTTACCGGTTTTTTTTTTAAGATTTTATTTATTTATTCATGAGAGACACAGAGAGAGAAGCAGAGATATAGGCAGAAGGAGAAGCAGGCTCCATGCAAGGAGGCCCACGTGGGACTCAATCCAGGAGCCACCCAGGCTGCCTGAAACTTACTGTTCTGCCCAGGACTAGACCTAGTTACTATTGCCAGGCAATTTGCTAACACCTTAGGCCTATAGCTCTTCAGTAACTTCCACAAGCTCTCTGCCCACCCCACCACCACCACCAAAAAAAATCACAACTGGAGAATTTAACTAATAATAGATCCTGACAAGAAAAAGGAATATTCTTAGTTACTCCAAATTTAGCACATATTCAGAAGCAAAATGTATCTTATAAATACATTTTCTTTACCTTGTAAACATCTCATTCTCCTACAAAGTCTAGCTCCCATCTTGAATGAAGAGGTGCTCAGTAAAGATTGGCTAAAGTGAATTAAATCCACTCCCTAAAAGTGCTACTGACTGAAAATACATGGAGAAAAGATATAAGACCCTTTAAAAAGGAGAGCAACACTTCAAGAGCAAATAGTAAGGAAAGACAAAGGAATTAGCTCATTCCAACTAGTTCCTTCCTCCACTAGTGAGAAGAGTTCTACACTGGTCCAAATAAATGTTGCTTCTGAAATTTGCTACCACGGCCAGCCTAATATCCCTACTATTTCTTTGCTAACTTTTCAAAGTCAAAATTGACACAATAAATTCTACTGTATCCCCAATTGCCTCAAGACACAGAGTATAGACTTGGAAAGCCAGATATTGGATAAGATCCGGAAGCCATGCCATTACATCCAAAGGGTGTGTTTAGGTGACATGTAGAGGGATTAGTTTCAAGCAGTAGAGTCTGAAAACCTCATCTATCTTTTTAGAAACAATCACTCTCATCATTCCAGCAGAGTCAGTTTTTCCTTGCTTTACATTTATTTATTCAGAGACTTCTAAATATATGCCGGTCTGTTGAAACAGCCTCTGGGCCCAAGTACAATAAAAACATTAATTAAAATACATGGTTAGAAACACCCAGCAGTGAGCCTGGAACAGCATCAAATGAGCTCTGCCATTTACGTGTCAGTCATAGAAGATAAAGCCACCTCAAGGTGACCTGTACCAACCGCCACCACCCTCCTCCCTGCTTCCCTATAGATACCTGACCAGCTGATGTTGAAGTGGGTGCTCTTTGCTGATAGATGGCCACATCCAATTATTGCATTTCTCTACTAACCCCTGATTTGGCACAGTCTCTACCAGCTTCTCCTTTCATTCTGCAATGAGCTAATGAGAAATTCACAGAATTCTCAAATTTGGCAGAGATCTGGGCATGGGAACCTTACATAACTGTTGGGCTTTGGCAGGGCAGGACCTGAAGAGCTGAGTGCCCTCTTCAGAAATGCGCCCCGCATTTTGTGGGCAGTGGAATTCTCTCCCTGAGACCTTCAGTCCATCCTTGGTTGTGACTGTGAGCACTCCTGAATGAAGAAGCAGCAGCCGAAATAACACAGAATACACAATATAAGAGTCAAAAGGACTACCATGCGGGGGGTAGCATGGATTTCAGACAGTCTATACTATCAAATTTGGGGAGGACCCATCTACAAAATGGGTTCTAAACCTTCACTCCTATGTGACATAGAAGATTCCCTAAATTCCAAATTTGTTTACACAGCTATTAGGCATGAAAATTTTGAATCTAACACAGGCTTATTAAGAAGATCTTGCTAAAATAAGTCAACCAGAGAAAGACAATTATCATATGGTTTCACTCATATGTGGAATATAAGAAACAGCACAGAGGATTATAGGAGAGGGGAGGGAAAACTGAATGGGAAGTCATGGGAGAGGGAGACAAACCATGAGAAACTCTGAACTATAGGAAACGAATTGAGAGTTGCTCCAGGGGAGGGGGGGGTGATGAGGTAATTGAGTAGTGGGCATTAAGGAGGGCAGGTGATGTATGAGCACTGGGTGTTATATGCAACTGATGAATTATTGAACTTTATATCTGAAACTAATGATGTACTGTATGTTGGCTAATTGAATTTATTTTTTTATTTTTTTAAAGATTTTATTTATTTATTTATTCATGAGAGACACAGAGAGAGAGGCAGAGACACAGACAGAGGGAGAAGCAGACTCCATGAGGGGAGCCCGACATGGGACTCCATTCCAGGTCTCCAGGATCACACCCTGGGCCGAAGGCAGCGCTAAACAGCTGAGCCACCCGGGCTGCCCAGATAATTGAATTTAAATTAAAAAAAGATCTTGCTTCTGTATGCAGACATGTTCTGTCAAGGGTACATATCCAGTGAGGGATGCCATGAATGGGCAATACAACTTTCTTTAAAACTTCTATCCTTTTATTAAAGGTTTGCAAGTAAAATAAAAGCAAAAGATCTTGGCTTACTTCTTTTATGTTTGATTTTCCCACAAATCTCTCATCTTAGAAAAACAAGAAAAGAAATTTGAAAGAAAACAATAGAAGATCAATGCTAGGTAGGAATAGTATTTTAAAAGTGACAAGAACGTATTTGTTGTTCCACTGTATTCTGTATTATTCATTTCTCTTTTTTTTTTCTTTAATGACAAACGTGTCCATATCTTTTTACAAAGAGGTTACCACCAAAGAAGATAAAAATGCCTTTTATCATGCATCTGGTCCAAATTATATCTCTGGAACCCCTTTTCAATTAGCCATGGTGTTTTTCACAATTTTGCAATTTCATCATGTACCGCCTGCTACTATATTCTGAAGTGCCAGGCTGGTACCTAAAAGGAAAAATAACATTTTCCTTCACTTTTAACCCACATTCTGACTTCTCATGCTGAATTCAATCCCTAGCTAATTAGTTCAAGAGCAAGCAACTTTAACCAAGATTTGGTATTACTTTCCTGTTTCTGAGAGCTGGGCTTTCCCCGAATGTAGCTCTCTTGTTACCCTTTGCATTTTAAATAAGCCATTTTGGAGCATGGCTCTCGTTTTTTTCTTTAATATATGCGCCCCTTGGGGCTGCACTGAAGCTTGTAATGGCTCTCTGCCTGCAGTCAGGGCAACAGAATGTCTACAAGATCCGGCTTTGTCCTACAGTGGGCATCCATTGTGCAGCCCCAGCTGAATAAGGAGATTGCAAGTCAATTTTCTCACAAATTCAGAGTCCCTGGTATCCTAACATAGAGTCCTGAGTCTCCCTTAGGTTCCTCCATTTTGTTTGTTTTAATATGCAGTAACATTTCCCTTTATTGTCAGTTCCTGGAGTAAAGTATTCCACAGAAGTCAATTTTTCAAGTAACTGAAGACTTGTTAATGTAAAGGTTTGGTGCAAACTCTTTTTAAGACGTTAAGTAGTTCTCTTGGGTCTCAAACAAGTTATGCTAAATGTACTTGACATTTTCCTGGTGATAGAGGGTCATCTTTATCTGTTATAAAACAATAACAGATACATAGAATTATTTGCCCCTATATTAAATAGGCCACTATGTTTTCTTGGTTACTTTGGCAAATGTTTATGTTTTTATTTCTATGTCTTTCCATACATCAAACTTTCAGTGTTCACTTTGCACTGATGTTCACAGTCAGCCCCTAGAAGCCGACTTTGGGTTTATTGCTTCCAGCTTGCAGATGACTGGAAACCCAAACACGTTTGTTGACACAACATCTATGTTAAAAGTAAATTAGTTCTGGATGGTATTCTGAATCCTAGCCCTCTCATATAAATGCGTAAGCATCAGTGCATGAATGTGTAGCATCTATTCTGGTTGTTCAAAGTCCTTGAGGTCTTCATCAGCTCTTCATCTATATCTCACAGCAGAGAGATTACTTGTCCTTGGGTATTGCAAAGCCAAGCTCAGCGGTCAGCAATCAATTTGTTCACTCTCAAATTCTTGTCTTCTCTTTGTCTCTCTGATTTCTGCTTTGGGCCATGTCAGTAAGTATTAAATTATCCAGTATAAGGAAAGAAATCATAAAGGACAAAACATTTTAAGCCATACAAATTGAACTCTGATTTTTTTTTGTGGAGGGTAGCAGAAGTTATGGGGGTTGGTGGGAGAAAAATGAAAGTACATCGAAAAGAAAGATTTTACTTTTTAAATTTGCCTCTCAGCAAAATGGAAGCAAAAAAGTTGGCTATATTCACAAAGGCACCTAACACTCATATGCGGCCATCTCCCCCATTTATAAAACCCCAACTTTTTTGACTAAATTCCCAACAGCTGTTTGAAATGCCTGTCCAAGATGACCCACGCAAAGCTGACTTGGAATGTAAAAAGAGCCCACACCAAAAAAAAAAAAAAAAAAAAAAAGATAAAAGCTATTATTCAACACCATGCTATGTGATGCTGGCACTGGTTGGGGATAGGGTGACCAACTCATCCTGGTTTGCCAAGGACTATCCTGGTTTTGAAACCCAAAATCCCATTTCTAGAGAACTTTCTCAGTCTGAGGCAAATTGGGACATTTGGTCACCCTAGTAGGGGATGATCCCTCAAAACTTTCTCATGTTTTTCCCTCAGTGGTCAGTTTTACTTTTAGAACAAATTTTTTTTATTTTTACGTCTAGCATTTCCAACAATTCAAAAATTCCTTCTCCTTCTCTCCTTCTGCCCAATCCAGATAATTCTTTTTTTTATTTTATTAAGACTTTATTTATTTAAAAAGAGATAGCAAGGGAAGGGGCAGAGGGAGAGGAAGAGAATCCCAAGCAGACTCTGTGCTGAGCAAGGACCCCTACATGGGGCTTGATCCCATGGCTCCACGATCACAACCTGAGTCCAAACCTAGAGTCGGACACTTAACCAACTGAGCTACCCAGGTGTCCCATGGATAATTCTTTCTTAGTGACATTTCTACCATCAATCTCTTCTTATTGCCACCAATTTGGACTTTATCCCCTGATCCTGGGCTACTGCAAAATTTCCATGAAGTCTTCCAATCTTTACTCCAGTGTGCATGACCCTCTCAGATTAATTTTTTCAAAGTTCTGTTTTGCACAAGGTTCAGTTGAAGTCCTTTCTCCTCTCTGGCAGGACGGTAAGCATGAGCAAGGTGGGAGAAAGGAATATCAGGAAGTGTCAGCTGCTCAGCACTGGTAGTAGTGTTGTGGATCCAATTTAGGCTGTCACCTTCCAGAAGCTGCTAAGGGACAAAATTAAGCCACGCTGCAAAGGGAAGAGACAGGCAAAACACAGAAGTCAATAATCCCGAAAAGGTAGTCTGCATCAAGCCAAGAAAGCCTAGCCACAGACACAAAACCCCAGTGTCCATGTGGATATCCAAAAGCTAGGGTGTGCTTGTAGCACACCAGAAGCAAAAGGGTCATGCAGAACACATCCCTAGGAGAACAGACTTTGCCCCACAGTTCAAGGCAGGACAGGCTCCATGAGAAATAAAGGGGGATTTCAGTTGCAGGAACTGCCTGTCCTGGACTTTCTGCAATTATCAGGTTCTAATTTGGAAAGTGGCTAATGTTTTAATGTATGCATCCCTTAAATGCAAAGATTACATCTTATCATTCTCTGTATTCCCCACACCTAGTGCAATATTTAGTCAATAAATATTTGATTTAAATAATAATAAAATGCTATCCAATGTTCTAAAGCCATATGCATAGGAAACATGAGAAGGTTGCAGAGTCTCCACTTCTTTTCAGGAAGTCTGGAAGTCATCTGCCTGGTTGGAGTTTAAGATGCACTAATCAGCAAGTTCAGAGTGGACACAAATCCTCCCTTTTCTCTTTTTAAAGCTTCAGAGCAAAGCATCAACTCTCCTACTTCCTTTTTTATCTTGATTTAAAACCTAAGCACAAGAAAAAAATAACACAGTAAAACCTTTCACCAAGACTACAAAAATAACCCCATCCCAAAATATCCTCATCTTTTCATGCTATAGTGTTCATTAGTACTTGAAACTCAAACAGAGGGAATGAAAAGTTGATCTAGTTCAGTTTCTCAACTTGAGAGTTTTCAGCATACATCTGAAACACTTCTCAAGCAAATGTTGTGGTGTGTTCATGCTGAGAATCCCTTTAAAATAGTCAAGTCATAAAAAGACGTTTCTGAGAATATATTTTTCATCCAAAAGCATTTTGGAAAAAAAGATCCAATGTAAGATAAAGAACTATTGTGTTAACTTTATACATGTAATCACCTTTCTTTTTTCACTGATTTATGAAGTCCCTGGAATAAACAGGGGGAAAAAAAGTGATAGTTAATATTTATAAATAATGTACTATTAGAAATGCCTCAAATGAAAGCCTTGTTCTAAGTGTCAAAGTAAATACCTGCCAACCATAAAAGGAGGCTACTGTATTTTGTGTTCTGTCAAAAAAGAAGTCAGGTGTAATTTTAGACAGTTGCTGGAGAAAATTTTAAAAAGAAGGTTTCAAAATGAATCTCTGATAAGAATCTGCATGACTTATGGATGTTGGAAATATTATTCACCTAAAGAAGGTGACTGCCCTAAACTTCCTAAATAGTCTAAGCCATGATTTCTCAATCTTAGCACTCTTGACATTTTGGACAATAATTCCAAATTCTCCAATAGGAAAAGTAAAAGTCGAAGTTGAAAAGACATGAGTTAAATCCTAGTGGCACTGGTCTTAGATATGTGACTTTGGTTCCATTTACTCCGTTGTACTCTATAGAATGAGTTCAAAAATCCTACCTCAAAGGACAATTAACATAATCATGTAATATAAAGAACATATAGTAAGAAAAACAAACTAGGTCTCTTGAACTGTCTCTCCAAGAAAAATGGAATTCTAACCACAAGTGTAGTATCTACCCAAATTAACTTTTCTCTTTGAAATAAGAAAGAAAAAAAATCTCAAATCAGTGCAGACCTAAAGTGTCAACAAAGTCCCACATCAACAATAAAGCAAAACAAAAAAAGTAATAAAGGGGTTAATATCCAAAATTTCTAAAGAATTTATATAACCAAGTATCCCAAAATATAAATAATGCAATTAAAAATGGGCAGAAGACATGAACAGACATTTCTCCGAAGAAGAGATAGATTGCTCAACATCACTTATCATCAGGGAAATGCAAATCAAAACCAAAATGAGATCTCACCTCACACCTGTCAGAATGGCTAAAATCAGAAAGCCAGAAACAAGTGTTGGCAAAGGTGTATAAGAAAAGGAACCCTTGTGCACTGTTGGTGGGAGGTAAACTGGTGCAGCCACTGTGGAAGACAGTATAGAGGTTCCTCAAAAAATTAAAAATAGAATTACTGTATAATCTAGTAATTATACTATTGGGTATTTCCCCAAAGAAAATGAAAACACTAATTTGAAATGCTACATGCACCTCCATGTTTACTGCAGCATTATTTACAATAGCCAAATTATGGAAGCAACCAAGTGTCCATCAATAGATGAATGGATAAAAAGAAGGACATATAGAGGAGATATACACACACATACACACACACACACACACACACACACACACACACACCGGAAAAATATATATATATATGGGGTACATGGAATTTATACAGAAAGAATATATATATATTCTATACATATATATGGAATATATAGAGAGGATATATATATATATAAGCTTATATATTCCATCCATATATTATATATATTCCTTTTTTTTAATTTTTATTTATTTATGATAGTCACAGAGAGAGAGAGAGAGGCAGAGACACAGGCAGAGGGAGAAGCAGGCTCCATGCACCGGGAGCCCGACGTGGGATTCGATCCCGGGTCTCCAGGATCGCGCCCTGGGCCAGAGGCAGGCGCTAAACCGCTGTGCCACCCAGGGATCCCATATTACATATATTCCATATGCATATATATATCTATTACTCAGCCATAATAAAATGAAATCTTGCCATTTACAACAAGGATGGATCTAGAGAGTATAACACTAAGCGAAATAAGTTAGAGAAAGACGAATACCATATGATCTCACTCATGTGGAAACAAGACAAATGAACAAAGGGAAGAAAAGAAACAAACTAAAAAAAAAAAAAAAGAGAGAGATTCTTAACTATAGAGAACTATGGAGAGAGTAACCAGAGGGGAGGTGGGTGAGGAAATGGTGAAGGGAATTAAGAGTACACTTATCTGGGCAGCCCTGGTGGCGCAGTGGTTTGGCACTGCCTTCAGCCCAGGGCCTGATCCTGGAGACACAGGATGGAGTCCCGCATCGGGCTACCTGCGTGGAGCCTGCTTCTCCCTCTGTCTATGTCTCTGCCTCTTTCTATGTGTCTCTCATGAATAAATAAATAAAATCTTAAAACAAAACAAAACAAACAAAAAAAGAGTACACTTATCTTGATGAGCACTGAGTAATGTATAGAATTGTTGAATCGCTATATTTAAAAAAAAATCAACTACCTGTCCCCAAAATTAATCAATACAAAAAGAGGACAGAAATTTGGGATTAAGTTGACACAATATTAATAGAATACAATCAATACAAAGTCAATTAGTGAATTTAGCAGTCTTTTATGAAAACTCTAAGGTATAAAGAAAAATAATGTCTAAATCATAATGTCATCTCTTCTTTTTTTATAAAGTATTTAAAAGCTTATCTGTAGAATTCTTTAATAATGTCCTTAAAACACTTCTAAGTATCTATGTTAATGCTGTTTTTATTTTTTTTTTAAGGTTTATTTATTTTGGAGAGAGAGCATGTGAGTGAGGATGGGGTGGGGCTGCCAGGGAGGCACAGAGAGGAGAGAATCTGAAGCAGACTGCCTGCTGAGTGTGGAGCCTGGCACAGGGCTCAGTCTCATCACCCTGAGATCATGATCTGAGCTGAAACCAAGAGTTGGACACTCAACCAACTAAGCCACCCAGGCACCTCAGTGCCATTTACTTAACAAAAAAAAAAAAAAAGATTGATTAAGCTAAATACATTTAGTTAAAATTATCTTCCAACCTTGTCTATCCCTGCACTTGCTGCTTAACCCTCTCTCTCTGCTCCTCCACCCCATACTCTCTTGCTTTCTGTCTCTCTAAAATGATAAATAAATAAATCTTTAAAAAGAGAGAGGCACATGGGTGGCTTGGTCAGTTAAGTGTCTGTCTTCAGCTCAAGTCATAATCCCAGAGTTTCAGGATGGAGCCCCACCTTAGGCTCCCTGCTCAGCAGGGTGTCTGCTTCTCCCTCTGCTTCTCTCCCACCTCCCGCCCCCTTTGCTTGTATTCACTCTCTCACTTGCTCACTCTCTCTCAAATAAATAAATAGAATCTTAATTTTTTATTTAAAAAAAATTAAGCATCCAACTCTTGATTTCAGCTCAGGTCATGATCTCTGGGTGGTGGGATCAGACTGAGATGGGATCATCACTGAGTCTGCTTTTCCCTCCCTCTGCTCCTCCCCCAACACCCACTCACACACTCTCTTTCTCTCTCAAATAAACAAATAAATAAAATCTTTTTTAAAAAGCCAAAATAAAGGGGCACCTGGGTGGCTCAGTGGTTGAGCATCTGCCTTTGGTTCAGGTCGTGATCCCGGGGTCCTGGGATCGAGTCCTGCATCAGGCTCCCCACATGTAGCCTGCTTCTCCCTCTGCCTATGTCTCTGCCTCTCTCTCTGTGTGTGTCTTTCATGAATAAATAAATAAAATCTTTTTTAAAAAATCCAAAATAAATAATACCTAAAAATATTAAATCAAGAAATAGCAGTATCTGGATACTATTTTGATACTAGAAATAAATACAGAATTAAAATGCTTAAGATTTTAAAAGTAGTTATTGGAAGAAGGCAGGGGCAGCCCAATTGACAAGAGACAATGAAGACTGGAAAAATTAAGAGAATAATGGGTTTTCACTAAGGCTCTTAGTATTATATGACTTTTCAAACAGTGTGTTCAATTTATTTTGATTAAAAAGAGGACACTTGGGGGGGATCCCTGGGTGGCTCAGGGGTTTAGCATGGCCTTTGGTCCAGGGCCTGTTCCTGGAGACCCGAGATTGAGTCCTGCGTCAGGCTTCCTGCATGGAGCCTGATTCTCCCTCTGCCTGTGTCTCTGCCTCTCTCTCTCTCTCTCTCTCTCTCTCTCTCTGTCTCTCAGGAATAAATAAAATCTAAAAAAAAAAAAAAAAATAGGACACTTGGGCAACCCCAGTGGCTTAGGGGTTTAGTGCCACCTTCAGCCCAGGGTGTGATCCTGGAGACCAGGGATCAAGTCCCACATCAGGCTCCCTGCGTGGAGCCTGCTTCTCCCTCTGCCTGTCTCTTTCTCTCTCTCTCTCAGTCTCTCTCTCTGTCTCTCAGGAATAAATAAATAAAATCTTTTAAAAAAGAAAAAGAGGACACTTAGTTTTTTACAAAAGGAAAGAATGGAGAGAGAAAAGAATCAAGTTATTCCCTTTAAAATAGATTTCTATACATGCTGTATAGAATTATAAAAGTATTCTTAAAATGCAACCATACATAATTCTAGAGACTACACCTCAAGAAGAAAGCAACTTTTCAGTTTGTAAAAACTTCACCCTTAGAGTTTAAATATTCAATATTTACTAGGTGATGATTAGTAAGAAAGAACCCTGCCTAGAGGTGTTAGTTACAATTACTTACTCACACCCTATCCCGTGTGCTTCATAAGAGTTTGGCCCCCATGCTTTCAAAGGTACTGAGGACCTAGGAAACATCTCCTACTGCTTTGGCAATTCTCACATTCCATATACATAATAAATAGCCCAAACTTTAATTACAGATACATAAGGGTTTGGATAAATCTATTTAATTGATGGAGCTAGGAAGATGGAAATTAGTATCTGATTCATAGGGCCACAAGAAGAAAATCTACCATTCATAAAATAACATCATTGTAAGCATTCCCAAGAAAAAGCATGTTGCTCACCACCAAATAATCCAGGAGGAAAACAAACCCTTTATTACGTAACTCTTATTTTACCTTTCATAATCTTTGAGTAATTAACGTGGAAAAGATTTGTTTTCTGGGCCACTCCACAGACAAATAGTTTCCCAGCAAAAAGAGACAAGCAAATAGGCCTAAGCATGTGATGGACTTGGAAAGCAATGAATCTTAACAAATTTGCAGTTGAATTATTGAACTGCTACTGCCGAGTTAAACAGAAAGGATTCCAGTACATAAATGAAGTTTTGTTACCTTTGTTTCCTTGCTAATTTTGTTTGTTGCAGCTGCTTGTTGCCCTGAGCACCAAAAGTTATGACACTGTAATTCACAATGAATATTTTTATTTGGAAAATAAGGTTTTACTTACATAGTTGAGGTTCATCAATCACATGAACTGAGAGTGGGAGGTTTGCACACACACCAAAGATTTATTTGCTAAACTACTGATCTTGTTTATTTTTAGATGAAGTACAAAATGGTGCTTCTTCAGTTTAGAGGATCTTTTTACTGACTCATTTGACAAATATTTGTTGAGTATCTACTATGAGCTACGTGCTACTATGTACCATGTATGCACTCTAGGCTCTGTGCTAGGTGCTAAAAAATACAGCAATGCAAAATAGAGCATTTACAATCTAGTAGGTTAAACAATTAGGCAATTAAATAAAAAATTATAATAGGATGATTTAAGTGCTTGGAACATGTATGACACATTCAACGTATCTTCGGACACAGGGGTAGGGAAGACTTAGGGAAGTTTCCTAAAGGAAGTTACATTGAGGAATGACTGGATGTTATCCACACAGGATACAGATGGGACAAAGAATCTGAGAAGGCCAGAAGCCAAAAGGAGCAGTGAGGAGGCCACCACAATCATGGAGAAGGAGATGACAGTGACCTGGACTTTGCTGATGGCAGAGCTTTAGAGAAAAAAAAGATGGATCTGAGAGCTATTAAGGAGTTGGAACTGCTCGGATTTCATGATTTATTAGGGGTGAGAGATGAGGAAGAACAAAGAATGAGCCCAGGTCCAGGTTCTGGCTTGGACAAGTGGGTGTCACTCACTGAGATGAGGGCTCACAGGAAAGGCAGGTTGAGGAAGGAGAGAATGAATTCAGCTTAGAAGATGTTGACTTTGGGGTACCTGTGGGAAGAAAAGCAAGAAAGAAGCTTGATGAAGAACAGAAAGGAGAGAAGGGTAAAGTACAAGATGCCACAAAGAGGTCAATTCAACAAATATTTATTGAGTACCTACTATGTACCAGGTATGTGCTACTGGGTAATGAGGATAGAGCAGTGAAAAACAAAGAGACCCAGGCACTATCATCAAAAAGAGAAAAAGTGGCCATGGGATTCAGGAATGCAGAGCACTATGTGCCTTTTGCAGCTGCAGTTTCATGGAGAGAGGAGGTGAGAAGTATAGGTGACAATGAAGACAGTCAAGAATAAAGAACAGCAACCAGAGGAAACAGGGAGCTGAGGATGAGGGGCTATTTTGTTGGTTTTGTTTCTTTGGTTTTTAATTATATGAAAGACTTGAATGTGCTCATACACAAAAAAATGTGCCATGGAGAAAGGGTTAGAAGTACGGAAAAACGGGGGGTGAGGGTATGGAGGAGATTGGTGCTGATGAGGATGGTCCCTGAGGGAAAAATAGGAAATGGGATAAGGAAGTATGTAGCTCACTTGCAAATATTACCCATATTATCTTCTGTCCTGTCTTCGCCTTATTCCAACCCTGAAGGATGCATCCAACTGTACAAAGACTTCCCCACCTTGCCACTAGAAACACTATAACTAAGAGCCTTTAATTCCTATAACAGTGGAATTTGGAAATAATTGGCAGGGATCTCATACCTTAAAGCCATGCCTTAATAACGCTTTCATGGTGTTATTAATCACAGAACTTCTTTCTCACCCTCAGCAATCCCTAGACTATAAGATGACCAGATCACTTTTCTTTCCCTTTCTACCTAGCCTCTCTTGGGACAGGAAGAGTTCTGCTGTTTCCCCACATTCCCAGGGCACTAGTACAGAGTGGGGCAAGAAGGTGAGAGAGAGTCCTGTCTTAAATCCCAGGTACAGGGGCACCTGGGTACAGGGTACAGGTAAGGGTGGCTTAGTGGTTGAGCATCTGCCTTCAGCTCAGGTCTGAGGTCCGGGGGTCCTGGGATCGAATCCTGCATCCAGCTCCCTGCAGGGAGCCTGATTCTCCCTCTGCCTATGTCTCTGCCTCTGTCTGTGTGTCTCTCATGAATAAATAAATAAAATCTAAAAATAAAACAAAATAAATACCAGGTATACACATACACACACACACACACACACACACACACACACCTGTGCCTAGGTCTGCAACCTATTGTATTTCTCATCTTATTTTGAAAAAGGTAAGTTTGCTTGGTTCCTTCACTGTTGCTATTCGGCAATTTAAAACCATTCCCTCTGCCAGTCCCCTCAAAAGCAGCTCCCTTTGGGCCTCCAGTATCTAGCTTAGAACTGGACTAAATTTACCTCACTCCTATTTAACCTACATCCACCTTTCCTCTAACTTCCCCATCCCTAGCTTTTGCTTTCCTGGATTCCCAACATGCTCTAAGTTCATATGTAGTACTCCAATGGGATTTGAAGGCTGATAAGGAAGTTTGCAAGGCCTTGATTCTAAAGGGTGCCTGGGTGGCTTAGTTGGTTAAGCATCTGACTCTTTATCTCAGCTCAGGTCTTGGTCTCAGGGTTCTGAGTTCAAGCCCTGCACTGGGCTCCATGACAAATGTGGAGCCTACTTTTAAAAAAAATAATAAAATAAGTCTCAATCATTTCCTTTTTGCTAGCCTAAAATCTGGACTATTGCATCCTATCGTGTTGGTTGTGAGCTTAGACTTGATTAATTCTTGACTGATAGAAAGAACATTAAATCAATCACAGTTCAGGTGTCCACTTGCCATTTATTAATTTGAGGGGTTTTGGTAAATTGCTTCAGTTCTCTGGGTCTTACTCTTTTTTTTTTTTTTTAGATTTTTGTTTATTTATTTGAAAGAGAGCATGCAAATGGGAAGGAGCAGAAGAAGAGGGATAGAGAGAACCCCAAGCAGATTCCATGCCCAGCACAGAGCCCATCACTGAGCTTGATCTCACAACCCTGAGATCATAACCTGTGCCAAAACCAAGAGTCAGACACTCAACCAACTGAGCCACCAGGCACCCCTGAGTTTTACTTTTCTTATCTGCAAAATATGGTCGATCATAGCCAGCATTTCTGTGTTTACAATGTTCTAAACACTTTATGAATAACACTATGTAATCCTCACAACAACCTCATAACACAGATTCTATATTGTTAACAATTAATACTTGATAAGTGAAGTTTAAGCCAGATAGCCCTATTCCAGGGCCTTCCCCTTTAATCATTGTGCTCTACAGAGCTAATAATACCTTCCCTCTCACTTTCAGGGCTATAGAGAAGAGCATGAAATATGAAATAGTATACAAGAAAAGAAAACATTTGGTAAACTGCTATTTAATGGGTGCAGGGTTCCAGTGTTGCAAGATGAGAAAAGTTGTAGAGCTGGACAGTGGTGACAACTGCACAAAAATTTGAATACTGGACTCTACACCTAAAACTGGTTAGATGAAAATTTCTTTGTTATGTGCATTTATCACATTTAATTCTCTTTAATTTCTAAAAAAGAAAACACTTGGTAGATTATAAAGTGCCAAACATATGCAAACTATTAAAAATGTTCTTAATTTTTTACAATTTATGAATCAGCAGTTTCCCCAGAAGAGGATTTTATGTGATTTACTTTTTACTCCTTCTCTGAACATCTAGAATAAATGATGGAAAGAGGAGAAGCCTAGTATAAACTGGCAGTATCTGGACTTTAGCAGTCTCAATGATAGAACCGAAATCAGAAAGAGAAAGTGGGTCCAGCTTGGTTTTTACATGACAATCTGACAATTTCCAAGCCTGACTGCAAATACATTTTCTGGCCACTCTCTACATTGTCCAACAAAGAATATAATACACTTTCAAGAGTTAGATTCATCTTCCAAAGGGAAGGATCAAAGCTTAGGCCAAAGCCAAGGGGGAAATGACCTGGTTTATGCTTTAGAAATATCACTTTGGCTGCTAGATGAAGAATAGATTTGCATTCAAGAATGGAAACCAGGAGTGCAAATGGAAGCTGTCCATATCAGTGTAAACTCTGGTTTAGAATCTACTCATTCACATCCATTCCTCTTCAGGCTGAAACTGAGAACTCCACCATGGATTGCCAGCATCATGTGTGAGTGATTCCCAACAGTATGCACACTTCCTACCCTTGCCTCCATTGTGATGGGTCATTATGTCATTTATGATATTTATGCCATTGTAGTCCCTGTATGTCTTCGCTTTCTTCTAAAAATATTTTTTTCTTAGTAAAAAGGACATATTCATTATAGAAAATTCAGAAAATAGAAAACTCAAGTGTTCTTGGCTAAGTAACTCCAAATTAGCTAAATTGGCCCAATAACTCCAAAAAATTGGTTTCAGATTCTCTCCAGAGAATTAAAAAAAGTGAAGTTCATTCTTATTTTGTGGGTGAATTAAGTTCTAAATTTTTCCTTGAAGATTTATTATCTGGCACTCTGGTTGCATTCTTCCTTTAAAACAATGTCATGAAGAGCTATTTGGTTTCCAGATCAGCCCACAAAATCCTACTTAATGTATAAGGGAACTGAACTATGGCATGGGTAAAACTATGACACCAAGCCACCAAACTCTAGTCTCCTCCAAGGAGGCAGAGACTTTGCCAGCCATTTCTGAGCCACCAGCACTAGCGCATATTAGACATGAAGCAGTGGTGATTTCTAACTTTGACCTTACAAAGAGAGAGGAATTGGCTTTGTGGGCCTTTCCTCCTTTAAGCATCACTAAGATCACCTAAAGTTTCAATAGTGGGAAGGAATATGAAATCCCACCTGGTTCAAAAAGGGGACAGAATTCTTTAGTATGTAAAGGTCACTGGTAGATTGAATGCTCACACTGGAGACCTGCTTGCTAGAACGTGTTGAAGGACATTATCTCCTATTTTATTGGTGATACATGCAGTATCACATGCAGTCAAGAGCTAGTCATATTTGTCAGATGGCTGTCTTTTATTTGTTAACCAAAAATCCTTATTGGAAAGGAACACCAAAGTATGTCTGCAGGCAACAAATCACCTAACCCCAGTAAACTTTCTCCTTCCTGGACCTACAACCATAGACACAAAAGGACTAGACAATAGCACATATATAAAGTAATATGATTTAATAGAAGAATAATTTTAGTAACTCTGCAATGGATTGACTTCTTAAAAGCTTGGAGCTTATTTGCTACTGTATTTCCCCTTTTTAAAAATTTGTCCAATAAATATTTGCCTATAGTTTCTATGTGCCAAGTGCTGAGCTATGTTCTAGGTACACAACTGTAATCCTAGCCCCTCAGGGAGTTTCAAATGAGCAAAATCAGGGGAAGACTGGCAGGGAGCAAGTACAAATCAAATAAAAATATATTCCCAGTCTTTAATAGGTGCTGTAATAGGAAATAACAGAAGGGACCTTTTGAACGAGGAAGGAATGAAAAGTATTACAGATAAAGTAAGTTACCTGTGTGGATACTCAAGGAACGGAGAGAAAAGCAATGTGGCTGAACAAGTGAGCAAAGGGGCAACTGGCATGAAACAAGGTTACAGGTTGTCAGGGCCAGATAATGCAGGACTTTGTAGGAGTCTGGATCCGATTCTAATTGTAAGAGAAGCCACTGAAGGGCAAAGCCAAGGAAGAAATGACCTGGTTTGTGTTTACGAATATCACTTTGGCTGCTGCTGAAGGACAGAAGGTTTGCATTCAAGAGTAGAAACCAAGAGTTCAAAAGGAAGCTGTTGCCTGTAGAGGAACCAAGTTTTCTTGGGGAAAAAAAAAGTCATAAATGATAGAAACATCCTGTCAAAATATGTCCAGGAACTGGAGGGCAAGGGGCTTCTTCATAACTATTATCATCTGACATTATATTATATGTTTATTCATTTATATAATTGGTTTGTCTGTTCAGTGTCTGTCTCTCCCATTAGAAATTAAGCTTGATGAGAGAAGTTTGCCTTGTTCACTCTCATATCCCCAGTGCATAAAAAGGTGCCTGCCACAAGGGTTCTCAGTAAATATTCACTAAATGAATGAATGAACCATGTATTTAATCTTTTTAGGAAGCAAAGGATTTTTCTATAAAATCATCATCCTCTTTCTTATCCACTTTGCAAGCCTGGATCTTTATACATCAACTGAAATGAACTTGAAGGAAGTTTAAAGGAAGTTTTTCTTTAACTAAGTCAAAGGAAGTTTATTGTAATAAATGAAAGGACCTTATGAAATATGAATCTCAAGAAGACAAAGACCTTGAATATGCTTATTATATATTTTAACAAATAAATTAATGAAAGCAGAGCTCAGAACACTTGTCTGTGGTTTCCGGAATTGTGCTCTTTTAACAGATGACAAAAAAACTTTGCATTTTAAGATGGTATTTTAGCTGTTCATCAAAGTATTTAAACTGGGCAGCCCAGGTGGCTCAGTGGTTTAGCCCTGCCTTCGGCCCAGGGTGTGGTCCTGGAGACCCCAGATCGAGTCCCATGTCGGGCTTTCTGCATGGAGCCTGCTTCTCCCTCTGCCTGTGTCTCTGCCTCTCTCTCTCTCTCTCTCTTTCTCTGTGTCTCTCATGAATAAATAAAATATTTTTTTTAAAAAAAGTATTTAAACTCATCCATCTTGACAGCTATCAATGCAAGCTGGTAGGCATGAGTTGTGAAAGAAAAAGACTTCCACCCATTTCAGGAGAAAAAAAAAAAAAAAGGTCTGCAATGAAACTGGCAAAGTGATCCACCCATTCATCCATAGCAAAGCTTTCTATTTGGGCTCAGAAACTCAGGCTTCAGCTTATTACTGGATATGAAGTTCAGCAAGTTAGCAAATTTCTGAACCCCTTAACTCAAAATTGCTTCTTGAAGCAAGCTCTACAAGGCTGTTAGTTTTCTATTGCTGCTGTAACAAATTACCATAGACTCAGTGGGTTTAACAATAGAAATTTATTCTTTCAGTTCTGGAAGCCAAAAGTCCAGAATCAAGGCATCAGCAAGATTTGGTTCCTTCTCGTTGTTCGGAGGGAGAATGTATTCATGCCTCTTTCCTAGCCTCTGATGACCTGATACTGTAGGAACCTCCTTGGGCCCTGTCAAGTGCACCAACTCTGTACTTCATTGCTTCCTTTTCCTTTCTCTGTCCAAATTAGCCTGGAAAAGCCTTCTCCAAACTTTAGCTCTTCTCTAGATCCTGAGTTTCCAAGTTGCAACCCAAATCTAAACTCTAGATGTTGACCTCTTGTCTAACCACTTGATTTTTAATGCTTGATGCTAAACTGCACTCCCACTGGGATGAACCCACTATAGCAGCTCGAGGTGAAAGACCTGATCTCTTTCCTGGACCATCAACCCCCAAACTCCATCTTTTTCTTTGATGTGTAATTGCAATAGATTGTTTCAAATTCAACAGATGCTTGTGCATTGTCCAGAACCCCTTCCTTTACACAGTCCCTGGCGATCTGGTGTGGAAGAAACAGCCAACCTTTGGCTGACAGCTTGGGCGACATTACAAGGCACATGAGGCAGGAAGAAGAACTGCCAAAATTTCATTTCTGTTTTTGCTGGTCTCTACTGTGGTTTCCAATGAAAAAAAAAAAAAACGGTTTTAAGAAGGTAAAGTTGGCAGAGCCACACTGTCAGTGGGCTACTTTCAGCTTTGAGGAGCACAGGCTTTTTTTCTTTTTCTTGGGGTACAGTCCTCTGAAAGGTTGGAATTCATTTCTGGCATAGGATTTCACTAGAATCAATTGTGCATGTTTAAAATTGTGCTTTTAATGTTATTTTAAGTACCTATTTTATAATTTCAATAAACTACTCTCAAGCATGATGTAATGCTGATTAATGACACTTCTCTGGTACACCAAGAGCTCTCAGTTCTGTCTTATGCCTCAGTGCTCACCTGAGGCATCCCATTAATCATTGTTATGCCACAATCTGTCCTATAATATTGCTTAATTACCATTTCTGTTACTTATTCATCTGCTCTATTAATCCCCACAGAACATATTCATCAAACCCTGGGGCTTTGAAGCTACAGTGTTCCTGGTCTTGCCAGAATCTACCTCTAGAAGCAGCTTATCCATAAAAGATGTAAGAATCTCAAGTCTTGATATTCAAGAAAAACTTACCTTAACACACACTGTATACACAAGGGAATTTTGTCTCTCTTTCTTCTTTGCAGACTTAACTCACCTTTCAAGGTTCAGCTAAATCCCTGTGTCCTTCATGAATTCCCCATTAGATACAGTTCTTATTGCCAATATCACAATCTACATCACTCAATTTTGTTCTTTATTCTGTAATTTGTTTTTTTTAAGATTTTATTTATTTATTCATGAGAGACACAAAGAGGCAGAGACACAGACAGAGGGAGAAGCAGGCTCCCTGCAGGGAGCTTGATGCATTACTTAATCCCAGGACCCCAGGATGATGACCTGAGCCAAAGAAAGACACTTAACACTGAACCACCCAGGGATCCCTGTTCTTTATGGTTTTATTTTTTTATTTTATTTTATTTTATTTTATTTTTTAATAAATTAATTTTTATTGGTGTTCAATTTACCAACATACAGAATAACACCCAGTGCTCATCCCGTCAAGTGTCCCCCTCAGTGCCTGTCACCCATTCACCCCCACCCCCCGCCCTCCTCCCCTTCCACCACCCCTAGTTCATTTCCCAGAGTTAGAAGTCTTTATGTTCTGTCTCCCTTTCTGATATCTCCCACACATTTCTTCTCCCTTCCCTTATATTCCCCTTCACTCTTTATGGTTTTATATGTGAATATTAATTCAGCTAAACAGTATATTTCCTTGGGACAGTCTTCGTGTTTAACACTTCTTAGGAGTAGTAAAGAATAAGAATTATAAGTACAATAATAGTATCTATTGACTATTATGTACCAGGTACTGGGCTCAAAGGCTTATGTAGATTATTTCAATTAATTATATCAACAGTCTTTGATGGAAGTACTCTTATTGTCATCTTCACAGAAGAGAAAAATGCCCATGTTCACACAGCTAGTAAAAACAGATGTAGAAACCCATGTAAACTGATTTGAAAATCCAAGTGCTAAACCACTAGGCAACAGTGTTCTCATCACCTTTACAGTGCCTGGAAATGTACTAGGCAAACTATTTAAAATTTACCTGTTTAATTAGTTAATGGTTTAACTTGGATGAAAAACCCTGTTCTTCAGAATGGAAACAAGAAGAAATGCTGGTCCAGATTAGAATAAGGACAAGAGAAAGGAAAAATCTAAATATAAAATATTAAAAAAATGATTGGCAGGTATTTGAAGTGGGAGAAACATATTCAAGATCAACTGTACAGAATTCTACATTGTACAGGAAATATTTCCATATAAAAATTTAAATAAAGTTTTGAAATTTAATAGGGGAATAGTGAAGCCATAATGTAGTTTCAAGATATCAAACTTGGTTCTAGAAGGCATAATAGTGACTAGACCAGTGGACTAGAATCTAAATGTTTCTAATCATTTTTTCAGTGATTCATACCCCAATTTTCTCACCTTTTTCCCTCATGCAACCATATTTGTGATTTTTCCTAATGGGGAACTAAAGGCCGAAATGCAGGTATCCGTTCTCTGCTACTAAAAACTACGCAGTAAGATGAACCAAAATAGAAATGGATCATCAGAAATCACCTTTTGCATCTCAGAATATTTGAAATGTAGATATATCATCAACTCATAGAAAATTATTGGATACATATTTTAAGTTTCTGAGCCTGTTAGGCAAGGTGTCTTACCTGTAAGTAAGCAAAGCAAATTACTTACAGGCTAACCTCTGGGAGACTTCAGTTTCACCACAAAATCTCATATCCCATTTTTGTGCATAAGCATGCATATATAATATAGGGAATAATTTTCATGAAAATCTTTATTGTGGAAACTTTGGGAAATAGAAATTAGGATATGCTTATCTATATCATTTGAATTTTTATAATGACCATGTGTACATTTTTACAAAATGGTTGAGATGAATTAAAATTTAAAATTGGTGGATATCCAGAACAATTGAGGCTTCATCAGCCACATATGCCTTATTGGGAAGACTAAAAGAGTAAATTTTGTGAAGAGTGATGAGAAGACGAGAAGAAGCCTTCAGGTGCTGGGAGTAAGTTGAAGGTAGGAATACCACTCAAAATGAGAAAGGACCCACAATGCTGAATCCAAGAACACCAACAGTTAGCTTTGCCTACTTCATATTATTATATAAACCTAGAAACTGACATCGTCAGGAAAAATTAAGTTAGCATATTCAAACTCCAATTCAGATTCCAATACTCTTTATAAAATCATAGAACTTGAAAAATTAGAAGTGGTAAAGCCGAAGAGCATACTCTAGGTGAATACTAGAGAAAAATTTTATCATCTCCTTTCTCAATTCAACACATTTCCACCCATGTGGTATATGATGGCTGTTTGCACATGCTCACAGAAGAGAGACTAATTATTCACATAATCACTCAGTGTTTTGATTTGAAATTGCTTCTTCTGTAAGTGATTTTTTTTCTTAGCTAAATATTGTCTTCAGAACTGAATTAGATCTCAAGAAAGAGTAAATTTTCCTAGGATTCCTCACGCTGACTGCCAGAATACTGGTCAACATAAGAGGCACTAAGTAAATACCACTTCTCCTTGACACCTTGGGAAAAGAGTTTACAACCCCTACAGGGATAAGAATGAGAAAAAGAAAATCAAGTGGGAAAATTCAATTCTACAAATCATTGCTACAGTCCTAACAAAGGCAAAGCATTGTGCTGCAGCACCACCCTACAGTTGTACATGAAATACTTTCCAGACATCAACGTATAGAGGTCTTTAGAACATCTTTATGAGGCAAACACCATTAGCAAATGCTATGCAGATTCACAATAAGTAGCATAAGCCAATCAATGGAAAATTTATCCTGAATATTTAGGAATTCGTGGAAAACGGAGGCCTCCTACCTCTCAGATTCATATTCTATCCACTTCAGAAAGCCTTCTCTAATTTCAATTCTTATCACAAAATCAATCCCAAGAATCATTTATTCCTAGTGACTCCTGACACTAGAGGAATTCGAGAACTCCTGAAAAAACTTCCAAACATTTGCCTCTTGTACATAAAGACTCATTCAGAAGATTGGCTCTAAATGCAAGGAGACTTTGCTGATAACACCGTCTACTTTGTTTAAATTATTATTCAATGCTTCCATTTTCTATAAACTTTATTCAAACCTTCTGTAATTATTGTAGTTACAAAACAGCCTTGCATTAGCTAACTTGTGCCACCTAAAGGCTATAGTGAGAACCTCTTTGAACATGAAAAATAAAATAAAATACAGAATAAATGAAATAAATAAATAATATTCATCTAGAGCTCTACAAAATGAATTCAAATCGTTCTGTGGGAGTAAAAATATAAAACAGATAACAAGAACTTGGGAAGATTTTGGTATTATATCAAATTAAAATACACAAAAGGGGTGCCTGGGTGGCTCAGTCAGTTAAGCCTCTGCTTTCAGCTCTGGTCATGATTTTGGGCCTCGGATCAAGCCTTTCATTGGGCTCCCCACTCAGCAGAGAGTCTGCTCCTCTCTCTGACCCCCGCCCCATTCTCTCTCTGGTTCTCTCTCAAATAAATAAATAAAATCTCTAATTTTTTTTAAAAATTTAAAAAAATAAATAAAATTTAAAAATTTTTTAAATTAAAGGGTTGAACATAATTTCAAAAGAAACTTGACAGCATAATTTTTTAATTATATAAAATGAAAAACTGAAATGTATATTTATATGAAATTCAAGAAAATGGATAGTGGTTTTTTGTGGGTTTTTTTTTTAAGTTTTTATTTACTTACTCATGAGAGACAGAGAAAGAGAAGCAGAGACACAAGCAGAGGGAGAAGTAGGCTCCCCAATCCAAGGACCCCAGGATCACAACTTGAGCCGAAGGCAGACACTCAACCACTGAGCCACCCAGGCATCCCAAGAAAATGGATAGTTTTAAAGAAGGGTTGATGAACTAAAAGAAAAGTGGATTTAATTCAGAAGATTCCATAGTCTTTTCCCCATTTTCCACTATTCTCTCTCTTCTCTGGACATACACTGGTATACATTTTCCAGGCTCCCTTACAATTGGGTTTTGGCCAGGTAACTGAGTTCTAGTCCAAGAATTGTTAGTTAAAATATAGGGACCACTTCATGTCTAACCCATATAAGTCTCACATGGGTGGCATCCTCCAAACTCTCCCCTCTTCTGCAGCTTGATGTAGATGTGTGCAACCACCTTGAGAGGAACTGGATGTCTGAATTACTACTTGGAAAAGATCCACCTATTTACCAGAAATACTCATTTGGGATTTTTAAACGAGTAAAAACAAACTTATTTCATGTTTTAGACATTATCTATCATTGGACTTGATACATCAATGAACTATATTCTAAAGAGTACAAGATCTTTTCATTTAAATTGATCAAAGGTAGTTACATGTTCTTTCTTTCTTGGATCCTTCAAAAAATAGCAAATCAAACATCATTTGAAACACATGACTTTCTAAATATTGTGCTTTTAACTTAAAAGATAATGTAAAACTTTGGTTGTTACCCCAAGAAAAAAAGAAAGAAAACAGAATACCATAAGCCATGAGCTCTGATAAACAGGATGACATAATCAGAACTAAAAGGAAGGTACATCCAGCTTCCAAAAGTAACTTTGAAGTGGCTCAGTGTCTAATACATTGTCATGTACAGGCCCAATGCTCAATTTCTTGAATGAAACAATGAGTGAATACATAAATGAATGGACCACAAATATAATAATTCATAAAGCGGAATATGAAAAAGAGGATTTATTGCCTATCCCATACAATAGTTAGATTTAATTAATTCATGACCAGATTGTCACCAGCAATGTCTTTGGTGCAAGAGAAAAATTCTGAACATAATATGTACTCTACTGACTTGTTGGTTCACCAGGAAATGGGATATTTTGGACATTTATTCAAACTCAACTTAGGCTTCTACCATGAGCCAGGATCTGTGTTCTACACCCAAGGTGTACATGTACTCTGTCTCCAGCCTGGTACCTTATTTAGGACCTGAAGATTTTCCATGTAACCTCAGCAGGCTCCCAGCCTCCTGGGAGCTTTTTCACTATTGTCAGCAACATTCATACAGAAGGACTAGCACAATAATCACAAGAATGGTCTCTAGGGTAAAATGCCTGAATAAGAACCTGCCTCTGAAATTTTTAGTCTTAGAATTTAGGAAAGTTACTTAAGTTCTCCTCCTTTGCAAAAGACATGAAGAGAAATCTCACAGAGGAAGACATAGACATGGCCAACATGCACATGAGAAAATGCTCTGCATCACTTGCCATCAGGGAAATACAAATCAAAACCACAATGAGATACCACCTTACACCAGTGAGAATGGGGAAAATTAACAAGGCAGGAAACAACAAATGTGGAGAGGATGCGGAGAAAAGGGAACACTCTTACACTGTTGGTGGGAATGTGAACTGGTGCAGCCACTCTGGAAAACTGTGTGGAGGTTCCTCAAAGAGTTAAAAATAGATCTGCCCTACGACCCAGCAATTGCACTGTTAGGGATTTACCCCAACGATTCAGATGCAATGAAACGCCGGGACGCCTGCACCCCAATGTTTCTAGCAGCCATGTCCACAGTAGCCAAACTGTGGAAGGAACCTCGGTGCACATCGAAAGATGAATGGATAAAAAAGATGTGGTCTCTGTATACAATGGAATATTACTCAGCCATTAGAAACGACAAATACCCACCATTTGCTTCAACGTGGATGGAACTGGAGGGTATTATGCTGAGTGAAGTAAGTCAATCGGAGAAGGACAAACAGTGTATGTTCTCATTCATTTGGGGAATATGAATAATAGTGAAAGGGAATATAAGGGAAGGGAGAAGAAATGTGTGGGAAATATCAGAAAGGGAGACAGAACATAAAGACTTCTAACTCTGGGAAATGAACTGGGGGTGGTGGAAGGGGAGGAGGGCGGGGGGGTGGGGGTGAATGGGTGACGGGCACTGAGGGGGACACTTGACGGAATGAGCACTGGGTGTTATTCTGTATGTTGGTAAATTGAACACCAATAAAAATTAATTTATTAAAAAAATAAAAAAAAGAAAAAAAGTTCTCCTCCTTTACAAATGTAAGTAATAACAATACCCACTCTTCCAGTTGCTGTGAGGATTCATTAAGAAACTCTCAAATTTAGCACCCTGCTTAACACATAATAAGTTAATTCTCCATCAATTTTAGATATTGTCACTAATCCTCCTTACGGGTATATAGTTTTAAGAGGGATGGTAACAGCAGAAAGAACATCAGACAGCAAGTCGAATTGCTAGATTGTACTTTCAGGTCTGCTGCTAAATAGATATTTTAGTGTGAGTGTGTCATTTAATGTCTCTGAGTCTCAATTTCTTATCTGTCAAATGAGAGCAATCGTTGGATGATTTGCATTCTTTTCTTCCTGTTCTTTGATTCCATGTCTTATATCTTATTCAAGTCTCTGTAACCTCATGCTCAATACTTTGCTCTGCACATAAAATACAGACAGACAATTCCATAACCTCCTTCTGACACCTACTCCAATTATTTTAAGTCATGAGAGTTCAATCCTACCACCTTTGCCATATGGTAGAGTGCGTAACAGAAAAGCAGGTGGAGCCAAATAGGACTCAGATGCCCTATCAAACACCCTCAGGGCAAATGTTATGGCCAAGAGTGTGGGATCCATAGGCACATCTGCAGAGAGCATCAATAACTCACAGAGGCTGCTGTATTTATCTCCTAGCAAAGTAACTCAGAGATAAATAGCAGAATTCTAAGCAGAGAAGGCACCTGAGAAATATCTGTTGCTGTGTTTATCTATGTAAAACACTCATTTCCTAATTCTAAAGGACCGAATTTGAAGAGATTTTTAAAAATCTGTTTCTTGCTTCAAGTAAAGAATTACATATTTTTATTCCCTAGGGCCAACACATAATAGATTCTTTTTTTTTTTTTCATAATAGATTCTTAATATACGTATGTTTGATAAATGAATCATCCTGGATCTTCTGGTTCTATATTCAAGAATCCAGGCCGCTGAAATCTGGTAAATTAGTGTTTATAATTTCCCCTAATGAAGCATATGGTATATCATTATTAAAATGTCCCCTGAGGAATCACTTCTCCCTGTGCTTATGTTTCTTTTGCAGTGTGATGTTGCTCCTTCTTCAGTAATGACCTGGGAGTTTTCTCCATTCCTTTGAATCTAAGCTGGCCTGGTGACTCGCTTTGACCTTTAGAATGTGACAGAAGTGATACTATGAAAGTTTCGAAGCTTAGATCTCAAGGATCCTTATAACTTCCACCTGTGTTTCCTTAGGGCTCAGCCACCATGGAAGAAAGCTTGGGTTCAAATATTGATGAGAGATCACATGGAGAAAGAGGTCTATTTTCCAACTATCCCTGAGATCCCAAACATGACGATGAAACTATCTTGACTCCTCAGCTCCAGGAGACCCAGCAGATGAACCTCATGAGCTCCATGAGGAAGTCTGGCCAAGAATAGAAAAGGAACTTCCCAGCCAACCCACAGAATCATGAAAAACAGTATATATCTTCCTTGACTTATAACAGAGTTACTCCTAATAAAACCTATTGTAAGTTGAAAGTATCATAAGTAAAAAATGCATTTAACACACCTAACCTACCAAACATCCTAGCTTAGCCTAGCCTGCCTAAAACACATTCAGAACACTTACATTAATTTACAATTGAACAAACTCATTTAAGACAAAGTCTGTTTGGGGGGATCCCTGGGTGACTCAGCGGTTTAGCGCCTGCCTTCGGTCCAAGGGGTGATCCTTGAGTCCCTGGATCGAGTCCCACATCAGGCTCCCTTCATGGAGCCTGCTTCTCCCTCTGCCTGTGTCTCTGCCTCTTTCTCTCTCTGTGTGTCTCTCATGAATAAAAATAAAATCTTTAAAAAAAAAAAAGACAAAGTCTATTTTATAATAAAGTGCTGAATATCTCATGTAATTTATCTAATACTAGACTGAAAATGAAAAACAGAATGGTTGTATGAGTACAGAAAGGTTGTAAGTATCGGTCATTTACCCTCATGATCACATTGCTGACAGAGAGCCGTGGCTGGCTGTTGGTGCCCAGCATCATAAGAATATCATACCATGTATCACTAGCTCAGAAAAAAATCAAAATTCAAAATTCAAAGTATGGTTTCTACTGAATACACATTGCTATCACACAATCGTAAAGTAAAAAGAATCTTTTTTTAAGATTTTTATTTATTTATTCATGAGACACACAGAGAGAGAGAGGCAGAAGCATAGGCAGAGGAAGAAGCAGGCTCCCTGTGGGGACCCCAGTGTGGGACTCTAGGACCTCAGGATCACACCCTGAGCTGAAGGCAGATGATCAACCACTGAGCCACTCAAGCATCCCTAAAGTAAAAAGAATCTTAAATCATAAGGAGACCATCTGTAAATTGTCATTATTTTAAAACACTTGAGTTTTTGAGTGGTTTGTTCCACAGCAATAAATCACTGATGCAAAATTATTTCTTGATCAGAATCAGAATAGTCACAAAATAAGAAGTTTCATGAAAATAAGACTTTTTTTAAAGATTTTATTTATTTATTCTTGAGAGATACAGAGATACAAGCAGAGGGAGAAGCAGGCCCCAAGCAGGGAGCCGGACACAGGACTCGATTCCAGGTCTCCAGGATCACACCCCAGGCCAAAGGCGGCGCTAAACCACTAAGCCACCAGGGCTGCCCTGAAAATAAGATTATATCAGCACTTCTGTCAAAGGGGAAAAGGGAAAGAAGAGTGAGAAAAAAATTTAAATATTATATAATAAATTATAAAATGCCGGATTTTGTCCATATACGATTATGCAAGAAATGTAACCAGGGATCAAATACCTAAGTCTATTCACTGGTGTGAGGCCTGCAGAAAACAACTTCCAAACAGTAGATGTTTTAGGATTATTCATTAGTTAGCAATCATTGCATTAGTGATCTGTTTCTGCATAACAAATCACCCAAAATCTTAGCAGTTAAAAAAACAACAAGTACTTATTATTCTTGCAGTTTCTGTGGTTCATGTATATGGGAGAAGCTTGGTGGGTAGTTGTGACTCAGTGTCTCCTGAGGTTGCAGTGGAGGTGTTGGCTAAGGCTATAGTCATCTACAGGCTTGATTAGGGCTGGAGAAGTCACTTCCAAGGTCTGTCACCCACATGACTGGCTTGTTGGTTCCTCTTCATTTGGGCCTCTTCTTGTAGTTCCTAGTATGCCATGGCAAATGACTTCCTCCAGAATCAAGGATCCAAGAAACCAAGGCAGAAGCTGAAATATCTTTTATGGCCTAGCCTCAGAAGTTACACATCACCATATTCTCTATGCATACACAGAGCAGCTCTGAGTTATATAGGGGAAAACTATACAAGGGCAAGGATTATTGTGGTTCCTCTTGGAAGCTATCTTCCATATCCCTATTGCCAAGAAAACTGAGAGCACTTAGTAAACATACATATGCAACAGGATTTTTAAAAATAACATTAGAATGTAAAACCAAAACCATAAAGAGGCAAGAAGAAAACTGATTCCACCCAGGCCTTCAGGTAAGATATTTATTGGAAGTCCACAATACCTTAACAGAAATTTTGGGGGCTAGATATGTTTCAGAATTCCAAATTTTTTGTATTTTAGGAAGGTAAGGAGATAAGGAGGCACACATGCCAAATATTACACAATACCCCCTGGAACAACTTAGAATTAACTACATTGTTATTTATGCAGCAAAATGTATGCATTTTCAAACTAAGTGGGATAAAAACATGCAATATAGTCTCACATCCATTTAGGTCAGATTTTGACAGTAATTTTTTTTAAAGTCTGGGTCTTTAGAACTTTTTGGAATTCAGAATTACTGGTAAAGGTGAACCTTCAGAAGCTCACAGGATCAGAAACTGTGGCTATGGGTTCCCCCAGATTGTGTGCATCTGTTCCCATTTGCAGGCCTTGTTTCCTCACCAACACCCCAATACTGCTAATCAAATTTGTCCCACAAATTCAGATTCTTGAAGATGTCCCATTCGTATTTGATGTCTCCTAATGACCTATTTTTCTGCTTTGGAATTCTATTCAGGTGCTAGTCCTTCAAACTTACCCAGCCTCTGTTTTCAGGTATACAGCTACCACTTTAGCACTGACAGCTTGTAGCAACTACACATAGCTTAAGAACTTAAGAAGTAGGATAGTTACCACACTTGAACCATAGATTTAGTTGTTTCCTAGGAATCAAGACCAAAAAAATCACACAAGTTATTAGAGAGAAACCATTACTTTCCTTATAAATCTTATTTTCAAGTTCAGAGGGTAATTTGGCAGTATCTGTCTTAGAGCAAAATGCAAATACATTTTAATGATTAATTCCACTTCTAGAATTCTATTGGCACACATGAACAAAGACATAAGTAGTAGGATTTTTAACTATAGCATTGGTTGAAATAGTGAAAATGCAAACAACCTATTTGTTAAAACGTGGTATTTAAAAACAAACAAAAGCTAAGGCATAGTCTGGGAGTTTGCAATCTCTGGACCCTGAACTGAATGTGGCCTGAGCCTGTTTTTATACTGCCTACAATCTAAGAATGGTTTTCACAATTTTAGAGGATTAAAGATGACAAAGAAAAGAAAGAGAAGGAAGAGAAGAAAATGCAACTGACCTCATAAGACTCAGAAAGGCTAAAATATTTTATCTAGCCCTTTGCAGGAAAAGTTTATATAACCAAATTATAGAAGACTTAGACCATGAAGATAATGAGAAAATAAGGATGGCAATGGTTGGAGTCAAGCAGTGAAACTGACAAATTTGTCCTATTCCTATCATCCCTCAGGCCTGTCAATATCCAAGAGGACTTGAAGAACCAAAGCTCCCAATGCCCCTTCAAAACTTCATGAGGCATTTTAAAAAGGAGCCCATTTAGGCTTAAATGCCCTAAAAGATATAGGGGTAATGGAGTATATTTAAAATATATAGGGAGGGGCAAGATGGCGGAAGAGCAGGGTCCACAAATCGCCTGTCCCCACCAAATTACCTAGATAACCTTCAAACCATCCTGAAAATCTACAAATTCGGCCTGAGATGTAAAGAGAGACCAGCTGGAACGCTACAGTGAGAAGAGTCCGCGCTTCTATCAAGGTAGGAAGACGGGGAAAAAGAAATAAAGAAACAAAAGGCCTCCAAGGGGGAGGGGCCCGCGAGGAGCCGGGCTGAGGCCGGGGCGAGTGTCCCCAGGACAGGAGAGCCCCGTCCCGGAGGAGCAGGAGCTGCACCAACCTTCCCGGGCGGGCGGAAAGGGGCTCGCAGGGAGTTGGAGCAGGACCCAGGAGGGCGGGGATGCCCTCGGGCTCCCGGGGACACTAACAGACACCTGCGCCCCGGGAGAGTGCTCCGAGCTCCCTAAGGGCTGCAGCGCGCACGGCGGGACCGACCGGAGCAGCTCGGAGGGGCTCGGGCGGCGGCTCCGCGGAGGGGGCTGCGGGGCGGGAGCGCGAATCCACCAGCGCAGGCCCCGGAGCACAGGGCGCCGGGACACAGCCCAGGATCCGGCCTCCCCCGGGACAGGCAGAGGCCGGGAGGGCCCAGGACAGCGAGGACGCTCCTGCCCCGAGCTGAGCAGATCAGCGGCCCCGCCCCGGAGCCTCCAGGCCCTGCGGACAGAGAACCGAGAGCCCCGAGCCCCGTAGTTCCTGCGGAGGCTGAATCCAGGCTTCCAGAGTTGCCATAGCAACTGCGGCTGTTCCTCCTGGGGCCCGACGGGGTAAACAACCCCCGCTGAGCCCTGCAGCAGGCAGGGGCAGAGCAGCTCCCCCAAGTGCTAACACCTGAAAATCAGCACAGCAGGCCCCTCCCCCAGAAGACCAGCTGGACGGACCAGTGATACTCCCCCGTGTTCCAATACAACTTGTTTCTGGCCACTCTGCACTGAGCAAAATGACTAGAAGGAAAACCTCACTTCAAAAGAAAGAATCAGAAACAGCCCTCTCTCCCACAGAGTTACAAAATCTGGATTACAATTCAATGTCCGAAAGCCAATTCAGAAGCACTATTATACAGCTACTGGTGGCTCTAGAAAAAAGCATTAAGGACTCACGAGACTTCATGACTGCAGAATTTAGATCCAATCAGGCAGAAATTAAAAATCAATTGAATGAGATGCAATCCAAACTAGAAGTCCTAACGACGAGGGTTAACGAGGTGGAAGAACGAGTGAGTGACATAGAAGACAAGTTAATGGCAAAGAGGGAAACTGAGGAAAAAAGAGATAAACAATTAAAGAACCATGAAGACAGATTAAGGGAAATAAATGACACTCTAAGGAAGAAAAACCTACGCTTAATTGGGGTTCCCGAGGGCGCCGAAAGGGACAGAGGGCCAGAATATGTATTTGAACAAATCCTAGCTGAAAACTTTCCCAATCTGGGAAGGGAAACTGGCATTCAGATCCAGGAAATAGAGAGATCCCCCCCTAAAATCAATAAAAACCGTTCAACACCTCGACATCTAATAGTGAAGCTTGCAAATTCCAAAGATAAAGAGAAGATCCTTAAAGCAGCAAGAGACAAGAAGTCCCTGACTTTCATGGGGAGGAATATTAGGGTAACAGCAGACCTCTCCACAGAGACCTGGCAGGCCAGAAAGGGCTGGCAGGATATATTCAGGGTCCTAAATGAGAAGAACATGCAACCAAGAATACTTTATCCAGCAAGGCTCTCATTCAAAATGGAAGGAGAGATAAAGAGCTTCCAAGACAGGCAGGAACTGAAAGAATATGTGACCTCCAAACCAGCTCTGCAAGAAATTTTAAGGGGGACTCTTAAAATTCCCCTTTAAGAAGAAGTTCAGTGGAACAATCCACAAAAACAAGGACTAAATAGATATCATGATGACACTAAACTCATATCTGTCAATAGTAACTCTGAACGTGAATGGGCTTAATGACCCCATCAAAAGGCGCAGGGTTTCAGACTGGATAAAAAAGCAGGACCCATCTATTTGCTGTCTACAAGAGACTCATTTTAGACAGAAGGACACCTACAACCTGAAAATAAAAGGTTGGATAACCATTTACCATTCAAATGGTCCTGCAAATAGCAGGACCCATCTATTTGCTGTCTACAAGAGACTCATTTTAGACAGAAGGACACCTACAACCTGAAAATAAAAGGTTGGATAACCATTTACCATTCAAATGTTCTACCCTAAAAACTATAGAACACTTCTGAAAGAAGTTGAGGAAGACACAAAGAGATGGAAAAATATTCCACGCTCATGGATGAGCAGAATTAATATTGTGAAATTGTCAATTTTACCCAGGGCAATTTACACGTATAATGCAATCCCTATCAAAATACCATGGACTTTCTTCAGAGACTTAGAACAAGTTATTTTAAGATTTGTGTGGAATCAGAAAAGACCCCGAACAGCCAGGGGAATTTTAAAAAAGAAAACCATATCTGGGGGCATCACAATGCCAGATTTCAGGTTGTACTACAAAGCTGTGTTCATCAAGACAGTGTGGTACTGGCACAAAAACAGACATATAGATCAATGGAACAGAATAGAGAACCCAGAAGTGGACCCTGAACTTTATGGTCAACTAATATACGATAAAGGAGGAAAGATGATCCACTGGAAGAAAGACAGTCTCTTCAATAAATGGTGCTGGGAAAATTGGACATCCACATGCAGAAGAATGAAACTGGACCACTCTCTTGCACCATACACAAAGATAAACTCAAAATAGATGAAAGATCTAAATGTGAGACAAGATTCCATCAAAATCCCAGAGGAGAACTCAGGCAACACCCTTTTTGAACTTGGCCACAGTAACCGGAGAAGGACAAACAGTGTATGTTCTCATTCATTTGGGGAAAGGGAATATAAGGGAAGAGAGAAGAGATGTGTGGGAAATATCAGAGAGGGAGACAAAACATAAAGACTTCTAACTCTGGGAAATGAACTAGGGGTGGTGGAGGGGGAGGAGGGCGGGGGGTGGGGGTGAATGGGTGACGGGCACTGAGGGGGACACTTGACGGGATGAGCACTGGGTGTTATTCTGTATGTTGGTAAATTGAACACCAATAAAAATTAATTTATATATAAAAAAAAAATAAAATAAAATATATATATAAATATATATACACATACAGGAGCCCATTTAGGCTTAAATGCCCTAAAAGACATAGGGGTAATGGAGTATATTTAAAAAAAAAAAAAATATATATATATATATATATATATATATATACACATACAGACTGAAAGTAAAGGGATGGAAAAATATTTACTATGCAAATGAAAATAGAAAAAAGACTGGAGCAGCAATACTTAAACAAAATAGTCTTTAAAACAAGGACCATAACAAGAGATAAAGAAGAGCATTACATAATGATAAAGGGATCAATCCAACAAAAAGATGTAACAATTGTAAATATCTATGCACACAACATTGAAGCACCTAAAAACATAAAGCAAATATTAATATGCATATAAATGGTAACACAATAACAGTAGAGAACTTTAATTCCTCACTTACATCAATGGATAGATCATCCAAATAGAAAATCAATAAGGAAATAGTGCTTTTGAATGACACATAAGACCAGATAAATAGGGGATCCCTGGGTGGCTCAGTAGTTTAGTGCCTGCCTTGGGCTCAGGGCGTGAACCTGTAGTCCCGGGATAAAGTCCCACATCGAGCTCTCTGCATGGAGCCTGCTTCTCCCTCTGCCAGTGTCTCTGCCTCTGTGTGTGTGTGTGTGTGTGTGTGTGTGTGTGTGTGTGTGTCTTAAATAAATAAATAAATAAATAAATAAATAAATAAATAAATAAATAAATCTTTTTTTAAAAAAACCAGATGAACATAAAACATATATACAGGACATTCTATTCAAAAACAACAGAATACACATTCTTTTCAAGTGCATATGGAATATACTCCAGAATAGGGGATCCCTGGGTGGCGCAGTGGTTTGGCGCCTGCCTTTGGCCCAGGGCGCGATCCTGGAGACCCAGGATCGAATCCCACGTCGGGCTCCCGGTGCATGGAGCCTGCTTCTCCCTCTGCCTGTGTCTCTGCCTCTCTCTCTCTATCTCTCTCTCTCTCTCTCTGTATGACTATCATAAATAAATAATAAAAAAATTAAAGAAAAAAGGAATATACTCCAGAATAGATCATGTTAGGGCACAATAAATTAAAGAAGACAGAAATTATACCCTGCATCTTATCCAACCATAATGGTATAAAAATAAAAATCAATCACAAGAAATAAACAAACAACCAAAAAAACCAAACATGGAGGTTAAACTGATACTGAACAACCAATGAGTCAACAAAGAAATCTTAAAAATTAAAAATATATGGAGATAGGGACGCCTGGGTAGCTGAGTGGTTGAGTATCTGCCTTTGGCTCAGGTTATGACCTTGGGTCCTGGGATCAAATCCCACATTGAGCTCCCTGTGAGGAGCCTGCTTCTCCCTCTGTCTATGTCTCTGCCTCTCTCTCTCTCTCTCTCTGTCTCTCATGAAAAAATAAATTTAAAAAAATAATAAAAATATATGGAGATAAATGAAAATGAAAACATAACAGTCCAAAATTTCTAGAATGCAGCAAAACTAGTTCTAAAGGGCAGCCCCAGTGGCCCAGTGGTTTAGCACCACCTTCAGTCCAGAGTGTGATCCTAGATACCTGGGATCGAGTCCCACGTCAGGCTCCCTGCATGGAGCCTGCTTCTCCCTCTGCCTGTGTCTCTGCCTCTCTCTCCTCTCTATGTCTGTCATGAACAAATAAATAAAATCTTAAAAAAAAAAAAAAAGATAAAACAGTCCTAAGAAGGACATATATTGATACAGGCCCACAAAAAAAAAAAAAAAAAAAAGCCTCCAAAAAATCTAAACTTACATTTAGAGGACCTGGAAAAAGAAAAGAACAACAACAACAAAATGTCCAAAGTAAGCAGTAGAAGGAAGGAAGGAAATAATAAAGATCAGAGAAAAAGTAAATGACATAGTCAAAAAAAAATACATCAATAAAACCAAGAGCTAGTTCTTTGAAAAAATAAACAAAACTAATAAATCCTTAGCCAAACTCATCAAGAAAAAGAGAAAGATCCAAATAAAAAAATGATAAACAAAAGAGAACAACCTGACTCCACAAAAATATAAAGGATTATAAGAGATATCATGAAAAATTATATGCCAACAAATTGGACAACCTAGAAGAAATGGATAAATTCCAAGAAACATACAATCTTCTAAAACAGAATTAGAAAGAAATAGAAAATCCAAACAGACCAATTACTAGTACAAAATTGGCTTGGTAATCAAAAAACTACCAAAAAATAAGTCTAGGACCAAATGGCCTCACAGGTAAATTCTACTAAACATTTAAAGAAGAGTTAATGCCTATTCTCCTCAACTATTCCAAAAAATAGAAGAGGAAAGAAAGCTTCCAAATATATTCTGAGACCAGCATCATCCTGATACCAAAACCAGACAAAGTCACAACAAGAATGAAGAAAGAAAGAAAGAAAGAAAGAAAGAAAGAAAGAAAGAAAGAAAGAAAGAAAGAAAACTACAGGCCAATATCTCTGATGAGCATATATGCAAAAATCCTCAACAAAATATAAGCAAACCACATTCAGCAGAACATCAAAATGATTATTCACCACAAACAAATGGGATTTATTTTGGGGATGTATGGTTGATTCAATATTTGTAATCAGTAAATGTGATATACCACATCAACAAAACAAGGAATAAAAATCATATGATCACCTCACCAGACGAAGAAAAAACATCTGACAAAATTTAACATCCATTCATAAAAACTCTCAACAAAGTGTGTTTAGAGGGAACATACCTCAATACAATAAAGGTAATATATGAAAAACCCACAGCTAACATCATACTCAATGGTGAAAAAGCAAAGGCTTTTCCTCTAAGATCAGGAACAAGACAAGGATGTCCATTCTCACTACTTTTATTCAAAATAGTATTAGAAGTCTTAGCCACAGCAATCAATAAGAAAAAAAAATAAGAGGTATCTGTATTGATAAGGAAGAAATTAAATTGTCACTATTTGCAGATTATATACTATACATAGAAAACTCAAAAGATGCCACCTAAAAACTAATGGAAGTAATAAATGAATTCAGTACATTTGCAGGATACAAATTAATACTCAGAAACCAGTAGCGTTTCTATATACTAATAATTAAGTAGCAGAAAGAGAAGTTAAGACAATCTCATTTACAATAGTACATAAAAAAAATAACTGGGAATAAACTTATCCAAGAAGGTGAAAGACCCGACTCTGAAAACTGTAACACTGATGAAAGACATTTAAGACTACACAAACAGAAAGATTCCATGCTTATGGGTTAGAAAAGAGAGTCTTTTCAGCAAATGGTTCTAGAAAAACTAAAGAACTACATGCAAAAGAATGAAACTGGACCATTCTATAACACCATAGATCAAAATAATCTCAAAATAGATTAAAATCTTAAATGTGAGGACTGAAACCATAAAAATCCTAGAAGAGAGCACAAAGGGTAACTTCTCTGACATTGGCTATAGGACACTTTTCTAGATATGTCTCCTGAGGCAAGTGAAACAAAAGCAAAAATAACTATTGGGACCATATCAAAATAAAAAGCTTTCACACAGGGATGCCTGGTGGTTCAGTGGTTGGGTATCTGCCTTCCACCCAGGGTGTGATCCTGGGATCCAGGATAGAGTCCCACATCAGGTTCCCTGCATGGAGCTTGCTTCTCTGCCTGCCTGTGTCTCTGTCTCTCTCTCGATCTCTCTCTCTCTCTTTCCCTCTCTCTCTGTGTGTCTCTCATGAATAAATAAAATCTTAAAGAAAAAAAAAGCTTTCACACAGCAAAGGAAACCATCAACAAAATTAAAAGGGCAACCTACTGAATGGGAAAAGATATTTGCAAATGATCTGATAAAGGGTTAATATCCAAAATATTTAAAGAACTTATAAACTCAACACCCCCAAAAATAATAATAACAGTAATAATAACAACCCAGGTAAAAAATGAGCAGAGGACCTGAATGGATATTTTTCCAAAGAAGACATACAGAAAGGCAATAGACACATGAAAAGATGCTCCACATCACTACTTATCAAGGAAATGCAAATCAAAAACCCAATGAGAGGGATGCCTGGGTTGCTCAACAGTTGAGCGCCTGACCAGGGCATGATCTGGAATCCCGAGATTGAGTCCCACATCGGGCTCCCTACATGGAGCCTGCTTCTCTCTCTCTGCCTGTGTCTCTGCCTCTCTTTCTCTTTCTCTCTGTGTCTCTCATGAATAAATAAATAAAATCTTTTAAAAACACACACACACAATGAGATATTACCTTAAACTAATCAGAATGGGGAATCCCTGGGTGGCTCAGTGGTTAAGTGCCTGCCTTCTGTTCAGGGGTGATCCTGGAGACCCGGGATCAAGTCCCACATCAGGCTCCCTGCATGGAGCCTGCTTGTCTCTCTCTGTATCTCTCATAAATAAATAAAATCTTTTTAAAAAATGGTTCATGTTTAGAAAAACTAATCAGAATGGCTAAAATAAAAAAGACAAGAAATAATAAGTGTGGACAAGGACATGGAGAAAAAGGAATCCTTGTGCACTGTTGGTGAAAATATTAACTGGTGCAGCCACTGTGGAAAACAGTATGGAGTTTCCTCAAAAAACCAAAAACAGAAACACCATATGATCCAATAATTCTACTACTGGGTATTTACCCAAAGAAAATGAAAACACCAACTCAGGAAGGAAGACATATGCATTTCTATGTTCACTACGACATTATTTACAATAGCCAAGATATGAAAGCAACCCAGTGCTCATCCACAGATAAATGGATAAATATGTGGTACACACACACACACGCACGCACACAGAAATATTAGGCAGCCATTAAAAAAGGATGAGGTTTTTGCCATTTGCAAGAACATGGATGGATCTACAGAATATTATGCTAAGTGAAATAAGTCAATCATAGAAAGACAAAAACAATATGATTTCACTCATATGTGGAAGTTAAGAAATAAAACAAATGAACAAAGAAAAAAAGAGGCAAACCAAAAAACAGACTCCTAACTACAAACTAATGGTTACCATTAGGTGGTAGGAGGATAGGTGAAACAGGTAAAGGGGTTAAGAGTACACTTATCTTGATGGGCACTAAGTAATATATAGAATTGTTGAATCATTGTATTGTACACCTGAAACTAGCACTATATGTTAACTACACCGGAATGAAAAGTTTTAAATTTTTTAAGAGAAAATCAATAAAATGGCTAACTACATTGATTGCTATTACCAGCAAGTAGTGATCTATTTCTCTCAACTGATCAATTGCAAAATCATAACTTCACAGGATGAGAGAGTCCAAAAATTCACTTAAGACTTCATCTGATACGGGATGCCTGGGTGGCTCAGTGGTTGAGTGTCTGCTTTCAGCTCAGGGTGTCATCCTGGAGACCCGGGATCGAGTCCCACATTGGGCTCCCTGCATGGAGCCTGCTTCTCCCTCTGCCTGTGTCTTTGCCTCCTTCTCTCTCTCTCTCTCTCTCTCTCTCTCTCTCTCTGTGTGTGTGTCTCATAAATAAATGAATAAAATCTTAAAAAAAAATACATCATCTAACAATCTAACACATGGATCATCTCCACAACTTCCCTAACAAGTCACTATACAGCATGTGCAGTCATGAAGACCATTCCAGCACAGAGCCACATTAAATGTTGGAGTGGTGCATAGAAATATATACACCAGGTATAATCAGCGACTGGTAATTTTTTTTCACAGTTTAGTTTATTGAATGACAAATAACATAGCAGGCTCTAAACACCTGAAGTGAAAATAGAGGATGCTAAAGGAAGTTTTGTCAAAAGGTAATGAAAGGCCTAGTTCTAAAACCAGAGGACTTACGCAAGTGTTGGATAATCAAGATATGGACATCTGGAGCCAGCAGGTGTAACTTGGATGTTTTAGTATCTGTTAGAGGGAATTATTACATAAGATCCTTTTTCTTCAGAGAGTATAGTTGTCGTTTTAGATTGAACACGATGGTTGATTCGGAAAATGAGACAGATTATTCTCTGGCTCCAATAGAAAAGAAACATCTCCAAAACCAAGACTTCCTTTGGTGTTTTACTGTAGGAATATCATTGTACTCAGAGATGGTTCTACTCTCTCTTTCCTCTCTGTAGGACGCTTCTGTGACCTAGAGCAAGTTGCAAAACCTCTCAGCCTCTGTTGCTTTACTCAAAAAGTATAAATGTAACCTTACCCGCCCAAAAGTAGACTGAACTTGGTCGCTTCATTAGGATCTGACTGGTAACAAGACCTATGATCCTGGACTGAATTCAAAAGTCAGTAGGACCTATAATCCTGAATTGAATCCAAAAGTTACTATGTTTTTTGCTTTTTTGCCACAAGACAGGATCTATTTATATTCTTTTCTTGTCCTACTAGTTCTGTAACACTCTAAGCTAGGCAACAGTTATGAGTTAGGCTGACTATCCATGTCTTCTCCACTCAAGCAATCGTGAATTCTAATAGTAACCACTCTGACCAAGAGTAGAAGATTGAGTAAAATGAGTGATAGTGGGAAAATCCTAAATTGTGTTCTTTCTACACAACAAGAAAACCAAGGATGACATTTTCTTATCCATGAATAGCACCTTGCCTATAAACAGTGCTTTACAACTGACAAAGTCCAGGCAAAGCCAACAGCTGTACATCTACTTTCATATGTGGAGACCAGATATAGCTCTAGAACCCAGAGCTCCCAACACTGAGGAGACTTCTCTGTCCATCATTTTCACCTGCAGGTCTCAATTAACTGATTCTGGGAATAAGAACATAAAGACTTTCAGGTGAAAAAAAAAAAAAAACTAGAAAACTGTCCTGGCTCTTCTTGTGCTGAAAAGAATATAAAACTTGGAGGAAGACAGACCCAGTATTGAATCCTGGCTTCCCCAATCTCAGTCATCTTAAATACTACTATTTCTCTGTCTCCATTTTACCTATAAAATGAGGAGTATAATACCTCCCTCATGTGGTAGTTAGTAGAATTAAATAAGATGATACGTGTAAAGTGTAGACACATAGCAGACTCTCAATCAATGCTAAATCCCTTAACAATTTCAGCATTTAAGAAATTATTTTGAGCTTAAATCCTTCCTGCTACATTTTACATTTTATTTTTTTGACACTGTAAAAAATATGTATATATATATATATATATACATATATATGTTATCAGAGCCCCAATGTACTGTAAATTTTAGACTGTGAAAGGAGGAAAATCTAGTGTAAATCCTACCTCAAGTTAGTGATCTCAGTCATTAGCTTACTGTAGACAGAAAACTCACAGAAAAGCATCTCTCAAGTGCCACAATTATAGGAGCCTCAAAGTATCACAGCAAACGTCTCACCTGATTATCATGAGTACACAAGGAAAGAATCCCATTTCTACAGCTGAAAAGAGATTACACTCTGAATAACCTAGTGACAAAGAGAAATGACCAGAATCATTTGGTTAAATAGCAAAATAATGTATTTTTATTTCTTTTTGTATTTATAGCAGGAGAAAATGGTAGAGTGATTCTAACACAGGCAAAAATGCTACCATTTGCATTATGTATGGCGTTGCTTTAACTCTGAACAGGGGTAATTGATTCATCTGCCCAGATTTCCCATGATAGTGGCAGTTTAAAAAAAAAAAAAGGAAAAAACAACTGGACTTTACTCCCACAAAATATTTTTCTTAAAAGCCTCACAAAAGGTCCTAGGGGTTTTCAAAGACCAGGTTTGACTATTTAAAAGCAAAATGATTTTGCAAAGGCCAAGTCTGATTTGTTTTAACATGACCACAGTCAAATGCAAGCCCCACCAATCTTGCAAGAGTTAAAACTACAGCACAGCAACATACTTAAGCAAATGGCAAAGCTATGGTAAATCTACTTACATTGGGAAAATAGTGACAGTTCATATTGAAGGAGTTCAGAGTCAAGTTTTATCCCTGGAGACTCATTAAGCACATAGTGTACTAACCACAGTGTACCCTTCAGGGATAAATTCAGAACTCTTGGCATTTGAGATGTTAGAGCTGGAGCAACTCTGAACTTCTTTTACAAAGGCACGAAAAACATGAGAAGCATGTCTCTGAACCTGAGCCATCTCATAAGGCTGCCATGCCCTCCTGTTTTGGCAAGAAATTAAAAAACACTTAACCTTCAAGTGGTTACCTGTCCTCATCATGTGATTCTAATCTGTAATATTCTCAAGTTAGAAAATTAAAGCTTAAATTTGAGAAAATGGGATTAATCACCATATAGGTGAGGAAGACTAAATCTAGGGTCACATGGCAATTATTTTTCATTAATTTTATTTCTCTTTCCTCACCTACCAATAGACTTCAGTGGGTACTATTTGTCAGACAATTGATTGCACAGTGTGCTTTGAAAGGAAATAATGTGTTTAAGGAACAGAAGATATAAGACAACAATGCTTGCTGGAAAAATACAATGAAAAGAAAAATGTAAGAGAGCAATCCAAAGAAACAGAAAAACTAGCATAGAGTGATGAAATCGCATAGTGATGAACTCCATAAAGCAGGATCAGAGCAAGCACATAAGGAAAAAAGAGAAAATAGGAGAGGAAAGGAGAAAGGAAGAAGTAGACATAAGAAAAAAGAATGAAGAAAAAAGTAGAGGGCATAGTAAAACAGGGTTAGAGGAAATGAGGATGAGCACTCAGAAGGCAAGAGGAACATACTTGTGACCATCTCAAGGAGCCTGTAGGTACTGGGGTAAAGTGATTTTGGAAAATATTTGTCTCTGAGATCTTTTACATTTGCATTATTTGGTCCTATATTAATTTCAGAGGATAAGGCATTTTTAACTATTTGTACTAGGAAATATAAGTCAGACCGTTTAAACTTTCAACATGTCATCGTGCCTCAGAACTTTTCCCCCAATGAGTACATGAGAAAATAGACAAAATCCACATAAAGATACTATGATGGAAAAATATAGTAAGCAATAAGGTGTCTTGTGAGAGCGAATGTGCATGAAGGGACACAGAAACACCTAAGATCCTCCTTACAGAAATAAAAGGAATTTCAAATAGAGCACAGTCTGAGTGTCATGTAAGCTTAATATCTTGGCCTTACGCACCATAGAAACAAAACTAGACTCATATCTGTGTAACTAAAAACTTTACAGCGTCATTCTTTCAATCATACTATAGTGTAAAGCAATCTCAGTCATAGAAATTTTAAACAAATAAACTCAAGAGACGAGAGAATGCAATATGAACAGATAAAAACATATTACAACTTCTCATGATGTCTTCCCAGCGCAAATATTGAAATCAGTATTTTTCTTATATAACTTCTAAAATGCTGTAGTAGGCAGAATTTTGGCCTTCTTGATTATTTGCCCCCTGGTATTACTCCTGTGGCTAGATTACATCGCATGGTAAAAGGATGTTGCAGATGTAATCAAGATCATTAATCACCTGACCTTATCAAAAGTAAGGAAATTATTCTGGATTATTCGGGTAGACCCAATGTAATCACACGAGCCCTTACAAGGATACGAGGAAGTCAGAGAGATGTAGTGGAAGAGGGAGTCAAAGCATGAGAAGGATTTAATGGTCTGCCTTGAAGCTCTTAGAGGGGCCATGCGCAAGGCATGAAAAAGAACTAGATTCTGCCCACAACCTGAATAAGCTTGTTTTAAAATGCAGGCTTTATTATCACTTAGATATGGTGAGGCCAAGTGATCAGGAGACCTTTGCCATTAAAAAGATAGTTTGTTATTCACAGTTGCCAAGAGGAATAGGCACACCATACCCAAGGCCACACAGGAAAATATAAGGTCAGTCAAATGGAGGGGGAGGGGAAAACGTAGGCAATTGTCTTTATTGTAGTTTCTAGGAAGGAATGAACAAAGCAGGGGTAGGCAGGTTAGGATTGGCTAGTTTGAATAATTTCAATAGGCTCTGAGGAGCTGTCCCAATTGCCCAGTACCTGGACCTCAGATTATCAGAGCAGGGGAATACTGGCCCTGAGTGTGACAGCCCAATGGAGAAGGGGGGTTGATATAGGTTCTGGATTGGTTAATATGCCTGTGAAAGGCACACTTGCTGGCAAATTACTTACCATCTCTAGAAATTAATTAACCCTAAGAGAGACAGTCTCTCCAAGGTCAGCAAGGTCTTAGATGTCAAAGTATCAGAAATAAAAGGCATAATTAATGCAGGTTAGACATGGAAGCCTTCCCAATAGCTTCCAGAAAGGAATGCAGCCCTACAAACACCTTGATTTTAGCTCTTCCAGAGCCTAAGTGGTGAATCCAGCCATGCCATGGCAGACTTCTGTTCTATACCTATGAGATAACAAATGGATATTGTTTTAAGCTGTTACATTTGTGGCAATTTGTTACAGCAGCAAGAGAAAACTAATACATATGCCAAATCCTCCTTGGTGGCATGTTTCTAATTAATTCTTTGGGCATATTATATTCTGCAGAACCTTCCACCACTTTCACAATTACAGTCATGCGGAAAAGGGCTAATTAGACAAGCTGTGTTCAATGACTATTTTTGGCAGATTTCCATCAAGCTAAATATAATGTGAAATATTTAATGTTATCCACCATTAGAGCATGGAGGAAAATTAAATCAAGATGTGCTTAGGAAATTAGTTTGAGTTTGTGGAACTCAAGTTCTTAAAACTTTAAAGCATTTGGCTGTGTGAGATATAAGTACTAACAACTGTAACACACACTATTCATCCCTAATCGGCAAATGATTAACAGTATTAACAAATATATTTGGCCACAACTTCAGATCAAGATGTTGAAAATTCATGCTTTGAGCCACTCATTCTCCACTCCAAATAAGCAATGAAAGATTAAAATGTAAAAGGTAGAAATCTTTTTAAAAAGTAGCCAAGTTTAAAACATCTCTGTGGTTCAGTAACTGAACTTTCATTCATTCATTTAACAAGCTTTAATTCAGCACCTATTATGTAATACACATCCAATTTAAGTCACAGTACTCCTTCCTGAACAAAACAAAGTCCCTGCTCTTATGGAACTTACATCCCAAAAGAACAATCTCCTAACAGAAACACAAAGCAACAAACCAGGTGCATGCTGCAGGCAAAGGCAGCCAGGAGCTTATATTTTTAAGATGATGTAGACTAAAAGTGTCCTACCTGAAGCAGAAGACCAGAGCCAGTCTCACTGCTTGGAATAACAGCCTGGCATGGAAAGGAGGCTGGAAAGAGCTGTACCCGAGAGCCGGCTGGGGCTACAACTTACATAAAGCTATGTGCCCATCTTCTTAAGACAAAGCAGATAGCTTTGCAGTCCGGATATGGATTGAGCTGCCACTGGCTAAGCAAGTGGATCTGTGCTATCCTCAAATCACCAGTGAGTTGTCCCTACCACCTGATTCTGAACAGAGGACAGCAGAAGCTATGAGCAGACAATTGCAACAAAGCAGAGGAGTGAGCAAAAAAAAAAAAAAAAAAGACAGGGAAAAAATACTTGCCCTCAAGACAGATCTACAAATCAAAAGTTTAATAACACATGAGGTAAACTCAGAAGCTACAAAATGAAAATTACAAAGGAATTTTAACATGACTTTAGGATACTCAAAGAGAAAGTAATAATACTCTTATGGGAAAAAATCAATAAATTATAAAATAAAACAAGCAGAAATGAAATGAGAACAGATCTTTTTTAAAAAACAGAAGTCCTGGAAATAAAAATTAGAGTTTAACTTTTAGCGACTTAAATAAGTGAGCTAGATAGTCATGAGGGAATTAATAAAATGGAAGTGTACTGGGAAATTTATGCAGAACCTATGAAAGTGAGATAAAGAAGTAAAAACATAATTATGAAAAAGTATTTTAAAAGTATAGAGACTCAATTGAGAGTCTCAGCATATGTCTAATGGGAGAGCCACAAAAAGAAGGTTGAGGACATGGCTTAAACTTTTCCAAATTAAAAGAAATACAGCAGTCTTCAGATTAAACATGCTCACCAAGTGCTATACGGGATAAGTGGCTATATTTGGCCTGGAATTGTTCCAATGCAATAAAGATGCTAAAGTAAAAAATCCACCCTTAGAATGCACCACTTATTAAAAAATCTTTAAAGTCTAAACATAAGAATTTATATGCCAACTGAAAAGTTTCCGTAGCAGTTCTGAAACTCAGAGGAAGACACACGTAAGTAAATTTAGAATTTCTAGTTAAAACTATTGTAAAATTATATCAAACAATATTAAATTTATTATGTCTTCCTAAATTGCCACCTCCATTTCTGTGGATTAATAAAGTTGAAATAATCCAGAAAAAGTGGAGGAAAAAATAAAGCTGGGGGTAGGGGCAATGCAATACAAAATTACTTGTACCACCTGAAAGAAGGGCAAAGTTGTATTAACTTTAGACTTCAGTAAATAAATTATTGTAATGTACAGGTCAGTAACTAAGTGAACAAAACTGAAGCATATAATGACCAAGATAAGAAAGGAAAAAATTATTTTGGGGGGAAAAATTATTTTTAAAACATATACTTAGTCATCTGGAGAGAAGCAAATAAAGAAAGACATTGGGTGTGTCAAATTTAAAAAATAAATAAATAAAATGATAGAATTAAATAAAATACATCAGTAGTTACGTTTAATGCAAACAGACTAAATGTTCCAGTTTGAAAAACAAGGATTTTCAATCTGGATTTTAAAAGGACATTGAAGGTGTGCCTGGGTGGCTCAGTCAGTTAGATGTCCAACTTTTGATTTTGGCTCACGTCATGATTTCAGGGTCATGAGATCAAGCCTCCCATCAGGTTCCACGCTCAGCAGAGAGTCTGCTGGAGATTCTCTCTTTCTCTCCCGCTGCTCCTCCCCACTTCTTGTTCTCTCTCTCTCTCTCAAATAAATAAAATGTTAAAAATAATAAAAAGCAAAAGAACATTGAAAAGTTGAAAGGAAGAGGATGGAAACAATGCAAATAATAACCAAAGTAAAATTAGTGTGTATATATATATATATATATATATATATGTATATATATATATATTAATATAACACAAAATCAACTTCAAGGGAAAAGGTACTAAATATAAAGAGGTTTCATAATGATAAAAATTTCAATTCACCAGGAAAACATAATTTTAGAATTATATGCACCTGATAAAGTGACTATAAAATATGTAAACCAAAAGCTAAACTACAAGGACAAATAAAAAATCCACACAATTATGTTAAAAGATCTCAGTAAACAATAAAACAAACCCCCCAAAAATAGGGAGAAAATACTTGAACAGCACAAGTAAGAAAGTGATCTAATAGGCATACATAAAACACTGGCTCTAACACCTGTAGAATGCACAGTTACCAAGTACATGGAAACATTTACAAAAAATTGACAATATACTGGGTCATAAAGCAAGACTCAACAAATTTCAAAGGATTGAAATCATACAGATGTTTTCTGACCAGTATACAATGTGGGAAGATGACTTCCAAAATCTCCATTTGTTTCTTTGAGAAATTATAAAATGAGTCAAATGGGTCAAAAATAAATAACAAGGGATGCCTGGGTGGCTCAGCAGCTGAGCATCTACCTTTGGCTCAAGGTGTAATCCCAGGGTCCAGGGATCAAGTCCTGCATCGGGCTCCTGCAAGGAGCCTGCTTCTCCCTCTGCCTGTGTCTCTGCCTCTCTCTCTCTCTCTCTCTCTCTCTCTCTCTCTCTCTCTCGGTCTCTATGAGTAAATAAATAAAATCTTTAAAAAAGGTATCCCTGGGTGGCGCAGCGGTTTGGCGCCTGCCTTTGGCCCAGGGCACGATCCTGGAGACCCGGGATCGAATCCCATATCAGGCTCCCGGTGCATGGAGCCTGCTTCTCCCTCTGCCTGTGTCTCTGCCCCTCTCTCTCTCTCTCCTCTCTGTGACTATCATAAATAAATAAATTCAAAAAAAATCTTTAAAAAAAACCTGATTATTAGAAATTTAAGATGCAGCTATGACAGTACTCAAAAGGAAATATATAAACTAAATATACTAGAAAATAATGACTGAAAATTAATAAGCTAGGTATTTATCTCAAGAAATTAGACAAAAAGAAGAAAATAAAATTAAAGAGAGTAGAAGGAAAGATAATAGAGGACAGCTAATGAAGTAGAACCAAAAAAGCTAAAAGTTTCTCCTTTGAAAAGACTAATAAAATTGGCAAAACTCTGATGAAATGAATCAGGAAAAAAAGAACAAATAACAAATAACAGAAATTAAAAAAAAACAATACCAATACTGATTGTGCACACACAAACAATAAAAGCATATTATTGACAACTTTTGCCAATAAACTTGAAATTTGAAATGAAGAAGAAAAAAAAAGTCATAGAAAAATCCAGCATATCAAACTGGCATCAAAAGCAATGGGGTGGGGGGAGCAATAGAGGGCCACTTGGGTGGCTCAGTCCATTAAGCATTCAACTCTTGGTTTCAACTCAGTTCATGATCTGAAGGTCAGGCTCCACAATCAGCAAGGAGTCTGCCTGGGATTCTCTCTATCTCCCTCTCCCTTTGTCCCTGCTCCTGCTCACACACAATAGCTCTCTCTATATATTTCATAAATAAATAAATAAATAAATCTTCTTAAAAAGTTTTAAAAAGCAATAGAAAACTCTGAAGTCCTATAACCATTAAAGAAATTAAATTAGAAATTTAAAAAAACCTGCCACAAAGAAAACTCTAGGCCTAGATGACTTTACTCTTAAGTTCTCACAAACTTGCAAAGCATTAACAATTTCCATTGTATATAAACTCTTCCAGAGAATAGAAAAATAAGAAATATTGCCAGTTTATTTAATGTGGCTCACATAATTTTTTTAAGTTTTTTTTGTGGCTCATGTAATTTTGATAACAAAACTTGATATAAGAAAAGATTATTACCAGAAAAAATGCTGTGTCAATATTGGTTCAACAACTGTAATAAATGTCTATTATACTAATGCAAGATATTAATAATAGGGAAAACTATGGGTGAGTAGGGAGGGTATATAACTCTACTTTTTGCTCAATTCCTCTAAAAACCAAAGTATATTAATTAAAAATTTTTAACTAAGAAAAAAAGATATCATAGACCAAACTCACTTATGAGTATAGAGATGCAAAAATTCTAATAGAATATTAGCGAACCTAATCTAGCAACATAGAAAAATAATAATAGATCATGATTTTGGCATCAAAATTATCATGGTTGGTTTAATATTCAAAAATTAAGTAATGTTGGACACCTAGGCGGCTCAGTCTTCTGTCTTCAGGTCAGGTCATGATCCCAGGGTCCTGGGATGGAGCCTTGGATCAGGCTCCCTGCTCAGTGGGGAGTCTGCTTCTCCCTCTCCCACTAACCATGCTTGTTTTCTCTCTGTCTCTGTCAAATAAATAAAATCTTTAAAAAACAAATACATAAACAAAAATTAAGTAATATAATTCACCATGTTAAGAAGACTGGCTATTACTGTTTCTAATCAACATTGTAGAGGAGGGCACATTCATAAAGAAATTTTAAAAATTAAAAATAAGAAACTAAAGTAGAGAAAAAAACTGTCATTATTTACAGATGATAATAATTTTATACAAAATCCAAATAAACTTATAATTTATTTTTTAAACTTATAATTTAGAACAAGCAAGTTAGCAAAGTCACTGAATATTAATACCTAAAACCTCTATTTCTTTTCTATACCAACAACAAATAGAAAATTTAAGTTTGGGATCCCTGGGTAGCTCAGTGGTTTAGAGCCTGCCTTCAGCCCAGGGCATGATCCTGGAGTCCCGGGATCGAGTCCCACATCGGGCTCCCTGCATGGAGCCTGCTTCTCTCTCCGCTTGTGTCTCTGCCTCTCTCTCTCTCTCTCTGTGTCTCTTATGAATAAATAAAATCTTTTAAAAAAAGAAAGAAAGAAAGAAAATTTAAGCTTACAAAAGATACCATTCACAGGGGCGGCTCTGGTGGCGCAGCGGTTTAGCGCCGCCTGCAGCCCAGGGTGTGATACTGGAGACCTGGAATCGAGTCCCACATCGGGCTCCCTGCATGGAGCCTGCTTCTCCCTCTGCCTGTGTCTCTGCCTCTCTCTCTCTGTGACTATCATAAATAAATAAAAATTTTAAAAAATTTTAAAAAATCTTTAAAAAATATCATTCACAATAATATAAAACATTGCCAATTACTTAGGGATAAATCTTATGAAAGATTTCCAACACCTTTATAAAGAAAATCCTAAAACTTTGTTCAGAGACATTGAAGGCAACCTAAGTAATGGTTCCTTGAATACTCAAGGAACACTCAGTAGTAAAAATATGTAACTTCTCCACAATGCAATCATGCAATCTTAATAAAATCATGTTTTTATGGAACTTAACATGCAATCTTAACAAAAATATGCAATCTTAATAAAATCACAAGTTTTTATGGAACTTAACAAACTACTTTCAAAATTTATATTGACACACAAAAGGCCAAACGCAATCAAGGCACTTTATTAGTTTCCTAGGGACACTGTATATAACAAAGTACCACAAACTGGATGGTTTAAAACAGCAAATTTATTGTCTTATAGTTCAGGTGACTAGAATTCCAAAATCAAGGTGTTACAAAAGTTGATGCTTCCTTTGAAACCTATTCAGAGAAGTCTTCCTTACCCTTTCTCTTTCAGTGGTTTCCTGACAACCTTCGGCTTTCCTTGGTTTGCAGCTGCACAACTCTTTCTCTGCCTTCATGGTCACATAGCATTCTCCCTGTGTCTCTAAAAAAAACCCGCCCGTTTTTTTTTTTTCTTGTCTATGTTGTTTTATGCCACTGTTTAGGGCAATTTGTTACAGCAGCAATGGGAAACCAGTCCAAGGACAGTCTGAGCTTTCCTGTAAACAGCCAGTTGGTGGTGGAATAGAAAGAGGCAGACACGGGGAGTAACATGGACAGTCTGGAGAAAAGCTACACAAATGGAGAGACTCATTTCTCCGGTCAGGTGGGAGGGTGTGTGGCCAGGCGCATGGTTGGGGGGACATGCTGGGGGGCTGATTCTAATTAAGGAGAAACTTCTAATAGAATTGTCTGAAAACAGAGTTCCCACTTAGACTGTGGTGTGCCCTCCCGATGGAGGAGCCGCTCTGTGTCATATGTATTACAGTAACTACTACAATTATTATTTAATCCTACGTGCTGTTTGATGGACAGAAGTCCCTCCTTCACTTCTGAGACTAGGTTTTAGGCCTTCCCTGGATCAGCACTTTGACTCTAATGTGTACAAGTATCTGGGGAGTTCGTAAAAATGCAGATTCTGGACCAGGTCAGGTGGTCTGCAGCAACTGTAGGTAACAAGATTCTAGAGATCAGTGATTCTCAACTCTGTCTCTGCCTTCATGGTCACATAGCATTCTCCCTGTGTCTCTATCTTTATATGGCCATCATCTTATAAGAACAGCAGTCATATTAGAATGAGAGCTCACTGGGACGCCTGGGTGACTCAGCGGTTGAGTGTCTGCCTTTGGCTCAGGGTGTGCTCCCAGAGTCCAATCAAGTCCCGCATTAGGCTCCTTGCAGGCAGGGAGTCTGCTTCTCCCTCTGCCTATGTTTCTGCCTCTGTGTGTGTGTGTGTGTGTGTGTGTGTGTGTGTCTCACACAGAAATAAATAAATGTATTTACTTATAAATAAATAAAATCTTAAAAAAAAAAGAATGAGGGCTCACCCTATTCCAGTATGACCTCATCCTAACTAACTACCACTGCAATCACTGTATTTCCAAATAAAGTCACATTCTGAGGTTTAGAAATGTCAACATATCTTTTGTGGGGAAGACACAATTCAGTTCATAATAGCACTTTTGAAGAGAAAAAACCGAAAGGAAAATTTGTTCTATTAGACAACCAGATATATTTCAAAGCTATAGTAATCAGGGCAGTATGGTATTACCACAGGGACAGAAAAGTAAAAGAAAGAGCAGGAGAGCTGAAAAACATCATAGAAATAGGTTTGTGTGACACTTGAACCATGACAGAGATGGCAAAGGAGAGCAATGAGGATGGAATGGACTTTCTAAAAGAAGATACTGGGCCATTCTGAAAAAAATGAAATTGGACCCCTCTTTTATATCTCACACAAACTCAAATCCAGTGAATTTTAGAATATACTGGTTGATTTCTTCTTGACCCTGGACCAGGGAAGGATTTTCTAAAGAGGCACTAAAAGTACTCATAATGGAAAAATCACTGATAAATTAAAATTAAGAACTACTTACAAACAACTGTATAGAAAGAATAGAAATTCAACTCTAAGAGTAGGAAAATATATTTGCCATCCATATAACTAATAAAGAACTAGTACCCAGAATATAAGAAACTGCTACAAATAACAAGGAAAGAGAAACGTACACAGGAGTAAAAATGGTGGAAAGATTTGAACATCACAAAAGAGGAAATTCCAATGACCAATATCACATTTTAAAATATTCCGAGTCGGGATCCCTGGATGGCGCAGCGGTTTAGTGCCTGCCTTTGGCCCAGGGCGCGATCCTGGAGACCCGGGATCAAATCCCACATCAGGCTCCCGGTGCATGGAGCCTGATTCTCCCTCTGCCTGTGTCTCTGCTTCTCTCTCTCTCTCTGTGACTATCATAAATAAATAAAATATTCCATGTCAATAAACAAACATTTCTTCAAAGAAGACATCCAGATGGGGACACCTAGGTGGCTGAGCAGTTTGGCGCCTGCCCTTAGCCCAGGGCATGATCCTAGACACCTGGGATCAAGTCCCACATCGGGCTCCCTGCATGGAGCATGGTTCTTTCTCTGCCTATGTCTCTGCTACTCTCTCTGTGACTCTCATGAATAAATAAATAAAATCTTAAAAAAAAAGAACACATCCAGATGGCCAACAAACACATGAAAAAATGTTCAGTATCATTCATCATCAGGATAATACAAATCAAAACCACAATGGGATCTCACCTCACACCTGTAAGAATGTCCAAAATCAAAAACATAAGAAAGAGCAAGTGTTGATAAGGTTGTAGAGAAAAGGGAATTTTTGTGCACTGTTGACAGGAATGCAAACTAGTGTAGTCATGGTAGAGGACAGTACAAATGTTCCTCAAAAAATTAAAAGTAGGACTATCCTAGGATCCAGGAATCATACTGCTGGATGTTTACCCAAAGAATACAGAAACACTAATTCAGAAGGACATAAGCACCCCCATGTTTATTGCAGCATTATTTACAATAACTAAATTATGGAAGCAGCCTAAGTGTTCATTGTAGATGAATGAGTGAAGATGTGGTATACACATACATGGAATATTATTCAGTCATGAAAGAGAATGAAGTCTTGCCATTTGCAATAACATGGAGTTATGTAGTGTGCGCATGAGAATGGAATCCTAGCATGAACAGTAAAATAAGCAGTTCCCATACTTTCAGATGGATGGTAGGTGTCTTTGATTATCCTTATTCTGGTCTTTACCAAATTCTCTGGTCTAGGGGAGAAAAAAAAGTCACATGATATTTCTTTTTTAAATTCTTAAAATAAGGGATGCCTGGGTGGCTCAGAGGTTTAGCGCCTGCCTTCTGTCCAGGGCATGATCCTGGAGTCCTGGGATCGAGTCCCACATCTGGCTCCCTGCATGGAGCCTGCTTCTCCCTCTGCCTGTGTCTCTGCCTCTCTCTCCCTCTGTATCTCTCATGAATAAATAAATAAAATCTTTAAAAAAATTCTTAAAATAAATTATATGTGCTATATGGATAAATTTAGAATAAAAAGTTATCCAATAGTATAGGATTTTATATTAAACTGGTACTTAAAAAAATATTTTCAGTAGCTTCCTAGTTTCTAAATTTAATCAAGAGCTCATTTAGAGTGAGATAAATTAATCTGAGGAACTTCCCCAAAAAATGTGCTTATTTAATCACAAAATTTATTAAAATATTGAAAATTTCTAAGTCTCTTATTAATATCAAATCATATTATTAAGCTGCTCTGGAAATAAAAAGAAGTTTAAGTATAGCTTGAAGACAAGAATAAAAGGGTAGAGAAACACTTCATTAATCTTCTACTACATTTTAATAATCCCAGAGAATAGTAAAATGTCATTATATGTAAAATAGCCAAATGAAGCTAATCAATTTATACAAAAATGAGAACGCCATGGAAAATGTCTTTCTATAAAACTATGGTACTAGTATTTAAATGATCAGTTTCTGTTTTAAATTTTCTTCTAATTTTCAGTACAGCAATCTGAATATATACTCTAGGAAAAATTATAATTAGATAAGGCTCATTTTCTTAAAGTTATCCATGTTAGATCTGAATGTGAAGAGTTGTCAAAAATAATCTCAAAGCAGCTGTTTCCAATTATGCTTATTTTGACAACTGAAAATAAGTAAACAAACCAAAAATAGCTTAATATTTTGACCAATGTGGCTCCTTAATACTAAACAAAATAATTATGCTTTATATTGGTATAAAATTTAGGAAGCACATTTTAATGTTTAAACAGGAATGAATTATTTTTTTAAGTTATGCAAAATTAATACTTATACAAATTTGAGTAGATGATGTACAAAGTATATTTTGATAAATAATTCCAAATCCTCATCAGTAAAGGAGATATTCAAATCCACTCAAGCATCCATAAAAGTTTCCATCATATTTGATATTTGAGGGAAGAGTCAAATATAATGTCAATACAAATAATAATATAAATATGACTTGGATCTCCTAAATATTCTCCATTCTGCTAAAAGAAAATTTCTACCTACCTTCATTCTTTAAAAACAACAAAAAAACTTTATAAGTATTTTAACTGTTTAGAAGAAAATTTTTTTCATATATAGAAACGAGGTATAAATAATATAAATGAGGCAGAAAGAGGAAAAGGAGAAGAAATGTGAACAAGACTTGTCAAGCATACAAAAGTCTGAGAATAATACAGTGAAAACAACACGGGAATCTGGATTTTTCTCATCTAAAGTGCTATGAAATATTGGGGACACCATTTAATCTTTGTATTTTTTGATCAAAACATCTTTAAAATAAGGACGCATTCCTCCTTCATTACAAATCTGTTTTGTCCTTCAAAGCTTGCATTAAGACTTTTTCATGGTAGACAATTCAAAGGAGTTAAGTGATTAAATGTCTGCCTTTAGATCAGGGTGTTATCCCGGAGTCCCAGGATGGAGTCCCACATCAGATTCTCCTCAGGGAGCCTGCTTCTCCCTCTGCCTATGTCTCTGCCTCTCTCTCTCTCTGTGTATCTCTCATGAATAAATAAATAAAATCTTTAAAAAAAAAAGAAAAAAAGACCTTTTTATGGAAGTAAGAGGGACTTTTCTCCGTAGAAAACAAGTAAGGATTCCAAGGCAACTTTGACCATATGCATGAGGGCCTATAAAACCCTAGAAGGACTGCTTGCTCCCAGGTACCTGTCCAATTATCCTGACATCATCTGATATTTCCACTAATTTGTTATATTAGCAGTTTCTTTGGGGATAAGGAATTAATTCTAAAAGATTCCTATTGTAAAAGTGTAAAATGTTATATTGATGCTAATATTTTTCCAACCAGCTATCTACCTGTATGTGGCTGTGAGCAAGTATGTATACGGGAAGCAGACCCAATTATTTGAGGTCAGTGGATATCCCATCCTTCCTGTGGATGGTAATGATGAGGAAAAGATCCAGAGCATGGGGTTTTGCCAAAAGGCAAATTTGTGAGGGCTCTGAGGGTGGGGGTCCTTAAAGCTATGTGGAAGCAACCATGTTGTACCAGACACTTGGGGATAATAAGAGAACTGAAAAACTACATTTTCCTACTTAACCATTTGATCTCCCAAATAGTTTCCATTGCCAGAAGTATTCACAGTATAATAGCATGTTGAACGTGCCAGAAGAAAGCAACAGGTTATAGTACTGTAAGATTTATGCCTTTCCACATTTGGTAAAATGGGCTGTTTCTTCATATATATAGGCCTTGCTTTCTGCCTCTGAATATTAGTCCTGCTTACCCAAATTCCTTATCTGTCTAATCCTGCAGCAAGCCAGGCATAAAATACAGGACCAGTCAGGACCATTCTACCTGAATATTAAGCAATTCAGGCTAGAGGGCAGGAGGAAGCAGGGATTAGCCATTCTTGTATATGTCTAAAACAAAAATGCCATGACTTCCCTTATTGGAAATGTCAAGCCATCCCATGGACTAACATTAGGATCAAAACCAGATGATTATCCTGCTTTCCCAAGAAAAAATTACACTCTATTTCATTTAAAAACCAGAATCTAATTTTTATCTTGAAAAAGAAAAAAAAAAAAACACAGCTCTTTAAAGTAAATATTTCCCTCAAAAGAAAACCACCTAATTTGCTTGGGTAGAGGGGAGGAAAGGAATAAAAAAGGAAAAGAGAAATAAGTTGGGGTTTGTGTGAAGGATAAGTAATTTGAACTCTGGACATGGACATGGATCTTTACCATTAGTAATTGTTCTGCTATTCCGGGGGAGAGCAGAGATGAAGCTAGGGTTGAAAACAATTCAGGATTGACCAGAGATGAAAGCACTAATTCCAGTGCGGGTGGGGGATAGGATTCAAAATACTGGAAAGCTTTGTTTTCCTCACCCTGTGTCTTGGAACCGCCAGATCAGAAGTTGGCAACTCTATATTAAACATCATAACAGCTGGGATGAGGAAACTCTTCAGAGAAGGGCCACCCCAAAAGTCAGGAATGAAAAAATGCTAGAGGAATAAACACAACAAAATCCCTCAGGAAAATATATCTGACCACTGGGTGGGTATCAGCCTTGTGTCATATTTGGTATGCACTGGAATTTTCTTCCTTTAAAATGAAGACTACTTTTCCTTTGAAAAAGTTGCCTGTTTTTTAGGTAATCACCCATCTTTCACAGAGAACCTCAATTCTAAGTATATATTGCTCATAAGGCTTTTTTTTTTTTTTAGGAGAAACAAAAGCCCAATCCCTTAATCTAGAGTTTAAAAACACTACCTATAAGAGTCACTAAACAAGAAAAAAAGGAAATGTTGAACAATTTCTCCTTTTGGGAGAAACAGGTTGGTTTTCTACAATGTCACTGACCCTGAAGAGCATTTAAGACTATAGTAGAAGCACAACAGTTATCCTACCTTCATTCTGCATCGCTTTTCTACCTCTCAGTCTACTTAAACTCCTTTCCCTGGTTCCTCAGCATCTAAAATTCTGTCACGGTTCCCCCAAAAATGATAACCTTCTTTTTTTTTAACCACAGAAAAGCTATTTCTACATAAGAGAAATTTTGCGCTAAACATGGCCCTAAATGTTCATACCTTTTGCCTTCACATTATTTATTGATCCTCTTCCCACCCTTTCATGATTTTTTTTTTTTGCCCATCATGTGGTATGAAAATTGAGAACACTTAAAAACTACAAGGTGAGGTCCTAACTCATGAGCAGACAGTCAGAAGACCCTGGAAAATAATGTTGAAACATGATCAAAGTCAAGGGCAGAAAAACTATCCAAATAGGCAACAAATGATTCAGTTCCTTAACTGAGCTTTTTGACATTAAAGAGAAAAACAAAAGATTTCATAATATAATTTGTGCTATTCCCTCATTGAACAATGGATTCTCTAAGTATACGTAAGAGAAAATACTAGAATGTATTGACTTTAGGTTGCAGCATGAGTAGATATATTTTCTTCTCTATACTAAGGAAGAAATAGATTTCAAGTGCAATACATGACATTTGTGTTAGATTTTTTTTTTCTAACTGACTTTAGGGGAATAAGTTACTGGAATATAGCCCCAAAAGACCTCCTCTGGAAACTTTGAAGAATCTAAGCTAGTTATTGGACAGGGCTTCCTGGAAAAACTAGGTGAGAGCTTCTTTAAGCCAGGGACAGGCTGCATAGAGTAATATATTTGAACACTGGCTTGGCAGTCAAGCATATTCTGGGTGTGAATTCTGCTTCTACCAGTCACCATATTGGTGATCTCAGGCAAGTTGCTTAGCCTCTAAAAGCCCCAGTTTCTGGGCTATAAAAATGAAGGTAATGCCAATCTCTTCAACAGGGTTGTTGTAAGAATTAAATGAAGCAATGTAAGTACTGGCATATGAAATGCAAATAATGATAATAAGAGGAGGGCAGCCTGGGTGGCTCAGTGGTTTAGCGCCACCTTCCTCCCAGGGCGTGATCCTGGAGATCTGGGATCGAGTTCCACGTCAAGCTCCCTTGCATGGAGCCTGCTTCTCCCTCTGTGTCTCTGCCTCTCTCTCTCTCTCTCTCTCTCTCTCTCTCTCTGTGTGTGTGTGTCTCATAAATAAATGAATAAATAAAATCGTTTTAAAAATGATAATAAGATAATAATAGCTAAATAATCTAGTGATTACCAAATGCCAGGCACTCTTACCCACTATGCAACCTGTTACTGCTATACTACTGATATGACTACTACTACCATACATTATTTATCAATATATCCCCCGTACCTAGCACAATGCCCACCATGTTGTCATTCAGTAAATACTTCTTGAATTAAATTAAATTTCTCAGCATTACTTAGACTCAGATAGGCAAGAAATGAACAATCCAGTCAACTAAGAATTGTATCCATATTCACATATTTATCAAAAAGCATGACTATCATGTTTCATTGAATTTACTTGTTTTTTTAATTTGAATAAACTGTATGGAAATTTGGGTAGCATAGACTGTAATATTCATGATTGTCTGCAGAAAATAAAACTATAGACCAATTTTGCTTGTAAATACCCTCAGTCATGAGTGAGCTTAAAGATAAGACATGTAGCATTTTGTCATTTCATTGAGAAGCAGATTTGAACCACACAAAATAGGAAATCAATATATGAGGACCAGTCCTAGAGATGTGCTTGGTATGTGCCCCAGGAGAAGGCAAGCTGAGAAGGAAGCTTTGTCCTTTGCTAGATCCATTATCATAATAGTAACTCTCATAAAGCTGTGGAGGAAAAGGCTTTTTTGTGGAATAATAGGCCCCCCAAATCAGCCAATGCACAGAATTATAGTAGTATTCATGAATTTGGGAATTCTAAAAGGACTTGGGACAAATTCCTAGTAGATGTCAAGGATATACCATACAGAATGTGATAACTGTGAGAATTAAAATCAGACTACCTAAAAGCAATTCATTTGGAAGACCAAATAAATTCTCAGAAATTCAACAGAAAATGCTGGTGCAAAGTTTCAAAATCCAGTTCATCTTTATCTTATCATTTTTCTAAGTGTGATATGCTCATGATTCCCTGTTTAATTACCTTCAGAAACTTTTTTAAAAACCTTTAGAATAGGGATTCCTGGGTTGCTCAGTGGTTGAGCATCTGCCATTGGCTCGGGTGTGATCCCAGTTTAGGGATCGAGTCCCACATCAAGATCCTTGTGAGGAGCCTGCCTCTCCTTCTGCCTATGTCTCTGCCTCTCTGTGTCTCTCATGAATAAATAAATAAAATCTTAAAAAAAAAAACCTTTAGAACATTTTCACATTTTCTAAAATAATACAAGCAATGAAATGCCAAGCCTACCATAATAAAATATACATACAGAAAATATGAAATTGCTTTGCATTATAACATTAACCATATTACAGAGTAAATATTATGTTCTTTTAACATCTAAGAGTAAACTAATGGCTCAGAAACAACATGTGTGATCTGACTAAATTAGTGTTACTATGGAAACTTGATATTTTCAATTTCCCAACCCTTAAGGTCAATTTCAACACTGCAATATGCTGTTTTCTATTTTGCTGCTATAGTTCAGTACAATAGAAAAGCATGCTGCAAGTCAGAGTTATTAAAGACTCTAAACTAAAACTGAGAAATAAGAGTAAGAAAAACTATATTCTTCTCTTAAAAAGTTCAGTCATATGTCATCTATGGTTCATTCCATAACCCAAGTCCTCATCTGGCTTGTCTTTATTTTTCCCAACAGTTTGCTGGCAGATTCACAAACTCAAAATAAATAGAATTTTTCCACTATCTAATTCTGAATTTGGCAGGGAAACTCAATGATGAATCTATTCCTACCTCAAAAAATGTTTTCTTTTATACATTTCACTCACTCATACTCACTCAAGACTGTAGATTAGAGAAATAACAACTTTAGTGTGTGTGTGTGTGTGTGTGTGTGTGTGTGTGTGTGTCTGCGTGTCTGTGTGTTGGGATTGGGAAGGGGATTCTATCATATATGTCTCAAGAATAAATCAAAATACAAATCCAATCCTGGGCAGCCCGGGTGGCTCAGCGGTTTAGCACCGCCTTTGGCCCAGGGTGTGATCCTGGAGTCCCACATCGAACTCCTTACATGGAGCCTGCTTCTCCCTCTGCCTGTGTCTCTGCCTCTCTCTCCCTCTGTGTCTCTCATGAATAAATAAATAAAATCTTTAAAAAAAAATACAAATTCAATCCTAATATCTGAAATTTCAAATAGGAATAATCAATTTTTTCATCAGTTCCCTTCTTGGATTCCTTCTAGGCATATGAGGAGAAATCTCATAGACTATCACTATGAAGAGGATATTTCCGCGTATCCTAAAGGTGTAAAGTCCCCTCACAATAGTGGGTGGTGCTGCAGCCTCATGACTTCATTTACTCCCCAGCTTGGTTCTTTAAAACAAATACTTCACAGCCTACACAGACTTCTCACCTTCTAACTTGCATAGAACTTACAGTAGTAAAATAATTTAAACAATAATTTTTATTATTTCCTTCACCATACACTGGTAAGTGAAGGGTTATTGCTATCTAAAAAGCTTTCCTTACTCATTTTTTTCTTACTTTTTCAAGTTAAACTTAGTCCCAGTTACTCTCTACCTACCAAGTCTACCTTCTATTACAAACCTCTTCAAAAGAGTCTTAAAAGCCCATTCATTTTAATTTGGAAATAATGCCAGGGAAGTGACACAACGTGAACCACCCTGTTTGTTTCATGTAGGTGCCTAGAAACAACTTATAATTTCTATTTGGAAAGAGACAAACCTGGGTTATACATGAACTTTTACTGTGGAATCTGTTAGCTTTACTTTTTCAAGCATCACCTTCAGTTTATGTGAGGAAATCTGTCCCCAGGGCATTATTTTAAGGAGATTTGTGGATTTATACTGCCTAATGCCTCCAAATTAATTTTACCAAAGCAATTCTGATCATTTCAGTACCTGACTCAAAAATCCTCAATGATCCTCTTTCTTTCTTCATTGCCCACAGGCTAAAGTTCTAAAAGGCTTTCAACAATCTGGCAGCAATTAGTGCCTGGGACCTCACTTCCTACCCTCTCTACACAGACTTTGTCTTCCAACCAGGGCAAGGAGCTTACAATTTGTGTCCAGTGGGTTATGATGTGTGTTGTAGACCAGGGAAAGCTACGTATTGTATTGTAGCCTCTTTTCCCAATGAGAGTTTTACTGAAGTTATCCTATTCTTTCTCCACAGTTCCACATTGGTTATGTTGCAAGTGGACCCCTTAGATCATAACTGTGAAGAACGGTATCCATACCTGATGGAGAGGAAAGAACAACACCCAGAAATCCTGGACTTGGAGCTTGAATCGGACTTTGGATTGTCTACCTTTAGACAAAGGTTGTAACTGCATGTAACAAGTAGGAAGGAAGATATGTATGGATGCTGAATAGCCAGAGAAAGACTATAGAGGACTCTGTGGGTACCTCCCAAACATATCACCCACTCCTTTCTGTAGAGTAACCATGCTGTTTAAATGGCAGCAAACCATACCTCCCGCTATAGGTGGATCCTAATTTGTCTATACCAACATTGGCATAACCCAAACCTATGTCATTCAGTAGCTGTTATTCTCCTGGCCACTGTGATCGGCCTGCAGATGTTGCAATCAGAGCAAATCTGAGAACTTTTTACAATTGCTAAAAGAGGCAACTCTCCTCCTGGTTATGAACAAGGAATCATATAGTCTAGATGTGGTAATCAGACACTAAGATGGCCTCCAATGATTCCTGCCTCCTGATACTCACATTTTTGGATAATACGACTCTCACAGTGTCCCAGAGTTGGTCTGTATGAACAATAGAATAGGGAAGAAGTGATGGTGTGTCACTTCTGAGATGATATTACAACATCCTGGGTTGTCTTTCCTCCTTTTCTCTTTCCTTATCTCTTTCCTTCTCTCTCATCACTTGTTCTGGGAGAAGCCAATTGCTACTTCATAAGAAACCCATACATAGGCCCATGTGATAAGAAAGTGAAACCTCGGGGATCCCTGGGTGGCACAGCGGTTTGGCGCCTGCCTTTGGCCCAGGGCGCGATCCTGGAGACCCGGGATCGAATCCCACATCGGGCTCCTGGTGCATGGAGCCTGCTTCTCCATCTGCCTATGTCTCTGCCTCTCTCTCTTTCTCTCTCTGTGACTATCATAAATAAATAAAAATTTAAAAAAAAAAAAAGAAAGAAAGTGAAACCTCCAACTAAGAGCCATATGAGTGAACTTGGAAGTAAATTCCCCAGCCCCAGTGAAGCCTCAGATGACCACAGTCTGGCTAACATCTTGATTGCTGCCTTCTGAGAGACTCTGAGATAGAGCTACTCTGCTAAACCATGCCTAGATTCCTATCACACAGAAATTATGAAGTTAAGTTTATTGCTTAATCCGTAGATTTTGAGATAATTTGTTATGCAACAAGAGATAACTCATGCACTTGAGGAATCATCTTGCAACTAGCAAGAACAAACACCAAACTGAAGATAAAGAGAGGGCTATGAGGGTCACAGAGAAATGTGACTACAGCCCTTATTACAGCACCCCTGCAGCCCACTTTATATCTAGTTCTCTATAGTTACATAAGTCAATAAGTAAGTGCCCTTTATTTTTTTTTAATTTTTTTATTTATTTATGATAGTCACACACAGAGAGAGAGAGAGGCGCAGAGACACAGGCAGAGGGAGAAGCAGGCTCCATGCACCAGGAGCCTGACATGGGATTCGATCCCGGGTCTCCAGGATCGCGTCCTGGGCCAAAGGCAGGCGCCAAACCGCTGCGCCACCCAGGGATCCCGTGCCCTTTATTTTTAAGTCAGTTTGAGAGAGGTTTCCAATACTTGCAAAGAAAAGTTGGCTAATGCAGAATTTATTTGAGGGGACTCAGTACCTTCAAATGTGAAATGTGACTTTCAAACCACCCTGATCTCTGCCCATTTGCTCATATAGCAGCCCTTTGTCTCTGCTCACTTCATTCTTACAAAACTTTTCAAGCCTCACCTTTTCTGATCTGATGACCACCGCAAGAAGGTTTCTAGGCAATCTCAATTCAGACAGTACTTCTGCTGTCATTTCTGTTCATTTGGCACTTGTATTACACTCTCCCATCTTTGATGAGTATATGTTTATCTAGATTGTAACCTCCTTGGGCAGCCCTGGTGGTGCAGCGGTTTAGTGCTGCCTGCAGCCTGGGGTGTGATCCTGGAGACCCGGGGTGGAGTCCCGCATCGGGCTTCCTGCATGGGGCCTGCTTCTCCCTCTGCCTCTCTCTCACTCTCTCTGAATGAATAAATAAATAAATCTTAAAAAAAAAAAAGATTGTAACCTCCTTGAAAGTAGGAACCATTTTTATATACTTTTAATTCCTATGGTACATACCATAGAAGGCACTTGTTAAATATTGACTGTTTGATTGACTCCATCAGTCAGGATTTTTGATGCAAAAGTTGGCTTGGAATCTGAGATCTTCATTCTGGCAGGTCAGATGCCAAGATACCTACTGTAGAAAAAGGAATAATCAGAAGAAAGGAGGAGGCTGCCATTTTGCTGGCCTATATTTTCTCCATTTCATCCCTTGCACACACAATAATGAAGGATTTTAAAGATGCTACTTGATTCCTAACAACATCATCTCACAAAACTTTCTGCATGTTTGAAAAGGATGGCAAGCTGTCCAGGTAAGTCATGGTTATTACATACATTTTTGGAACATATGTAATGTCCGTTCTAAACAGTCTGAATTCAGAGTACAACTTCCAACCCTTAACAACATTCTGGGCAGCTCCCGCAGTTCTGAAATGACTATGTTAAAGAAATCTAGTCCTGGGACGCCTGGGTGGCTCAGCAGTGAAGCGTCTGCCTTCAGTCAAGGGCATGATCCTGGAGACCCGGGATCGAGTCCCACATCAGGCTCCCTGCATGGAGCCTGCTTCTCTCTCTCTCTGCCTGTGTCTCTGCTTCTCTCTCTCTCTCTCTGTTTCTCATGAATAAATAAATAAAATCTTTAAAAAGAAAAAAGAAATCTAGTCCAATTTAAAACTTCACTTGCAGCTCCTCCCTTTCTGTAGGTCAGACATTTGTGACTAGGACCCGAAATGGGAAAGGGGACTAGTCTTCCCCTCCACTTCTCTGCCCTTCTCTCTAGAATGATGGGCTTAAAGTTTGGAGCGTGTAGTAGAAGCAGAGATAGAAAGGGACAAGTGTCTCTTTCAGTGCTGCATTGTGGCTTTCTCTTAGCTGATGCTGCTTATTGGCCTCTGGGCAGCAGAGTCCTGGGATCAAGTCCCATATCGGGCTCCCCACAGGGAGCCTACTTCTCCCTCTGCTTGTGTCTCTGCCTCTCTCTTTCTCTCTCTCTGTCTCTCATGAATAAATAAGTAAAATCTTTAAAAAAATAATAATAGGGGAAGGAGTGGAAGTATATGGGAACTGTTACTTTCTGCATCTCTGCAAATGGTCCTCAGGGCACCTTCAAAGGGGAAAACACAGTACTTTCTACTAAGCCAAAGACACGACTCTAATAACATGTCCATCTCCCCTCATCTAGTGAAAAAGTGGATAGGACATGAGGACTGGTTCAGTCTCAGATGATGATGGGCAGGAGGCAGGGAGGAGGTTTCTGGGGGGAAACAGTTTGTCTGACTCATCATCACATCCTGCAGGTGATATTTCTGGTCCCCAATATTTAGAATATAGTGTACTTTATCCTTAGCTTTGCTCCCAGTTGCCAATTGCCTACTCAACACTCTGAAACCCATAGCAAATAAAGGGAACTTAAGTCTGTTGGAAAAAAAGACAAGATTCTTGCCTCTCCTTGTCAGCATGAGCTAGCACAATATTATTATGGTAGTCTTAATTCTCCATATTTTCTCACCTGCAACATGAGAATACTATTTACTTGATTAATCAGTTTCATACACAACACAAGCTAAAAACATAAGATCATGTTAATTTTATTCAATATTTATCTTGTGTCTCTGGAAGAGCATTCAGTGAAAAAAATATGCCAGTTTCTTAGCACTGATTTACAATCCCAGCTTGTCATGTATTATGTATAAGGTTTTAGGACTCTTGTAAGACTTCAATGTGATCATGCATGAGGAGGTCTTAGCATAGAGCAAGTACTCAATTAATATTATCCATCATTATTATTATCACCTCTGTGACGTTAAACAAGTCATTTAAGCTCTCTGAGTCTTCATTTCCTCATTTTTAATTGAGGATAATAATGGAGTTTTGAAGATTCTATAAAATCATGTTATCTGGAAGCAATTATAAATTTCTTTGTAAATGTTAGATATTGTCTATGAAACAAGAACATTGGACCTTTAAAGTATTTTCCTCTTCTAAAATGCTATGCAAGGATGCCTGAGTGGCTCAGCGGTTGAGCATCTGCCTTCAGCTCAGGGCATGATCCCAGAGTCCTGGAATCTAGTCCCATATTGGGCTCCCCACAGGGAGCCTGTTCCTCCCTCTGTCTGTGTCTCTGCCTCTCTCTGTGTGTCTCTCATGAATAAATAAATAATTTTAAAAAATAAATTAGATAAAATGCTATGCATTTATTATTTGGTATTATGAAGAAGAAAAGAAAAATGTTCACTTTGCAATTGAGTGTGTTGCAACAAAAGCTGTCTCATTCTATCCATGAGCTCACAATTTCCACAGTGTAAGAGACTGCTCTTCTATTATTCTTTCAATTTTTATCTGTTCCCCAAAATATTTCACTTCTTCAATGTATACATTTCAAGCACCTTCACATAACTTAAAATGGAAAGGAAATTACTTAAGAGGCAGTGGAAAAGTACCAAAGGATCGGCCAATAAAACTTAGTCATAGCGGTGACTTATTCCAATTTCTAACATCTAAGACACTGGTGGGAAATTTTCTTTCTTCCATCCTGCTTTCAAATATGAACATTAATGCCATCACAGAGATATTAACTCTACTTTAGAAATTCCAAATCTTACCATATTCCTTGACTGCTGAATACAGCATAAAGTATATTCAAAAACTAAAGCTTTTTTAATTTACATTCTTCGGCCAATCTGTCAAAAATATCTGGACTGCTCAGCCAACTGAAATTTGAAAGAAATGTAAATCTAAGTGCAATCTTTAAGTAAGAAATAAAAACAAACTCTACTATGTCTGCCTTTAAGGAATAAAATAGTAGTTAACATATTTGGGCTACTTAAGACATTCAGATTCACAATTATTTCTAATCATTAAGCTTTAAAATGGGAGGTCTTCTTGACAACAGAATCAATATCAAGTTTGAAAGTTGGAGCTTCACTGAAAATTTGCAAGTGGCTCTATCTATCAAGCAAGCAAAATAAATGGTCTGGACATATTTACATGGCTCTTATTAATTTGAGAAGAGTCATTACACACACTTTTTATTTAATGCATGAGATTCCTTGGGAGGAGAGAAGCAGAGCACATAAAGAAAATGTGGTTCAGGGATGCCTGGGTGACTGAGTGATTCGGTGTCAGCCTTTGGCTCAGGGTGTGTTCCTGGGGTTCTGGGATCGAGTCCCATATCAAGCTCCCTAAGAGGAGCCGCTTCTCCCTCTGCCTGTGTCTCTGCCTTCTCTGGTCTCTCATGAGTAAATAAATAAACTATATACATATATATATGTTTATATATATATATATATATATAACATATATATATATGGTCAGTGAAGGTCAGTGACTTACTCAAAATCATAGGAACTGGTAAAACAGAAAGGAAAACATGGGTCCTCCTGATTCCCAGCCCAGGGACCCTCCCACCACAACAGGCTGTTTTAAAAACCCATGGAGTTGGGGCAGCCTGGGTGGCTCAGCGGTTTAGCGCCGTTTTTGGCCCGGGGAGTGATCCTGGGGACCCGGGATTGAGTCCCGGGTCAGGCTCCCTGCATGGAGCCTGCTTCTCCCTCTGCATGTGTCTCTGCCTCTCTCTCTCTCTGTCTCTCATGAATAAATAAATAAAATCTTAAAAAAAAAAAAACAAAACAAAACATGGAGTTCTTTGAAATCCCAAGAGAAACATCTTACCTATCACCCTGCCATTTATAAGTTAAAATCGTGTCAGTTAAAATCACTCAAGATCATGTCTAGCATGGAAAAATGCTTACAACAGTTTTCATTTGCTCATTCAGTCATTTGAAAACTATTTGTTGAGGATACACAATGTGTCCAGCATTGTGCTGGCACTTGGAATGCAGTTGTGAATAAATTAGACGTGATTCCTACAGTTTAGTCATGGAGATAGATACTACTCACATAATCACATAGGAAATATATCACTAAGAACTAGAAGTAAGTCCAGGATGAGTACAACTTGCTTTGAAAGTGTTTAACAGAAAGACCTAGCCTCATCTGAAGCATCAGAGGTGGCTGGGATAGGAGAAATGGGTGGGGAAAGAAGGAGCATCCTAGACCATGGAAGGACACACAAGTCCAAGTGGATCACATCTATAGAAGCCTTGAGGCAAGAAGGAAAATCGAACATAGTTTATGACAGCAATTTTATTTAAGCAAAGGGAGGAAAGTCTAGCAGGAAATGCACCAAATCATCTGCGATATTTTCTTTTGGAGAGGAATTGGCAAAGTTCATTTTCTTATTTATGCTTTATTGAAATGTTCCAAATTTTCTACAACGAAAAATACAAGTTTTGTGATCTTAGGTGAAACTCAGCCTAAAGAGGTGGGAAAGAGCTGACTAGAAAATCTATCTCAAAAGGTCCCTGAGTGAGAAGGGAAAACAGAACTCTCCCAGTCACTCCAGGCCAGAAATCCAGGAGCTGAAGTGTGAAGCTGAAAGTAAACAGCACAAGAATATAATTAGCACTTTGGTGATTTAAGAGGTCCCCAAATACTCAAAATGTATAAAGCTGTGAATGAAAAGGAACAAATGTGTATTGAGCCCTCTTATGTGCCAAGCACTATCCTACACTCTTTATGGCATTTCCTGGGAACTGTAGTGTACAGATAACAATGCTTTATTTCTACAATTTACCCACTGATTGTGTTCCTTTCTCTCACACTAAACCCTATGAGATGTGTATTATAATCCCATTTTACAAATAAAAATGGAAGTGAGATTTAAAGAGAGGTTAAGTAATTTGCTCAAAGCCAGACATCTATTAGGTACGATAGAATCAAAAGAAAAGTCCTGTTTGACTCCAAAGGAGTCCCTAGGACTCCTGTCACCTGTGTAAATGTGATGGAGATTGTTTACATTAAGATTTTCCCATAAGAATTGGGGAAAAGAAGATTCCTGGGTGGCTCAGTGGTGAGCGTTTGCCTTTGGCTCAGGGCGTGATCCTGGAATCTGGGATTGAGTCCCACATCAGCCTCCCTGCATGGAGCCTGCTTCTCCCTTTGCCTATGTCTCTGCCTCTCTCTGTGTGTCTCTAATGAGTAAATAAATAAAATCTTCAAAAAGAAAAAATTGGGGGGAGTGAGAAGAATAATTAAATTTTTATTGGGAAAGTGAAGCAAATTAAGTCATGAACAATTAAACTAAGCTATGTTTCTAAGGCCAAAACCAAATTAAAAGAGGCCTGTGTCTCTGCCTCTCTCTCTGTGTCTCTCATGAATAAATAAATAAATCGTAAAAAAAAAAAAAAAGAATTGGGGAAAGGTATGATTATGGTTGTTTTGTTGCTAGCCAAAGATGACAGGATTGTGCTGGCAGGATGATAAAGCTTATTATTTCTAAACACATAGTGCCAGGGTCTGCTCTAAATACATTACAAATCTTGTCTAATTTAATTCTCATAACAAGCATATGAGATAGGTATTATTATCCCTAATTTGCAGATAAGAAAACTGAGTCCCAGTGAGGTTAAAAAAAAAAAAAACAGCTTGCCTAATATCACACAGAGCTGTCACTTGAAGCAGGTAAGGTGGATCTAGAATCTGTAGGCTTAACCATTAAACTACACTTCCTTCCTAAATTCTCTCTCTTTTTTTTTAATACTTTATTTGAGAGAGAGCATGAGAGCATGCTTGCAAATAGAGGAAGGGGCCAAAGGGGAGGGAGAGAGAACCTCAAGCAGACTACAGACTAGGCACTGAGCATGGTGCCCCAGGCAGGGCTGACCTGCCGATCTCTTGACCTTGAGATCCTGACCTCAGTGAAACCAAGAGTTAGAAGCTTAAATGACTGAGCCACCCAGATGTCCCTCCTTACTAAATTCTTAACTGAGGGATGCCTGGGTGGCTCAGTGGTTGAATATCTGCCTTCTACTTGGTGTGTGATCCCGGGATCCAGTATCTGAGTCCTGCATAGGGCTCCCTGCATGGAGCCTGCTTCTCCCTCTGCCTATGTCTCTGCCTCTCTCTATCTCTCATGAATAAATAAATAAAATCTTTGGAAAAAAACAATTCTTAACTGACTCTTGGTTCCCTCTACATGTGAGTGATCTATTTTCACAACTTCCATCCATTGGCTGGTGAAAGACAAGTCCCTTTAGAGGCTTGAAGCAGGTAGAAAACCACTCTGACACTGGCTGCCCTTTGTCTAAAAAGTCTGAGACATAGCCTGGGGAAAGTGCTCGTGATTCTCAGAATGAAAACTGAACAATAATGTTGAGGCTCTCATTGCCCAAAAGCAGCTCGCTTTGTAAAAACAAAGTGTCCATCCTCGTGGTTCTCAAATTGTAGCATACATCAGAATCAGAGAACTTGTAAAAAAAAAAAAAAAAAAAAAAAAAAAGCAGATTGCCAGGCCCTACCTCACAGGTTCTGACACAGAAGGTCCAGGGTGGGGCCCAAGAATCTGCATTCTGACAAGTTCCCAGGTGATGCTGATGTTGCTGATGGGAAGACTGAGGATCCTTGGCACAGCCTCACAGAAGGCAAGACTCACAGGACTATCAGCACCCTGCATCTAAGCCCTAAAACTGAGAGTTCCTTTCATCCTGGCCACCCATTGCCTTCAATAACCTGATTCCTGAGTAAGTGAATGAAGAAGGAACAATACCTCTCAAAACTGCAACGAACCAGGACCGGAAGTGTTTGCTGAAAAAAACTGATTTTTAGGTGGTGGAAGTTTCCATTTTTTTGTTTTATTTTGTTCTATGGTTTGGTTTGGTTTGTAAGGGTTTCTGATTACTATGTCATTCAGGTAATTATCTTTAATCTGAAAGTAAAAAGACACACTCAAGGTTTAAAATATTAAGATTATATTAATCCTCCAACCTGTTTGTTCACCTACAAATGTACAAAATAAAAATTCCATTTTACTTTTTGAGTTACAAAGTCCCAAACCCAAAATGGTGACTTAAGTAACAACCGAGCGCCCTCTGGTGGGAATGAAATTCTACATTGTCCAAAGGCTGCAGGAGTGTTTCCTTTGCTAAATAATAACAGATTTTCATTACTATTTGAACCCTTTGAAATTGGTGAATGCGTTGTGTATTGAGGATACATATAAAGAAATAGATTGACCAGAGGAGATTTTGAAGAGAACCATTGTGAAAACAGAAGGAAGCTAAATTTTAGATAACATTGATTTAAATCAAATCTGTTACTCCTCAAATTTTTACCCACTAGGTTTAGCTCCACTGATGATTCTTGTATAAATCAATTACTATGATGATGACAGAAAATATTTGTATTGACATTACAGATTCCAAAGCACCAGAATAACATGCTAATATGCATAACTGGGATTCTAGTAAACTCTTAAAATTATCCCAAGTTATAAATATTCTACTGGTCTCACTGGAAAATGCCTATGACAGAATATAAAAAATAGTGAAAGGGAATAAAGGGAAAAGGAGAAAAAATGAGTGGGAAATATCAGAGAGGGAGACAGAACATGAGAGACTCCTAACTCTGGGAAACGAACAAGGGGTGGTGGAAAGGGAGATGGGCGGGGGGTGGGGGTGACTGGGTGACGGGCACTGAGGCGGGCACTTGATGAGATGAGCACTGGGTGTTATTCTATATGTTTGCAAATTGAACACCAATAAAAAATAAATTTATAGTTAAAAAAACAAAACAAAATGCCTCTGACTTTTATTGAAGTTATCAGCCTTGTTTCCATTTATCTGACATTTTATAAAGCTATCTTTTGTATTTTGTAAAGTGTCCTGACCCACTGCATGGACCTCTCTAAATTCACAGCACATACCTATAGGTTCAGAGCTAGGCATAAGGGATTTAGCTCAGGACATCTTTAAAATATTAATCGAGTTCAGGAGGTAATCTCTAGATTTTGAACAGATGCTAATAACCACCAGCTGGATTTTTATAACATGACATCGATGATTTCTTACCAATCCTTTAGTCCATCAGAAGAGTCAGTAAAAATTTTGCATGAATTGTATTTTTGAACGTAGTAACTGAATTAGACTTATATTTTGCATTTCCCTTCTTTTAGAGTTCTAATAATAGCAGCTACTGTTCATTGAATGCAAACTATGTGCTATTATTCACAACCTTACTGCATTAATATTCTCACTATTTTCATTTTCCAGATTAGGAAATTCAGATTTATGGTGGTTAGAACACTTACTCAAATGTACACAGCTAATAAAGAGCACAGCAGAGATTTAAAACCAAGAATTCTTAACTACAGTCTTAACCAGTATGGCACACTACCTCCTTCCCTTTTTAAAAAATCTCTTTGCCTGTAACAAAGGAAAAAACAAGTAGGGACACAAGTAGTTTTTCTCTTTAAAGGTGCCCCTAGTACTTTAAACACACATAATCTTTATAATCTGTTTCTCTGTTAGGCTCCTTCATTTCTATGACTCAGCATCATCTTCTCAATCCCTTATAATCCAACCATTTATAACCTTTGACCTGAGCCTCACTCTCAAATGCAATGAGTTACTCAATCCTTTTCACTGCTGGTCTCCTCCTCTCCAGATGCAGCACCCTGACTGTTCTAATCTGGCTTCAATCTCACTGCCTCTATTTTGTCTCATGTAATTCCTGAGATCATTTTCCCCAAAGCATAGCTCTGCTAGCATCTTGCCCAAGCCCAAAGCCTATTATGCACAGAACCTGAAAGCTGTTCATGACCTGACTCCAAACCACCACTCCAACCACATCCCCATTATCAGGGTTTTTAACAAACTTTTTACTCTAGTCACAAACAAGAAGTGTCCATCGTTCTCAAACAATACCCTGAAAGTGCCTTGTCTTTGCTTGGACATTTCCCTCCCATCATATCCCTAAATGCAAATGCTACCATTCCTTCAAGGCCTAAATAAAACACCACCTTCTTTATGATTCCATCTTTCCTGATTCTGCAAACTAGAAATTATTTTTTTTTCAAACTAGAAATTATTTCTGCTTCTCTGAGGTTTATTTCTACTTCCTCTGAGCCATTTGTTATTTCTGGCCTTGTGTTACAGGACAAATCCTTGTGGGTGGTTGATAAGTATCTCAAACTTTGCACAACCAAAATCGACATCATCATCTCTCCCATTCTAAACTTTTCAGAAACCTGGGAGTCATCCTAAATCCTCTTCCCTCATCCTCAACCCTACAGTAAATCAGGGCCAGATTTTGTACTCCCCAAACATCTCTTGCATTTCTTGCATTTGCTCCCACTGAGTACTCTTATAATGCCACCTCATCGATCATAGAACTGTAGCAATTAGTGTCTACTCTGTTCTTGTATCTGGTCTTGCTTATTTCCTTAAATTCATCCTCCACATCATCATACAAGACATCTCTTGGAAATTCAAAACTCCACATGACTCCCCTGCTTAACTCCATCTATAGTTCTGCACTGCCCACAGAGCACAGTCCAAGATCCACAGCAGAGAAGCCTCCATCCTGTATTCTGTATCCTACAACTTTCCACCTTCACTTTCAGTGAATAACAGCAAACTGATTCTAATTCCCTGAAGACACTGGTATTTTACACTTCTCTGCCTTTGTTCTGCCTGGATTGGCCTTCCCTTCAGCACTCCTTTTGCAGGGCTTCTGTGTTGCACTACTCTTGCCAGCGATAGCCCCAGCCACCCTCAGTCCCTCTTCTGTACCTAATGAAGTCATACCAGTTGTTTTGGTTCAAAATTCAAATTTCATCTTTCCTAGAAGCTTCTCTGGACTTCTTCAGTAGTCTGTGCACATGGCTTCTATTACCACATTTTGCCATGGATTAAAAAAAATCATTCAGTTATATGTTTGTCCCTCCCATTACCAGGTTTGAGGGCAAAGACTATGACTTACTTATCTTTGTGGCTCTGACTTCTAGCCAGTGCCTCACACATTCAATAAATGTTGGTTAAACTGAAATGCTATTTCAATTATGAAATGTGTTATTCATGCTATTTCACTTGCAGGACTGTGACTTACTAGAGAGGAGGAATTCTGGCTTACAGTACATATCTTTATATTCTCATAGTCATTGTACACAAAGCTGACCGAGTATCAGAATTATCAGAATATCCTGGAGAGCTTCTTTTTAAATCCAAGTTACTTGGAATTGAGCATTTTATAAAGGTGATATATCACATCATGGAGGGGAGGTACAATAGCAACCATTTCCCCAAAAGTGCTAATTTTCATAACATATATAATGATATAATGTTATTAATAGTTTGATAATTTGATTGTGATAGAGAGCTAATGCTGAGTGAGTAGAGAAAATGTGTATGTGACACAGAATCACTTAGCTGGAATGGGTGGCTACTCTCTTGGCATGTCCAATATTTATTTACTTAAGTATACATTCACTCTTATGTTAACTTTGGTATTTGTGCGGTGTGCTGTAAACAACAAAATTACCAGGTCAAGGCCAAAGAGTAAAAAGGAAAATGAGGCTCTGGAGTGAGTGGAATGTAAAGAAAATGAAGTTTGTTTTGTCAGTTTTAGTATAATTTATTATTTTTAGCATCTAATAACTAAATGCATTTATATTCAAAATTCCTTTATTATTGAAATCCCTGCAGCAAAAATAACTTGGTTATTGCCCATCTAAAACTCTAACTCCTAATTTCCTTTTTCTACTGAAACAATTGTTTTGATAACATACTTTAGTGAAAAGTATCTTAGGAATGATGCTATTGAGTTATAGCAGAATAGGTTGTATTTTTAAAAATGGCATTGGAATAACTAGCTGACCAAATGGAGCTTAGACTAGAGGAGAATAAAATCATTAAAAAACACGAACATGACCAAACCTGAATTCATCTTTTTTTCCCCAATTCTGACTTTCTTCACACCTCTCTAGGAGAGGCACAATTGCTCACATCTCTCTAAAACAAGCATACTATATCATATGTAACTCTTTCCATACCCTCTCCCCAATATCCAGTGTGTCACCTAATTTCATCAATTCTACCTCCTAAGCATCTCGCGAATCTGTCCACTCTTTTCCAACGAACTCCCAACACCCCAGTTTATTTTTTTATGATTTTTATTTATTTATTCAGAGAGAGAGAGAGAGAGAGAGGCAGAGACACAGGCAGAGGGAGAAGCAGGCTCCACACAGGGAGCCTGATGTGGGACTCCATCCTTTGTCTCCAGGATCACACCCTGGGCTGCAGGCGGCGCTAAACCGCTGTGCTACCGGAGGCTGCTCCCAACACCTCAGTTTAGACCTCCATCATCTTATGACTCCTAACTCTGGGAACTGAACAAGGGGTAGTGGAAGGGGAAGTGGATGGGGGGGGGGTTGAGGTGACTGGGTGACCGGCACTGAGGGGGGCACTTGACGGGATGAACACTGGGTGATATGCTATATGTTGGCAAATTGAACTCCAATTAAAAAAATAATTAAAAAAAAAAGACCTCCATCATCTATCTCATAACCGGATATCTGTAGTAGCCTCCTAAGGAGTCCATTTCCCTAAATCCTTGTGCTTTTCCAATGCATTCTTATAAACCAAATATCAGCCAGAAGAAATATAGGTGGAAAAACATATCAAATAAACATACAAGCATGGACAAAATGACCAAGACAGAAGTCTTTAAGATACTAAAAATAGCTCTTCTGGCTGAAATCCCCTCTTCTCACAGATATTCAAACTTCCATGAAGTTCCTATTGTCAGCCCTTTCTGTTTTTCCTCTCGCTAGGATATCTTTTTAAAAATACTGGAAAAATGAATTTGCATCATCCTGTATCCTTTCTGTTTTTTATGATATGCAGAAATTTCTGCACTAAGTCTCACAAATAATTTCTTTCAAAGAATTATCTGCATCTACTTTAAAACTCAAAAACCCAGTATTTATTATTTTCTTTCTTGTAGCAACCGTTTTTTGGAGACTGTACAAATACTACACTCAGGTTATTTCTTGAGTGAGTGAGAATGGTAAGATAGCAGAAAATATTGGAAAAGAAGAATAAGTATCTCAAAATGTTATCTCACTATATTTCTATGCCTCCTTGCAAATTCCTCAAGAGAAGACAGTCTTCCATATTATCTGAATTCCCCCATAACACATTACTCATGAATTTATATTAGGCCAAGTCTTTACGGCCATGTTCCCCTATTCTTTATAACTAAGTAAAATAACAAATATGAAAACAGCATGGAACCTATATACCCAACAAGCTCAATAAAAATCATTGTTGAAGATGAACCCTAATACTCTGAGTACCATATATGAATTTACTTCTTTATCAAAAGGGGTAACAATTTGAATATACATATGATATGGAGAACGAAGGTAAAAGGAAATGTAGATAAAATTAAATTTCCTTAGAAACTGCAGCCCATTGACAAATACTTTGACAGGCAGAATATGACATTCCTCCAGGAACCCCAAATCTTAGGGTTAATGCTTTGCTAGAGGGAAAAACAACATTATCTTGACAAGAGCTCCTTGGCCTCTAGTATCCTGTGAGTTTTCTCTGGCATATGAAAGTCCCTTTGGAAACTTTGTCTTCACCTCCCCCAATTCCAAAGTATATAATCAGTTGCTCCTCCCCAATCCCAGGGCAGCTCTTTCTGCTCACTGGTCTTGTCCCTGTGCTATAATAAAACCACATTTTTTGCACTGAAAATGTCTCAAGAATTCTCTCTTGGCTGTCAGCTCCAAACCCCAATACTTCCACATCACATAGAATTTAATTCATACAAATATATCTTCCTAACAATTAAAGTAATCAAACTTTACAAAAGACAAAGACTCAAACTAAAATTTACCATAAGAAAATATTGGGGCGGGGGGGGATGCCTGGGTGGCTCAGTGGTTGAGCATCTGTCTTAGGCTCAGGGCATGATCCCAGGGATCGAGTCCCACATCAGGCTCTCTGCATGGAACCTGCTTATCCCTTTGCCTATGTCTCTGCCTCTCTCTCTGTGTCTCTCATGAGTAAATAAATAAAATCTTTAAAAAAAAATGGGGGGGGGGAGTGAGAAGAAGAATTAAATTTTTATTGGGAAAGTGAAGCAAATTAAGTCATGAACAATTAAACTAAGCTATGTTTCTAAGGCCAAAACCAAATTAAAAGAGGCCTAATGAGAACTAGGTTGCAGCCTAAAAGAAATCTCAAATGCCCTCTTCACCCTGGCATTGATGTAGGGAATGGTTGGGATTTGGAGCTGATGGCCAAGAAAGCATTCTTGAGACATCTTTGGTGCAAAGAGCTGGTTTTATTAAAGCATGGGGACAGGACCTGTGGGCAGGAAGAGCCACACTAGGGTCATAAGGAGTGGCCTATTATATATTTTAAAGTTGGGAGGGGGTTAGGGACAGTAAAAGTCTCTCAGGAATTTTGGAAGCAAGTTTTCCAGGACCTTGAGGGTGCTAGTTATTGTTAGGAATATTACTAGCTATTGTTGGGTTATTATCATCTAATAATCCCTTAATCATGAAACACTTCTGAGGTACATTGGTGGTCATATGCATAGGGGATGACTGCCAACATACATCTTGGAGGGTAGAGATAAAGGAATTTTCCAAGGGTATTTTGATATGTTAAAGTAGACTCACAGGATCCTGAGGGTCAGCTAAGATTGCTTTTTGTGCTCAGCAAAGTATTAACATCCAGAAAACTGAGTTCCTAGAAGAATGTCACTCTGCCTGTTTCAAGGACTTGTCAGTGGGCTGTAGGCAGTAAGGAATTTTAATGTTTTTCTTTTGCCATTGTTTCCCACATCAGTACTGCCTTGCTAGGAGTCCATGGGAGTCTGTATTTTAAAGGGCAAAAATGTGCAGGCATTTGCAACAGAAATTGCTGTTTTCTTACATAATAGTATATGTTCCATAAATGTTTAGTGGAAATGAGAATGATGCATATTGCGAGCAGGAAAAAAAGACATAAAGATTGTTAAAAGGAAGAGAATATGCTAATGCAGGTGTCCAAATGGAATTTTTATGAACTTGTTAATTTTTGAAAGTTTTATGAAAGACTGAAAAAGACAAAATATTAAAGCTAATATTACTGCTCAGCTTCAAAGCCTCCTCCTCTTTTAGAAGACTGATCCCTGTGTACAACCACAAAAGAAGTTTTATTTTAAATGAAAATATTTCTTTTTTTTAAATGAAAATATTTCAAGAAAGTGTAAACATTTCAAAAACCCTGAACATCATCTCTTTAAAACAGAACAAAGCCATGAAAAGGTAAAAGCTCATGATTTTAATGAGGGTTGACAATGATAATGGAAAGCTACCTTGCATACAATAGTCTGTTCATTGGTGATAGCTCACGCCTGTCTGCTAAACCACCTATTTCATAACCAAAACAGAGTAAGTGGATTTTAATACAAAACCTTAAGTGATTCCACAACATTCTAAATTTCGACCGATACCATCATCTTATACAATGACCCAAAACTCAAATGTATGGATTGCTTCTCTCCAGAGCAAACTTTTATGTTAGTTGTCAAAGAAAGAAGGAGAAAATTGGTTCAAGGATGGTTTTATGTTCTTCCTGAGCAAGTATTAGTCAGCCAATTCCAAAATCAAATCAAAGACATAATTATCCTGTTAAAAAAAAAGAACAAATTTAAGAGGAGAAAATGTTAATATGGTCTGAAATTCCCAGTAGCATAATCAACCAAAAACAAGTCCAAAATTTCCTCCAAATTTTAATCCATGTTAATTACAAATGACAAATATACTTAATATAAACCATAATAGTCTGAACTAATTTGACTGAGCATGCAGTGCAGTGCAGCGTTGGCAAGGTCAGGCTTTTGTGTTCAATTAACTGTTCATTTAAGCTGACTTTAAAGAAACTGTTTTGTGAGAAGAAACAATGATCCCACTATCCTAAGAACAACTAACTGACATGAAAATTTAAATAATCTAATTCAGGTTGCATTTCATTAGACTCCTAAGGACACACAACTCATGCAAAAGTCTACTTGTAAATTGATTCTATTCATCACAATTCTGTAACACTTTCTCTGAGCCAATTTGCACAATGAATTGAAGGTATCAGGAGTGTGGCCAGTACAGGAAAATCCATCTACTAGGGAAAATGACCATGACTAGTGGTGGTAGAAGAAACAAATAACCACAATGGTGATAGGAGGTGTCTTGACACCTAGGGCGATACCCATAGGCCAAGGGCCTGAATACCAAACCCTAGCTATTATAAGGTATGAAAAAATTAAGGGCGATCCCCTCATTGAAGCAGATCTCTTTCTGATTCTCTTTTATTGGAATGGAAGAAAATTTCAGTAACCTAAGAAACAAAGATAGGCTGAAGGGGTTTTCACTATTCCTAATTCTTGTCCAGATATGTAGGAGCAAGTATTCTCCATGCATTCATTACCTAACGTGCTCCTACACTCTCCCTGCAGGTGAGAGTTTTCAGTTTTTCAAATAACTCAGAACCTCAAAACAGCTCAGGTCAGTTGGTTCCCTGGGAAAGATTTTTTTTTTAAGATTTTATTTATTTTTTCATGAGACACACAGACACACACACAGAATCAGAGACACAGGCAGAGGGAGAAGCAGGCTCCATGCAGGGAGCCTGAAGTGGGACTCAATCCCAGGTCTCCAGGATGAGGCCCTGGGCTGAAGGTGGCGCTAAACCACTGAGCCACCCAGGCTGCCTCCTGGGGAAGATATAGAAGAGATGCCTGCTATCTATATCAGCAAGGTTGGGTGCCCATTCCAGAGGAGGGAACTATTCTAAACCGTTACTGCTTTCCTCAGAGCAGAAAATAAGAAGTCAGTCATGGAATCTGCCAGTCACAGATTTCTTAATGAATATATAGTAATGAGGAAGAGGTGTTTTCTTGAGCTTTTCCTCTACCTACTTATTTCAGTCCTGAGGTCTGCAAATTAAACTTATAAAAGAGATCAACAGGAGAAAAGACATACAAATCTTATTAATGTTAATATTTTTACATGCATAGCAGCTTCATAAAAAAGAAGCAAAAGCCGAAGGAGGTAGATTCAATTCAGGGGTTGTACATTTTAAGAAAGGGCAATCAATTGTAAAAAAATAATAATAATAAAATAAAAATAAAGCCACCAGACAAAGTAATGGAGGTTTGGATTTCTTGAGGTGATACTCTGTGGGAAAATGAGAAGGAAATACATGATGGAAACTAATGGAAGACTTATTTTAGTAAGGTATATTTATGCAGACTCATCTTAATGCCAACCCTCCATCTCTGGATAATGGTCACGCTCCTCATCCTGGTACAGTAGATGGCATGAATCTATTTTAGGGGAAATTTTACAAAAGGAAAGGGAATGTTATGTTCTGCTTTAAGGCAGATAAGAAGAGGGCAGAGAGGGACACCTGAGTGGCTCAGCGGTTGAACGCCTGCCTTTGGATTTCTGGGTTCAAGTCTCACATCGGGCTCCTCGCATGGAGCCTGCTTCTCCCTTTGCCTGTGTCTCTGCCTCTCTCGCTGTGTGTCTCTCATAAAAATAAATAAATAAATAAATAAATAAATAAATAAATAAATAAATAAAATATTTAAAGAAGAATAATTCAAGTAGACTTTTTTTTAATTTTTATTTTATTTATGATAGTCACACAGAGAGAGAGAGAGAGAGGCAGAGACACAGGCAGAGGGAGAAGCAGGCTCCATGCACCGAGAGCCCGACGTGGGATTCGATCCTGGGTCTCCAGGATCGCGCCCTGGGCCAAAGGCAGGCGCCAAACCGGTGTGCCACCCAGGGATCCCTCAAGTAGACTTTTTAACTAATCACTAAGGGCTGAGTGTGGACTAAAACCCCTTGGGAACTGCAGACACAGGAATTCACAACATCTCACAGACTCTCCTTGGATTTCACTGAGTACTCATAAAAAAGACTAGGGTACAAGCAAGACTCCTGAGAAAGATGCATGCCTGGGCAGACACACAGTAGCCACTGTGGAGAAAGCAAAAGCCCTATCTAGGATATCTAGGATCCTATCTAGGATTCCTATCTCTCCAAGGTAATCAAAGCTTTATGCAGTATGGAAATGTGACAAATGCTGTTACTCCTAAGGCACTGTGAAAACCCGCTGCATGTGGAGGAAGGAACAGAACATAACTCTTTATCCTTGGCCCAGAATTACAGCTGGGAGAGGGGCAGGTGCACTAAGAATCCAGGGAGACAGTACTTTCCTAAAACCAAGGGTTAGTCAGAACAGCGGAGAATAGCATGCCCCTCACCTCCCACCTCCAGGGTAACAAGCTTCTCCTAACAGGTAATTGTGGTCTACTGCTAGGAGAGAGGCCAGAGCATGCTCTCAGAAGAGCAGGACTGAGGGAAGCAAGGAGCAGAGGGCACACTCAGAGGAGTTCTAAAGAGAATTTAATGAAGAGACTATTTGTAGAGGGTAAAGCTGATTCTGGAATGAACAATGAAGAATGGTGAAGGCACTGAGTGATGACCAATAGTAGGAAATTCTGAAGACTTAGAGTGGCAAGAAGAAACAGAATAATTGGAGTGATAGCTAGAGCCAAACAAGTAGGACAACCTGGCAAATGATGTAGGGATAGGTGGTTGTAGTCACTGCTACAGCATACGGAATTATGGTTTTATACTTTTAGTTTCTCTTTCACTTTACCCTCTGATCTCCTGTGGGTGTCTCTCATTGGTTAACCCAACCAAAAAAAAGAGACACGGAGGTGGATGTATTAACTATACATCATTCCCAAAAGGGCACAGAGAAGAGCCAAGGGTATGGGTGGAGTGGGTGCAAATGGAAAATACCCAGCATAATACAACCTGGCTTGGCTGTTGCATCAATGCTGGCTCCATCTCCATAGCCTTGGCAGCCTCTCCCTCCTCAGGACTCAGACCTGGGCTTTCTCTTTTCTCTCTACCATGTTTCTAAGTGATTAAAGCATTTCTGTGGCTTACGATATCACTGGTATGCTGATTACTCTTATATTTACACTAGTCCTTTCCTTTGTGCTCAGATCCAACTGTCTTGACAGCTACTCTCAGGTGCCTCAGACACTGCATTTCTGATCCATCTAAACCTGTTAGTAGTCTTAATTTACACCTCCCAGTATCCAATTCATCAACAAGTTCTATTAATTCCAACACTAAAATATATTACAAATCTCTCTATCCTTTCTCCTTGTCACCCTTGCCACCACATTACTCCATTTCTATACCTCTCTGTTATCCTCCTCCAATCCGTTCTAGACTCAGCTTCCAGACGGATCATCTTAAAATATAGACTATGTCATGCCACTTCCCAGTTTAAACTTTCCAGTGTATCCCTCTCTTACTTCATCTCCACCACACTCCTACTTACTACTCTCTAGCCACACCAGCTTTTCCAAGTCCTCACAGAAGTCAAATTCTCTCCCAACTCAGGGACAATCTACCCCCACAACTCACAGCTCTCACCGGCCCCCATGTTTCAGAACCTGTCTCTTTTTCATCATTCAGGGCAGCTTAAATGTCTCGGCAGAGAGTTTTTCCCTGACTACCTTATTTTCTTCCATCCCATTCTTCTCTGTCTTCTCACCTGGTTTATTTCCTTCTTACTAATAATCACACTCTAATTTTTCTTTTTATTTCTTTTGTTGTGTTTTTGTCATTCTCTCATACTAGACTTCAAGCTCCATAAAGAAGGGATTACTATGTCCATGACTGTCTTGACACACCTATATCCCCTGAGCCTAGCGTGGTGCCTGGCATAAAGCAGGTATTCCATGGGCCAGAGACTATGCTAAGTTACATAAAAATAAGAGTGTACTTAAATCTGCCTAACAACCCTAAGAGGTAGATTTTTTTTTTTTATCCTTTTCACTTTATAAGTAAGGAAACTGAGAAGTAGAAAGGGTAAGCAACTTATCAAGTCACATGTTTAGGAGGTGGCAGGTGAGATTTGAACCTAGACAATCTGATGCCAGAGCCAGCACTTTTAACCACTATACAATACCTACTCCCACACTCATTTCCATGGATGGAAATTAATGACTGTATAAATTAATTAATAAAGTGGAAAGATAGACATAGACCATACCCACAGGTCAGTGTGGGGAAGTCGGAGGCTAGTATTGAAGTCTTCCAGTAGTAAGATCTGAAAACTGATTGTGCCAGACTGACACACTGGAGAGAATATGTACCAAGAACACAGAATCATCCATACAAAGACACAGAGGCAGGAGAGAAGGTTATGTTAAAGGGGAACAAGTAGCTCAGTTTCCTTGAAGTATAAAATGAGAGGAAGGAAGAAAATACGTTGTAAGTAAAAATAGATGAAGCTATTAAATAGGGACAGTTTATAGTCAACACAAAACACAGATTAGAAAGTGACTGAAGAAAATTAATCAGAATGGAGACACAATTAGTTTTGCAATTTAGAAAGATCCCTCTGGCTACACTCCTTCAAGAGAAAAAAATTTCATGGACCCCCTTGGTGTCCACTGATATTTTGTGTACAAATATATAAGAAGACACAAAGCACTTTATCTTGTGCCTCTTATACAGTCATAAAGCTAAAATAATTGTATATACTTTATAAGTCAAACTACAAACCAAATTAAATTTTATTAACAGTAATTTAATGCAGTGGTGTTTTACTTAAATAAAATTTCTACTCAGAGCTGGCAGTGGTATTAAATATTTTGATGCACATTCATTGGAGTTTAAAAAAGAGAAAAGAAGATCTGAGAAATATTGCTGGTAGATTTATTTATTTATTTATTTTTTATCCTCATTGAACTTTTGTTTTAATGGGTCTCAAAATTCTGTGACAGATTTTTGGTCATGTTGTTTCCATTAAAAAGTACTGATTTTGGGGATCCCAGATGTTTGAAGCCAGGGGGTCTTGGCCTTGAGAAGTCTATCTCTGCTAGTCTAGAATATGCATATGAAAGCTTTGTCAGTCATTCTTATCTAGTCCTTCCTTAGATGTTATCTATTCTAAAGAAATCAAGTCTCCCTCCCTTAGGAGAGGGAAATACACTATTTGCAGGTATAAGGTAGAGGTGCAGGTCCTAGCAAGAATGGAAGCAGGGAAAGGAGCAAAAACCATATTTTTATATAGTCCTTCAGTTTCCCTATCTCACAACCACAAGATTTTAAGCATTTTATATTTCTGTTCCTGTGTTAATCTTAAAATGCTTTATGTAGAGACTGCTTTTAGGCAAACAGGGTAAGCAATGGAATGTAGAAAGGGCCCAGAGCAACCCCTGGCTGAATATAGACAGGCCAATGGGGCAACCCACCCAAAATATCCCTAGGCCCTAAGTAACCAATGGGCTACTTACAACCAGGCACAGTTACCAAAAAAGTGAAAATTCCATATATTGTCACACCTTTTCACCTTCCCCCTTTAAAAACGGACCCTACCCACTGCCTCCTTCCACAATCTTTTTCTTTGTTGTTCTGCTGCCACCCCATTGCAGTGTATTCAGTAAACTTCTATCTCCTATGTTCTGCCTTGTGTGAATCTTTTTACTGCCCATGTCACCGGCTTCCACCCAATCATTGCCCCACAATTGGGGGGCCCCCATCCAATCAAGAGAGACAGCAAACTTAATATAAACAGCCTGGATCATCTTAAGACTATTTCATAACAAATTTCAATACCCACATTTGCCTTTAAATTTATGAAACAATTACTACCATATCAATTATTTTGGGTGGGTGTGAGGAAACAGGGGGACTTAAATATTGTTTTCCAGTATTTCCAGCTGGACAAAAGCTTAACAGATCCATGGAGCTCTACAGGAAAGAGGGTTGTTTGGTATTTCAAATGGAGGAAACTAGATGGAAAATTAAGAAAAGGTGGTGAAAAAAAAAAAAAAGAAAAGGGTGGTGAAAGCTGAATCTGCCGTCTATTGAGCGCTGACAATGTTGCCGGGTATTGTGATAAACATCTTACGTCCTCTGTCGTATTTGATCTTAACAAAAACCTTAGGAGATTTATATTAGTATCCATTTTTATAAATGAGGAAACAGGCTTAAGAGAGAGAGAGGGTCAAACAACTAGGAAGTGGCAGGGTTAAAACTGGGACCACTCAAGACCAAATTTATGTTCCGAACTATTAGGCAAATCAACACCACCTGTATGAAATGATTCACTAGTACTTAAGTGCTTTACCAAAAGAAGATTTAGTATTCTTATTTTATAAATCCAAAGTCATGCTTGTATTATGGCAAGTAGATTATGATAAATTCATCATTAGGACAGGTTTCAATAGATTGGTCTGGAAAACACTGGTACCAGGGAGTTAAGCCAACTGTAGAGAAAGAGGTAAAAAAACTTCTTTAACACTAAGTATCTGGCACCCCAGGTGGCTCAGTGGTTTAGCGCCACCTTCAGCCCAGGGCCTGATCCGGAGTCCTGGGATCAAGTCCCACGTCGGGCTCCCTGCATGGAGCCTGCTTCTCCCTCTGCCTGTGTCTCTGCCTCTCTCTCTCTCTCTCTCTCTCTCTCTCATGAATAATAAAATCTTAAAACAAAACAAAAAAAAAACCCACTAAATATCCCTAGCTGTGTTGGTAGTAATCCTTTCTATTGACATGGAAATTCCAAATCAGTACTAACAGCTCCTGGAAACCAAGGTGCCAGGGAGCTACTTTACCACTAAAACATTCATGTGTTTCAAGTTCAAATCCTTAGTTCTTAAAACCACGTTGGATTTTGTGGTTTGGATTTCTCAGAGGAAGGAGATTATGACTTAAAAGAGAACTATGATCCTCATAACAATAAAAAAAATTATCATTGGTTCATACAAGGAACTATATAAAGATGTTCTAAGACAGGATTAAGAGGGATGGGAGAGATTTCTTCACCCCTGGAAAATTTATCAAATTCCAAAAACTATTTTTCTTCATCTTCCAAAACATTTCTTTTAAATAGTAGTTGGCATTTTTCATTTAATAAGAGTTGGTTTAAAGAACAGTAATATTTAGTCAAAAGGGGCAGAGAGATGAATTGCCAAATATTAACAAATGGAAATGAAGATGAATAACAAATGAGGTCAAAGATAACCTAAAATGATGATATAGGTCAATAAGAAATGAAATTCACTTACCAGAAACAAATTTACATAAACCTTCACAAGAATATTTGTGTGAAATTTATAAAATAAAAAACAGGGCAGAGGAGGGGGAGACCTCTTTCCATGGTCCACTACACAAATTCTCCTCTAATTCTCAGTTCACAGAAGCCACATAATAATGTGTTGTCTGATGGCTTCTATTATTACTATTTACATTCTTCTAGGACTTCCTTTCATACTACGATAGCACACACACAAAAGGCATTAACTTTCCAATTGCCTTTCCCTGGCGGACGCTCAAATAGGAAAGATCGGTTGTCACGATTTGCGCTCAAATAGGCTTGACCCTCTCTAGTCTCCGTAGAAAGCGACTTGGGTACCGCGGCCACGGGTTCCCTCGGCCCCAGCACCGCGGAAACGAAACTGCAGCAGGCCCCGCCCCGCGCCTGCGGAGCGAGCCAATCGGGGTGCAGCCCGCGGTGGTCGCGTGCCGGGTGTCATGGCGGCCTGCAGGCGTTGCTGCTCGTGCCTCCGGCTTCGGCCGCTCCGCGAGGGCCCCGTCCGTCTGCCAGGGCGGGGTCGGGCGCTCACCCAGTTGCAGGTGCGAGCACTATGGAGTGGCACGGGGTTCCGAGCTGTGGCCGTGGACTTAGGCAACAGGTAAGGAGCAGTTTGCGTTCTCTGTCATTTCCAAGGCGCCCTGCCCCGGCAGCCCGAGGGGCAGTCACCCACCAGGCTAGGAATCCGGCCGCGCAGGTCTCTTGCCCTTCTTTATCCCAAACCTAAATGCCAGATGTCCCGTTCTGGGTTTGAGTCTGTCTCCCGGCCCCTCCCCCTTCCCGCGCCGTCTCAGCCTCGTGTCCTTTGCTTCTCTGTCCTCCCTTTCACCCTGTTCCGGCTTCCTTGATTCAGCTGCGTCTGTCCAGCCCGACTTTCGTCCCCTTTATTTGCCGGCACTCCTGGAAGTGGGCAACATTCCACTTCAGGAGGAGTGGGGGATGTTTAGGTCATCCAGTCCGTTTTATTGCCGAAATGCAGGGCCAATATGACCTTAGGTAGTAGGAAGGGAAGGAAAACGTAGGTTTATTGGACGCTAGGAATGTGACACTATAAACCTGCACTAAAGGTGCTTTTACCCCATTTCATACTTAAAACAGAGGCTCCAAAGGGGTAACGTTCTCAGAATCACCTACTTTGAGACTAAGTGGATTTTGTATTTCTTTCCAAACCCATACTTTTTCCATGGGTCCGGTTGCCATAATTCACATCTAAAATTACTTTTTAAAAAAAATTTTAGAAGATTTTTATTTATTAATGAGAGACAGAGACACAGGTAGAGGGAGAAGCAGGCTCCATGCAGGGAGCCCGACGTGGGACTGGATCCCGGGTCCCCAGGATCAGGCCCTGGGCTGAAGGCTGCGCTAAACCACTGAGCCACCGGGCTGCCCTAAAATTACTTTTTAAAAACGGATCATTTTTAGAGGTGAATGAAATTGCTAATGCTTACTTTATATATCTACCTTTTTTTAAAATGTACTTTAAAATTTTTGACCCTACTTTGTACGAAAAGCTGAAAAAAATCTGCCATTGATTAAAGGTCTTCCTTTCTAACTTACTGAATGACTGATCCTGAACAAGCTGCTTAACTTTTTTGTCGCAAAATGAGAAGACTGGTCTACGTTAAGGGTTAGATTTTTCAGTAAGGGGCCAGATAGTAAACACTTAAAGCTTTGTGGGCTACATACTGTCTGTTACATACATGTGTGTGCTTACAAAACCTTTAGAAATATATAATAAAAATTATCTGAAAGGCTGTACAGAAGCAGGCTATATAGTTTGTTGATCCCTAGACTAGATCTCTAAGGCACTTTCCACCTCTGGCATTCTTTGATTCTGATTTTTTGAGGGAGAGAATCTCTTCCATTTTTTTTTAAATTTTTTATTTATTTATGATAGTCACAGAGAGAGAGAGAGAGAGGCAGAGACACAGGCAGAGGGAGAAGCAGGCTCCATGCACCAGGAGCCCGACGTGGGATTCGATCCCGGGTCTCCAGGATCACGCCCTGGGCCAAAGGCAGGCGCCAAACCGCTGCGCCACCCAGGGATCCCAATCTCTTCCATTTTTCAATGACTTAATAGTCTTTGAAGAAATACCTCAGAACCTGCTGTGCGCTAAATGGACTCTTTTAAGGGTGGCAAAGCAACAGTATTAGCCCCTGCCTTCCAAATTTTCCATAAATAATCTACTTTAAATATTTCATTTATAGTCAACCTGGATCTCTTGTACTTAGTTCTTCTTGAACCTGTGTGTAACAACTAGATTCATGAATATCATACCAGCTGGGTAAATCAGTTCTTTCATCTTTGTATTAAGTTTGTTTTTTGTAGCATTTATTGAATTTGACTATATACCATTCATTTTTATATTTGTTACCATGTGTATTGTATTGTAGATATATATTGTAAATATGCTTTAGATTATAATTATTGTGTTTTTCAAATGCTGTACTTAATATTCAGAGGTATCTCTGAGGCAGCTGTTTAATTTTCATTTCAACAAGCTTTTACTGAGCATCTACTATGTACAGGGTACAGTAGATACAGAGTCTGAGAGCGAGTAAGATAAACACAGGTGCAGTACTGGGAAAATCACTGTAGCAGAGGTGTGAATGGGGTACCAAAGGAGCACAAAGGCATATTTACCCCACCCTAAAGCTTGCCATCAAAGGTGAATCTTGAAGGGGGAGGAGGAGAAATTAGCAGGGAGAAAGTGGTAAGTGCAATTACAGGGAGGTAAGAGTGCATTTTGAGTAGCTACAAATAGCTCACTATTGATGAAGCAAAAGGTGAAATGTGAGGTTAGCATAAAAGGTAAAACCAAATGACAGGCAGAGGCTGAATCATAAAGATATTTGTCTTTTTAGTTTGGTATTACAGAATTTTTCTCGGTAGGAGTTGGAGGAAGGTGGTTTGTTACATTCCACATTATTGTGCAGATGTTTCTAAAAATGTTTTATTTTTAAACATCTCTCCCTAGAATTCTACCGCCTGTGGCAGCCAGCTCTGCTCTTCCTCAGCTACCTTTTCCCATCCTTCCACCCACCAATAGAAATTACTGATAATCCTAATCCTTTTGTTTTCTTTTTTTAAAAAAAATATTTTATTTATTCATTCGTGAGAGACACAGAGAGAGGCAGAGGCACAGGCACAGGCAGAGGGAGAAGCAGGCTCCATGAGGGAGCCCGATGGAGGACTAGATCCCAGAACTCCAGGATCACGCCCCTGCGCCGAAGGCAGGTGCCAAACTGCTGAGCCACTCAGGGATCCCCTTATTTGATGTTTTCAAGTGTGTTTTTTTTTTTTTATTCATTCACATTAGGTAAACATTCACATGGTTAAACATTTTTAAAAGCTCAAAAACCTAAAATACTACAGAGTAAATTAATAAAGAGATAAAATCAACCATGACGTATAAAAGTAATAACAAATTAGCATCAAAAACACAACTAAAAGTGCATGAACAGGAAAAAATTACATAGGTCAGTTAATATCAGGTGAGATCATGAGATATACTGAAAAGAAACCGCCTGCTTCTTTGTGTAATATAAATTGCACACACCTGGAAGAAAAAGAGTGCAGATTCGGGCAATCACCAAGGCAGGACTATAGGATTGTCTGGTGGATGGCCTAAGATCTCTAATGGAGACACTGAGTAGACTTAACAGAGGGAACAAAGAAGGCAGGAGATTGTGGTGTTTGAATAAACATATAAATGGAAGCGTACATGTATGAGAATAGCTGGGGGTATTGCAGACTTGTTTTTCTCACTGATTCAGTCAGTTCCCATTGTAAATAGGTTAGTTTTAGAAGCTTAACAGTGTTTCCTCAGCTCCATTTCTCTGCCTGCTAATATAATTTGGAAGGGCTGGTTCTTAACGGGAGTGAGTGATCTACTCCTTGCCTCAGGCTTTGTAAGTATGTGTGCCCTTTTTGGTATATTGCTAGTCCCTTCATAGGTGGGGCCACGTGACTGGTGTTCACCAGTGGAACCTAATAAAAAGTGATAGATGTCATCTGCAGACTGAAGAATTATTTTATTCCAGTGATGCTTATCATTATTCAGAGAACACCCATGTTCTTAACCTCTGTTCTCTACTGCCTTCTCTTGATCCTCTGTGCAAATTATAACTTCATTAAAGAATAAAAACTTACTATCGCTGAGGATATGTAAAAGAATATGCCACTGAAAGTAATCCCAAAAATTCTGGGGCAAGATCCCCGTTAATGGAAAAAATTAGAACTTTCACAGCTCCTTTTCTCTGTGTTGGACTCACTTCAATTTATTTAGAGATGATCTCCTTCCTTTCATAGGGACCATTCAGAAATTACATTATTAGATGGAATGCCACTTCCTGATAGCTCTTGAGAAGTACTGGTAACATATTCTGGATTAAACAAAATTTCAAGACCCCAGATTTACTTTTACACATAAAACATTAATATTGATTTTAGCTGTAGTTTGAGGCTACAGAGTGTGACTGGCTCTGAGCATCTCATTCCCTCCACTTACTATGCCATCTCCTTATCTCTGCACCTTACTCCATCTGTCAACTCTTAACCCATTTTATTGTAGGCTGTCATCACAACATCTGTGGTGAATGGTAATAGAAACCCAACTAGAATTTCTCAAATATTTCTTGTGGTTAAAAAAAATCCTCAAAATTTTTCAAAGTTAGGACTGAAAGTACAAGTGAATATGCCTCTTTTTTTGGCTTTCAAATTTAACAAAATGAGTCTGTTGAATAGATAAATAGGCTTTTCATGAACTCAGGTTTCTGACAAAAGTGTTTAATGGGTAGAAATATTGAGTTCTCTCCTTATCCTTTTTGCATGTGAAGGATAGGGGGGCAGGGCATTTGTGTGTGTGTGTGTGTATGTGTATGTGTGTATGTATTCAGCACTGGACCATGATAAAATGTTTCTGAAGCAGCCTTCATGAGACAGAACATCTTCCTCAGTATCTTCAGAAGGCAGAATTGGTTTGGCTTCACAATACACTTATGAAAATTGGTTTCTTTGACAAGTGATACTGATCTGTTTCAAGCCTTCAGTAACCTCTTTTTATACTCTGCAGAAGCTGGGGAATAAAACTGATAATACTGCCTATTTACTATCTATAAAGACAGCTTTATTAATACATAATTTACATACCATACAATTTACCCATTTAGAATGTACAATTCAATGGTTGTCAACTATATGTCATATGTCAATTATATGACATTTGGTCTTTTGTTACTGCCTTCTTTAAGTTAATTATGTTTCCAAGTTATATCCATGTTGTAACACATAGCAATACTTCATTTTTTAAAAAGGTTTATTTATTTATTTTTAGAGAGAGAGAGCTCCAGAGTGGGGGAAGGGACAGAGGAAGAGAATCTTTCAAGTAGACTCCTTGCTGAGTGAGGAGCCTGATTTGGAGAGTGGGGGGTTCCATCCTATGACGCATGAATTCACAACCTAAGCCAAAACCAAGAGTCAGACACCCAACTGACTGAGCCATCCAGGGACCTCAATACTTCATTTTTTAAAAAAATTTATTTATTTTAAAATATTTTATTTATTCATGAGACACACACAGAGTGGGGGAGGGGGCGGGGGGCAGAGACACAGGCAGAGGGAGAAGCAGGCTCCATGCAGGGAGCCCGACTTGGGACTTGGGACTCTGGGACTCGATCCTGGGTCTCCAGGATCACACCCTGGGCTGAAGGTGGCACTAAACTGCTGAGCCACCCAGGCTGCCCAATACTTTGTTTTTTAAATGGCTGAATAATATTCCATTGTATGCAGGGAGACCACATTTTGCTTATTCATTTATCGGTGGACATATATTTGGATTGTTTCCATTTTGGGACCATTATGAATGATGCAGTGGCTATGAATGTTTCTATGCAAATTTTTGCATGGACATACAAGTTTTCATTTCTTTTGGGTCTTTACCTTGGAGTAGAATTGCTGGATCCTGTGGCACTTATGTGTTTAACCTCTTGAAGAATTGCTAGATTGTTTCCCAAAGAAGATGTACCATTGTACCTTTCCAAAAATAGTATATGAGGGTTCTAGTTTCTCCATATCCTCACCAAAATTTGTTATTGATCTATTTGACTATAATCATCCTAGTAGATATAAAGTATGTCTCATTGTGGTTATGAATGCACTTCTCTGGTGGTTAATGATATTGAGCATATTTTGATATACGTAACTATTTAGTAGATTTTCTTTGGATAGACTTCAAATCCTTTGCCAATTTTAAATTAGATTGTTGGTCTTCTTATTGAGTTGTAAGTATTCTTTCCATATTCTAGATACAGGTCCCTTATCAGATATATGATTTGCAAATTTTTTTTATTCTGTGGGTTTTCTTTCACTTTCTTGGTACCCTTTGAAACATGAAAGTTTTTAATTTTGATAAAGTACAATTTGTTTTTTCTTTTGTCACTTGTGGTTTTGATGTCATATAAGACATTGTCTAACCCAAGTTTATGAAGATTTACTCCTATGTGTTTTCCTATGAATTTTATAGTTTTAAGCTCTTACATTTAGTTCTATACTACGTTTTGAGTTGATTTTTTTATTTATAGTATGTGGAAGGGGGTCCAACTTTATTAATTTGTCAGTATATGGGTGTCCAGTTGTCTTAGCACCTCTGGTTGAAAAGGCTATTCTCCCACTCCCTCCCCCCCCACTTGTCTTGACACCATTATTGAACATGAAGGTCTTTGTAGGCAATATTTAGGAATTTATATTTTGTCCTGAAAGCATTGAGGGATACTTTAAAGGATTTTAAGTAGAGAAAGGATCTCATTTGTGTGTTAAAAGGCTACTTTTATCAAGAAGGCAAGGATGGACAGACTAAACAAAGGTTGTAAATGGAAATTAACATTTACAAACACAGCTTCCTCACCCCCAGAGTACTTTACCTCTCATTCAGATTGCTCCTATGCCTTAGTGTCTATATTTTTCCTTAGGCAGCTCTTAAATTCCCCTAGTACTTTTATTTTATTTTTTTTAAGATTTATTTATTTATTTATTTATTTATGAGAGATACACAGAGAGGCAGAGACATAGGTAGAGGGAGTATAAGCAGGCTTTATGCAGGGAGCCTGATATGGGACTGGATCCTGGATTCCGGGATCATGCCCTGAGCCAAAGACAGAAACCCAACTGCGGAGCCACCCAGGATCCCCCCCTAGTACTTTTAATAGTGATTGTGAACTCTATCCCTTTTTTGTGTTGTTTTTTGCTAGGCTGGGGCCTCTGCGGCTTAGTTCTTCTATTAGAATAGTAGATTATTTTATATTAAGCTGAGATTTGTATTGATGACCTAAGTCCTTTTGTCTTGAATTTTTATTTTTAAACAGAAAATTAGAAATATCCTCTGGAAAACTGGCCAGATTTGCAGATGGCTCCGCTGTAGTACAGGTAAAAAGTCTAGATTTTTACATTTTTATCTTAAAAATGGTTGTGGAGACTGATACTATTTTTACATCATGTAACTTCTCAGAATTGTGATACTTTAAGTTAATGCAGACCGTTTCTAGTTTTAGAACTATTCCAAAGAACCACGGAGTCAGGAGAGCTGGATATATTAAATGACCTTTAAGATCTGTTTCAAAGTTGGAGTTCTATTTTACTTTTAATAAATTCTGTAATGCTTTTCTAGAGAATATGATCTTACTATTTTAATTGTGATAAGTGAGAAATTTTTCTTTGTATATAGCCTAAATTTCTCCAGAAGAAGTAGAAAAATATGATTGGATGTGACTGAGCTATCAATAAGCCTTTTCTTTTGTTTTTTTTTAAAGATTTTATTTATTTATTCATGAGACGGGGCGGGGGGGGGGAGCAGAGACATAGGCAGAAGGAGAAGCAGGCTCCATGCAGGGAGCCTGGTGTGGGACTCGATCCCAGGACTTCAGGATCAATGCCCTGAGCTGAAAGTAGATGCTTAACCACCCAGGTGTCCCTCAATAAGCCTTTTCTTGATCTTGTAGAAGGGATCAAGTTTGGACTAGTTGTGATTAACTATTTTCATTACGTTGTGTCATGGAATAATCATTCTCTTTCCTTGTATTTAACTAGAGCAAGGATTGATTCAGTCACTGCTTAGATGTTAATGTCTGATTTTTAAGGAATTTACCAGTGTTGTTTATGTTTAAGTCAGGTGACACTGCGGTGATGGTCACAGCCGTCAGCAAAACAAAACCTTCACCTTCCCAGTTCATGCCTTTGGTGGTAAGTATCTGCTGATTTATCTGAACAGTAATATGGCATAAATGTAGAATTTGTAATATTTCTGTCTGATGTCTAAGGAGTGCACAGTGTAAACTTCGCACAATAAAGAATATTCCTTTGTTGTTTGATGCTGAGTCATTAAAGGAATCTAGACTGATTGCTTCATAACCAGTTCTTATATTAGTAGCAAGCATGCTTTAGAATCTCCAAGTTGATAAGAACAATGAAGTACATGAAGACTTTGATGTTGAGTAGCAATCAATTCATTGCTTTCATAGGTTTCCCTTCAGAATGAGTCTGCAAGTACATGTTTGGTGAAGAGTAAGTGCTGTAGGAGTTTGTGGCTTCTTTGTGTTATGAAAAGGGGACTGTTTATTTAACAGTTGATACAAAAAAGGGTATGTTTGATGTGATCCGAATAACCCACTGTGGGAAGTAATGAGGCTTTGTAGTTCACTGCTAAGTGGAAGGCTTCTTAAAAATCAATTTACTGAAATATTTCTATCAATTTTCCCTTCCCATAGAGATACAAAATGCTAAAAGTCAATAAAATATCCTCCATTCTTAATCTGGACCATGTTGTTAGCAACCTCAGGAGAATTAGTATCTGTATAGTGTCATTCTTGGGAAATAGCTTGTTGCCATAAAAAGGAGTCCAATGAACTTTTGTTTTTTCATTACTACTTTAGGTTGACTACAGACAGAAGGCTGCTGCAGCAGGTAGAATTCCCACAAACTATCTCAGAAGAGAGGTTGGATCCTCTGACAAAGAAGTTCTTACAAGTCGAGTAATAGGTAAGATGCTAAGGTAGAGGCAGTAACTCTCTTATGCCTGTGTTAGCATTTCTTCTATCTATATTCAACAGTTCTCTAAGTTTTCTTCCATTACAGGAACACTGCCTGAGATTGTTTATTTTCTGTATCCCCTCAGATATGGGCTCCATGAAAGAAAAAGCTGTTTATTCACTGCTGAATCCAGGGTATTTGGAATACTACCCGGCACAAAATAGGCGTTTAATAAATATATGTAGCTGAAATGAATGAATCTTTATTGAGCATATTAATTCTGTGGCTTATGCCTCTACAAGCTGTCCCTAGTATTTTTCATTTTCATATTCAGCATAGTAATTCTTGAAAGCGTTATATTCATCAATTACTGAAATCTGTAATCTTTCAAATCTTTGACATCCTTAAATATTGTGGGATCATCTGAGTTTATGGCTTTTCTATACAGAAATTGTTAGTCTGTGTATACTTCAGACACAGAATACCAAGGTCTGCTGCGGGCCTTAAGTCTCTTTCTTCTGCTTATATATGAACCAGAATGAAAAGTTGCTACCCAATTTTAGACTTGTGTGTTCCTGCCCTGCTAGTTTTATTATTAGGGCATGGTATATATTAATTGAAGCATTGACATTTATCTGTGACCCTTTCAGTAAATCAGTCCAAGGGGATTTTTTTTTTAACATATTGATATGTTAATTCATTAATAACAGCTATGTTATTTTTCAGCCTGGTCTCAACATGCCCAGTATTATAAATGCTTACAATGGCGTCTTTTCTTTTTTTTCTTTTGGCAGATCGTTCAATTAGACCTCTCTTTCCAGCTGGCTACTTTTATGATACACAGGTAGATTCTGCTTTAGGTTTATTTGTTTCCAGATCAGTCAAAAATTACTTAATGAATTTCTCTCATACTACTTAGGCTAACTAACCATTGGAACACAAAATAAGAATTTTTGGTAATGCTGCTCTTTTACATTAAGTTTTCTAAACTTCAGTAATTTTAAAAATTAATATTTATTCAATGTCAATTTGAGTTGATACCTGGATTATGAGCTAGGAGTTAGCCAACCTAGGGGTGTGGGGGAAGCATTCTGAGCAGATAGAATGAGAAGCACAAAAGCTCTGAGGCAGGAAACTGATGAGTTTGAAAGTTTAGAGTGATTGAGAAGGGTGGGAACAGATCTGGCTGGGACTATTATGTTAGTGTCAGAGGCTAGGACAATCAATACAACTAATCTTTGTTACCAATTTTATTGGGTCCTTTAAACTTCTATTAATATTTTGTGAATAGAATTCTCTTTCAGAATAATGAACCATATGCTTTAGTGAACTTTTATTTCTTTGATAAAAATATGCTTTCCAAATGTACCTATGCAATGATGTCATTGCCTCAAGTAGTCTTTTTCTTTTTTTAAGAAGTTGTTTTCTTAAGTATATGACATAGGCATATTATTGCAGTATAAAGGAATTCATCAGTTTGTTTTGTATATGCTTATAAACAGAAAAACAGTATTTTTATGTAATAGAAATAGCTAACATTTACTGAATATTTTCAACATGCCCAGTATTATAAATGCTTTAAAAATATTTCCTATAACTTTCAGAAAACCTTTTTAGAAGATTCTGTTATTTTTCCCTTTTAAAGATGAGGAAACTTTTGAGGCTTAAGTAAATTACTGTAGTCAGGCATCTAGTTAAATGACAGCCAGAAATATGACTTCAAAGTTCATGGTTTTTATTTTTAGAGATTTAATTAATTAATTTATGAGAGACAGAGAGAGAGACAGAGACACAGGCAGAGGGAGAATCAGGCTCCCTGCAAGGAGCCTGATGTGGGACTTGATCCTGGATTCTGGGATCATGCCCTGAGCCCAAGGCAGATGCCCAATCGCTGAGCCACCCAGGTGTCCCATAGCTCATGCTTTTAACCACACATAGTGCTCCTTTATTTTAGCCCAAAATGTTAACCAAAATGATAATCCTCCTAAATCAAGTACATTTTTATTCTTAGTGCTCTAAATTTTCTCCCTTGTACCAGGTACTTTGTAATCTATTAGCAGTAGATGGAGTTAATGAACCTGATGTTTTAGCAATTAATGGTGGTAAGTATAAAAATCAAGATTAACATTATCACTGTTTAAAGAATGAAACCTTTTTGTTTCAGCCCTTATTTTTTTTCTTTTTCTTTTTTTTAAGCTTCTGTAGCTCTCTCATTATCAGATATTCCTTGGAATGGACCTATTGGTAAGTTAAGATTTGAAAAACATATATATTTTTTGTTTGTTTGTTTAAGATTTTATTTATTTATTCATGAGAGACAGAGAGGCAGAGACATAGGCAGAGGGAGAAGTAGGCTCCATGCAGGGAGCCCGATGTGGAACTAGATCCCAGGACTCCAGGATCACGCCCTGACCTAAAGGCAGACGCTCAACTGCTGAACCACCCAGGTGTCCCTGAAAAACATATTTTTTTCTTGAAAAAGATGGAATCATGCAATATAAAAATGATTCATTGATTAAATAAGTTTTGAATATCCTAAATATCAGATACCAAGCTAAGAATTGAAAGAAGAAAGGAAGTCTAGGAATAGTTCTTGCTTTCAGTGTAAGTAGGGGAAACAATCAAATAATTATTTATAAACAATATTATAAAGGTATAGTGAAAACACTAAAAAAAAAAAAACAATAGAGAAGGGTGGGTTTAATCAGGTTGTCAAGGAGGGCTTCTCAGAGTACTCAACATTAAAGGTGAATCTTAGGAGGATCAAATGGTAAGCATTTGCCTTGGAAAAGGATGTCTAGTCAAGAAGAACATGAGTGTAATCACTGAGGCATAGAAAAACTGATGTATTTGAGCAACTCAGAATGTTCCTTGCGGCTGTTGGGTAGGGTGGTATAGGACATTCTCTGGGCCTTAAATACCATGAGAGAAATAGGATTTTATTGTAGTCACAATTGAAGGTAGAGATTGAAGCTATCACTGGAATAGTGTCTTGAGAACTGAGACTTTTTTTTTTTTTTTTGAAAACGGAGACTTTTTATTACACAACTATTTTGATATATTTTAGGGGCAGTGCGAATAGGAATGATTGATGGAGAGTGTGTTGTTAACCCAACTCGGAAAGAAATGTCTTCCAGTACTTTAAATTTAGTGGTTGCTGGGGCACCTAAAAGTCAAATTGGTAAGTAGTTTAAGTATTACATTTGTTCGGGATTTTACTGTAAGTTCTAGCTTCTTAATAATGCATTTATAGTCTTCTGTGTATGTGTGTTTTATCACTTAGCCATAAAAATTTTTGTTCTGTTTTATTACTGCCCTATTTTGGTGGTGCTCTTGCTCCATATCAAACAAAACCTAAAATTATAGAATGTGATAAAGCTTCAATTAAAATATACAAGAAATCTTTATTTACCCAGGTAGTTTTGGTAATTAATTTTAGACTAATAAGCTAGTCTAAAAATTGAATTTCTAAATCTGGTAGTAAATTGTTTTATTAGTTTAAATATGTTAATTTAGCTAATTCATCATTGAGAACCTGTTTAATGTTCTCTGAGAAAAAAAGGTGACCTATTTCTGGTAGGTAGAAAACTAATGAAGAAATGAACTGATCATAGGTCACTCTCCTTGTAACAAAAATATCATAATTGTATGAATGAAAATTGGCCCAGTTCTCTTGAAGAATTGGCTTTGATAGTCAGAATGACCTGTGTTTGAACCCAGTAACTACATATTGTTAACTGTATGACCTTGGACAAATTAATTAAGGTCTCCGTTTTTTCTACTGCCTGATATTTAGTGTCTGGGACTTTTCTGACATGGGATCTTCTGATACGGAAATATTTTGATGAAATATAAATGTAAACTATTCAGTATTTTTAGTACTTTTTTGTACAATTAATGTGTGAAACACTTCATTTCCAGCTTCTTTTGGAATAGTGGTCAGTAATGGAGATAGAATCAGGTACTATATGGTAGATAAAACACATATAATAGGGGTTGTATGTTATCTACATATTGGTTAGGGAGTGTGTTGCTAAAGTAAATAACAAGGGAGTCCAGGAGAGAGTAGCTCCATGATATCTTTTTTTTTTTTTAAGATTTTATTTATTAGAGAGCACACAGACTTAGACACACACACACATATGTGTATGCACCATATGTGCATGGCAGATTCCATGCTGACTGTGGAGTCCGTCCCAGGGCTCAATCTCATGACCCTGAAATCATGACTTGAGCTGAAATCATGGGTTGGACACTTAACTGACTGAGCCATTTAGGTGCCCCTGGCTCCACAATATCTTAAGAATTCTAGATGATTCCTTCCAGTTTTCTGCTCTGGTGTCCTCAAGGTGTGCCCTTCATCTTCATGCTTATGAACCTGCTATTCAGGCTCTGGCCAACTTACCTGATGTATAGACAAAAGGAAGAAAAAGGTATACACCAGCTGAATACGTTACTCTCCCTTTCAAGGAGCTTCCCTAGAGCTTCCACATACCAGTTTTCACTAACATCACACTAGGCAGAACCATTAATGCATGATTGCATTCTTGACTACAGGGGAAGCAAGATTCTAGCTCCAAAAGGTGAGATTCTTACTGTGGGGAACTATCACAGTGTAGAGAGAAAGAGAAGATTTGGGGGAGATTCCGAAGTTTTGGGGAAGCTATGAATAACAGATAACCCCTACATACTTGAGCATCCCAGAAAGTGCCTTGAGCAAAGTATAGGTTTACTTGGTCTGCATATGAATTTTTTTGTTTAAAGTTACAGTATTCATTACTTTCACTAAGTAAATTGGTTTGGCTACTTAATAGGGCATTGTGAAGATTAGTCAGGATTTGTAAAATGCCTAGCATAATGCCTAGTACATGGTAGGCATACTGTTAATACCTGCTGTTATCATTAAGACACAGAAATAAACTTGCTTCTTAATGGCCATAAGCCTCTACCTGCCTTAGACTTTGAACCCCTCTAATTTTATGTAGATGTTGCAGGAATAAACTGAGGATTTTTGTTGCATCTGTGGCATGCTGTAAAAACTAATAGGCAACTTCTAGCTTGCTCTTCTTACCTCTTGCTCTCTAGATGGACGAATTAGACTCTAGAGACTGCACAAGGCATCAGAAGGTTGTTTTAAGTAACTAGGAGAAGGTTAAGAGTGATTCAGAGGCAACCGATAGAGACTGGTTTCAGAGATTACCAGCTCCTTTTTTATGTCTTTATGAAGATATTCAGCTAGTTCTCTGCTTTCATAACAGTGCACCAAATATACATTTGACTTCATGTCCATTTGTTAAAGTTATTGGGCCCAAGTCCCATACCATCATCATGGAACTTCTGGGATATAAAAATACAGAAAAGTAATTGCTGCCATTCCATTGTTAAAATATTTAGTAATATAAATCTTTAAAGTATGACCTTATAGGGCAAGAATAATTTATTTCTTTTGCTCTTGGCTGCTAGATAACTTCAGCAGCCATCATTCTGCACATTCTGCTTGCTTTTAACTGGTACACTAAATAATCACTCATCTTTCTATGTATGCTAGGATATAATTTAGGAAAAAGTATACCATTAACAATTTTTAAGATAAATTTGTATCTAGAATTCATAGTTTTCAACTAATCTCAAAACTCTCTAATCTTCAACTACTGAAATGGTTAACAGTTTAGACCAATCATTTAGACAACCTTTTTTAGTGTAAGTTTTTAGTCTGTAACACAGTGCTGTCCAGTAGAACCCTGCTATGAAGTAAATGTTTTATATCTGAATATGTGGCTACTGAGTACTTGAAATGTGGCGAGAGTAGCTTAGGAACTGAATTTTTAATTTTACATAATTTTAATTTATTTAAATGCAAGTAACCACATGGAGCTAGTAATTGCCATATTGGACAGCACAGGTCTATAGACACAAAACTATAAGGAATTTTCTTAAATATTTTTTAAAAAATGAATTGTTTTGAAGAAGGGAAAACAACAAAGTCTGAGGAATATTAAATTTTTTTTACCATATTATTTCTTCCTTATTCTCTTTTAAGTCAACTTACTGAGGTATAATTTACATATGTCAAAGGCATTTTTAAAAATCTTCAGTTAAGTTTAATTTGCAAAGAGAGAGAGAATGTCATGGGAATACTAATGAGAATAATATAACCATCTCAGTAACGTTGTGTCAGAAAAGCTGCTTTACACCTCAAGTGAAATATTGAAACCTTACTGTGCCTTATCCTCCCCATTTGTAATATAACCATTTTAATATTCCTCTACATTTAGGACCACAACAGGCCTTATTATAATTCTTGCTTTTGCTTCAGTCATCAAACATAATTTAGAAAACTCAAGAGGAGAAGGAAAGTATATTGTATTGACCTCCATTTTTGCTTAATATTAAGGTACTTTTCCTTACTGATATCCCATGGTTTCTTTCTTTCTTGTTTCTGTTTTGTTAAAGAACTTCCTTTAGCCATTCTTTGACAGTAGGTCTGCCACTGTTATCCTTCATCTGAGGAGAATTCCTTCATTCCTAAATATTCATTCCTTCATTCCCTAAACATTTTCACTAGGTATAGGATTTTGGGTTGGCAGTTCTTTTCTTTCAGCACCTAAAAAATATTTTGCCACTCCCTTCTGGCCTCTATGGTTTCTAATGATAAATCTCTTATTTTAGTTACTTTGCCCATATAGGTAAGGTGTTTTTTTTCTCTGGTTGGTTTCAAGATTTTTTTTTCTTTTGGTTTTCAGGAATTTAATTAGGATATGTGTTTCTTTGGGTTACCCTGTATAGGATTTACTCAGCTTTTTGAATCTGTACATTTATGTCTCTGCCAAATTTGGGGAGTTTTCAGCTATTATTTTTCCAGTACTTTTCAGCCTGCCATCTTTATCCTCTCTTTCTGGAACTCAGATGACATAAATGTTAGATCTTTTGTTTTAGTTTCATAGGTTGGCTTTAACTGTTGGAATTCCAACACACTAATACAATACAAAAAGCACATAAGGAGATTTTTTTTTCAGTCTAGATTATACCTAGAAGCTTTACATATGATGATTTAGATAATAAATCTTAATGACAACACTATGTGATTAAACAGATTACACAATCTTTGTGCAAATTGAGGAGTGCCAGAAATGACACATGAGTAATCAGGAGTCTATCAGCCTGGCAGAAACTAAAGCCAAACCTGAAGACAGATTTTATTGGATATCATGCTAGAAGTGCTTCTTGGAACTCTCCTGCTTTACAAAGGATTGTTTTTACTATTACAAAACCGTAAAAGCAGCCTTTTAATAATAGCTATGCTTCTCTAGTTGGCTTACTTGAAACAGTATCACTGCAAAAGATTTCCCCCCACCTGTGCAAGCATTTGACAATGTGAAAACGACAGAATTAAGAAGGAGGACACATCAAATAATTGTTAAACAGAAAACATTTGTTGGATTCCTACTATGCTGTTATTTTAAAAATTTCAATTTAAATACATATTAAAAATAAATGCAGTTTATGCTTTAAAGGTAGAATTTTATGATACTTGAATTATAAGGATGCAGTTTGTTTCATTATTTAATGAGAAATCCCTTATTAAATTAATTATTAAGGGATTAAGTAAATCCCTTAATAAATTCAAGAAAATTATAAACCTAATTTCAAATATTAAGGTTTCTTTATTCATTTATTGCTGTTTACGTTTTGGAAGTATGTTGATTCTAAGTAATGAAATTAAAAAGGTAGATATACCATTAATAAGTAAAACTGATCTGTAGTATTTATATCATGTCATGATGCTTAAAAATGCTATACTGGTAAAAGGTTCAATGGCAATCTTTTTTTCTCCCCTTTAAATAGTGATGATGGAAGCCTCTGCGGAGAACATTTTACAACAGGACTTTTGCCATGCTATTAAAGTGGGGGTAAAATATACCCAACAAATAATTCAGGGCATCCAGCAGTTGGTAAAAGAAATTGGTGTTACCAAGAGGACACCTCAGAAGTTATTTACCCCTTCACCAGAGATTGTGGAACACATTCATAAGTAAGAATATCTATACAAAAGAAAATTTGAAGTTGTTACCAATTTAATTTCCTCTCTGAAAAAAAGCTTACCATGGAAGCATAGTCTGTGCAGTACTTCTTATAGGACACTTTTTCTATGTTAAAAGTGAGCACCATAATAAATATGAGCCTAATGCTTTAAAAAGGATAAAGCCAGTTCCCACTTCAAGGGCCCAAGTTTGAATCTCAAATGAAAGAGGGAGTGAGTTTATCGGTTAAGATTCAGATAATCTGCCTATCTCTCTATGCCAAAGAAGGAAAAAAGAACAAAGTATATTTGAATATCTAAGGAAATTGTTGAGGTTCTTGAAATTATACTTAATTATACACCTCTATATACTCAGTATATAGTGTATACTATAGTGTATACTATAGTGTATACTCAGTGTATACTCTATATACACCTCTATATACTTAATTATACACCTCTATATACTCAGTACTTACAATAGTGCCAGTACATAGGCATGCATTCAGTAAATATGAATGAAATCACCAGAAAAATATTTCATTTTATTTCAAATAAATTGAAAAAGTTAGTATTTCCCTTCATAATTAGTCTTACATCTATCAGTCAGAGACTAGAGATATGAACTGTCCCTAACAAAGTAGTTGCCTGCAGTAACAGCCAAAATGGATAGAATAGAAAAATGAAGTTAAAAAAGAATGGGGAGAGAAAGTTTGCGTGTAAAAAAAAAAAAAAATCTAAGGTGAAATAAATTGAACAATTAAGAAAGGAGGGCATATATAGTAAGTACCATGTGTAAGTGATTTCCCTGACAGATGGGGAGAAAGAAATTTGTGTGGTATATTGTGATTAGCTGTGTTAAAGAACAATAAGTACATATTTTGATTAGCTGTGTTAAAGAACAATAAGTACATATTTTTAATTCTTTATGAAGTGCCTATTAAATATTTTAGCTTACTGTTAAATACTGCAATTTTATTTATAATAGTATTATTAGACTGTTAACAATATTATTATGCTGACATTTATTTTGTGCTTAAAATAGACTCACGATGGAAAGACTCTATGCAGTTTTTACTGATTATGAACATGATAAAGTAGGTATACCTGAATTTTGTCATATAATTGTTCTGGGAATTCTTTTTTGTCATAATTCACATGATTTATGAATTTTTATTAAAAATCTCTAAACAGAAAGCTAAATAGAAGCCTATATTTGCTTCTCCGTTCTTCTTTTGTTGACTAATGCAAGTTTTAGGGAAGTGGGTAAATATATATTTGAATGAATTAAACAGGTAATATTTCTTGTAAATCAATAACCAGCTCTAATCTTTTAAAGAATACTACCAGAGGGGATCCCTGGGTGGCGCAGCGGTTTGGCGCTTGCCTTTGGCCCAGGGCATGATCCTGGGGAGACCCGGGATCGAGTCCCACGTCGGGCTCCAGGTGCATGGAGCCTGCTTCTCTCTCTGCCTCTCTCTCTCTCTCTCTCTCTCTCTCTGTGTGACTATCATAAAAAAAATAATAATAAAAAAATACAAAATAAAAATAAAAAAATAAAGAATACTACCAGAGAAATCTGAGTACTGTTACAATGTGTTGACTAATAATATAAAAACAGAAATGTTAAATATTGCCATGTATACTGAACCTCAGCTCTCTTTTAGATTTCTAGAGATGAAGCTATTAACAAGATAAGGTTAGATACAGAGGAACAACTCAAAGGTAAACTTTGTTTATTAATTTAAAAAAATATTTAAAGGGAAAAATAGATTTTTAACATTTGTAAAACAATGTTTTACGTTGTAAATAATTTGTAAAACTGATTTTAACAGTTGTTAAGATCTCAGAGAATCAGTTATTTTCATTATTCCTTAGTTTTATCTTTGGCAAGCTTGTGATAATGATGCATCCCACGGTCACTGTTAAATTAACTTCTGTGACGGGCACCTCAGTGGCTCATTCAGTTAAGTATCCAACTCTTGATTTTACCTGAGGTCATGATCTTAGGGTTATGAAGCTCCACGTTTGCTTAAGATTCTCTCCCTATCCCTCCATCTCTCCCCTGCACTCATGTGCACACATGTGCGCTCACACTCACTCTCAAAAATAAATAAAATCTTTAATCTGAATGTGTTCAGCACTACATCTGATATAGAGTGAGCACCAGGAAATGCTGGCACCAGTCTTTTCTGGATCAGGTTCTTATAATCTACAGTGGAAACTTTGTATCATGTCATTTGAAAATCTGAAAAATAATCTTTAAAATTCTCAGACTCTTAATCTGTGAAATTTTAATACTGAAAATATCTGGTTTGTGGTAATTAAATAGGTTAGTCATTTGCTTTTGTGTCTGTCATATACCAACTGTTCAAAAATTGTTGACTGATGGTGTTATTAATATGTGGATTTGTAAAATTTAGATTTTAGAGAATTTTGCTCTCTAGAAATTATTATGTGAATATCAGTGACCATGTACTAAACATGACATTCAATTCTTGTTAATTCTGCTGGTGGGTAAATAACCTCTCTCCTATCTTAAGATACCAGGATCTCGACCTGAGCCAAAGGTAGATGCTCAACCACTGAGCCACTTAGGCGTCTCTCTGGCAATTTACTTTGTAAAAGCCTGTTTTTTCTTCTTTAGAATGGTGATAATAATATACTTCATAAATCGTTAGATTAAAGGCATTTAAAACATGGTATAGTACATGGATCATGAAAGAATTTGATAAATGTTAACTAAATAGGCAAACAGTAGGAATTTGTAATGTATAAAAAAATTATTTCTCTATATGCAGACTACAATAAAAGTTCCTAAGGTAAAAACATTGAAGGTGATTATTCTTAATCTTAAAAGGGTCATTCAGACCTTTTCATAATACAGCTGGATTTGTTAGTCTCTCTACAATAGAGAGCTAATTACAAAGCATTATTGTTCTGGTAAAAAGCAAATTAAGTTCTCAGTAAAAATACATTTGAGGTTATAATACTGTGTCCCTCCTACTTGAGAACATTTATTTATCTATTTTGTTTGCTAGAGGACGAAATGTTCAGCATCAATTTCCCTGGTTTACTCCCACAGTTAACTGATTTGATACTATGAATTGAAATCCTTATTTTCCAAAAAGAGAAAACCTTTGTTTGGTTTCTTTCTTTAGAAAAATTTCCAGAGGCTGATACATATGAAATAATAGAATCCTTCAATGTTGTTGCAAAGGAGGTTTTTAGAAGTATTATTTTGAATGAATACAAAAGGTAAATATATCCTTTCTTGATGGAATTAAAGTATGTCTCTCTGTAAGTTGCCTTGAAAGTGGCAACTTAAAAAAAAATAAAAAAAATAAAAAAATAAAGTGGCACTTCAAAGGAAGGAACTGGTTTTTTCAAGTGAACATTAAAGAATTATATTATAAATCAGTGTTGAAGAGTGTGTGGATGTGTTTGACTTATTCTCTGTGGGACTTATGTGTAGAACAGTGCTTCACAACCCTGAATGCAGGTCAGAATTGCCTGCAGAACTTTTTTAACTGTACAAGTGTATGGGTCACAACCTGAGATTTGATACAGTGGGATTAGGGTGGGACTCTGGGTACCTGAATTATTTTTAAAAGTTCTTAAAGTTCCATGTGTGATATGATACACAACTGGGCTTGAGAACTTCTTGGTAGGAATAAGAGATCATAGGTGATATTTCTGCTTTTGAATACTGCTTTACATCTTTCCTTTGTTACTATAGGTGCGATGGTCGAGATTTGACTTCACTTAGGAATATAAATTGTGAGGTAGATTTGTTTAAAACTCTTCATGGATCAGCATTATTTCAGAGGGGACAAACACAGGTAATATATGTAAAAAACTATAATTATTTGCTGATTACAGATTACTTAATTAGATCTAAAAGAAGTTATATAGGCACTCTAGATTTTTATCATGGCATGTAGTAATACCTGATTTTTAAAAAATATTTTTAACAGCTTATTTGAGGTATAATTGCCATCCAAGAAACTGCACATATTTAAAGTGTATGTTTAATAGGTTTTCACGTGTATACAACTGGGAAACTGTCACCAAAGTCAAAATAATGAACATACCAATCACCCCCAAAAGTTTCCTCCTGCCTATCATCCTTTCTTCCTACTCCCCTCCCCTTCCTTTGGCAATTGTTGATTTGCTTTTGTCACCACTATAAATTGGTTTGCATTTTCTAGAATTACTTGGTATCTTTATCAAGTTTTTCTTTTAATCTTGATGCACAAAATTGAGTCACTCATACTCTTCAGTTTATAACATACTGTCATTTTTGATCTATTCAGGGCCTTCATCTGTTTTCTCTATTCAGCCTATACCTCAGTCCTATCCTTTTCCCTTACATAGGATCCTTGTATTTAACATATATGTGTATCCATTATTTTGTGTATGGTATTTGCTGTATCCCTCCTCCTTTTTCTTATTATTAGTTACTACTTTAATTTTGCCTATCAAATTGGTACAAAGTGGTATGTCCTTGCCTTTTTGTTTGTATTTCCCTGTGAGGCTGAGTGTCTCTTTATATAATAGCCAGTCAGTGTGGCTCCAGGACACCCTCCAGCACACTCTTGTCACATAGATAGTGTCCTTGAACTTGAGCAGTATGGTGGCCCTGGTTCAGGTTTGCTGTTTTGTGAATTATCTGGTTATATCCTTTCTTCTTCCTATTTTTAAGCGATTTATGTGTTTCAAATATTAATCCTTTTCAGTAACCAGAATTTGAATATATTATCTTCCTCCTTATTGTAAGCCTTTTAACTTTGCTTGTGGTAACCTACTCTTCGTCTAGAATGAACCTGAAATCTTTAGTTTTGAAATAGTTAATCCTTCCCTTTTTTATTTTGTGATTTTGTTTTGTCTTATTTAAGAAATCTTTCCTTTTCCCAAAGTCACAAAATTATGCACCTAGTTTTTCTATTAACTTTCTAGTTGTAGCTATCAAATTTAAACCATTAGTCTGTTTTGGAGTTTACTCTTACATATGGTGCGAGGTGGAAACTTCCAGAGTGAGCCAATTTTACAACACATTCACTAATAATTCATTTTTCCTGTTGACTTATAATGTTGATTTATGATATTCAGTTTATAAATACATTTTTAAATGATATTCTCTTCCTTGTTCTGTGAATTTCTTGGGCCAGTATCACACTGTTTTAGCTATTATGGTTTGGGTGGTATGTATTAATATATGAGAAGCAAATCTTCCCTATTTATTCTCCCCTTCCCCTCAAAATTGTCTTAGCTATTCTGGTACATTTGTTCCTTCATTTGAATTTTAGTATTATATTAAGTTTTGGGGGAAAAAAATCTTTCTTGAGTTTAGATTGCTGTTGCACTGAATTTATAAATTAGTTTGAGAGAGAAATTATATTTTTACAATTTAATTACATACAATCTTTTCAGTAAATAGTCTCACTCTTGATTCAGGTTTTCTTTTATGCTTTTTAATAAATTTTAAACATAACTCCATTAAGATATCCTGCATACTTCTGTTAGCTATTCTGACAGTCTCAGCCTTTTAAGAGTGTTTAGTCCATTAATGTTCTATTTAATTACTAATGTGATTGTATTTAGCATTTTATTATTTATTTTTGTTTGCCCCATGAAAGACACACAGAGAGAGAGGCAGGGACACAGGCAGAGGGAGAAGCAGGCTCCGTGCAGGAGGCCCAACATGGGACTACATCCCGGGTCTCCAGGATCACACCCTGGGCTGAAGGTGGCACTAAACTGCTGAGCCACTGGGGCTGCACGTTTTTTTATTTTTTCTATTTTGCCTTCTTTTTGGATTAACCAAATATTTTTTTTAATTCAATTGTAATATGTCTATTTTTTAGCTATACCTTTGCATTATTTTTTTAGTGGTTAGTATAGAGAATACAGTATATATCTCCTTAACTTTTCATTTTAGAGTTAATTCTGTACTACTTCACACATTATGCTCTAGTTGTTTTAGAAGTTACATCTACATAGGATAAACTCCACAAGGCAATGTTAAAACTTGTATATTAAACAATTACTCATTTTCAGAAATTAAGAGGGAAAATATAGTCTTCTTTATTGACCTATGTTATTTAAAATTTCTTTTTTCTTTTTTTGTATTTATAACTTCCGATACTTTGTATTTCTTCCTGAAGATCCACGTTTCCATATAGCATTTTTCCCTTTTCATCTGACAAGACTCTTTTTTACTATTGTCCTGTGGACCTTCTGACAACAAATTCTTGTATTTCATTTACCTAAAGATGTCTTTATTTTGCTGTTATATACAAAGAATGTTTTTTGCAAGATTTAGATTCTGGCTGATGCTTTTTTCTTTTAGCACTGTTAAAAAAATGTTCTTCTGTTGTTTTTCCCCCCCGTAATAAAAGGTCAGGATGCATTCAAATCCTTGTTCTCTGTATACTATTTATTGTCTTCATCTGGGTGCTTTCCAGATTTTCTTGGTTTTCAACAATATAACTGAAAAGTGTAGTTTTCTTTGTGTTTATCATGCTAAGGGTTTTCTGAGCTTAAACCTGTAAATTTGTGCCTTTTGTCAAACTAGGGATTTCAGCCATAATTTTTTTTTCACATTTATTTATTTATTCATGAGAGACATAGGCAGAGGTAGAAGCAGGCTCCTTACAGGAAGCCCAGTGTGGGACTCGATCCCAGATCCTGGGATCATGCTCTGAGCCGAAGGCAGATGCTTAACCACTGAGCCCACCCAGGTGTCCCATAATTTGAAATCCCAAGATTTCAGCCATAATTTCTTCAAATATTTTTTCTACCTTATTCTCTCTTAATCTTTCCTTATGGGATTTTAAGTATATATGTTAGCCTTTTTGAAATTGTCCCCACAGGTCCCTGAGGATATGTCCTCCCTACCCTATACCCTTCTTTGTTCTCTAGATTTGGCGATTTCTATTAATCCATCTCCATGTCCATGGATTCTTGGCATCTTCTTTCCATCATAAGAAAATGTGTCTTTCAGTTTTAGAAGTTCCATTTGTTTTTCTTTATGTCGTTGAGTATAATTATAAGAGCTACGGAAAATCCTTGTCTGTTAATCCAATATCTGAATTAGCTCGGGGCATTGTCCTCATTATCTTTTCTCTTAAGAATGGTTACCATTTCCTATTTTTCTGTAGGTTGTATCCTGGATGTTGTGAATGATGCATTTTAGAGTTTATACTATGTCCTTCCAAAGAAGATTGGATTTTTTTTAAGTAGGCAGTTTTATTGCCTGGACCTTTACTTATTTTCTTTAAATTTTATTTTATTTAAATTCAATGACTTAACACGTAGTGTATTATTAGTTTCAGAGGTAGAGTTCAGTAATTCATCAGTCGGATGTAACACCTAGTGCTCATTACATTATATGCCCTCCTTTATGCTCATCACCTAGTAAACAGCAACCCTGTTTGTTCCCTATAGTTAAAAGTCTCTTACGGTTTGTCTCCCTCTGGTTTCGTCTTACTTTATTTTACCCTCCCTGGCTGGACCTTTATTGAGGCTTCCTTTATAGTCAAGTTTTACAAATATACCTTCCTCTTCCTGTCCTCTCCCAGCACTTCTAGTACAGTGCTTTACATACATAGTCTGTGATGTTAGACCTTTGGATTATTGAGATTTACACATAACTTTCATATTTATAGAATGAATGTTTATTAAGTAGCATGGCAAGCTTTGGTATAGAATTTACTTATCACATTTCTTTAATAGCTAATGGGGTTCTTGAAATATTTTTAGTTTTCCTCTTCATTGTTAGTAAACTAAAGCCTGAGATTTTTTTTTTCTTCTAATTTTAGGTGTTTTGTACTGTTACATTTGATTCATTAGAATCCAGTATAAAGTCTGACCGAATTATAACAGCCATAAAGTAAGTTATGTTTTTTAGTAAGTTATAAAGTATGTTGGTATGTCCTAAAACATGTTTGATATGTTTTAAAGTAAGTTATGAAGTTTCGGGATCCCTGGGTGGCGCAGCGGTTTAGTGCCTGCCTTTGGCCCAGGGCGCGATCCTGGAGACCCGGGATCGAGTCAGTCCCACGTCGGGCTTCCGGTGCATGGAGCCTGCTTCTCCCTCTGCCTGTGTCTCTGTCTCTGTCTCTCTCTCTCTCTGTGTGTGTGTGTGTGTGACTATCATAAAAAATAAATAAATAAATAAAGTTATGAAGTTCCAATATACAATTGAAGCTCATGTACTATATTATTTTTAAACATATTATCTCTGTATTTTTGTTTATATTATAATGATTTTTAAGGTATGTTTAACATGGGTATATTCAGTTTAGTCTCTGTCTCTAGAACCATTCCTCAGGACAGATATGGATAGGTTGTTCTATAATAAATGAGAGCAAATAAATACACAAGAGTCGCAGTTGCTGAAAAGAATCTGGAGGCTGTTAATAAGTTAAAAAAAAAAAAAAGCCTTACCTAATCCAAGCCACACTGGAATTTGTATTCAGAAATACTTGGTTCTCCTCCTCTGTTCCTAGAAAGCCAGCAGTAAAATCTTACTGATCGATTGCAGATGATGAGAATCTATGTTACAGTCCTCACCAGCACCACTGCATCAGAATCCTGGTACTCACAGCCACAGTTCTTTTCTTTGCTCAGTGCCTAATAGGGTTGCTTCCGTTTCCCTTGGTAAGGGTCTCAGAAGACCACAAGTCTCAGCCTCCCTCTTCCTACTGCCTCACTAATGAGGATAACCCCCAGCATCTTCAGGATAGCGCCACTAATTGTTTTTCACATATCTGATAAAATTGACAATGCAACTGTGTGTATAAGGCAAGATTATTAATGTAATCATAATTCTTTTGGAGGGAGCTCTTACACTTTCTCTTTTAAATTCCCATCTGAGCCCAAACTTGGTTGCCCTCCCTTTGCTCACTTTGACTCCTTTCTCTTCAAAGAGGCAATACAGTTTCATAAGAAAGAGCACTGAGGTTGGCCAGAGCACCTCTTTATGTTCTAGTCTTAGGTCTGTAACCTATGTAAACAAAAGGGCACATGCCAGTCATGCTGGCCTTTGGTTTCTTCATCTTGTAAAATACAGGTGCCGGGCTAATGATCTGTATCCTCTCTAGCCCCCCAAATCTGTTATTCCTATAGTCTTCAGGAATCAGGGTTTTCGATTTCTCTTCCCAAGACTGTGGTTTATGGTTATGCAGATTTGGCCCTAACCTAGGATTTTTCAATCCTCTGCACAGAGAACTGCCTTTTGTAATTACACCCACCCAAAGGGGACACTAATTGTGCTAAGACCCTGTATATACCTCATTTAAATATAAATCTGGTTTCCTGCTTCCAGGAATTGTGTTTCCTCTCATACTTATTTTCTCCATTGTTCTGGGTATAATCATAACATTTTTCATTTCAAACTCTGAAAAAAATCTTCCCTGTTTGATCTCCTGGTTGCTTTCCCCTATATCACTTAAGTTACCGATCTTCACTTCACATATTGACTGGGAGAAAGATCCTAATTCTGAGATTTAACTAATGTGTTTATAATTTAAGATTCAGTAGTTACTGATGCTTAAAAGTAAATGTCTACAGTCTTAGTATACAAATAGAATACTTGTATCTATATGATGTTTTTAATTTTATGCTTTTTGTTCGTAGTGGAATAAAAGATAAAAATTTCATGCTGCACTATGAGGTAAGGTGAATTTTATCCCCAATATTTTATTATGAAAAATTTTCAGGCTATAGCAAATCCGAAAGAACTTAAGAACTATATACCCACTCACTACCTAGGTTCTACTATTAACATTTTATTATGCTGGTCTTATATATCTGTTAAAGTAGATTTGGGCATTGTTCTTTTATTGCATGCAGAAGAGAATTTAGAGATAAGTTACAGTTTTTAATCAATAACTTGATGTTCTGAATCATACATAAAAGTACACAGTTTTATTTTAGTCAAAAAAGTTGTCCCATTCACGTGTCAACAAAAGTGAGGCTTTTCAAATACTTCAAATGACAAATCACCTCCTCCCTTTAGTTCTTAAATGTTCATGTTTTTACTCATTTGGATTGACTTGATTTATAGCTAAATCCTAAGGGACTAGATATGACATAAACACTTTAATTTTAGTATTTGGAGCTTATATGCTGGGAGACTAGTTGTAAAAGTAGCAAGTCACTTCACTTTTGAGTGACCATTGGTGGCTGTCCTGAATGCCAACATCTCAGTTTTGTTGAACCTGCTATACTTGAGAACATCTCATGTAGACAGTAATTACTAGAGAATATCCAGAAACCTGGAGATTTTCACAGGTTTTGAGTCCCTTATATCCTGTTGTGGATATAATCAGATGCTACAGAAGGCAGAGAGCATATACTTTGTCCTGAGCTGCATAGCACATGGCAGTCTTTAAAAAGGGCAGCTGTGAAAAATGCAGCTCTAGCTTATTACGGAACAGAAATGAAGGAGGGGTAGTAAAAGGATATGGGCTGTATTGCTTTATCATTTCATTTTTTAAAAACATTTTATTGTAAAGTACAACACATATACTGAAATGATATAAAACAAAGGATGGCATAATGACTTTTTATAAGGCAGAGACTCTTGATAACCACCACCCAAATTAGAATAGAAATGTTCCTAGTCATCCCTGAAGCTCCTCCATGCTTTTCATCCTAGCCTCAACACTCTACTTTCCCTGAAAGTAAATACTATCTTAAATTTTATAGTAATTAACTGCCTTGCTTTTCTAGTATACATTCCTAGACACTAAGTCTTACCCATTTTTTAAAAATTTGACATTTCTGTAAATCTTTTAATCTATAGGTTTCACCTCCAATATGTTTTCTTTTCAATCTGTCTGTTAAACTCCCAGAGCCATTTGACTGTAGAGTTCCCTGCAATCTGGATGTTGCTGATTACACACTCATGATGGAATCCAACAAGTTTCTGTCTTTATAACTCCTGAAAATTGACTGCTAGATCCAGAGGCTTGATCAGAATTCATGTACCATTACTCCTTTTAAAAAATATTTTGTTGGGAGATCATTGGGTGGCTCAGCGGTTTAGTGCCTGCCTTCAGCCCAGGGTGTCATCCTGGAGTGCCGGGATCAAGTCTCACATCAGGAACGAGTCCCACATCAGGCTCCCTGCATGGAGCCTGCTTCTCTCTCTGCCTATGTCTGTCTGTCTGTCTGTCTGTCTGTATCTCTCTCTCTCTCTCTGTGTCTCTCATGAATAAATAAATAAAATCTTTAAAATAAATAATTTTGTTAAAGAAACTGGACTTCTAAATTTTATGGGGCATTTCCCAATATTTTAAATGATTGCAAATAATCATATTCCTTTGAGACACTATATTGGTCAAATAAAATAGTTTGCAACCTCTGACTAAAACCCTTACTGGAAAAGATCTGTTTCCTCAATGCACATTTCTTTTTATTTTTTATTTTTGCACATTTCTTTTTAAATCTGTATATATTTTTCTTGTAAAAATACAGTCTTTTATCATCATTAATAATTTAAACACTATAGAAATATTATGTTATAGATCCCCATAACCATTTACTTCCCACTCTGGTTCACATACACACTAGAAATAGCTACTTTTAGTAATTTGGTGTGTATTTCAGATAGCCAGACATTTTCTGTGTATACAAATGAACTTTAAAAAAAGTAGGATTCTATTTTGTAACTTCTTTTATTATTTTGGTACTATATCTTAGATATCTTTCCATGTCAGTTGTTTATGTATCTGTTTTTGTTTTTAAGTTTCCTCCTTATGCCACTAATGAAATTGGCAAAGTCACTGGTGTGAATAGAAGAGAACTTGGACATGGTGAGTATAAATTTATAGACTTACATGGTATTCTTACAAAGACTCAGTACATTTATGTTTATTATTTTCTATTCTAACTTAGGTGCTCTTGCTGAGAAAGCTTTGTATCCTGTTATCCCCAAGGATTTTCCTTTCACCGTAAGAGTAACATCTGAAGTCCTAGAGTCAAATGGTAAAATAAAGTTTTCCTCTAGTCAAGAAGACCAAAATTCCATTATATTCTTAACTTTTTATAACTAATGTTATATTATGCTTATTATCACAGTGCCCAAGTCCATGATATGTGCTAGTTAATCATATATTGTATAAATCTCTGTTCTTAGCTAATGAGGTTTTTTGAGCCCAATATAACAAGTATTTCTCTTCATGTATCTGTTATAACAGATCCAGTTGCGGTTATTTATTTATTTTTAGAAACAAACCATAGAGCAAGGCCAGCTTAGAGAGAGAAAGGGACAAAAGAGAGTGATCCATTAGGCAAGGGACAGCTATCATGTATCACAGACATAAGTAGATAGCATAGGGAGAGAGAGGCTGAGCTAAAAGATCATACTAAGTACTCGAGTACTTAAAATTAAGTACCCTAGTCAAGGCAAGGTATGGCCATTAGAGACAGAAAGCTCACAGAGATCTCAAAGATGTAGCAGACATCGATCAGGTAGTCATAGGTATTGAAAAAGAACAATAAAAAAAACATCTGAATTTAAACTAGAGATTTTCTGTTCTCTACCTGGTATGACTAGGCTGTAACTTAGGGTCCATGAGAGAGCCAGAATCTGTATCTTAAACTGCCTTCTGATTAGGCAACAAAAGAGGCATGGTGGTTTTGCTGGGAGGTTTCTTAGAATCTATAACACTGCTGTCCAGTAGAACTTTATGTGATGATGAAGTTATCTCTGTGCTATGCAGTTAAGGGACTGAATTTATTTCAATTAATTTAAGTTTAGTAGCTACATGTACATAATGAATGTAATGAGTGTCATACTGGACTGTGTAGTCCTGTAGTTTGTGGTTTAGCAGAGCTTGTCTTAATTGCTTTTAAAAAGAAAGAAGGAAAGAATACAAAATATTTATAAGGAAATAATAGTAACAATTTTCTACATTAAAAAAAGTCAGTATATTATTAAAGCAGGTATTTTTGCTTCTATAGGATCATCTTCAATGGCATCTGCATGTGGTGGAAGTTTAGCATTAATGGATGCAGGTAAAAGAATTATGTCTCAAAACTAATGCTTTAACTGTATTTGATTTTTTTTTAAGATTTTTATTTATTTATTCATAGAGACAGAGAGAGAGAGAGAGAGAGAGAGAGGCAGAGACACAGGCAGAGGGAGAAGCAGGCTCCACGCAGGGAGCCCGACGTAGGTCTCGATCCCGGGCCTCCAGGATCATATCCCAGGCTGCAGGCAGCGCTAAATCGCTGCGCCACCGGGGCTGCCCACTGTATTTGATTAATATAAAATACAAGATCTCTTTAAAATTGGATTTTGGTTAGACTTGGAGAAGTCAGATTACAAATTACCAAACCAGTTCAGAACAAGATAGTTAAAAACAAAGTACAGCTTCAACTGTACAGAGTATCTTTTTTTTTTTTTTTTTTTTTGTACAGAGTATCTACTAGAATTCTTATCTGTAGCAAAAAGGCAGAACTATTAACTTGCTTGGTGATCCAGTGAGCTTTCTCACCTTCCAAAAGGTAAAGAGATCTGCAGTTGATTCTAAACCAATGAAGTTTGGATCAGCAAGCAGAAGTATTTAGGACTCATAAAGGAAAGTAACCATGTAATCTTCCAGTCAGTGTATGCAAGCCATGAGAAGAACAATACCACCCATAGAAATGATACATAGAATTTTAGAAAGAAAGAGCATAAGAGGTTCAGGATAATCTCTCGGTTTAAAACACCAAAAGGGAAAAAGAGTCAACATAAGAGGTTCTGAAAATAATTTCTGTATCTCACCAATGATGCTGTCCAAGAAGAAAGAAAAAAAGAACCTAAAGATACTCAAGAGGCTTTGTAAGGAGCTCCCTCTAAATTCACACATTTGTAACACAGAAAACAGGTCATAGGTAAAAGCACCATATGTATGATATGGATGAAGAATTTGATTGAAGATAATTAGCTTTATAGAGACAGCTACATTTTATCTGGTTCTAAAGGTTGATTAGGATCAGGGCCTGTATTTAATGTGAAAGGAACAACATGTGCAAAGCAGTATTGTGTGTTTCTGAAATGTATTTTAAAAAATTAAGTAATGAATTGGGTCCAGACTTTAAAGGTCATTGTTGGGTTGCCTGGGTGGCTCAGCGGTTGAGCACCTGCCTTCGGCCCAGGGTGTAATCCTGGAGTTCTGGGATCAAGTCCCACATCGGACTCCCTGCATGGAGCCTACTTCTTCCTCTGCCTCTCTCTCTGTCTCTCATGAATAAAATAAATAAATAAATAAAGGTCATTGTTATGCTAAGGATTTTGAACTTGAAGGTAGTATTTTGCAACTCAATATTCTATGAACTGGATATTGTTCCTGCTGGATATTGATTATTGTATACCATGAAAAAAAATTCTGTTCTAAATTACATTTGAGCAGGGTTAGGTAGATTTATGTAATGTGAGTTAACACTGATGTGAATTCTCAGTCTTTAGGAACAGGATATGTACTATTTCCCAAACTTTTTTTTTTTTAAGATTTTCATTTATTCATTCATGAGAGACGTAGAGAGAAAGGCAGAGACATAAAGGGAGGCAGGGAGCCCAATTTGGGGCTCATTTCCAGGGGCCCGAGATCACACCCTGAACTGCTGAGCCACTCAGGCATCCCTCTCAAACATTTTTGACCATAGAACATGTATAAAAATTTCTTTGAAAGCAGATAGTGGGGAATTCAGGAGAATATGATGTAGAGGGATGGCTGACTTGAATCCGATTTTTTTTTTTTCTTTTTGGTAGTTTTTCCCAGCTTAGGTGATAGACCTAGAAGGATGAAGTGGGAGGAAATGGAAACTTGGGGGAGAGAATAAAATTGGGGAAACCAGATAGGAAGAATGTTGTCAGAGCAAGAAATAATGTGGACTTGGACCAAAGGAGTAGCAATGGATGTTTCAGTATTTAGGGGAAAGATCAACTTTCTAAAAAAATTTAAGGGATAAACTGTCAGATCTTTGTGACTTTATAAGAAATGAGGAAAGAAGTATTGATTCTGGCATGAGTATCTTAGTTTTACATTCAACCAAGATAAGAAAGGCAAAACGGAAGGGATTTATTGGATGTGATTACATTTTGAATATATGTGCATATATAAGGTGTTTGGGGGACATTTAGCTAGAAATACCAAATAGGCAGATTGGCTATACAAATCTAGGGCTTAGCAAACACAAATAGAAAGATTTTTAGGTCATCAACATTATTGGTTATGGTTAAAAATAATGGTGATAGTGAGATTGCTTAGAGAATATGAAATGAGATCCCCTGCCACACTCCTTTTTAACTGTAAGTTCCAAGTGATAAAAACTTAAATGTTTTGTAAAAAACTGAAACATGGAAGATTCTACCAAAATCTTAAATAGGAAAAAAAAATTTTTTTTCTTTTAAAGATTTTATTTATTTATTCATGAAAGACAGAAAGAGAGAGGCAGGGACATAGGTAGAGAGAGAAGCAGGCTCCATTCAGGAAGCCCCATGTGGGACTCGATCCTGAAACTCCAGGATCACACCCTGAGCCAAAGGCAGATGCTCAACCGCTGAGCCACCCAGGTGTCCCAGAAAAACATTTCTAAGCAAAATCCAGGAACCATGATTGCATATAAGTTAAAATTCTGTCAGGAAAATAAATCACAATAAACAAAGTCAACTGACTAGGAAATAATATATTTCCTTTAATAATCTATATTTATATTTAACAATGATATACTGCCCATATTGAAAGAGCTTTTATAAATCATTAAGAAAAAGACTAACTAAAGAAAAAAGAAAGAAAAGAAAAGAAAAAAGAAAAAGACTAACAACCAAGTAGGAAAATGGTTGAAGGCCATGAACAAGCAATTCACAGATAAAGAAATAGAAGGGGCACCTAGGTGGCTCAGTTGGTTAAGCATCCAACTTGATCGTAGCTTGGGTTGTGAGTCTAAGCCCTGAACTGGACTTCACATTTGGCTTAGACCCTACTTAAACAAATGAACAAATTGTTTACCAACATTAAAAATAGTTTAACCTCATTCATAAAAAATAAAAAATAATAAGCTACCATTTTTACCCTCTACATGAGCAAAGGTCCAAAGATTTGATAGGAATTAACAAAGTAGAACAGCAGGCACCCTCAAATACTGCTGTTAAAAAAATAAAATGCTATATTGTGAAGGCAGTTTGCAGATTTATAATAAATGTAAACCCACACACCCTGACTGAGTAATCTCACTTCTGTCCTGTGGTTTATAAATCCATGCAGGGAGTACTAAGCAGCCATTCAAAAGAATAAGGTGGAACTTTGTTGCATTATGTGTCAATATCTAGGGTATGTCAGTAAGTGAAAAAAAGCAAGGTGCAGAATAGTGGTGCATTCACTATGCTTCCATAAGTAAAGAAAATAAAAGATTACACTTTGACCTGTTTAGAATTGTTTTAAGAGGCTTTTATCACATGCTTAACAAGAAATGAGGTAGTCAGATGACCTTTCCAGCTTAGTTCTGACTGTCAAATTTAAAACACCATCTACTTACATTAAAATAAATATCAGAATGATAAATATGTGTTAGGCTGATGTACACATTACATACAAGCTCTTTTTCTCAATTATAGGAGTTCCAATTTCATCTGCTGTCGCAGGTGTAGCAATAGGATTGGTCACCAAAAACAATCCCGACAAGGGTGAAATAGAAGATTATCGTTTGCTGACAGATATTCTGGCAAGTATATCCATGTCTTCAAATATTCAATGGTGAAGATGATACATATTTTATAAGCATTGTACATATTTTATAAGCATTGTATGCCTAGAATAATAATAGTACTTGGAAATAGAGGTCCTTGTTCTTTCTTTCCTCCTCTGCATATTAATATGCTTTGGATTTTATAGGATATGAGTATAAAATATATGTTACAGTATAAATATCCATAATAGCTCACTTTAGGGTGATTGTAAATGAAATAGCATTTTATCGGGTACCAACATGATCTTAAAGTCAGTTTTTTTTTTTTTTTCTTAAAGATTTTATTTATTCATGAGAGAAACAGAGAGAGAGGGAGAGGCAGGCTCCCTGTGGGGAGCTTGATGCAGGACTCCATTCCAGGACCTGGGGATCACACCCTGAGCCGAAGGCAAATGCTCAACCACTGAGCCACCCAGGGGTCCTCAAGTGACTTTTCTGATGAAACAGTTCTAACTTTATTAAAAAGACTCAAATTAGAAGCAGTAGTAATGTAGAAGATACTTTGTATTTAGTCTTAGAGGCCATGGTTTACTTCTACAGCTGTTTTTAAAAATTCCTGTATAGTGACTGGGTAAATTTTGTTTTTGTTTAAGACTATATCGTAATTTCTTAAATTCCTTCAGGGAATTGAAGATTATAATGGTGACATGGATTTCAAAATAGCTGGCACCAGTAAGGGAATAACTGCACTACAGGTATTTTAAAACCTATTTTGTTTCACTTTTATAATATTTAAATAATGTCATGAATTAATATTTATAAATATATATATATATTTTTTGCTTTTCTACATTAGGCTGATATTAAGTTACCTGGAATACCAATAAAAATTGTAATGGAGGCCATTCAACAAGCCTCAGGTAAGCTAAGCCAGTGTGCCTGATTCTCTTTCCATCATTGTGTTATTTGCTAATGGCAACTATAATTCCCATTAGGCATACTATTAAAAATGGGCTTTTTATGATTTTTAATAATAAAATGTGATCTCTGATCACATTTATTTTCTACACAGTTGACCTTTGAACAATGTGTGTTCAAACTGCACAGGTCCACATTATATGTGGATTTTTTTTTTTAGAGTTGACAGCAAAAACATTTATTTACAACAGCAGAGCATTTATTTACTACTCCCCATCCCACCAGAGCAACTGAAGGCAGATGGCACAGATGTTATGCCCTCTGCACTCTGAGTATCCTGAGAGGCCTGCTGAGACCATCAGCAGCCCCTGGGGGGTGACCATGACTGGGCAGGGCTGTAGTCTGCTGAGAGAGTGGTCCTGTTGAGCATCCACAGAAGTCTGGGCTGAAGTGAAAGCACATGTCCAGAGGGCAGGGACAGCACTGAGTGGGAAGTCCTTGCACTAAGTCCTCTGTGCCTCTGGGGTTAGGGAGGGACCTACTCCACACCATGGCACCTTGACCTTGAGGCCTTCTGGAGACCAGCACAATCACATGTAGCCGTAGGTGACAGTGTATGGCCATGGGCCAGTGGTACATGTTCAGGCAGATGCAGCTGTACTGTGCCTTCATGCAACTCTTGTTGCACACAGGCCACTCAGGGGTTGCCACTGCTGAGCCTAACCCACCAGGCTGTGGAACTCTGCCATCCCAGAGCCAGCCCCATATCCCAGCTAGGCTGGCTAGCATGCCTATGCACAAATATTTTTCAAAAAACATACATAAAAAATATATATATATATACACATAAAGCACTGTAAGTATGTTTACTGTTCCTTATGGTTTTCTTAAGTTTCTTTTTTCTAGTTTACTTTATTGTAAAAATACAGCATATAATAGATCTACAAAATGAGTTACTAAACTGTTTCTTTTTTTTTTTTTTTTAAAGATTTTATTTATTCATGAGAGAGAGAGAGAGAGAGAGAGGCACAGACACAGGCAGTTGGAGAAGCAGGCTCCATGCAGGGAGCCCTACGCGGGACTCGATCCCGGGTCTCCAGGATCACGCCCTGGGCTGAAGGCGGCGCTAAACCGCTGAGCCACCCCGGGCTGCCCGTACTTAACTGTTTCTAGTCAACAGTAGGCTATTAGTAGTTAAGTTTTGGGGGATCAAAAGTTGTACATGAATTTTCAAAGCCGGGGTGGACATCCCTAATCTCTAGTTGTTCAAGGATCAACTATAGTTAGAATTTTTATTATGTTTTTATCTTTCATAGTGGCAAAGAGGGAGATACTACAGATTATGAACAAAACTATTTCAAAACCTCGAGCATCTAGAAAAGAAAATGGACCTGTTGTGGGTAATGTATTAAAATTATTTATTCCATGACAAGGTAAACATTAATATATAAAGATATATAATTAAATTTTCTTTAACTCCATACACAAAACAAAAATATTTTAACTTGTTTCTATAGTTTAAATACTTTAAATTTGGAGAGATATTTTTAGACCTTAGAACTTTCAGAAAGTTAAGTAACTATTTTTCTATTTCCCATGAAGTATTTTTACATGTGTCTAAGCGAAAAAAAAGTTTCTCTGATCAAGATAATGTTTTAAGTTTATATATGTTATTGCATTATTTATAATTTTGTCTGTACTGCATTTCAGAAACTATTCAGGTTCCATTATCAAAACGAGCAAAATTTGTTGGACCGGGTGGATATCATTTAAAAAAGCTCCAGGCTGAAACAGGTAAGAGCTGTATGAAGTTTGGGGATTGTGTTTTATTATTTTTATTTTTATTTTTCTTAGAGTGGGAGGGAGAAGGGAAGAAGAGGAGAGAGAATCTTAAGCAGGCTTCATGCCCAGCCCAGCATGGAGCCCACCTTGAGGGCTCCATCTCAATCCTAAAATCATGATCTGAGTTGAAATCAATAGTCAGGCACTTACCTGACTGAGCCACCCAGGAGCCCCAAGCTTGAGGGTTTTAATGGTAGGCCATCTAGGTTGCCATTTCAGCTCTATTGTGTTGCTCCAAAAATATGTTTGAGAAATTAATAAGAGAAAAGAATGTAACACTGGCATGTCTTTACTGTAGGTTTTTCTGTATGCCTCTTAATAAATCAGCATTCTTAACTATACTCAAAGAAGATGACCTAGAATTAATCAATTTCTTTGCAACATTTTAAAATTGAAGATTTAGAAAAATGTTTATTATTTTTTCACTTTAAAGGATTTTGCTGTCATTTTCTTTTCTGCTGTTTTTCACTTATTTAGACTCTTGTATTTAAAGAGTATGTATAGAAATAGTATGCATTGTTTTTTCTGGAGGCAGTATTTGAGTTACCTAGTACTTACCAGCTTTGAGGTTATTGAAGGAAGATGAGAAGCAGAGTTACCTTACCTAGCTCTTTAGATTGAGAAACCAACATGATTTCATCCCTCATCCATCTGTGCACCACTCTAAAAAGTAACAGAAAGAAGAAAAGGTGAGGAAAAGGTTCTAGTAGAGTTTCTACTCATAATTAAGAAATCAAAACTAAACCTTCCAAAATGAGAACTTATATATGCTTTCTCTTAAACTGTGAGCTCCAAGAGCACAAAGACAATGACTCATTGTTGTTTCCCTAGGACCTAGTGCAATGTCAGATACATAGCAGGTGTGCAGTGTGTATTTGTTGATGAATGAATCTCTTCATTCCCAAAGCAGTGACTAAATATAATACAACCCTGTCTAGCTACTTAACAGGTCAAGCCCCTGCTCTCACATCTACTTCTAAGACTACATTGGAGTGAGCAAGTTAACTTTAATATGTTAAATTATCTTTTTAAAAGGAGTAACTGTTAGTCAGGTGGATGAAGAAACATTTTCTGTATTTGCACCAACACCCAGTGCTATGCACGAAGCAAGAGACTTCATTACTGAACTGTGCAAAGATGATGTAAGTATAGATCTTATAATAGTTACTTTTCCCCACATTTTGTTGTTTATACACTTATGGTTTATTTTGCACTTACAGCAAGAGCAGCAACTAGAATTTGGAGCAGTGTATACCGCCACAATAACTGAAATCAGGTAATATCAACTAAGGCTATGCTGATTTTTTAAAAAATTTTATTTATTTATTCATGAGAGACACAGAGGGAGAGAGAGGATGAGACACAGGCAGAGGGAGAAGCAGGCTCCATGCATGGAGCCCAATGCGGAACTCGATCTCAGACCCCCAGGATCGTGAACTGAGCTGAACGCAGATGCTTAACCACTGAGCCACCCAAGTGCCCCTGGAATAAGGTTTAATATCACAGGTGAAAAACTAAGAAACGGTGGCTTATTTTAGTAGACTAGTGAAAAGAAGGAAGACAAATTTTTTAATGAAATAAGTATGCTATTTTTATTCCAACCCCCTTCCTTAAATCATTGCTTAATAGGTTTATGATTAATCTACACTACTTTAAAATATTTAATGTTGCTTCTCTGTCTCCTCCCAGCACATGCTCTCTTGCTAGCTCTCTCTCAAATAAATAAATAAATAAATAAATAAAATCTTTTTTAAAAGGTGGGGAGGTGCCTGGGTGGCTCATTTGGTTGAGTGACTGCCTTTGGCTCAGGTCGTGACCCCAGAATCCTGGGATCAAGCTCTCTACTCAGCAGAAGAGTCTTCTCCCACTCCCTCCCCTGCTTATGCTCTCCTTCTGTCTTCTCTTTCACTCACTCTCAAATAAATAAATAAAATATTTTTAAAAAATAAATACAGGGTGTGTGTGTGTGTGTGTGTGTGTGTGTGTGTATTCAGTTGAAAAATAAGAATCTCTTTTAGATAATCCTACTTACGATTTTGTGTATGTTTACTTTGCTCTCCAGTGAGTACATAATCAGTTTGATTAGCAGTAGATACACAGATACATATGTTTTAACCAGGCTTATTTCCTTTTCAGAGACACTGGAGTAATGGTTAAACTATATCCAAATATGACTGCAGTACTACTACATAACACACAACTTGATCAACGAAAGGTAAAAAAAAATTGATAATTTTTAAAACTGCCTTAAAATAATCATAGTGAAATTACCTGGGTTGGTAAGGATTGTCCACTTTGTCCACTACTAGCCTAAATACAGAAAACTAAAAATGACAGGGATGTTGCTGACAAAAATGTTTTTATAGTTTAACACATTTATGTTCGTCCTTGTATGATGGAATAGAAACACTCTTGAGTATTACATCTAGAGTTAATGTATAACGGTTACTTTTTAAAAATACCTAGCTCTACCCCTGTCTTTCCAATTTTCTTGGCCAAGCATGGCAAAATAAAACTAAAAATATGAAACTATGCAAGAACACTATGGGGGTAAAGGGATAATAGGAGTGTTTGGTTTACCAAATATTGAAATATAAAGCTATACAGAATAAAACAGTGTATTACTGACCTAGAATTAGACAAGTTATACAACAAAAAATTAGAGACCAGAAATCATCCAGTTATATATATATATGAGAATATAATACATACCAAAGTTGCATTTTCAGTCTGAAGAAATAGATTATTCATCAATACATTGTACTGGAATAGCTGGTTTTCATAAAGCAGGATGCCTACCCTACTTTATTATTTATTTATTTATTTGAAGTTTTTTTATTTATTTATTCATGAGAGACACAGAGAGAGAGAGAGAGAGAGGCAGAAACATAGGCAGAGGGAGAAGCAGGATCCTCCTAAGGAGCCTGATGTGGGACTCAGTCCCTGGACCCTGGGATCACGACCAGAGCCAAAGGCAGATGCTCAAGAACTGAGCCACCCAGGCACTCCCAAGTTTCTTTTCTTTTCTTTTCTTTTCTTTTCTTTCTTTTCTTTTCTTTTCTTTTCTTTCTTTTCTTTCTTTTCTCTTCTCTTCTCTTCTCTTCTCTTCTCTTCTCTTCTCTTCTTTTCCTTTCTTTTTCTTTCTTTTTTCTTTTCTTTATCTATCTATCTATCTATCTATTTTTTATTCTAAAGATTTATTTAGTCAGAGAGAGCGAGAGAGAGGCAGAGACACGGGCAGAGGGAGAAGCAAGGTCCATGCAGGGAGCCCGAAGTGGGACTCGATCCCAGGTCTCCAGGATCACACCCTGGGCTGCAGGCGGCACCAAACCGCTGCACCACCAGGGCTGCCCTCAAGTTTCTATTTATTTTAAAAAGACTTATTTTAGAGAAAGAGAGTGTGAACACAGGAGGGGGGACCGGTGGAGACAGAAAGGATGTCAAACAGACTCCCTGCTGAGTGTGGAGCCCCATGTGGTACTTGATCTCAAGACCCCAAGATCATTACCTGAGCTGAAATCAAGAGTCAGATGCTTAACTGATTGAGTTACCCAGGTGTCCCTGACATTTTTTAAAAAGTATATGGCAAAATTATAAGGTTGAAAGACAAGTAGCAACTTAAGGGAAAGAAATGTATATAACATATGAGAGAGGCTCCACATGCAAAGGGCTTGTATGGATCAGTAAGAAAGGTCAATATCAAAGCAATTTTTCTTACTAAAGATTTATTTATTTTTAAATTTTAGACAGAGAAAGAATGTGCATGAGCAGGGGGAGGGAGGTAGAAAGGGAGAGAATCTCTAGCAGACTCCACGCTACGTGCAGAGTACAGCACAGGGCTTGATCATGGCCTGACTGAAATCAAGAGTTATATACTTAACTGACAGAGTCTCCGAGGCACCTCAACAGCATTGTTTTAAATGCAAATAAAACTAAGTTAAAATTTTCAACTTTCAGATACTTAAAATTTTCTAATGTGGGTAACAATATGGAAAATAGACATTCTCCTGTACTTGAGATACTGTTGATAGGTAAATTGGGACAAACTTTTTAGAGAGTGTTTGGTAAATTGAGTACCTTTGGCCCTAGAAGTTCAACATTAGGACTTTGTTCTTAGAGGATAATTTGAGTAAATGAATACATAATCATTGCAACACTACAGTTTCCTACAGAAAGGTTGAAAAAATAGTACACTGAACACCCATATATATACCTTACATCTAAATTCAGTAATTATTAACATTTGCAATACTGGAATTTAAGGGGCTCCTGGGTGGCTCAGTCAGTTAAGCATCTGCCTTCAGCTCAGGTCATGATCTCAGTTCCTGCGAACAAGCCCCTTTTGGGCTCTTGGCTCAGCAGGGAGTCTTCTTCCTCTTCTTCTGTGGCCTCTCTCACTTGCTTTTTCTCTCCTAATAAATAAAATCTTATGATGAACACTCAACTCTACTGTTTGATTTATTGATATAAAAGGATGTCCTCAAAAAATAAATAAATAAATAAGTAAATAAGTAAATAAATAAAAGGATGTCCTCAACTTATTATTGAATGAAAAATGAACATATTCTAAAACAACAAGCTCTGTAAGGTCCATTTTAACAAACTCAGTACACACTAAGTAGGATACTTGTTAGAGTATACGCCGTAGTTATCTAAAAAGTAGAGAGGTTTTGGAAGATTGTTGCTATCATCTGAATACTTACATAAGTCTTGGTAATCAACAGATTTTATAATCAGATGTTCCCACTTAAAAAAAAAAAAAGGTGAGCAGCCTAGGGGGCTCAGCGGTTTAGCACCACCTTCAGCCCAGGGCGTGATCCTGGAGACCTGGGATCAAGTCCTGCATTGGGCTCCCTGCATGGAGCCTGCTTCTCCCTCTGCCTGTGTCTCTGCTTCTCTCTCTCTCTCTCTCTGTCTCTCATGAATAAATAATTTTTTTTAAAGTGTTCTACTATGGATATTAAGAAATTATGCCCAGCAACTAATAAATGAGTATGTTCTCTTTCAGATTAAACATCCCACTGCCCTAGGATTAGAAGTTGGCCAAGAAATTCAGGTACTTGTATTCAACTTTTTAAAGCTGTAAATTGTACTCGAAGTTTCCTTTTTTTTTTTTCCAGAAAGCTAAAAGAATCAAATCAACACTTGTGATTTATATTATTTATGTTCTGTACCTTTTTAACTTTAGGTTTGCTCTTAAATAGACTAAGGATTTAAGATGTAATTCTTTCCCTTAGGGAGCTTATAGTTTAGTTAGAACAGTAGTCCCCTTTAGAGCTTTTAAAAATACATGAGGTCAGTGATACCTATGCAGTGTTTTACAGGACAGGAAAACTCTGAAAATTTAACTCGGTTGAAGGCCTTGAATGTCATATTTGAGACTTTAATTGCTTCCTTACAACTAAAAATTTTTGAGTTTGATGAAAGTCATCACATTTGACCTTGTGGATAAAGGAAATCATTATCGGTCTGATGTAGTTTGGTTTTTGTTTGTCCATGCCACATTTTGTTCCAGCTATACCTATTACCCACAACCTGAGTAACCAAGGCTTCTAGTTTATTCCCAATTTGTAATCCCATTGTTCAAGTAGCCCCGAGGGAAAAATAAGAACTAAGACATATTATCTGTATAAAAATGTGTTTTTACATCAGAAGGGACTGTAACATTGTCACATTCCTAAAGTCAAGCCAAATAATCTCAACTGTGATAGTCCTTTGAGGAATAGTGTGAATGACATGACCATATCCTGTATAGTTTATAGCATCATTAGCCTCAGAAAGCTCTTGCTTAGAATCACTCACCATGGCTTTCACTGTTTCACTGTTCTTCCAATATAGGGACCTGGCCTAGAGAAAATAAGGCACAGTTAAGTCTAACAGATTTTCATAGGGCAAATAATTGCTTGTCTTTTTAATAATGGCTATTGAACCAAATTATATTAGCATATACCTCTATTTAGCACTAAGCTATGCTTTCAGCAAAGTAGAAACATTAATCATTGTCTTTTTTGTGTCAGGTAAATTTAAAAATCTTCTAATTTGGATGTCAATCACAATACTGTAACTTTAAAAGTAAATTGGCTTCTATAATACAGGTGAAATACTTTGGACGTGATCCGGCTGATGGAAGAATGAGGCTTTCTCGTAAAGTCCTGCAGTCTCCAGCTACAACTGTTGTCAAAACTCTAAATGACAGAAGCAGTATTGTAATGGGAGAATCTATTTCACAGTCATCATCTAATTCCACCCAGTGATTTTTTTTTTTTTAAGGAGAATTCTAGAGTGATATCCTGTAGAGCAAAATTTCAGCAGTGTCTTCTAATGTGTAGATTTATACATAGTATAAATATATTCTAATGACTTGTATGAAATTGTTCATTTTATGTGGTCTATTTTTTATTTCAAGAGTTACCTATATTCTTATTTTTATTTACATTATAAATCAATAAATATTATTAAAACTATAAACCATTTATATATCTAAAAAGATTGCCCTTTAGTGCCTATAATTCTGAAATCGCTTAAAACCTTAGAAAAAATAGATCACATTTGCTACTGCAATGGATCTGTGCCTATCTTCTTTTTCTTCTTTGTATATTGTGACAGTTTAGTCATCTAATGGCTCACCTCTGTACAAGAGCTGTATTTGCCTACTTATGTTAAAGTAGGCTCCATGCCCAGTGTAGAGCCCAGTGCAGGGCTCGAACTCATGACTCCAAGATGAAGGGTTGGACACTTAATCGACTGAGCCACCCAGGTACCCCAGAACTTATGTTTTAAACGGAAGGCAAGTGAGAATTAAAGATTTTTGTCACTATTAGAGAAAAATCAAATGTACAAAGCATATAGTTTATATTTAATGTCATTTTATTATTTTTTTAAAGATTTTATTTGAGAGGAAAGCGCACAAGCAGGGGGTGTGTCAGGGAGAGGGAGAGGCAGAAGCAGGCTCCTTGTGGAGCAGGGAGCCCCATGCTAGGCTGGATCCCAGGACCTTGGGATCATGACCTGAGCTGAAGGCAGACGTTTAACCAATTGAGCCACCCAGGCACCCCGAGTTTACTATTTTCTTTTTTCCAAGGGACCCAGTTACTACTAGGAGAAAAATGAGGCTAGTTCTTAAATTCTAGAGACCATGGTTCCACAAAGTGACAATAAAGTCCACTAACCACCAAAAAGATTCTATTTCCACTTAAACCAAGATCTTATTCTTTAGATCTGAGACTTTTATTTTTGTCTTCATTCACATCTTGGTAGTTTTTCCTGCTCTCCATGAAGTACTTCCAAAAGTGCAATTAAATGCTAAAAACACTAAAATGACTAAAACTGAAGTGCCCATCTCTATTAGTGCAATGTGGGTACTTACAAGACTTTTTTCTTCATATTTTGTTACTGACACTCCCCTGTCCATAAATTATGGATTTTTGGGTTTTTAAAAACTTTTTACTTATTCATGAGAGACCAGAGAGAGAGGCAGAGACACGGGCAGAGGGAGAAGCAGGCTAGATGCAGGGAGCCCGATGTGGGACTCGATCCTGGGTCTCCAGGGTCACACCCTGAGCTGAAGGCAGCACTAAAACCATTGAGCCACCCGGGCTGCCCAATTATGGTTTCTATACATTTTTTCTTTTCTTACAGAACATCTTCTAGATCTAAAGATAATACTATAAATATATCAGTATCTTTCTTAGTTCAGTTCTGCCAAGCATAATATTCATTAGTTCAACACTTATACATCAGTAAAGAAATACATCAGTAAACAAAACATCAAGTTCCATTGCTCACATTCTAGTGGACGGAAACTAACGAGTTTTTTTTTTTTTTAAGATTTATTCACAAGAGAGAGGGCAGAGATATAGGCAGAGGGAGGAGAAGCAGGCTCCATGCGGGGACTCTGATGTGGGATTTGATCCCAGGACTCCAGGATCACGCCCTGAGCCGAAAGGCTGTCGCTCAACTACTGAGCCAGCCAGGCGTCCTGTAAACTAACCGTTAAGAAGTATATAGCATGGTGGTAGTAGGTTTTTTAAAGAAAAACAACTGAGTAAATGGATAAAGTGATCAAGAAAAGGTACTAATTTAGGTAAAATGGCCCAGAATGGCCTAAGCAGGTAACATTTGAACAAACACCTCAATGAAATGGAGGAAGATATGCAACTACTCTGGAAGAATTCCAAATGAAGGCACGGACAACTTCATATTCATTTGGTATTGTAGGTTTAGAATATGGAGCAGCTTGTTCATTTTATAAATCAATTTAACAGTCTTTTACTCCTTAATCCTTTGCCTTTTCTTCCCTAGAATTAGCAAATTTTATTAAAATACAAGAGAAGGCTAGTGCAAGGTGATATTTTCAAAGCACTTAATCAGTAAGAGTATGCCTGATTACTTGCAAAAAAGTAGACAATGAGATCATGTTAAAGTTCAAAGGCCTTTTTATAAAATTTATCACAGGGCCATGAATTTATTTTACAGAAGCCAAGTCACACTTCCTGTGCATCATTATGAACTAAAGGTGGTTCTCTCTATATACTTTGCTTTGGAGTTTCCTGGCCTCTCATTTGTACTTTATACACAATAGCTTATTTCTATATACAAATATTAATGTGATGTATCCTATTGATTGATTTGCAGATGCTTACCATACTTGCCTCCCAGAAATAAATCACACCTTGATCACAGTATATGATTCTTTTAATGTACTGTCGAATTCGGTTTGGTAATATTTGTTGAGGACTTTTGCATCTATATTCATCAGGGTTATTGGCCTGGACTGTAATTTTCTTCTCTGGGATGTTCTTGTCTGAGAAGGATAAGTATTACATCTTTGAATGTTTGGTAGAAGTATTACATCTTTGAATGTTTGGTAGAATTCACCAGTAAAGCTATTTGGTGAATAAGACTTTTGTTTATTGGGAGGTTTTTGATTACTCACTCAGTCTCCTTGCGAGCAACTAGTTTATTCTGATTTTCTATTTCCTTAAGATTCAGTCTTGGAATATTGTACATTTCTAGGAATTTTTCCATTTCTTCCATATTGTCCAGTTTGTTGGCATATAATTGTTTGTAGTGGTCTGTTCTGATCTTTTGTATTTCTATAGTATCAGTTGTAATTTCTTTCATTTTTTTATTTTATTTGAGCCCTGGGATGAGTAGGTCTGTGCATGGGTCTTTAAGAGTGGATTTTCCATTCCCTAAAGCCTTATGGTTGTAAGTCCTGTTAGTTTTCAAGGCCAGGGGCTTTGGGGGCTCATCTCTCTGATGCATTTCCCAAGGGCTGGAGTGCCTGGTATGGAGCACAAACCCCTCATTCCTTGGGGACAAAACCCTGTATTACAAGATCCCTCCCAATTTTTGGTCTCTGTGCCTGATGGGGGCAGGGGAAAGGTTCTTGAAAGACCATGTATTTAATGCCTCTCCTACCCATCTCAGTGTGGCCCTTTTATTCTTTGTTGTAGAGGTGCCATTCAGCTAGCTTTCAGGTTCTTTTCAGAGAGAATTATTTCATATGTAGCTATAGATTTGTTGTGTTCATGGGAGGAGGTGAGTTTAGGATTCTTATATGTTGCCATCTTGAACTTCCTCCTGATAAACTGTCTTATTAATACAATACTGACAACAGCTATTAGGATCAAGTAGATCTGTGGGAATGCAAAGATGGTAAGAAATAAGAACTTAATTCATTATAAAGATTACAAGAGAAAAACTATTATCGCCAGATCAGAAGAGGCCATTTATAATTCCCAAGAGAGTTTAAAATACTAGGAAATATCCTTAACTCCATAAGTGGTATCTATCAGAAATTAAGAACTTGTATACAATACTGGGGACATTGCCATTAAAGTCAGGAAAGAAATAAGAATCACCACTGTTACTCTCATCAGTGTTCTCGGGTCCTAACTAACATAATAAGATTAAAAAGAGGTTGAGGAGAAGAACAAAAACATGCAGGTGATCTTCTAAAAAACACTTTCAACGTTACAAAATAATTGGTTAGAACTAATAAGTGAGCAATAACCATACAGGTATGCCAAAATAAATAGGTATCTTCTCCAGGAGTCAAAAGTTGCCATGGTGTAAGCTCATTTCCACTCTTACTTTTTCCAGACTTCCAAGAGCTATCTTAGCAGTAAGTCTTCTGTTCCAAAGGTATCCAAAATCAATGAAATCTTTACCAATCTTAACCTCCAGCCCCCTTGATTAAGGACACTCAAAGTCCAATCCCAAGTGTACCTCTCTGGCTCCTTGGTGTAGTATATGCTAGATTATTATTTCAGTTCCTTCAGTGTATAATCTTTTTCCTCCCTAGGCCCAGCAGTCCCTAGGTGGGTTATGCTGAGATTTAGCCATAACTACCATAGCCTCTCAGCTAGGATAAGATATGAGAACAACTAAGTCTTTCTACAAGGGGAGAGAGTTGTTATCTCTTGTAGCAAGTATGAGCCACTTCTGCAATCCCTGAGAGTCCAGGGGTAACTGCAGAACCGGTAACCCCCACCCCATACTTCAAGCTTCAAGATTACCCAGTCAGGACACTAACTGCATAGCAAATCCACCCCCCCCACCCCCCACCCCCAACAAGCTGAGCATTCAAATATCTTTAGAGCTCTGTAACTCTGACAAATCCCATGTCTGTTCTTCCACTGCAGGAAATAAGGGCCTTTTTGTGAAGACCAAAGAGGACTCCTAACTCCCAAACTTAGCTTTAACTGTGTATTAAGTGCCCTCAACTCAATATCCCTCTGCAAGCCAGTAGTACAACTTAATTGGCCAGCTCTGCTGTCTTTGTAGGCATTGTTTTCCCCATATTTTTCAAATGCCTGAATCACTGCATAGACCATAGCATTCCCTCTTATGGCATGTCTTCCTAGGTCACTACTGGTCAAATCAGTAGTCAAGTGACTACCTTGTGCCAAAGACTGAGTAAACTATTCCCCAAGCCCCATCTTACTGCCTGATTTCTTAGACCACTCCCGTATCACCTGTTAGTTCTGGCCTTCAAAGACACATATGACAAGAAAAATACTGGAGGAAACACCTTGTTAAGGATAAAATAGGCTCAGGAATTGACAGGGAGAGCTTATAGACCATAGCACAAGTTTGACCTCTGTAAAAGAGGGAAGGTAAGGAAATACTGGGTGCAAAGAGCTTCAGACTATAATGTAGCTCCAAGAAAGTCTCATCCAGCCTGCTAAGAAGTTCCCCATGCCAAAGTTGCCCGCTAAAGGAGTTCTGCCTGCATAGTAAAGGGCAAGTATAGTACCTGTGCTGAGCTCAGTTACTGGCTGGGAGCAGCTTGAGATCTTTATGGTCTCAGCTCAAATGCAATGGTGGATCCAAAAGGGTGGCAATTGGCTATCAGTCAAGTATGTTCCCCAGACTAGGTCTCTTGAAGGCAATCTAAATGGTGCACGGATATGGCCACCACATCAAGCAAACACCAAAACAAATAATAAACTATAGCAATTAAAACTGTCACACTACAGTTGACCAACTAAAAACAGAGTAGTGTTCAGGCTCAAATCCACACACATGTATGGATATTGACAAGTGGCTCTCCATTTGGAGGAGAAATTTTATTTATTTTAAAGATTTTATTTACTCATGAGAGACACAGAGAGAGAGAGGCAGAGACACCGGCAGAGGGAGAAGCAGGCTTCATGCAGGAAGCCCGACATGGGACTCGATCCCAGGTCTCCAGGATCATGCCCTGGACTGAAGGCAGCGCTAAACCGCTGAGCCACCTGGGCTGCCCCGGAGGAAACTTTAAATGGGCATCCTACTTCACATATACAAAAAATTCCAAGGGGACTACAGAACTAAACATTAAAAAAAAAAAAAAACCATAAAAACATGTTAGAATACCTTTGTCAAAAATGAAAAATTAATCACACAGAATATAACTTTAAGTACAGAGCCGAAAAGGCAAACAAAAGAGACAACAGCAGATGAAATTTTAACAAATGTCATTTGCATGGCAAGCAGCTGGTAGGTAAAGCAGTAGTGGACCTTAGCAGGTAACAGGAAGTTACAATCTAAATGGCCACAGAGGTGATCAGAGAGGAAGAGAACTAATTATCTCCACAACGAATCAGAAAGGATCAGGGATGAGAATCTGAGGACAGGGTCAAAGTCTATACAAAGAGGGGCTACATACCTTTGTCCCCTTTGCAGACCCACATAACCAAAGAACTACCACCTCCCTCCACACACGCTCATGCTCATATAAACCCTTTGAACACTGTTGCCCCCGCCACCTCAGGAAACATTTATTTTATGAAATAAGAGAGACTTGGAGACACTAGGTACAGTAGTGGGAGACTGGGACAGCAGTGTTAAAAGGAGGGATTAAGTGAAAGCTTAAATACTAACCAAATGGACCTCTTGCCTTCTTCCTCTGCCTTTACTCTCTCCGGGTATGAGGTACCTGAGGAACTACACTTACCCAGAGAAAAGACTTCTAAAAACATTTGGTAAGGTGAATGTGAGGGGCTATGGTTGAAAAAGAAAATCACCCCCAGGGAAAATCACTCCAACAGTCCATAGCCTCACTCTTGAGAGTAGACAGCTAGGGTTTGGGTAGAGGCCAAACCATGAAGAGCTTTGCATACCATCCTAAAGAACCTTACTCTACAAGAAATCAGAAACTTGAAAGATACAAAAACAATTTAATATCAGATTGGTTTCACAAATATTCAGTAGTGTGTCAACACCTGATTACTTAGAAATAGAGATACCAATCTGGAGCTTTCAAAGATGTAATTTCATCTCAGTTGATTCGATAGGGTAGTTATTAAATTACCTGTTAGGGAGAATGTCCAATTGAGTAGTAAACTTCTAGATGAAACTTCAATCTTTCAACAGTTATTGAGTATTTGCTATATTCCATACCCTCTTGCTAGGCCCTAGAGATAAAATGATGAGAAAAAAAACATAGTTCTCTGAACTCACAGAAATTTGTCATCTAGATGTGGAGACAGTTATTAATCAGAAATCATAGAAATAAACCCAAAGCTATAAAGATGACAAATGCTAAGTGGAAGGATGCATGGTGCTGTGTGTAGCAAAAGATTAAGTGGATACTCTGGTTGTCTTCCTACATCCGTTTTACCCATATCCTATGGTATAATATCCATGGATTTGGGTGGAATTAACCCTAAGCTCCAATGACAGGCCCCCTGACTTACCTCAGCCATTCAGTGCTTGACATTCCCCAAACCTTAGATCTTTAGGTTCACAATGCAACTGGGAATACGTGAAGAAAAAACAAATGCTTTTTTGCTGTGAATGAAGAACTGGAAACTTAGGAGCTCTTGGCCACTATCTTAAGATACAAAAGGAGCCAGCGATGGGATGGCTGGGTAGCTCAGTGGTTGAGTGTCTACCTTTGGCTCAAGTCGTGATCCCAGGGTCCTGGGATCAAGTCCCACATCTGGCTCCCACGTGGAGCTTGCCTCTCCCTCCCTCTATGTCTCTGCCTCTTTCTCTGTGTCTCTCATGAATAAATAAGTAAAAATCTTTAAAAGCAAAACAAAACAAAAAACCAAGAGGAGCCAGCCTCAGTATGAATTTGAGAGCAAAATACAGAATTGAAAGGCAGAAGGAAATAGAGTTCTCACTGATACTGTTGAGCCAATCAAACCTACATGAGGTTCCCCTTTATCTCTAGATTTTCCTTCTTATGAGCCAATGAATTCTCTTATCATTTAAACCACTTTGAATTGAGTGTTTTGGTACTTGTAACATTCCAAGGAGATAGTATTATCTGGTCAGGAGAGTCAGAAGAGTCCCTTATGAAAGTGATTAACTGTGGCAACATCTGAAGAATAAAGCAAGAGTTGCCATAATATGACTGGGAAGGAACAGACACACACTGTCTTTATTCAGACAATAAAGTGCCAATTTTAACTTAGATCAAGTAAAACAGGTTGAAAATATCCATGGCATTATTAGTGTAGACATCTTAAGTTAGTTTATAAAGAGCTCTATGATGAGAGCAAGGGGTGGTGATGGAAACCCAAATGGGTTCAATTGAGGAATAAGTGGGAGGTGAAGAAATGAAGGGAGTATAAACAACTTCAACACTAAACAGTCTGGTTGTAAAAGGGAAAAGAAATAGGAATGTGGCTAAGAAGATACAGGTTATCAGTTTTGATGGATTTTTGTAATGGAGAAGATTTAATCACCTTAAGGGAAAAAATTAAATTAAAAACTTAAAATTAAAAACCTTCATAAAAACATCTAACAGAACGGGAAGGGTGAAAACAGAAAGTTTGACATTTCAAGGGCGTTAGTGAAATGGACAACCGAGTTTACCCTATAGAGATTAACATTTTTTTAAACCCTCAAGAATTAAAAAAATGTAACATGTCTTCTTCCAGGAACACTGGAAATGATGGCAGATTATTTGGGCTGTCACAGCTGGAAGAGAGGGTGCAATTCTACTGGCATCTAGTGGGTAAACATAAGGGAGGGATGCTGCTAAACATCCTGTAATGCACAGAACAACCTCACAACAAAGCATTATCCAGCCCAAAATGTTAGTAATGCTAACGCTGAAAATCCCTACTCTAGGAATTCAACATCAAGTATATTGTAACACATGAAATAATTTTGATAAATTGTTTGAGGTTGGAAACTACTGGAAATGACACATATATACATAAATAGGAGGTGGTTTATTTTTTTAATTTTTTTTATTTTTATAAATTTATTTTTTATTGGTGTTCAACAATTTGCCAACATAGAGAATAACACCCAGTGCTCATCCCGTCAAGTGCCCACCTCAGTGCCTGGCACTCAGTTACCCCCACACCCCGTCCACCTCCCCTTCCACCCCCCCTAGTTCGTTACCCAGAGTTATGAGTCTCTCATGTTCTGTCTCCCTTTCTGATATTTCCCACTCATTTTTTAGGAGACGGTTTAAATAAACTAGGGTACATTTGTACAACAATATGTATAGTATTCCATTATTTAGGTTTAAAGATACTGGTTTCCTTATTATCCCTCCCACTATAGTCTCATGGCATTGTATTTGCTTTTCTGTTTCCTCATGCTCTCTTCCCTTTGGGGAAATGCACGGCTGACTGCCTCCCTCAGAGGCCTTCCTCAATAACACCACTGCCTTTCCCAAGCTCACTAACCTTTTGCTACCCTTATTTTTTGGTATTAATATTTATCAGTATCTGGCGTGTATTAGTTTATTGTCTTCCTATATACTATAGTGCAAGCTCGATGAGAAGAGGAACTTTTCCTATTTATTCACCCTATAGTATCTAACACCTAGTTTATGGTCAACAAATACTCGAATGAGTAAATGCAGGAAATAACTCTTATTTCACAGTTTTGTCCAGAGTTAGTTCTATTTGTAGGACATTAACCTCAATACATATAAAGTGATTTCTGTATAGTCTTTAATCCTTTATTTATATATATATATATATATATTATATATATATATATATTTATCTATCTATCGTGTACGTTCTTTTAGGCCAGTAACATATTCTATGACTTTGTTCACCCTGTCCCCTCAGCCTTGAATGGCTTCCCAAGCCAAAGTGCAAACTCCTACTCAGGGATCCTCTAACATCTAGTTCAAAACTTAATCTGTTAAGTTTTCTCTGACCCAAGACGGAAATGTTATTTTCTCAAATATGGGCTCAAATGCATTTTGTCCACATCAATCACAGTTAGTAATGGGCTCTATTATTACATCTAACTACTTAAGTACATTTTCTGAGGTCCTCTTTAGATTTAAAAAACACATGGCGATGTATCCAGATTTTGAAATTATAATTTGTTTTTTATCAGGCGCCTGTTCTGTGTAAGACGTTTCAGGTGTTTAGCGCATCGCCCAAAGTGTCCACAGATAAGATCTGGTCAAAACAAAAGCACGTTTTGACAAAACCACTGATAAGACTACAACCCCCAAGATGCGCTGCACGGTCAACGTGTGCAGCGCTTCTGCTTTTCACCTTTCAGACTAATGGGTTGCCGGTAAAGCACTGACGACAGAAGCAGCTGAGAAAGTCTTTAAAAGCGAGTAAAAGGAGCCTATCAAGAGCGAACCGGGACTGGACTGCCCGGCACGAAAGGCATGCACCGGGCAAGGTTTGACAATTAGAGTGAGGTCTGATGACGTGAGCACCCAGGGAATTCCCCCTTCGCTAATTCAGCGCAGACATCCCGAGAGAGAACGCAAGAAACGTTCGCAAGAGCAACTCAAAAATATCAAAAACAACGCTCTTAGATGTGTTAGGAAGGCAGGTCCCCTCTGCTTCCCTAAGAGTCTCTGGAGACTTATTTTCCGAGGTACAAACACGGGGAGAGCACAGCACTTCCGTGAAGTGGAAAGTAGGCTTTTCAATGGCCAGCTCCCAGATGCCTAACAGGGAGTGATGGGCTCTGGCGGGAAATAGGAACTTGTCAACACACTTCTGCACCGCGCCATACTCGCCTGGAGATCCACAGGACACTTCCTGAGGAGACGGTGGACTCTGCGAGGCTCCGCAGCCAGCTTTAGTGGGCTTCGGGTCCCCGTGCTTCAAGGGCTCAAAGTTCTTACAAGTTCACAGAAAAAAAGTTAAATTATTTTTCTCCCACAGGCTGACAGGTTTAGCTTCCCTTAAGCAGTGCGAGCACATTTCCTTCCTTTCTGCTCAGGGTTAGTCCCATGCGTACCTCCCAGGTATGCTTTACTTTTTCCTCACAGCTGGATCCCACACAGCTCGTCACACCCCAGGCGCAGCCGGCAACCGCCCAAAGAAAGATCCGAGACTCCGCTCTCGCCGCGGGCTAGGAAGAGTCTCGCGGCAGCAGAGGGGAAAGGAACTCGCGAGAACCGACCACCCGTCCGAGATCCCGCGCCAGCAGGCGGGACCGAGAGAAGAGGAAGTCGCACTTAGACCCTCCCACTTAGGGCCAGTACCCCGCCTCGCGAGAACACTGAGCACTGCCGGCTCGGGAAGCGCGTGCGGAAAGCAGAAGTGCCGCGCGTTGGGCTCGTCGGCCGCCGTAGCCCCTGCTAGGACAGCCCGTGCGAGCCTGCTGGAGGAGGAAGAGAAAGGCAGAGAGAATCGGGTTACAAGATGGCGGATCTGTAGTAGTTACGGCGGCGGCGGCGGCGGCGGCGGGCGAGCGAGCTCTGGGGGGCAAAGGGAGGGGAGGGTGGGTGTGTGCGGGGGCGAAGTGCGAGGTAACCGGGACTCCGGGCGGAGAGGTCTCGGTGACTCTTGTTGCCCCTTCCCGCGACTGAACCTTGGGAGCCATGGTGAACTCGGGCCTCTCCGGAGCCGCCGCCGCCGCCGCCGCCGCCGCCGCAACCGTCTCTCAAGAGTGAGGGGCGCGGACGAGGTGAGCGAGGAGGCGGCGGCTGGGGCGGCGGGGACAGCAGCCACCATGTCGGATACGCGGCGGCGAGTGAAGGTCTATACCCTCAACGAAGACCGTCAGTGGGACGACCGAGGCACCGGGCATGTCTCGTCCACTTATGTGGAGGAGCTCAAGGGGATGTCGCTGCTGGTTCGGGCTGAGTCCGACGGTAAGGTTATTGGAACATAGGATAGGGGACAGTCGGTGCCTCCGGTGCCTCCGGTGCGGGCATCGCCCCGGTGGTTTAGGCCCTGGGCCGGGTACTGTTACTACCACATCTGGGACAGCGCAGTGGTTTTGTGCCTGCACTTCTGTACGGTAAAAACAAACTACTTTGTCCGGGTTTTCCCTCAGTGAGACGTTGATTCTGTTCCCCCGCCTCCTGTCCCTATTCAGGATTTGACCCCTTCCTCTCCAGGCTCGCCTCTGAAGAGGGGAGAGTGAGAAGGGAGGAAGTAACGAGAGACGGGGTAGTTCTCTTCTCGTTGTAGGGAGCTGACCCTCCCCCTCCCTTTATTTTTGTTTTCTTATCTATTATACATCTGTTTCAAAAAACTCAGTGAAACTATACTTTCTGAGTGGCTTTTTAAATTTTTTTTTTTAAACCCAGTTTTACTCACGAGCCCGTGAGTTTGCCCTAGTGGACAGGTGCTGGGGAAAACCAAAAGACACCTTTTCCTGCGGTTATTGCAGACGGTTGCCACGATACATGCACGCACGAGCATATCTGTAGCCTGGATGCCTCCCAGGCTGCCTCCCAGGCTACTTTACAACCTAAACAAGTTAGGACACCAGAGCAGATTGTAAACTTGTGTCCGTTAATTTATTGTGCGAGTCCTGTGTGAAGTATTTTTAGATTTAAAAGTGTAGAGCATAATTAAAACCTTTATCACTGTAATCTGAACGCCTCGATTTGAGCAATTATGTGCAGATAATAGAAAGGTAACAATCCCAGATTTATTCTTGTATTTTGTACTTTTGCACTTTCCCTTTCAAATAGTTACGGACATTTATTTCTATATGAAATGTCCTTTGTTCTGTTAAGGAGAAAAGGATAAATGAAGTCCTGTAATTTGTGTAACTAAGTACTTAGATTCCTGTTGTGGTCCTTTGTAATTTGTTTTATTTGTTAAACTGGAAATGAAATAAAATAACTTTGTTAAAAAGTTTGGCTTCAAGTAGTCTTTTAGACCTTAAAATTTTCATCTCAATAAAATTTTAATGGACATCTAGTCTCCTTATATTTTGGGTCTGAATGTTGATATTAGATGGATTTTTTCATTTAAGGGCATATGGGGTTTTTTTCATTTAAGGGCATATGGGTGCATAAGATGGTGTGTTCTAAATTAAATAGGAAGCCCAGATCTGGAGAGAAAAATGTGAATCAGGATACATTTGATTACTTCACATGTCTAGCTAAGGGAAGAGAACACAAGTTTGTTTTTTAAATTCATATTCTGATATTTTATTCAAAATTTTACAAAGTTAAACTTACAATTTTTTTTTTTTAATCTTTCAGGATCACTACTCTTGGAGTCAAAGATAAATCCAAACACTGCATATCAGAAACAACAGGCAAGTAGTTGTTTATCTTTGATTTGAAAGATTTCATCTGTGGTCAAGGAAGTGTTAATCTGACAAAGATGGGAAAGCTTTCCTGACAAGAAAAAACATGTTTGGTAAACAGTTGCACATTATCTGTATTTCCCTGTAGGTGAAAAGTTTCAAACTGAAAAGTGAAAGTTTTTGTACTGGCAGTCATTTATTATCTTTGAATTGAGCCACTGTTATTTTATGTTAGAATACAGTGTATTCATTAATCTTATTTAACTACAGATAGTCAGGTATCTTTTATGCCCTGTACACTAAACCTTTTATTCTCAATCACGTTTAAAGGAAATGACATAAAAGAAAATTCAAAGAGATACTCTTTAAAGCAAGGAAAGCCTATTTGTGGTGTGAAATTTGATCCTTTGACTCAAGCAAAGGTAGAGTTTTTGAAGTAGAAGCATTTGAATCCTGTTCTTTAATTGTTGTATATTTTTAATATAATCAGTGGATACTTTATAAAAGTGCATCATGTAACGTTGTCTGTTAATATTTACCGTCTTTTGCAGGGGGAGGGGCGGGGGAATACCTGTGTTGTGTTTTAGTGTCCCCAGTTATTTAATCTGGAAATGGCAGCAGTGATTCAACCTCTTCTCCTGTGAATGTTTTCATTTTTATTATGAAAGATTTCAAAATTGAAAAGTGCCGGAAATACTGTGTGTGTCTGTGTAACACCACCAAATTTAACAATGTTAACTTTATACCGTATTTGTTTCAAATCTTTGTAATGTTGAACATTGTGGATGGAGTTAAACCCCTCTTTGTGCCTGTCTCATTCTGTCCATTCTCCATCTTTCCTGTAGGTAACTACAATTCTGAAGTTGATGTATTATTTCTGTGTGTGCTTATATACCTTTTCTGCTATGTATGTATCCATAAATAATATATAGTCTTTTGTATGTTTTTAAACTTTGCACAGTTGATCTCTTGCTCTTACATGTACTCTGAACTTTCATTTTCCACTCAACAGTTAATTTGAAGATTTGTTGATGTTAACAATGTAGATTTAGTTTAGTTTATTTTTTTAACTGTATAGTATTCTTCTGGTTGATACCACCTATTGTTAGACACTTGAATTATTTCCAGGTGTGTATGTGTGTGTGTGGTATGTAAAGTGAATATTGCAGAGATTTTTGAAGGAAAAGATAAATTATTTTAGGATTGTATTTACATCATCAATACCTACATTCTTCAAGATCAATGAAAATTTAAATGCCCAGAAATAAATAACTTCAAATTGGAGGAATGAAATTATGTCCATTGCTCAGCTCGTTATTAGTAAAAGTCTTACTGTTAAACAATTTGTTTTGTGTATGCAATACATTTTTAATCACTTCTTTGAAATATTTAAATTTTCAATACTCAGTTAATAGTTTTTTTCCCTCTGCGTAGAAAATATTGCATGTCTTTGATGGAGAATCAAACATTTGCCCTGTATTGACCACTTGAAAAATGTTTCCTGTATCTTAAACATTTAAGTAAATTTAATTTCTAAGTCAGCCAAGCAGATGGTTTTTTTCTCTTTGCATGGAATTTTACCAGGTAGCCACTTTGGTTTTATTTTTTGTTGGCCTCCTTTTTTGTGAGGAAAGAAATACTGTTTTATAATCTTTATCTTCCCCTGCACAAATATAAAATTCTCAGGAACTGTGTTCTTAAATGTGACTCCCTACAATTTAATTATAATATGGATTCTTCTCAGATTGTATATAAGATACTTTAACTATTGTTACTGTTGGAAAGATCATATAATGGTGTAGGTTTGTGTATAAAACAGCCCTCCAACCTTAGTCTAAAAAAATACATGGTGGTTCATTAGAAACTTTGGAACATGTCTTTCTGTATAATAATATCACTCTGCTAGAAAACAAACATACTGAAGAAAAAAGTACTTATTTTTGAAATTTTATACTATTGGGAGAATGTTTCCTGTAATTAATGATGTTTCAATAATATACTATCAGGATTTTTATAGGCAGAGAAAGAAGCAGGCTCCATGCAAGGAGCCCGATGTGGGACTTATCCTGAGACTCCAGGATCAAACCCTGGGCCGAAGGGGAGGTACTCAACCACTGAGCTATTGAGGCGTCCCTGTTTTCTTTATTTTTGTTTGAATTGAATGCACTTTTCTAGTAGAACCAGAGAGCAATTTGAGGATTACATTAAACTTAGTTTCTTTTTAGAGATACTTTTTTTTTTTTGCCAAAATCTTGTTCAGTTTGCACTTTTTACCAGATTATACAGATTGAGATTTCCAAACACATTGATATTTTTGTGTTCATTAGAGTTATCTTTTTAAAATATCATTAAGTTACTCAAATTAGTCCAGAAAATAATTCATTTCCAAAGTTTATATGAAATATATTGATCATTGGCAGGTTTTTAATCTTAAAAAGACTTGAGTGAATGAGATGCTCATAGTTTATAGGATATTTTGCTACAAAATACATTGAATAAATTCAAAGCCGACTAAACATTGTTTCTTAATACTATAGTGCTAAAATGAGCCAAGTCCTGAATTATGGGCTCAGAATAGGTTAGAATGAGTTGAGTTGAATGTCAAAGGACTCCATATCGATAGATCATCGATTTACAGCACTCTTGCTTCAGGACTATGGGCAGTACTGAAGTTGCTAATGGGAAGAAGATATACTTAAAAGGAGCCAATAACTTGTTAAGTGTTTAAACACACTGGAAACAAAATGATTATACAGTGGAACATGAAATAGTGGCTGATACATGTCAAAATTTTAAGTTACTTAGAATCATTCCTACTGATCTAGACCACCAAAAGCAGAGTCATAGGAATGTATACCCTTTATATTTAATATAATTTGTATTAATTGGGTTTAGGAGAGAAGTATAAGGAAGTTTTATTGGGAGACATCATAGTTTTATTGGGAGACAAGACATAACAAATGAAACAATTATATAACTAATAAAATAGCTGGTGAAGTGTTTTAACCCAGTCATTATTGAAAGACCATGAAAGTATTTCACAGATGAGGCAGTTAAGGCACAAAAGGTCAGGTTTCTTGACTGAGATAATACAGGAGGTATGTGCCAACACAAAATACATAAAAAGCAGTTTTATTCCACAGACTTGGACAGTAGAAAATTAAAGAAGGAAGGGATTGATTTGAGTTAGAATCATTAAGAAAAATTTCATTCTCCTTGGTGGTGTCTGTTGAAGGAATGGTGATAGGGAAGGAAATAGTACACCTGACATAAAAGTTACTAAGTCTCTTTGCAACGGAGGTGGAGGTTTCTTATTTGTGAGCTTGGTTTACTAAACAAGAGGGAGCTATTCTAGATTCTCGAGTAGTGGCCTAAAGTGATGAAAGTGATACTGGGTTTAGGAAGCAAGCGTGGCAATGTCATGAATAATCAATTGGAGGCGGAGAGGGAAATAAGAGCTTTAGGTTAACAAGACCTTTTACTATAATTCAGATCCAGAAAAATGTAAGTCTGTAAGTAGTAAATGGAATTGTAAAGAAGAAATAGATTTTCATTATAATAACAAGAAAGTGCTGGCAGATTTGCTAAATGATTAAATATGAAAGAGAAGGAATCAAGGGTCACTAGTAGTGTTTTGAGTCTTGGGGCCATGAAAATGATGGTTCTCTCCAGAAAGTGAGAAGTTGAGAGGAAAACAAGTTTACATTTACATTTGGCTAGCAGCTTATTCATTTCAAAAAACAAACAAACCCTCTTTCTTTATTTTGAATAGATAATATATTCATTTCTGTAAAAATTCACAAAGTATTTAGTGAAGTCACTCCCACTCTGGATTCCATTCTTAGTTTCCCTTACTAGAGGCCACCAGTATTACCAGTTTCTTGAATATCTTCCTGTAGGTTTTATGCATGTTTAAACAAACAGGTATGCAATCACATATATGTTTTCCCTTTTATTGGTATTAATGGTAGCATACTGTATACTCTTCTGTACCTCCCCCCCCCCCCCGCCTCCCAACTTAGGCTCTGAAATGATAATAAAATAAATGAAAAGGTCTTGTAGTGAACATCTAGGACTAGAGAGAATAAGACTTGGTGCAGAAGATTCTAATTTGAGAATCATTAACTTCTATTTTTAGCTGTAAGAGTGGACCTCTTTCAAAAGAGTAGGTGGAATTTGAGAAAAGAACAGAGAACAGAGCATAAGACAGCCTTGTTGAATTGTCCACATTTATTCATTCATCCAGTAATACTTCAGTGCTGCTTATGGGTTGTTCACTATCTCTGGTTTAGATTTTTTTTTTTACCCCCTCCCCTTTAGATTTTTAAAGTCCATTTGAAAGCTTATGAAAATTTTCAGCAGAGGAATGACATCCTAACTAGTAACATCAGTGTATAGAATTGGAGAGAAGCAATAACTGGGAGAGTAGTTGAGAGATCACAACATAATCCAAGCAAGATATAATGTTGAATAAGTTTAGGGTCAGTGGAGATGGAAAGAGGTGGATGGATTTCAGATACATATGGAAGATAGAATTGACAGAACGTGCTGCAGGGTTAGGTATTTGGTAATCAGGAAGAAGATCTAGTCAAGAGGAAGAATAAGCATTTGGAAAGAGGAGAGAATTAGGAAAACATGCTGTCTTGAAACCAAGGGAGAACAACTTTGGTAAGGAAAGGGGGTTCAGTCAATAAATGGTTGTTCATATCCTGGAAGGGAAAGATTGAGACTATTCTAGGTTTTAGCCAGAAGAACATAATGCCAAGATCAAGATTGAGGTGAAAATGGTCATATTGAATCTCTTTTTATCTCCAGTAAAATTGGGGACCTGGGGTTTTACAAAACTGAGTCATTGTGGGGAACAGTCTAATGTAATTAGTATAGAAGAAGGAGATTCGCTATAATTTTGAATGCTGAGTTAAAATAATAGTATGAGTTTGAAATGAGTATAGTCTATTCTAACTATAGATTAGGAGCATGAGTAGAGGACATGAATTACTAAATTGGAAAGATTTGGCAGTAACGGCCAGAGGTATGTTCTGGTTGGTGATTTAGAGTGGGACTAAAGAGGAATCCTTGGAAATCAGATGGAGAGGGTTCTTAAATAGGGGTCCAGACAGATACCTAGAAGCAGAAAGGTTGGGAAGCAAGTTGTTGAGAACTATGTGTCTTTTTAGTATAGTTCACATTTTTTATAGGGTATAGTAGCAGCGACATGGGTTATGTTTTTGTTTTTGTTTTTTTAAAAGATTTTATTTATTTATCCATGAGAGACACAGAGAGAGAGAGGCAGAGACACAGGCAGAGGGAGAAGCAGGCTCCGTGCAAGGAGCCTGACATGGGACTTGATCTTGGGTCTCCAGGGTCACACCCGGGGCTGAAGGTGACGCTAAACCACTAAGCCACCAGGGCTGCCAACGACATGGGGTTAGAGTTGAATACTCTTAAGTTTTTTATTTCATTATTGTGATTTTTAAGCAAATTTTTTCTGAATCTTACCTTTCTAAATGAAGAAACTACCTATATCATGTAATAGTTTGTGGATTAATGTATAAAAAATGCTTTAGCATAGTACCTGACACATAAATTGAATAAGAAACCTATAATTATAATAATCTCATCATAATCCTCTTTTCCAATGAGAAAAGAAAAATCAGATTATTTTGCTGAGTCATGGAAATAGTAGACAGTGAAATTGAGTGGTGCTCAGGCCCTATTTCTAGTCTGGATTATTCCCATTATACCCAAATATATTACTGATTTTAGGAAGATGTTAGTATTTTTAGCAATATCCTCAGGTCTTAGACTTTATGTTATATCATACTTTATTTTAAAAAATCTGTCTCAGAAAAAGTTTAGGTCAACCTCCCATTAGGAACAACTAGACAGTTAGATATTGCATTATATGCTGGTTAATCTCACTCATTTTCAGACTTCTAAGTTGATTTTGAATCTGCAAGTTGAATTCTACGAATCTGCTGATATTTGTTTTCCTTTTTTGAAAAGATGAGTATTCCTTTTGAAAAACTTCATCTTTGTATGGAATTCCATCAGAGCTATTAGGGCAGAGATAGGGTTAATTTGACAAGCAGGATCTCAAGGATCTCAAATATTTCATTAGTGGATTTTATTCACGTTAATGTACTAGAGAAGAATACTGAAACTGATAGTCCATTGGTTTGGCAGACTTTTTAAAATGTGTCACAGGTGCCTTTGTGTGAGTATAATGTAAAAACTGGAGACTTTCCACAGAAAAGATGTTAAAAACCAAATTTTAGGTACAATTCTAAGGTGTCATTTAGATTTTGGATCGAAAACCTTTGATTTAAACAGTATTCACCTCAAGAATGTATTAATATTTAAGATTGAAAATGACCATTTCTCATAATAAAACTACGTTGTGAAATCTGATTCAGTAAAAAGCTAAATTATCAAGCTTCTCCAGCTCATGTCTCGACTTCCATTCTGGCATTAGATTTAATCACCTTTCCTATTTTTTTAAAGGACCAGACTAAGTATAACTGACTTTTTCTATCCTCTCTGCACTCTTATTTTAAATTTGATTTCCATAGGGACATAGTGGTGATTAAATGTTAAGTTGTAGAGGAAAACTCTAAGCTTTTCTTAGTTTAAAACAGGTATTAATAATATCCCAAAGATTGTGTGTCATGCACAAATGAGCAAAAAAACACAACACAAAGAGCACAGCAGTTGAAGACAGACCCTACTACAAAATTTAGTTTTACTTTTGAGAGATGTCGGAAACCCTGCCATTTGACACTTTTTATTGTTTTAAATATTCTTGTGCCAGCTTTGTGCTCTCTTACCTAGAAGCTTTTATTGTGATCCTTGGAATAAGCAGTTTTGAGAAGTGCTTCTTACAGTTATTTTTTGACTGAAATAGTAGGTTTCCAAAGAGAGGAAGAAGAAAAGATGAGACTTGTCACCCATTTTGAGTACATTTCATAGAGTTGGAAGGTGCCTGCTCTGATGGTTTCCTATCCTCTGTTAGCCAACGAGAGATATACTTACGTGATGTTTTCAAATTTGACATATCGAAAGAATTATTTGAGACCCTTGTTAAAAATAAGGATTTGGGGTCTTCACTGCAGACCTTTACCCAGGGGAGAAGCATGGGGATCTGTATATTTAACCATCACCCAAGGTCAGTCCTCCTTACATTGAAGAATGGTTCTGAATATAAATCCCGTTTACTTTGGGGTTTTGACTGGCTTGGGGAGAAGACTTTACGTTAAGAATAGGAAGAAACAGTCAAGAAAATGTTGGTGAAGAAGGGGACTCAGTTACCTAAAGTCAGACTTCATTGCTTTTATCTGACTTTCTCTCAGAAGATAGATTGGAACCAAGTTGGAAAAGGCCTTGAATGCCTGGATAAAAGATTCTGGATTTCATCCTGTTGTATTAGTGCTCCAAAATGGAATGTATGGTATAAAGCATTGAAATTTGAGAAGCCTGCTTGTACATTTAAATCAGAAGAAAACATTGGCTTTTGCCCATATTTAATAAGCAAATAAATGATCAGAAGTGTAAAAAAAAAAAATAGACATGGTATTCTAAGAGTAACACTTCCATAAAAAGTGTTTCCTAACTACTGTGAATTACTTTAGCCTGCATGTGCAGCTAACTATTTATAGATGTTTTCCAATGTAAACTGACCTGTAACCCTAACAAAATGAACATGTGCCTTACAAAGGGCTAAAAACCGTAATGTAAGGGCAAATGAACATGATAATGGTAAAACTGGCATTTATTCTAGTTTAATCTATTAGACAAGTGATAATGCACAGTGATAAAATACAACTCATGAAGTTTCCCCTCCCCCCAAATTCAGAATTATTAAAAGGCATTAAGTATGGATTGGAAATTAAAATTTTAGAATACCTGGTGGCAAATTTTCCTTCCGAGAAGCACAGCCAGGCAGAAGGGAGAACACCGCTTTCCGGCTGTTCTTCTTACCTGATTACACAGCAAGTAAGTATTTATCTGAGGCCTGGGTTAATTGACGGATTATTTTTCACTTACAGATTAGAGCTACCAGAGTATTGAAGTGTTTTCATTTTGAAGACTTTGTTAATCTGAGGCTCGCTTTTAATATTATATATATATATATATATATATATATATATATATATATATATATTTTAATTTAATTTATTGATGAGAGACCGAGGGAGAGGGGCAGAGACCTAGGCAGAGGGAGAAGCAGGCTCCATGCAGGGACCCTGATGCGGAACTTGATCCCAGGACCACAGGATCATGCCCCGAGCCAAAGACATATGCTCAACCAGTGGGCCACCCATGTGTCCCTAGTATTATATTTTTTAATATCAAGTCATAATAGAAGTATTAGATGAATAATTGTTAATTATAAGGTATTTCGTAGATTATATACTTAGTAATTAGGATATAAACTCATGTATATTTTCTTTTTTCTTAAATGCATATTTTCTGAAAATCAAAGTTTTAACCATATTAACCTTTCATTATTACATATCCTTTAAAAGTTGGCCATTTCATTTGAGTGTTGCATAATGATTTTTGTGTTTAAACTTGTCTATGTTTTAACTTAAACCCAAACTTTAGTTTTTAGTAGAGAGGTGACAACTTCCTAAAAGCTTAACTAACTTTTTGTAGGGATACTATTAATGACATTTGTAGAAAAATACTAAACCTAGGGTTCTTAATTTTTCTACAAATTGAGCTGCTGAAATAAGTGCTGTTTGTAGTACTTAGAGCTAGAGTATCTTCATGTCATCATTGTTTTGAATTCCTTCATATTCTGAAGGCTTTTCCAGATTTAGAATAGAGAGTAGAGGATTAAAATGTCTACGTTACATTTTGGCCGGGAATGGCTCCACTTTCCATTCAGTGTTATGTTGGTAACATAAGCCAGTGCCTACTCATCTGTTTTAATATTTTTTGTTTTAGAAAATTATCATTTTAGTACCCAAACTGTTCCACTGCCAGTATATTACTAAGTTTTGAAGGATAACAAAATACAATAACCTGATGTCAATTGACTACATATTAATTGCACTCATCAGAGGGCTTTTGTCATTGCTATGCTGTTTTTTGTCCTCTTGATTTCTATTTATACTTCGTAGTTATTTCTTTTCTAGCTTTTTCTTGTGTGATGATGTAAAAATCTTTATTTTTAAACAGGATACATTAATTGTTTGGTCGGAAGCTGAGAACTATGATCTGGCTCTGAGTTTTCAGGAAAAAGCTGGCTGCGATGAGATCTGGGAAAAAATTTGTCAGGTGAGGTTTTTTAAATAATATGTTTGCATTCTTGATTTTTTTTTTTTACATGAAAGATATGTATTCAAGTGTGGAGAAATAATGTGTTTATTACTTTATTTTTGATAGCAAATGTTCATAATAAAAGGTCAAGTTGTTTTCTTTTTTTTTTTAAGTGTAAATATTTTCTAAGTCTAGAGGTTTTTCTTTAATAGTTGGTCACCTGTTTGCTTGATGTTTATGAATAGGGTGTGCCAGGCACTAATATCAAAAGTGCTCATGACTTAGAGTATAGCAAAATATAAGATAAGTGGTAACTCTCAGGTAACTGGAACTTTTTTAAGATTTATTTATTTTTAGAGAGAGAGCACACACACAGGTGGGAAGGGGCAGAGGGAAAGAGAATCTCAAGCCGATTCCTTACAGAGCCCAACATGGGGCTCGATCTTAGGACTCGAGACCATCAATGGAGCCGAAACCAAGAATCAGATAGATGCTCAACCCACTGTGCTACTCAACTGCTCCTGGAACTTTTTTTTAATAATGTTTTTATTTTAGAGGTTCAGATTTACAGAAAATATGAGCAGAAAATGCAGAGGAAGTTCCTATAGACTTCCCTCCCTAACACAACTTTCTCTAGTTTCTCCTGTTAGTAGTTTCTTTTTTTTTTTTTTTTTTTTTCTGTTAGTAGTTTCTTATGTTAGGATACACTTGTCACAATTAATGAGCTAATATTCATATATTATTATTACTATTCATTATTATTATTTATACATTATTATTAGCTAAAGGCCATACTTTATTCAGATATCCTCAGTTTGTTGTTTATTTAGAGCAAGCACATGAATGAGCAGGGGAGAGACAGAGGCAGAGGGACAAGGAGAGAGAGACTCCTAAGTGGGCTCAATGCCCAGCACAGAGTGCAACGTGGGGCTCAATCTCACAACCCTGAGATCATGACCTGAGCCAAAATCAAGAGTCAGATGCTTAACCAATTGAGCCACCCAGGGGGCCCCAGATTTTGTTTAAAATAAACCTAGTGTCTTTTTTCTGTTCCAGGATTCCATTCAAGATACCATATTCTATTTAGTAGTTATATCTCTTTAGGCACAGTCTGTGACACTGGTAACTGGAATTTTAAATTAATCATAATATTCATTTTTATTATTGTTTTCTGTAAGTGGGATCACTGTCTTCAGCAGTTGCCTAGTATATTCTGTTCTAGTGTTTGACTTTTGTCATTCTCACCTTTTTTTTTTTAAGATTTTATTTTTTTATGATAGAGCGAGCATGAGCAGATTGAGGGGCAGAGGGAAAAGCTGACTCCCCACTGAACAGGGAGCCCGATAGGACACTGGATCCCCAGATTCCGGGATCGGGACCTGAGCTGACGGCAGACGCTTAACCGACTGTGCCACTTAGGCGCCCCTGTCATTTTCACTTTATCAGCTTTACTCTGTAGTGATTCTGATCACTGAAGGTTTTGTAGTTTTAATGCATCTCACCATAGTATTTTTTCCCTTAGTCCTCCGAGTAACAGTGCAATAAAGTAGCCCAGTAGCCCAAGGAAGTATAATGTGAACCTCCCCATTCTATGTAAACCTTATTTAACGCATGGCTCTAGGTCACAAAACTGAACTGGAAGTAGATGGTTTCTTTCCACCTTATATATTACTATGTATGTATCATGTATTACTGGAGCATTATTAGTGTACACTATTAAATAGAAGAATTTCCATTGATGAACAGGTGAAAACACTGGTAAATAATAGTTTATTTTAATTTGTAAAATATACATAAAACTATAATCCATATTGTTATTTTGCCTTCGTGTTTTGCCTGTTTTTAAACCTGTGGGTGGTGATGATGAAAAGGTCCTAATATTTACTCTTTTTTTTTTTTTTCCTTGTATGCCCTCCACAGATTGGGATTGAATTTTATGTTTGCAGAGTTTTCTGTAAAGTGAGTTGTAAGATCTAAAAATGACCTCTATTGCAGACTTAGACACATACAGGCCACAGATATTTGCTGCTCTGTTCTTAGTTCAGTAAACTTGAATCATGCATGCATTCATCCCCAAGATAGGGGGTAAAACTGGTCCATGAAAATAATGAAAGCATACTGAAGGATAAAAAACTTTAAAAGTAAAAGAGGGAAAGATTACTTTTCTGTAGTGTTTTAATGGCTGTTCAGAATATTAATAGTATATAAAGATTAACCTTTTTTATTACAAGTTCCTGAAAAGTGATATTTTATTTTGTATTCTTCCTCCAGTATACCAGCATGGCAACTGGAACATGTGTGTGTGGACTTAGTACATACTTAAAGAATGAATAAGACAGAAGATAAACATCTTACTTAGAACTAGGATGTTAAATAATATTTCCACTAGAACATCTGTGGTGGATGATATTTTTCAGTGATCAACATATTATGTTATACCTATTCCCATTTCTTCCCACTCCACACATCAACATGTACTGTTTAATATTAGTTCCTGAATATACGTATATTCCTGAAGACTTTGTACATTTGTCCTAGAAAAAAAAATTTTTTTTAAGATTTTATTTATTTATTCATGAGAGGCAGAGACACAGGCAGAGGGAGAAGCAGGCTCCCTGCAGGGATGCAGAAATCCATCCCAGGATCCCAGGATCACAACCTGAACCAAAGGCAGATGCTCCATCAGTGAGCCACCCCTGTCCTAGAAAGTTTTGCTGAAATTTGTTTCTTAGTATTTTCACTCATGCTGTCTAGGAGGTCCCACAACCATTGTCAGGTAGAAGGACAGAACTCCACAAAGCTGTTATATTTATTGTTAACAGTTTATTACGATGAAATGATATAGATTAAAATTAGCAGTGGGAAAAGACACATAGAAGAGACCAAGGCATGAGCTTCCAGTTTTCTTTCTCAGGATTCTTAAACAGATAGCACTTACTTCCAGCAGTGTTGTGTGGCAACCTTCACATAGTATTGCTGACCAGAGCAGCTTATCCAACCTTTGTGTCCAGTATTTTCATCAGTTGTTGGTCCTATAAGTAGACTGCCCTGTGGCTGACTTTAGTTTCCAGCACCTCCACAGGTTGAGCTGATACTGTGTGGCCCAAGCCCTCCACAATAAACCACCTAGTTACCCACACATAGAATATCTGGCATAGCCCAAGGCTCCCAGGTAAACAGAAAATACTCATACTAGACAGGATATTGAAAGTACTTAGAGGTTACCTCTCAGGAGCTAGGTAAGGGCCAGATCTTTCTTTAGACAAGACTAATCCTTGACTGCAAAGGCCACCCCTTGCCCCATTACCAAGTCTCTCACAACAAAATGATTATATTTGTCTAAGCATCTATAGTATAGTATTCATATTGACAGAGCATTTATCAATATGAATATGTGTAATATTTGGAGGAGCCATTCTGGGGTAGGGATATATTTAAAGAAACAAGTAATCTGTCTGATAAAGTCATGATTTACGTTCTACATTTTCTACTGATTACTCATTTTCCTTCTTGATCTATTAGTTTGTACCTTACGATAACTTATACAGAAGTGTTTAGCATAGAAATTAACTGACAGTTAACAAAATCGTTTTTTTCTTCTTGCCATTTGCTATCAGCATTGTTGTTGAGGAGACTTAATTTCTCAATACATTTGATCATCAATATTAATATTGGGCTTGTGTACCTAAGGTAGTTGGTAGAACAATAATGCTAGTATTATACTATATTGCAGTATGGTAGTGAACTTAACCTGAAGTCAGTCTGGCACATTACTAGAATCATTAACTTCATCATTAACAATTGTTTCAGCTCATCATTGTATTGTATGATAAAATTTATGTTTTCCAGAAATAACTCATCTGGTTTATTTACAGGCCTCCATTCAACCTTGTCAAGTCCCAAGAATAGGTGATCTTGGAAAACATAAGGCTTTTATCTTTCCAGGTGTCTAATACAGTTGAGCTAAGAGAATATCATCTCTTGCTCTGATCCTTTCTTGAGGCACTGTTGTTAATATTGGATTTCTCTTGTTGTACCCATTTATTCATTCCTTTGCCCTTTGTTACTATTTCTTCCCATTTGTCACTGATTTTTACTCACACTTTTCCACCTTTGGAAGGGGTGTTAGATTTGGCCATTCTCCTGGTCCAGGAAGTTTAATTTTTACTAAACAACTGAGTACTGTATTTTTAAAAACATTTATTTACTTATTTCAGAGAGAGAGAGAGATTATACGTGAGTGGTAGGGGTGGGTGGTGGGCAGAGGAAGAGGGAGAAGCAGACTCCCTGCTTAGCAGGGAACCTGAAATGGGGCTCAATGCCAGGACCCAGGGATAATGACCTGAGCCGAAGGCAAATGCTTAACCAACTGAGCCCCCCAAGTGCCCTATGTATTATATTTTTTTAATCTGTGCATGTGGCTAAACATACATTTAGTTTATAGCTCCTCACAACTGATATTCCACAGAACCATACATTATGTTTTACTTTATGTTTCTGAGAAGTCATTGCTGACTTTTGAAAAAACAGTTTTAATTTCAACAAAAATATTACTCAGTTACTTCTTAACTCCTTATAATGAGAAAGTAGAACCCCTCTGAAAAATTTGACAGCCCAGAGAATAATACATTTTTTAAGGGGAATGGTAAATAATAGAGCAGAAAGAACAATTGGAGAGGAAGAAGTTAGAGCTGATTTCTGTATATATATAGCTTTTAGAAAGCATAAAGTCAAAAGTACATATGGAGGTTTTAACCGCAGAAAATGAGAGGGTAAGGATATTTTCTTTGAAAGAGATTAAGGAAATGAGTGAAAATAAGTTGTGAGATGGAGAAGGATGTCGGAGTATGTTGAATACTAGTGCTCCTTCTTTCAAAGGAAAGATTCTCTTTCCTGAGATTTAAAGGAGAAAGTAATAGTGTTTGATACTTAAAAAGGGGGAAGAATTAAAACAACAGCTGTAAAGAAGTAAGCTAGGAGTGTGGAAAAGAAATTATTGTTGAGTACCCTACTGACAGTGTAAATTTTTTGTGAACGTGCTCAGCATAGTTAGTTGACTAACTTTAAGAATGTTAAGGTTAGATTGTGTTACAATAACAAAATCCTATAACCTCAGTGGCTTATCACAACAAAAATTTGTTTTTCCTTAATGCTATTTGACCAGTGAGGGGTACAATTGGACAGGAAGGGGCTGTGCTTATCAGAGCCACTCAGGGACCCAGTTGATAGAGAATTTATTTTAATATTTCCAAAATCATTGCAATGTGAGAAAGAAAGATGGCAGTTGGTGCATTGGCTTTTTTTTTTTTTTAAGATTTTATTTATTTATTCATAGAGACAGAGAGAGAGAGGCAGAGACACAGGCAGAGGGAGAAGCAGGCACCATACAGAGAACCTGTTGTGGGACTCGATCCAGGGTCTCTAGGATCACGCCCCGGGCTGCAGGCAGCACTAAACCGCTGCGCCACTGGGGCCGCCCGGCACATTGGCTTTTAAAAGTTCTTCCCAGAAGTTACATATGACAGTTTTGCTCACATTTCATTGGCCAGAACAAATCATAGAGCTACAAATAACTTTGTCGCAAAAACTCGTGCCACAAAAGGGAGAGAACCCGAAATACTTGATGAACAGCACTGTTGACATCCAGATAGTCACTTGGGTTTATGTGGGATTGACAGATCATATCAGTGAGAGTTAAATTTAGGAGAGTCCAGGAAGCTTGTAAGGGTTATACTGGATAACAGAAATAAACATATTGTCACCAGTGAATGCTTGTATAGCTGTGCTTTTATTCTGAGACATATGCAAACTATATTCATTTAGAGTGTAAGTTAAAGATTTTATTTTTAAGTAATCTCTATGCAACCTGGGGCTTGAACTCACAACCCTAAGAGTTACATGCTCCACAGACTGAGCCTGCCAGGCACCCCTCCTCTGATTTCTTCTTCTTTCTTTATAACCTATGATTCTCCTTCCTCTTCCTTCCCCACGTCATACTCTACTCCTGTTTCTCTGGTTACTATCAGACTCTTCTGGCTTTAAGTGTTAATCCTAATACCTAATTTCTGTCCTCTTACTTTCTGTCCTATTCTCTTTCCTGAGTAGTAGGTCTACAGATTTAATTGCAAGCTAGGTATTCAGACACCTCAAACTTAATAAAACTGAGCTTGTACTAACCATTCCTCTCTAGAATGTACCAGTTTTTATTAAAGGAGCCATAATCTTCCTAATGACATATTTAAAACTGTAGGGTAATTCATGGTTCCTCCTCTCTTTTCTACCTGTCCCTTATCTACCCCACCATCACTATCCAAATTCAGTTGTTCATATAGACTTTGGAATAACACCTTAATTTATCTATATTCTCAAATTTATTCCATACATCTGATGCCAGGTTGACTTTATAAAGGATAATGCTGCACATTCACTTCCCTGAACTCAAGTGTTCTAGCTTGACTTTCCATAATCTGGCTTTAATCTACATTTCCAGTTTTGCTGTTTGCCATATGCATGTCACACATTTCCATCTGTCTGCCTCTACTATTCCTTTTGCAGACTTTTATCCCCATCTGAATCTTACCCATCATTGAAAGTCCAAATGCCACTGCTTTTTTTTTTTTTTTTTTAATAATTTGTTCCTTACAGTCTCACTCCTGTATTCCTGAAGAGCTGGGAGGAATGTCCCTTCCTCTGAATTTCCATGGTATTTTCTCTCTCTCTTTTTTTTTTTTTAAGAATTTGAGTATTTTTTCTTTTTTTCTTTCTTTTTTTTTTTTTTAATTGAGTTCAGTTTGACAACATATAGTCTAACCCCCAGTGCTCATCCCATCAAGTCCATGGTATTTTATCTGAACTGCTCTTATACCTCTGTTACTTGTCCTTTCTCTTATGTTTATTTGTCTGTCTCCCTAAACTCAGCTACTCTGTTGAGGACTCAGAAGTAAAAGAAGTACTCTCATGCTGTAGGAGAAAAAGTGTCTTATATGCACTAGTGTATCTCTCTACTTTCTCTAAGCTCTTAGGACTTTTTTCACATGTAGTTTTGGTGGATTTGGAATTATGTGGAGCTTTTTTATCTCAGGATATTGGAAGTTTTGAGGGGAAAAGAGGATAATTACACTCTCGTGTTGGGAATTAGAGAAACATTTATAAAGTTTTTATATTAAACAATCACTATAGAAATCATTATAGAAAACTTGTCATAAGTTAGCCATGCTTTTCTTGAGCTGTCAACATGAATCATAAAACAGTTTTGTATTTATGTTTTCTAGGTATTGTAACTTGGAGGCTTTATCACAGATGTTAAATGAAAGCCAATTTTTAAAAGAATATTCTTTGTTTTTTTAGAGCAGTTTTAGGCTCATAGCAAAAGTAAGTATTTTTCCCAAAGTGAATTTCAAAAGTAATTTAAGGCAATCTCCTCCCTCTTGAATATGCAAGGAGTTGGGTTTCAGTTTCATTTAAATTAGAGTGTTTGGGGCCCTTGGGCGGCTCAGTTGGGTAGGCGTCTGACTCTTGATTTCAGCTCAGGTCATAATCTCAGGTTTGTGAGATTAAGCTCTGCATGGAGCTCCTTGCTGGGTATTGAGCCTGCTTAAGATTTCCTTCTCTCTCAGGACTGATTGAGCGTCGTCTGCCTTCGGTCCAGCACATGATCCTGGAGTCCTGGGATTGGGTCCCACATCGGGCTCCCTGCAAGGAGCCTGCTTCTCCTTCTGCCTATGTCTCTCTATCTCTCTGTCTCTCATGAATAAATAAATAAATCTTTAAAAAAAATTCCTTCTCTCTCTCCCTCTCTCATAAAAAAGTGTGTGTGTGTGTGTGTGTAAAAATAAATACATATATATATTAAAAAATTAGTAGTTTTTTTCTTGGTTTAATCTGATGGTGCATTAAGAGTCATACAGAGTGATTTGGGGGACCCACAGAAGAGTTAAACTGCAAAATTCAAAATTAGGAATACTGAAGTTACTAAACAACTATGTAGTTTCTATATAACATCACCTAAATCAATGTAACAGTTTAAATGTTCAGGTTGTCAAGAATCAGAGTTAACTTCAAGTTTTAAGTTGTGAAATTTAGAGGTGAAATTGAGACTCCAGTAATTTAAACTGGATGTGTTTTCTCCCTCTAGACTTCACTTCTAATTAACAATTGACTGTGTGGCTAGTATTGTTTCTTTGCAAGATATATTTTTACTTAAATTCAGTGGTCAGTGATTTGATTTCCAAAACTTTGAATTCTTTTGTATTTTAAGGTAACCAGCTATACTTGGATGTTTTTAGGTTCAAGGTAAGGATCCATCTGTGGAAGTCACACAGGACCTCATTGATGAATCAGAAGAAGAACGATTTGAAGAAATACCTGAAACCAGTCATCTGATTGACCTACCCACATGTGAACTCAATAAACTTGAAGAGATTGCTGACTTAGTTACCTCAGTTCTCTCCTCACCTATCCGTAGGGAAAAGCTGGCTCTGGCCTTGGAAAATGAAGGCTATATTAAAAAACTACTGCAGCTGTTCCAAGCTTGTGAGAATCTAGAAAACACCGAAGGCTTACACCATTTGTATGAAATTATTAGAGGAATATTATTCCTAAATAAGGCAACTCTGTTTGAAGTAATGTTTTCTGACGAGTGTATCATGGATGTTGTGGGATGCCTTGAATATGACCCTGCTTTGGCTCAGCCAAAAAGGCATAGAGAATTTTTGACCAAAACTGCAAAGTTTAAGGAAGTTATACCAATAACAGACTCTGAACTAAGGCAAAAAATACATCAGACTTACAGGGTACAGTACATTCAGGACATCATTTTGCCTACGCCATCTGTTTTTGAGGAGAATTTTCTTTCCACTCTAACGTCTTTTATTTTCTTCAACAAAGTGGAGATAGTCAGCATGTTGCAGGTAAGTGAACAAAGGTGTTCTTATATTTTTTTTTCCAGTTATTTACCTCCTATAATAGTTTATGCTGGTGTTCATTCCTTTTTGAAAGATTTCTTTTGTTTATCTTAAATATACTGTCAATCACAGAAAACAGGACTTTATCTCATGGGTATTTGAAGGAGAATCCTTTCTTAATGCAACTTTTACATTTTTAAGTGTTCTCTGCTGGAGCTTTTTTTTAAACTTCATTTTTGCATGCATTAAAAAATGATATATATGATACAAAATTGATCATTTTAACCATTTTAAGTATATAATTCATAACATTAAGTGCATTCACAGTGTTATGCAGCCATCACCACTATCCATTTCCAGAACTTTTTCATCATCCTGAACAAAAGCACCTATTTTAAGACTATCATTTAGTTCATTTTATGAGCCCTAATTATCATTGGAGGTATATATAAGTGTGTGCATGTGCTTAAAGCTTCCCAAATAATTAGATGTGCAGCCAGGACTGAGAAACAGTCATTAATTTTCAGGAAATGGTAATTAAATTATTTACTGTGTGAAGTTGGTTTTATTCTGTCTCCTTGAGTTGTAAAATAGAAGTTTATATACTGTGTTTATTGTGTTAATCCTTTATACCCTAACAGTGTAGTAAAGATGATTTTGAAGATTTTGATTTACTATAACTGCCTATATATAACTATATATATATAACTGCCTATATAACTGCCTTTGTTATGTCCATATCACTAAGTTTTTTGAGCAGCTTTTGTAGTGTACCATCATGTAGTGGTTCTCAGGGTTTCTGCAACCGTTTTCAGAGAGATCTGTGAAGTTTTTCCTTTTCCAGCTTCTTGTCACTGTGAGGCCATATATTATCCTTCATATACTTCAACGTATATGAAGAACAACGTATCACAACAGATTGGACATCAAAGAAGATAATGGAATATAGCTTTCTTCTATTAAGTCAAACATTATAGAGATTTGCAAAAATGTAAAAGCCATTTTTTTCTGAATTTATAATTTTTTCTGAATTTATAAGATTTTCTCATAAAATATTTACATAGATTTATAATAGCTTAGTTTTAAAACAAATTAATATTTTAAAATGTTTGTTTTTATTATAAATATTGATAAACATAATCCACATAATAAAGGCTCTTTGGAGTCCTCCATAATTTTTAAGAGTTCAAAGGGGGCCTGAGACCAAAAAGTTGAGAATCTTTTTCTTAGTGTTTAGCTATGTGATTCATTTTATGATGGCCTGATATCTGTAGCTTCTTAAGTGAGTATTAACCTGCTGTTGTATGAGTTACATAAGCAAGCAAAAATGTAAGAATTCTATCTGGACCAAAATGAGTTAGTCAAAGGTACATAACTCCTAGCCTGAATTAGGTTAATTGAGAAATTAAAAGAAAGCACTTACTATGGTCTCCGGCTCCTGGTATGTACTCTAATACACGTTGAGATTCTCTTAAGCTTGTTTGGGGCATAAGAGTTTGGTTAACCTGAACTTTCTTTTTTTTTTTTTTTTTTTTTAAGATTTTATTTATTTATTAATGAGAGACACAGAGAGAGAGAGAGAGAGACAGAGGCAGAGGGAGAGGGAGAAGCAGGCTCCATACAGGGAGCCTGATGTGGGACTCGATCCCGGGACTCCAGGATCACACCCTGGGCTGAAGGGAGGCACTCAACCACTGAGCCACCCAGGCGTCCCAACCCTGAACTTTCTAACTACAAATCAAAATCCCATGTGCCCAGAATTAAGAAATCTACTTAAGTATGTTTTAAAAATTAATTTTCTAAAAGCCAATAAAGTGAGTTATTTTGCATAGACAGCTACAGATAAGATCTTTTTCAGAACAAAATTTCACTTCACTAGAAATGGTGGAGGACAGGTATCTCAAATTTAACATATAACATATATTTTCACTATTCCATAAATGAGAGTTGAGCTAAAAACCCATTAAAATCAGAAGTTTAGTTCTTTTTTGACTTATTTTGTGGATTTCAGCCCTAAAGAAAGACATTTCTAACCTTCATCCCAGTTATTAATATATTAAATATTCCAATGCCTTTAAGAAAACAACTGTTTACAATAATATAATGCTTCATTTTGTTTTAGAGGTTTTTGGACTTCATCTTGGATTTAACATATTAAATTTTACTAGATTTGGCCTATTCTAGTTTGTGTCTATGTTTTACTTTGGGTTCATAACTTTAAACTACTTAGAAATTTGTCCTGTGGTTTATTATACATGGTAGGAGTGACAAAAACCTGATTGTGTAGGAGACCTAGATTCTAAATCCATCTTTGTTACTAGCCAGCCTCAGGAAAGTCCACTCTTTGGGCATTAGTCTCTTGAAATTTAGAATTGGACTAGGCAATGTATGTAATCTTTTAAAGCCTAGTCTAATTCTAAATTTCTGCATTTACATGACTCTAATAATGATGAATGGGTTCTGGGTTTGGGATGGTTTTTGTTGTTGTTTTTGAAGTCAACTCTGCATCGGACATGGGTCTCAAACTCCACTCTAAGATCAAGAGTTGCATGCTCTACTGACTGAGCAAGCCAGGCACTCCTGGGTTTTTGGATTTTGAATGTGTCCTGTTTTTACATTACTACAAGGAAAAGTTTGACTCAGACTTTTTAAAAGTAGTCCCCTTTTCCCCCCATAAGGTTTTTTGCGTAATTCAGAGAGGCAGCCATACACAATTTGTCTTAAAATAATTGTTTTATTAAAAATAAAGGATTTTAAAACTAAATGAAAAAGCAAAACTAAATTTATCTAAAAATACTAGTTTAATAATTACTTGGAGAACCAGGTATTTGGAGGGAAACATTACAACTATATGATAGGCTTTAAGTTGTCAATTAAATTTTTTTTTTAAGATTTTTATTTGGAATGCTCACAAGCAGGGCTGGGTGTAGGAAGAGCAGAGGGCGAGGGAGAAGCAGATTCCCCACTGAGCAGGGAGCCTGACCCAGAGCTCAGTCCCAGGACCTCAAGACCACAATCTGAGTCAAAGGCAAAAATGCTTCACCAACTGAAGCCACCCAGGCACCCCAATTAACTGGTTTTTTTTAATGTATACTGGAACAGAGTGATTTTATAGAATATTATCAAGAATAAAGTAGGAAATCAGAAAAAAATATATGTGTATGGTAGGAATTAGGAAATATTCTCATAGCAGGTATATAATCCTTGAAATTGCCTCCCTAATACATTATGCAGTTCTAGCTGTCAGCACACAAATAATCATGGAAGAAATTGCATTTATCAAAGAATTGGAATTGTTTTCCTACGAAAGTATTCTCAAAAAAGTTAAAAATCTTTAGACAAGAAAGGGAGTTTAATCTGTGAGAGATGGAAGAAGAAAAAAAAATTATAAAATGTTTAAGTGGAGGTAAATGCATATTCACCAAAACCTAAAATACTGAGATGAAAAGTACTTAGAAAATGTGATTTGAGAAATGATTATAAGATTGTATATGCAGGGGATCCCTGGGTGGCTCAGCGGTTTAGCCGCCTGCCTTTGGCCCAGGACATGATCTTGGAGTCCCACATCGGGCTCCCTGCATGGAGCCTACTTCTCCCTCTGCCTGTGTCTCTGCCTCTCTCTCTCTGTGTCTCACATGAATAAATAAATAAAATCTTTAAAAAAAAAAAAAAAAGATTGTATATGCAATTGAACTCTCTCAGAAACAGATGGTTCAGGCCATGGTGTATAAGGGCCAGAAGTCAACAAAACAGCAACAACAAAAAAGACCATTCTGAGTCAGACTAATGAACGGAGTTGGCTCTCAGTGGTTGAGTAACACTGATGAATGATTATTGGGAGAGTATGTTATGTCATCTGTGATTCTAGTGATTTTTACTCGTTTATATGTAACAAGTTTATCTCTTTTAGACTTTAGACACACTAGTTTATATTAAAAATAAGATTATACAGTATGTACTATACTTTTGTCCTTGTAAATAGTGCTTAGAGAAACTAACACACATCTGCCCTTTAATACCTCAGAGTCATCAGTGTGAAAAGCAGTTATTGTAGTGTTTTATCATTTAGTTGTATCCTTGGAAACTACAAGAAAATGTCAGCCTGTACCCCCGAAGGCCCTAGATAATTTTATTTCGTGAGTTCTTGTGTTTTAAAAAGCTTTGCAGGGACACCTGGATGGCTTAGCAGTTGAGCATCTGTCTTCCGCTCAGGTCATGATCCCATGGTCCTGGGATCGAGTCTCGCATCGGGCTCCTCGCAGGGAGCCTGCTTCTCCCTCTGCTCCGCCTCTCTCTCTCTCTCTCTCTCTCTCTCTCTCATGAATAAATAAATCTTAAAAAAAAAAAACAACTTTGCAGTCTTACCACTGCCAGAATTCAGTCTCCTTTTACTGCTGTTCCTATGCCATATATTTGTGATACTCATTTTTCTAATCTGTGGCGGACTGACAGTGAGATCTTCAAACTTGCTTGAATTACATTTAAATTAAAAGTAAATAAATAGACTCTGAGCAGGAGTTGCAGAGCATCTCAGTTAAAATACATGAGTTTTCATGCATGACTTCTAGACTATAACTGGTTATTTTTGTTTTCCAAAGAGTTCTTTATATCTCAAGTTTCTGATTAAATAAGGCAAATGCATGTATAACTAACTAACATTAAATGATGTAGTCAGGATTTGAAAATTATAACATGAATATACCCTGGAATTTTTAGGTTTCATGATGAAACTATTAGATTTTCAACTATTTTTATTATAATTTGTGTAAATTATACAAATGTGTGTAAGTTTATACTCTTGTTAGACTGTTTCATAGTAATTATTTCTTCCCATGTAGGAAGATGAGAAGTTTTTGTCTGAAGTTTTTGCACAATTAACGGATGAAGCTACAGATGATGATAAACGGCGTGAATTAGTAAGTTATTTATTCTTGAAATTCAGACCTTTAAAGAGCACTTACTGTTGGGATACACAGCTTTTAACATTGAATTTGTTAAGAATTTTTTATAAATATGAGATGAAATTTACATATTTATGCTATATGATTATTCTCAAAGTTTCTCAAACTTCCTGTATATTTACAAAATTTTAAAAGTATTTGATGTGTTTCCCACCCCCCCCAACTACCCCCAAATGAGGGGATTTGTGTGTGTCACAAATCCTGAAATTAGATGTGAGGTTTATGTTTGGACAGAACTACAAATTCATACGTTTTTATGGTTATAGGTACATTATAAAACAGCTTTTTTTTTTTTTTTTTTTTTAGAAAAAGTAAGGACAGTGCTTCTTGAATAAATGAATAAGTAATTTGTTTCTTGGAAATGTTTTTTTTTCTTTTGAATGTGTGTATATTTTCTGAAGAATAAGCCATGCTTTGGAGAAAGAATATAGTAATGCTGTTTATCAGCAGTTTGTCTTTTTTTTTTTTTTGTCATTTTTTATTTTAAACATTATAATCAGATACTGGGTTTAAAAAAGTAATGAAAGACTGCTGACTTAAAGTCAGCCAAGTCATCCTGGTGTAATTAATAATAATCTCAGTTTTCTCATTTATAAAATTAGTTCTTTAAACTGGGGATTGTCTAATGTCCTTTCCAATTCTTAAATATGGGACTGTACTTTTGAGAGCTTCCTGAGAACCCAGCCAGCATTTGTTATATAGCATATTTCTGTGAAAATACCTTCTCTAATTCAAAATACATGCCTTACGTGACATTCTTACAACTAAATCATAAGAGCACTATTGATGCGTCTTCTCCCCCTGGGACTGCACATATAACGTGTACCATACTGTCTTTGGAGAGGTCATTGTTTGAAAATGATGCAAAGCTGACTTAATTGGGATGCTAGTTTTTCATGTGTCCTTTAACGTAGGCGTTAGGAGCCGGGTATGCCCTGGAAAATCAAGGTCCTTGAGAAGGAGGCGGGACTCTGGGAAGCAGCACGTTAAAGGTGCCCCAAGTTTGCTCTTACACGTGTCAACTTCTCACTATACTTTCTGATATTACAGGTTAATTTTTTCAAGGAATTTTGTGCATTTTCTCAGACATTGCAGCCTCAAAACAGGGATGCATTTTTCAAAACTTTAGCAAAGTTGGGAATTCTTCCTGCCCTTGAAATTGTAATGGTAATTATACAGTTTATTTTCATGTTTGAAGTTGTGAATTTATAGTTTTATATTATGTATGTGAAAATATTTATTTTAGTAATGCATATTGAGTTATTAAGTTGTGATTCATTTGATAGTGAATTATTACAAGTGTGTTCAGTCTTAATATTTTTATTAACTGAAATTTGTAATATTAATAATATGTAAGCACTTGCATATAATACGCCTTCAAGTGAATAAAAGTCCACATGCTTTTTCAAGATTATTATATCTCCTGTAACAATATTATGTTTCATAGAAACTATTAAAATATCTTTCCTTTTTAGACCAGTGAGTACAGTGAGGACAGCCTGGACAAAGGCAGCTCATGCTGCGATGTGGGTTAGGGTGGTGGTCCTCATACATTTGCTTATATGATTTTTATCCATTGGTATTATATGAAAAATTAAAACTGAGAAATTTAAAAAATATTTATTAATTCATTGAAAAATAATAAAACATGTTGACATAAATAATATAACTTCTGTGAAAAAATAATTTGCCAGAAGCAAAAAAAAAATTTAGTGAGAAGATTGGTGGTGGTTCACTTTTTTTTTTTTTTTTTTTAAGATTTTATTTATTTATTCATGAGAGACAGAGAGGGAGAGAGATAGGCAGAGGGAGAAGCAGGCTCCACGCAGGGAGCCCGATGCAGGACTCGATCCTGGGACTCCAGCATCACGCCCTAGGCCAAAGGCAGGCGCCTAACCGCTGAGCCACCCAGGCGTCCCTAGTTTCACCTTTTTTTTTTTTTTTGCCAATCCCTTCAACATTTGGTGTAGAAGAAGACAGCTAGATTCTCATAGCAACTTCTACATTTAGTTTGTTGTGATATCACATGTCTTGTAGCCTCTGGAAAACCCCATTATACTTATGATACACTGAGAGTGAAAAGGGCCAATGAGGCCCTAGTATTATTTATTATTATGAAGCAAAAGAAAAGGGTGTTGGACACCTCCCCAAAATTCCATGGACCACACCTTGAGAATTGCTGAGTTAGGGAATGTTTTTAGAATCACTTGGAGATTTAATGACTTATGAGTCATGTATCTTTTATCTATTAAAGAGAGAAAAGCATTCAAGATCACCACTTTAGAAAACTAAGCTGTGAACAAAGAGTGAAAATATCCAGAGTGCTTTCAAAAGCATCCTCTGTTAAGAGAGTCATAAGGAAGACAATCAGTTATTAAGAAGTAACTGGCAAATCCAGGACCAAAGACAGATTCTGGAAAATTTTGAAGTCTTTAACTAGATAACATCATTCATATTTTGCATATATGTAAATAAAAAAATTTTTTACAACATTTGTAAAGTATAATAGTATAATCCTGTGCTGATTCTTACATTTAAATTCTCTGAATCTTTGTTTTGATAAAAACTGGTAGAAACTAGTCATTGAGCTGCTTAAAAGCTTTTTAATATTCATAAAAGAAAAGGAAGAAAAGATTTCAGTACAACGTCTAAATCCAAAAAGTTGATGTGCATAGATTTGGGAAAGGGAACACAGCACAATTTTTGTTAACAGTCTCTAACCTAATTTTCCTTTTACTAGGGCATGGATGATTTGCAAGTCAGATCAGCAGCTACAGATATATTTTCTTATCTAGTAGAGTTTAGTCCATCCATGGTCCGAGAATTTGTAATGCAAGAAGCCCAGCAGAGTGATGATGTAAGTAATAATGCTCTGATTCTATATGAATTACCTGTAATGTTTGCATACTATTGAAAAAAGGTGTAACTACAATCTTAATCTTGAATGAAGCAAAATAGGTTTCTGACCAGTTGTGACTTCAGCAAGCCCAGAATACGTGGCATTTGATTTGTTTATTGTAAAAAAAAGTATTCAAACTTGTATTGAGATAGATTATAATAGAATCAAACTTTTCAAAGAAGTTCAAGTGCTAATGATACGTAATTTCAAGCCTGTAAGTCAGGCACTTCTAGTATAACTAACAAGTTGCTCTCACTTGTTCAAATTTGTATTTTTTTTTCCCAGTGTGAATAGATGTTTAAGAATGAGACCAATGTGTTTTCTCACTACAGAAATACTTAAAACTTTACCCTTATACTGTTTTAAAAACAAAATGAAGGGAGGTGGGAGGCGGGGGGCTAAAAAATATGAAAAAAAAGAGAAAAGAAAAAAAATGAATATTTAGCTGGAATTTAAAATACCCCTTTATCAAATATATTTTAGTGTTAAACAGAAAATAAATGTATGTTCCTACTTAAAGAAGATTTTGATTTCTGTTGTTAATTTGATCCTTCTTATGAGTTACTATTGAATTAAACCACAGTTGTTTTATATGTTTTGTGTTTAATCTCTTAATGTCTTCTTAGATTTTTGCATTTTTTGTTAGGTTTTTTTTTTTTTAAGCAATTTTATTTCAGAATCAGTTTGAGTTAATGCTATAGTTTTAGGCAATAGAAAAGAAGTATAAGAAATCTTATGTTAAGTATATTTCAGGGTAGCCCTGGTGACTCAGCGGTTTAGAGCCGCCTTCAGCCCAAGGCGTGATCCTGGAGACCCGGGATCGAATCCCACGTCAGGCTCCCTGCATGGAGCCTGCTTCTCCCTCTGCTTGTGTCTCTGGCTCTCTCACTCTCTCTCTCTCTCTCTGTTCTCATGAATAAATAAATAAAATCTAAAAAATAAAAATAAAAAATAAAATTTAAAAAAAAGTATATTTTAAGTTTTTTTTAAAAAAACCCAAATAATGCTAAATCTGACTTGAAAGAAATAAATATCTAGTTTATTAATCAGTTTATAATTTCTCTGTTGGTGTGTATATCTTTGTGTCATCCTTTACAGAAGGTAACTTCGAATTTAACACTCTTCGTTGATGCATTCTCAGTGATGTGTGTGATTAAGGGCATTCATTATTACATATTTTCAGACCGTGAAAATAGTAAGCTGCTAACTTTTAGAATTAACTCTGAAAGTTTTTATTTCTATTTTTATTAAAAATATTTTCTTGTTCATTTATTTGACAGATAAGACTTAGAGAATCCCTTACTGATTTTTAACAATGAAAAGTCCTTTTCTCAGTTTTTCTTTTTTCTTATAATCATAGTCTTCAAAGTCTTTCATTTCCCCCAAATTTTCTGAGATTTAGCAGTTTAACATTTAAAATTTTTGTTGCCTCAAAATAAATGAGTTAGCCCACAATTTCTTTTTCTTTTTTTTTTTTTCTTTCTTCAAAATTAAGTTATTCTACATGGTAAATTCTATGTTGAGTTCCTGGTAACCTTTAGAAAGAAAAAACTTTCCTGTGTATTTATTTGGTGGGCAGTTGACATTTTGATCCCCTTTTAAATAAAGTAAATTCACAGCATTCAAACTTTCCTTTCCAGTATTATGGAGCAGATTTGGTTTTAAGAACTTGGATTACATATTAAAATATGTGTTGAGCAAGAGGAATTATTAACATATTTTACTATAGTTGTTATTTCTATCCAAGCTAGAAGGATAGATTTAGCCATAATTGTCTTTTTGTTATGCCACTGATTTCACTTATTTTTATGCTAGTGTCCTTTGAAACATTTAGTAAAGCTTACTGTGAAATCTGACTGGATAAGTAATGCAGCTATTACTGAACCACTTATTTTGGCAGGTATTTTCACTGTATTTTCTCACTTGAGATTGAACTCATTTTAATTATTTAAAAATAATAATAGCATTGGAGTTATTTTTTTAAGAGTCCTTATTTTGTAAAGTTTTATACTAAATACTTAATAAATTATATATGTTAAAGTTACTTTTAAATAATAATGAAGATGAACTTTGCAATAATAAAGTTTAAAAAAGGCATAAGCTAATCTCTTTGGGTTTGATAGTTTGCTTTGAACATGTTTCTTAAAATTGCATCCATTTTTGACTTCTTATTCTGAAGTGATTTTAAATTTACAGAAAAGTTAAAATAATAGTACAAAGAACTCCCATATATACTTCACCCAGATTCCCCAGTAGTTAATATTTTATTTCTAATTTGCTTTATCATCCTCTCTTTGCTTATATTTGTATGTACACATTTATACACAGACATAATTATTTTTGTTCTCAGTCATTGAAGAATAAGGTATAGAAATAATGACACAGTGCCTTTTAACCTGTATCTACTTTAGTGTTTTCTGTTATAATTATCAATATCAGGAAGTTAGTATTTTTACAGTCCTAATATCTAACTGTAGTCCTAATTCAAATTTTGTCAATTGTCCCAGTAATGTTCTTTTTAACCAAGACAAAACTGAAAACTTTCAGGTCCAGTATCCAACAATCTGGATTTATTTCATGGTTCCTCATGGTTTGATTTAGGTTATTTCTTTGTGTCAGGAGTGGTATAGAAGTAATGTTTCATTCATTGCATCACATTAAGAAATTCCCTCAACTTTAAAAAATGAGTTTAAAGGGTTTTTTGTTTAGATTGTTTTGCTATTTCACAGACTTTAAGGAGTTGGCCCGTTAAATTCTATAGAATTTGAAGAGCTGTGTTTGCTTTCTTCTGACATGGCAGATGGATTAAAAGAAGTATTATATTTGTAGCCTTCATTCATTTTGCTATGAAACAAATTTCATGTGCATTTTTTAAAATAATTCTTACATTTACATATAAAAAACAAAAATGTTTCCACAGCATCCATCAGTTTTTAATCTACTTCAGAATAATGTTCCTGCTCCTGACGTTCTTTCTTTTTCCTCTTATTTACTATATTCATGGAATTTAAGATATGTGGATGCTAATATTTTCTTGATCTTACAGGAAAGCGTTAGTGGAGAATTTTCATTTGCCTTTGTCATGCTTGTGACTTGTCTGATAATGACTGTGTAATGCCATAGATTGTAAAATGTATCTCAATATCAAGAAGTTAAAAGTTTTAAGAAATCTTAGAAACAATGGAATAAAGTATGTTCTTTATCTTTCCCAGTCAGAAAATAGAGTTGCCAGATGATAACCTGGATAATCTCTGAATTCCATGTGTAGGAACCCAGAACTTCCCCTTTGTTGGCTAATTACTTTTTGCGGTATTGCAAAATTTTTAAACCCACAGAAATAAACTTTTAAAAACCAAAAAAAAAATAAATAAATAAAAATAAAAAAATAAAAACCAGTATGTGCTTCTAAGAATAGTATGAGATTGGAGTGTGATGAAACTAATGGTAATGGGAGTATCATTTCTCTAAAACTTTGATTTAGAAATAACTAAAACCTTGAAAAGTCTCTTGGAAACTTTGGTTAAATCAGATTTCATGGGCCTATGGTCTCTGTTACAGTTACTCAACCCTGCCATCATAATGTGAATTGTCCATAGAAGGTGTAACTATGTTCCAGTAAATTTTTCACCTTAAAGTTTTATTTACAAAGTAGGCAGCCAGCAAAGTAGTCTTGTAGTTTGCCAACCCCTGACTTAGACCCCATTCTCAGAACATTGCAGGTGTTTAGAGGCTCACTCTGAATTGAAGGTTTTAATTGCAGAAGCTGCTATGGCAGTGTAAAAAGAAGTTAAAAGAGGGACCATAGGAATAAGCAGGCTTCAATGGGAAGGAAATCATTGGGCCCTCTTAATTAAGACTGTAAATTTAAAGGGAGATGAAGGGGGGTGTGTGTGTGTGAGTGTATACACACACACACACACGAGAGTGTTCTCTAGAATAGATTTTGGTGCTCCAGCATTGACACATATTAACTGGAGTTACTCTATAATGGTTTATTTGCACATCAAGTCATCATTTGGCTTTTGAAGGAATATTCCAGTAGTTTTTCTTACATCTTCGTTATTTAGCTGCACTTGCTTGAGCATGAGTTTTTTTTCTAGCCTGAGTAATGCCATTGTTGGAGAACCAGTTTAAGGAAAATTAGATTTGTATGTGTAGTATTTTAATGCCAGTAAAGAATTCTAGTAGACAGAAATAAGTCAAATTTTGAAAGAGGTTCAACTTACAGTGATTTTCTATTCCATTCCCTTTGTTCTGCTATTGGAGAAATAGACATGGGAGAGTTAATAAGGATACTTAGTGTGTATTTTAGATGACTGTACTGCAGTTAGAGAGTCTAGGTCCTTCGGTTCAGCTAGGTTCAGCTATTCCTTCTGTTCAGGGAGGCTTGCTCTTTTGTGTTAATTAAGAGATGAAACGTGCCGTACAGACATAATGTTGATAATACATTGCTCATTGATGTATGTTCAGTCATTTGTTACATTGTTTTTGGAGCTATTTGTTCATTGTTTCTGAAAAATACTATTACTTTTGTAGTAGATTAATTTTAATTGTTTACTGAGGAAGATGTACCTTTGGAATAACACTGTCTTGTTGTTCCATACTGCTTTGTGGGGTAAAATCTCTAAATCTGTGGTTAATTCTAGTATTTTATTTTATTTTATTTTTTTACACAGAAAATTCTATTATTTTAGAAGTTGATTTTTACTTAATTTGACAGAATTCAGAAAAATAATAATAATAATAGAACCTAACATATATCCTAGGGCTTATCTCATTTTTCCACATCTTTCATTGTCTTTCACTGGCCGATGCCTACTGTATTACCAACTGTAGTTTCATGTTTTGTCCAGTTTTCTGTTGTTGTTGTTCCGGGTAAAAACTAAACCTAGTTCCTGTGACTCCATCTTATCCAAAAGCAGAAGTCTGTGTGTAGTTTCAGAGCAGATTTTAGTGCAGAAGTCTAACTCTTATTACAGAATTAGAAAGTTTGTGGATTCATTTCTCTTTTGTGTTTTCTTTAGTAAATTATTTTTGTTTCATTAAAGTAATACTTAAGAGCTATAAAAATAAACCCATCTGATACAAGAATTTGGAAGCCATCTTTTTTTTTTTTTTTTTAAGATTTTATTTATTTACTCATGAGAGATACAGAGAGAGAGAGAGAGAGTCTGAGACACAGGCAGAGGGAGAAACAGGCTCCATGCAGGAAGCCTGATGCGGGACTCGATCCCGGGTCTCCAGGATCACACCCTGGGCCGAAGGTGGCACTAAACCGCTGAGCCACCCGGGCTGCCCTGGAAGCCATCTTGTTTCAAGACTTTTATATCATTGCATGTGGAAGTTAGTATTTTGATTATGAGAAATTCTCATATTTTGCCCTTTTTCTCCCCTTGCATCTTTTTTTCTGATTATCCTGTTTTTTTCCCCCTTTTCTTCAACAATGAAACTATAATAATAAACTTGAAGAGTGCTGTTTAGTTTCTATGATGATGGAAAAGTTTTTTCTGTTACCATTCAACAAGGTAATCCCTTGCTACGTATGGCTACCAAGCACTTAAAATGTAGGTAGTGTGACTAAAGAATTACTGGCTTTAATTTTAAACTGCCTTTTGTGTGGCAAGTAGATACCATATTGAACAGCACAAGATTAGAATATTTGCTACCTATATAGTCTAGGATTGAATCTTTTCTCTTACAACCATTCTAAGCAAAGGATGACTTGATCAGGTCTCTGTTTTAGAAGGGTAGTTCTAATAGCATCATGATGGAGAGATAACTGGAGAAGGAAGGCCTGACCTGTGACAAAAGAAAGGAAGAGGAGAATAAGGAATTAATGTATTACTTAAGAATGAGTTTGGCCTCATATATCAGAAGAATCAGGAATGGCATCACTAAGATAGACTAGGAAATACCAGGTCTCATCCCCACAACAGAAATTGATTTAACAACTAGTAACAGACAGGAATACCTCCTCCCAGCTTCTAGAGTCCAGATTAGAGATTATAGTACTTGAGTGGAGCACAGAAATGAGAAATGATGCATTGAAAGGGTAGGAGCAATTTCACTTTACCTTTGTCACTTCTCCCCAAGTCAGCATAGCACACCACTGAGAGAGATCGTCTGGGCCCACAGATTCTCTCATGGGGAAAGGGAGTATAAAGTGAGAGTGTGACATCCCTAGCCTTTCAGAACGTTACCCATGAGGGCCATTTCTTTCTAGTACTACCCAGAACAGTGAGGGAATCACCTTGCAATAGCTAAGAAAGAAAAGGAGCAGGGACTCTCAGCACCACCACACACATCTCAATAACTGGCCCATGTACTCTGGCAATGAACCCCATCAGCTGACCCAGCCAAAATCTCTGACTAGGCTGACTTGTGAAGAATTTTCCCTGCCAAAGCCAGTCTTTAAAGGCCGAAAGAGCTAATTGCTTCTTTAGATGGGCAGACAGCAGTGCAAGATTACAAAGATCAGGAAAAACTTGATACCACCAAAAAAAAAAAACTAACCTATCATAGCTGACCCTAAAATAATGGAAAACTGTGAACTACCTGACAATCCAAAATAATTGTCTTAAAGAAGCTCAGTGAGCCGCAAGAGAATACAGATAACTAAACGAAATCAGAAAAATACTACGTGAACAAAATGAGAAGTTCAACAGAGACACAAACTATTAAAAAAATCAAAAAAAATCTAGAGCTAAAGAATACATTGACTAAACTGGAAAGAAAGAAAAAAAGCAATAAACAACTTTAGCAGCAGATTCAATCAAGCAGAAATAAAAATAGAGAACTCAAAGACCAGCCATTTGAAAATATCCAGTCAGAGAACTAAGAAAAAAAGAATGAAAAATAGTGGAGAAAAGCTTTCATGTATTATGAGATATCATAAAGAAAACAGCATACACATTGTAGGAACCTCATACCTCGAGAAGAGAAAGAAAGAGGGCAGAAACTTATTTAAAGAAATAATGGCTAAAAAAAAAAAGAAAGAGAAAAAAGAAAAAAAAAGAATGGCTAATAGCATCAAATCAGGGGAAAGAAATGGTCATCCAAGTACATGAAATTTATGTCTTCATATAGGCTATCCAAAGAGATCTTCACTAAGACACATTACAATAAAACTATCAAAAGTCAAAAACAGAATTTTTAGAGCAGCAAAACAAAAAACTAAAAAAACCTCATCATATACAAGGAAACTCCCATAAGTTTTAGCAAATTTCTCAGCAAAATCCTTACAGGCCAGAAGAAAGTGAGATGATAAATCCAAAATGTTAAAAATGCCAACTGAGAATGCTTTACCTGGCATCACTAGACTGGTCTTAGAAGACATGCTAAAGGGAATTCTTAAAGTTAAATGGAAGAACACTAAACAGCCCCAAGAAGACATGTAAATAGAAACAGTGTAAAAAAAAAAAAAAAAAAAACTGTAAATCTCACTGGTGAAGGTAAATATGTAGACGGATACAGAATGATATAATACTCTATTCATGGTGTATAAATCACTTTTAACCCTAATACAAAAGGTAAAAGACAAATATTAATAACCATAATTATGAAAATTAATAGATACACAATATAAAAAGAAATCTGACATCAGCAGTATGTAGGTTGGGAGTAAAAGTGTAGAGTTTGTTTGCAATTGGTTGTGAATGAAATGTTAATATTCAAAATATGTAAGGAATTCCTGCAGCCCAATAGCAAAAAATATAACCCAATTTGAAAATGGGCAAAGGAACTAAACAGACATTTCTCCAAAGTACACATACATCTATTAGGATGGCTAGTATTGGAACTGCAGGAGAAGATGGTGGTCTGTACAGGAGTCAAAGTTCCTCATAATTTTCTCTTATTGGAAGAACTTGAGGGACTAAAGGTGTAGTAAGCAATGGTACTGTCATTTACACATAAACCTAGAGTACTCAAAATAGAGTTCAGGCTTACAAGATGAAAGCATGGAGAGAAGAGTCAGATGCTGTGGAAGCATGTGTGTTTCTGAAAAGTGAAAAATCTCAAGAAGAAAAAACAAGTGGCATGCTTTATCCATCTTGCTTATTGAAAGCTTCAGGTGAAGTCGTCTGAAGTAGCAGGTACAATGAATATTGTCACAAATGGTGTTAAGTTTTGAAGTGGTGAGGGTGCTGACTAGTAGTATCAAACATAGTTCAATATTGTTTTGATGCCTGTATTTATAATTTAAAAATGTGGAGGAAATCATGGATTTCTGTTAAAAGCCATTCCTATGTGTGTTACATGTAACAGACATTGTAAATATTTACAGTCTTTGACAAACCAATGCATTTAAGTGCAGCCAACAGAAAGGAAATAGGTTTATGGATATATGATTTTGAGATGAAGGTTAGTCTTAAAATGTAAATAAAATGTGGAACCTGTCCTCAAAAAAAAAAAAAAAAAGGATGGCTAATATCAAAAAATAAAGATAAGTCATGATAAGGATGTGGAGAAAAGAAGAGCCCTTGTACATTGATGGTGGGGATATACTGGTGCAGCTATCATGGAAAACAGTATGGAAGTTCCTCTAAAAATTAAAATAGACTACTATATGACCCAGCAATCTTCTGTCTATAAATCCAAAAGATCTTAAAGAGAAATTTCTTCCTTGTTCATTACAGCATTATTCACAATAGTCAAGACATCTAAGCCACCTCAATGTCCATCTGCAGATGAATTGATAAAATTTGTCACATATATACAGTAGAACATTATTCAGCATTATAATAGGAAATCCTGTTTATGAATGAATCTAGAGGACATTTTGCTAAGTGAAATTAGCTAGACACAGAAGGAATAATACGTGATAATTCTTATATATGAGGAATATAAAATAGACTCCTAGAATAAGAATAACGGTGCTTGCTAGGGGATGTGGAGTGGGGGAAATGGGGAAGACATTAGTTAAAGGGTATAGAGTTTTAGTTATACAGGATAAGTAAGTTCCAGTGATCTACTATACAGCATCATAGTACCTAAGAATATTATATACATAAAATTTTGCTAACAGAGTAGATACTATGTTAAATGTTTTTATCACACACAAAAAAAGAGAAACCAACTTAGAATAGTTCTACCTAATAAAAGTTTTATTAATGTCCCAATAAGTCACGAGCAGCTCCCTGATACCCTCAGATAGCAGCTCATGATGCCAAAAGACTTTCATCTTTTGAATCTGTCATCCTCGTTTTCTGGTTTTAATGTCTGTTACCGTGAGGTTGAAAGAGTTCTATTCCACCTCCAGGAATAAGAAAGGCAGAAAGCAAAATAAGAGAGCAGATAGCTTTTGTGTTTCATTTTAAAGCACTTTCCTGAAGGTTCTACTTAGCGGTTTCTACTTGGATTTCTTTGGCCAAAAGGAAGTTACCCTTAGCTATGAAGGATGCTGGGAAACAATGTTTTCACTAAGTACATTACCTCTGAACAAAATTTGGGCTCTGCTAGCAAAGCAGAGAAAATAGAGACTAGGTTGGCATCTCGTAGTATCAACCATAGTCCACTCTAGCTACCTAACTTTCATGTTTTCTTTCCTCACCCACCCTTCCCTCAAGGGAGACAAACAAGTTTCTGTTCACTTTTGTATCCAGTACCACGTACAGAATATTTGAGTATTAGGTAGTCCTCTTCAAGTCCAGATAAGCCTCCCCAGTGTTTCAGTGACCTATAAACAGATAGTTTATCTGCCCCCAACATCACAACTAAAGTGCTTTTATTTGGTAAAAGAGAGCATACATATAGCAGTCGTTCATTCACAACTGTGATTCACTGGTTCATCAGATATTTGTTGAATAGCAATGGTGTGGACTCCTTGTCCTGGGAGGTCCTTGATTAACTAAACCAGCAGTCTCTAAAGAATCCCCCTTGCCTATTTTTTTCCAAAGCCTTTCTTCCCTCAAGACATTATCACTGTGTCTACATCTGAGATGGGCAACAGAAGATGCCTTTCCTTCAAGGACCTATATAATCTTCACAGCCTACTTTCTGTTGGTGTGAGTTCTCTGGCCCAGTGGTGGTCTTAGAGATTGGACAGTCATGGAAGTGTTGTTTATTTTAAAACTTTCTTGACAGTTAAGCTTCCTCAACTATGTAGTAGGCTTCCAAACTATTTGCTTGTTATGGATTTTAAAGATTTTATCCAGGCCTAATCTCTTTTTTAAAAAGACTTATTTATTAGAATGCGTGCTGCACGAGTGGCAGGAAAGGCAGAGGAAGAGGGAGAGAATCTTAAGCTAACTCCCCACTGAGGGCAGAGCCCAACTCCGGACTCAGTCTTACAACCCTGAGATCATAACCTGAGCCAAAACCAAGAGTCAGATATTCAACCGATCAAGCCATCCAGGCACCCCATATCCAGGCATAATTAATTCAGTTTATCTACTGACCTCTGTGCCCTTCCTGTCTGAAGCTTGAGTATCTTAAAATGTTCTAGAGAAGAGTAATAATGCATATACCTCTCTCTGGCAGGGAAGTCTTACAGGCCTTTGAGAAAGGCAGTTCTTTTCTTATTTCCTGAAAAGGCTATAGCTCTCTTTAGCAGTCATTTTCACTATGAAATACATAAATCAAGATTTTTCACTTCCACGTGTTACTAAATTATGGGACTCAAAGTTTGGCATTGATACTGATGGAAGCAGGATTTATGAGAAGCTGCATGTAAGAGAGAAAACAGGAATAAAAAAGTTTGAAGAATGTATATTGAAATGACATTTCAGTGTTATGAGCTATACCTTAAGTATTTCTTGCCACTATGGTTTTATTTAGATATAACCTACATTCATCATTTATGATTTTTTGTGCCTACTTTAAATGCATAAACTTATGAAAGAAGATTATATATAATTCACCGAATTATCTAAGGCCCTAATTAACTGGTAGAATATAAGTAGTACATATTGACATAAATTTAAAGTAAGTAAATGCCCCAGCATTGTCCTCAAGAAAGTTCATTGGATGACACCTTTTTGTAGTATCTTAATATTTACATGAGTTGTGCTTTGCTGATCCTACTAGAATAAGAAAGAGCAGCAGATTAATGTAGAATCTCCCTTTTTCCTTGTAACTGAAATGAGGCTTGGTTCTGGATTTATTAATTCTGTGATTTTTATTTCATAATTCCTCTTTGAAGAGATTTAATTCTGTTTCTAATGCCTTGACAGAATTGATTCATTAGTGTTCAAATTTTGAAACATGGTAAGGGTTAGGGTTCTAATTTTAAGTTAAGTGACTGTGACATGCTTTTGTTGGTTCTCTTCATGGAACACAACTTTGCAGGGAAATACTTGTGGAAACCACAGTATGTTAAGTTTAAGAGGGGCTAGCACAACAAAAGTAACAAAAAGTACTTTATCCTGGGGTTGCCTGAGTAACTCAGTTGGTTAAACATATGCCTTTCAGCTCAGATCATGGTCCAAGGATCATGGTCTCAGGGTCCTGGAATGGAGCCTTAAGTCCTTGTCCCAGCTAAGCAGGGGGTCTGCTTTTCCCTCTGCCCCTCCTCCCTGCTCACGTGCATGCTTGCTCTCTCTCAAATAAATAAAATCTTTTTTTAAAAAGTGCTTTATACCGAAATTCATTGTTTTACAAACAATTTAAGAAATTTATCTTCATCCCATGCAGTTCCTTCATTTCATTTCCTTCAGTTACTATCTTTCTTCCCCCAATAATAAGTATATTCTCAAATCAACTGAGTTGATGTCAAAACTTTTTTCTTTGATATGAACACTTTGTACTATAATTTTCAAGATTTCTTAAAAATACAGGCAAGAGGCAAATACTGTATCTGCAAGCTACTTTGTAGTTTCATAATTAAGATCCCAAAACATGCAATTAATGCAGATCTCTATGGCATTAGATTATTATGTAACACAGTGTGCACCCACTTGCCTCCTGTGGAGAGTTGTATACTGGGTTTTCCTCACTGTTTGGTAGAAAGGATTTTCTCTTTTGAAACTGATATAATCTGTTTTAGGGTCACATGATGTATGATGATCTTCCTTGTTCAGGTGGCTTCTAAATTTCAATCTGAGGCTGAAATTTAGAACAATAATCTTTTAGAATCTCTAATGAACAAGAATCACTGATGATAAATGATTTTGTTTTCTACTTCTATATGTTGATGTTGCCATAAGCTGTAGTGTGCTCTGCTTTTTTTTAGTGAGCTTTTTTCACTCTAGTGTGTTTATAGAACTTTGAAAAATACTGGGAATATAAAAGTTTAAACAAGTTCATTAAAAAAAAAAAACAAGTTCATTTATTTTTTGGTTCTGGTTTTATTCTTTCAGCTGGTATATTTGTCTTCTATCCAAACCAGATCTAATGGAAATACATTTTCTTTCAGGATATCCTTCTCATTAATGTAGTAATTGAGCAAATGATCTGTGATACTGATCCTGAGCTAGGAGGTGCTGTTCAGTTAATGGGACTTCTTCGTACTCTAATTGATCCAGAAAACATGCTGGCTACAACTAATGTAAGAAATTATTCTGGGATAAAAATGTTTTGGTCTAGTCAGTTTAGATAATGTATAATAAATTATGTATAAATATATAAATTATATGTAAATATAAAATCTTAAAATGTGTACAATTTTGGAAAATAATATTTAAGTATTTGTACACTTGGGATCCAAATAGCTGTGGTGTTCCTGCAGCAGTTTATTTGTGGTAAAATGCAAATTGTGATCTGCGAAAATCTTAGTAAAATGTTAGCATTTCTATTAATGGCCCTTGGCCTCATTCTGTTAACTTCTTAAAAATGAATGCACAACAGGGTACGTATGTGTAACACTGCTGAACTGTAAACAGTAAAAATGCCTAAGATAGTAAATTTTATGTTATGTATTCTTTAATCATAATGAAAGAATTAATATGTACTGAATGATATCAACTACATGGTAGAAGTCATTCAGAAAAGACTTATGGAAATATTCCAAAATATTAATAGTTGTCTCAAAGTGCTGGGATATTTTTTCTTTATAAAATTACTTTATATTTAGAAAAGAATGTATATATTGTGTTTAAATCATTACTTGTTTATGAGACCATTGTATAAAAAATAGTGGCCAAAAATCAAAAGACACTGTTTTCCAAGTTTCCAAATAATAAATTTTTGAAATTTAGAAAATAGATCTAAATTTTGTACTGTTCAAATGGCTTGATAAATCACTTTGGTGTTTTTTCCAATTTGGATATGCTATGAATGTAGTTTGAAATTTGGATATGGTATGGATATGGAGTTTGAAATTTTAAGCAGTTAAGTTGGTCCTATATCATATTGCTTGACAGAGCCTTTGCATTTCAGATCACAAGCATGTTAGAAAAAAATTCTGAATAATTTTCCTCAGAAATATTTTTTATAATCTTTTTCTTGCTTTCATTTTAATTTAGTTATATGAAATAGATTTGATTTTTCAGTTCTGCAGAAATACAATTAAGGTGAATATAACTAATTTTTTGGTGCTTTCATGGTATCTTAAAGTATCTGTTATTTGTATATGACTTGCATTAACTCTTAAAGATATTAATTAAAAAGCAATATTTTAAAAAATTCTGTGTGTTTCAGAAAACTGAAAAAAGTGAATTTCTAAATTTCTTCTACAACCATTGTATGCATGTTCTCACAGCACCACTTTTGACCAATACTTCAGAAGACAAGTGTGAAAAGGGTAGGTAGGGTATCTTATCTGCTTATGATTTCCATTTTTAAAGAGTGAAATAAGTAGTATAACTATAACAGACTGTTTACTCAGTGCTTTATATGACAGAAAAATTACTACTGAAAAATTTAAACTGCAGTATAAAATCACGATATCCATTGTTTCAGAAGGTCTCTGTTAGAGAATGATACAGAAAATGTGGCAAAAAGTATTACATCTTGAGGAAGAGAGATATAAACACTTTAACAAAAGGAGATTATCTAGAGTGGGCAAGAGTAAACAGTGTATTACCCTACATTAGAAAATCCAAGGGAACAGTCATTTTGGAGAATAATTTGGCAATAAAGTACAAGCTCTCTAGTTTCACAACATAAGGATCAAAAGTTGATGAGGTTAATCAACAAAGTCGGTTAAAGCAGCAAAAAAAATAACTGTAAATACTCTAAATGCTGACTCATTTGCTAATATTTTGTATAGGGGTAAGGCTTTTTTTTAATACTTTTTATTGTATTTCTATGTCATCTTTCAGGCATAAACTACACACATAATTCATCAGCTATAACTTCTGGTTTTATAGACTTCTGGACTGTATTAAACTTAGCCCATAAATACTACATTTTTATATTTCATCAGTCTGTGGTATTTAAATTATGTAATCATACTGCCAAAAATAATTAGTGTAAACAAAGGACATTTTGATATGCATACAATGTAACTGGTAAAATGAGAAATGAGGGGGGCATATTCTCTTGAGAGTGTTGGCTAATTGGTAAGTCATTTTAAAGAGGAAGTCAGTTAAAGAGAATGTTTACTAAACTAAGTTGTGAAATGGGCATACCTTACATAATACCATCAATTCAATTTCTGAGTGTATATCCTAGGGAACATTTATGTATAATGCATGAACAGTTACAAGCATGTGTAAGAAAATGGAGAATGTGTTATAATCATACAGTGGAATTCTATATAGCAGTTAAAATAACAATTTTGATGCCATCTAACTAGTTCTCAAAAATACAAAATTGGGTAAAACATGTTCCAGAACGTTTTCATGCAGAATAGCTTCATTTGTATAAATTAAAATAAATGCATTTTTAATCTTTATTTAAAAATAAGACATTTCCAGCTTATAGAAATATTTAGAAAATTGTAGGACAGACACCCATATATATCCTGTTGGCTTTATCAAAACAAACTTGCCCTATTTTTTTCAAATTATTTTGAAAAGAAAATAAATTACAGACACTGTTAGTTTCCTATGCACACCTTCACATTCTCACTTTACCCCATCCCTCAAGGAATGCTGAATTTGAAGTTTATCACACCATGTGTGTTTATATTATTATGACCTGTAATACATTGTTTCTCATGTTTTTAAAACTTGATATGAATTCATTTCTATTGTACACATTATTTTACCTTTTTTTTTTTTTACTCATTTTTTTTTTGAAATCTATCCATATTGATACCTTAGAGTTCTTACTTATTTTTAACTTTTGCATAATATGGTCTCTGTGTGTTGTAATTTAGCCATTCTGTTTCTAATGTACATTTGTTTCTAGTTTGCTATTACACATAATGCGAATAGACATTTGTATTTTTCCCTATACCATTGTGCTCTAAGATTGTATGCCTAAAATTCAGAACTTCCAATATCCTACTTACTTTCAAAGTATAAATGATAATTGTTAACATGTATCATTCTGGAGTTTAAGAAATTCCTAAATCGAGAGAGACATGCCCTAATTGTTGGAGGATGACTAAGAAGTAAAAGAAAATGTGTCAGTCTTATCTCTGGTTGTAACTTCACTTTTTTATCAGAATATTTATTGTTTTTTAACAGTTTCTCATCTGCACTCAGTTCTGTAAAAGATTGCAGATACAGGTATAATATTTGAAGCAACTATTTTTTTAAATTGAAGTATAGTTGACACATGATGCTGCATTACTTTCAGTGGACAGCACGATAGTTTAACAAGTCTATACATTAAGTTATGCTCACCACAACTATAGCTACCATCTATCACCAAATGATACTATTACAGTACCATTGATTATATTCCCTGTGCTGTACCTTTTATCCCTGTGACATACATTCCATAACTGGAATCCTCTATCTCCCTTCGCCCATTTTGCCTGTCCCCTCACCCTCTTCACAATTAATTCTTTTTAGTGGTTATTCAGGTAAAATGAGATGGTCAAAAACATGCTTTGTATATTGTGACTAGGAAAATGTGGAATAATTACTGAAGTAACTGACTTTAACTTTTTTTGTTAGATAATATAGTTGGATCTAACAAAAACAGCACGATTTGCCCTGGTAAGTATAAATTCCTATTTTAAGAGTCAATACAAATAGTAAGCTTTTTTTGCTCAGAATATAATGCATTTATTTATACAAGGCTAGGAAAGGCATATTTTTTTTAAAAAAATCCAAAAAAAATTACCTTTTTTCTTTATTGTAAAGAAGAACATTCCACTTTCTCTAACATAAAAGATGGAAAACTGGTTGGAATTTTGTTTTTTCCCTCTAAATTTAGAAATTATTTTCTGATATCTTTTTGAAAAGACATCTGAAAGTTGAGTTCATTATTTTTGAAACCTAGTAAACTAAGGCCAGTTAGGAATGCTGCATGAAAGCATTATGCTTAGGTATTTATGAATCTGAGTATAAGCACTGTTGCTTCTACTTGGAGCACACATACCCAGGTATCACATTGGAAGTATGGAAAATATGCTGTGTGCACCTAGCATCCTGTCTTTCTCTACTAGGCTTATCAGTGGTCTAGGAGAGCCAGTTTCAGTTGAGAAGACCATTTAGAGATTGGATTAGTTAGAGATAAAATGATTAATTTGAGAAAGTGAAAACAAGACATTTGATTAACACTGAAGATGACTGTTACAAAATCTTTTGTAATTAAATTGAGGAATTACGAGAGTTTATTTTTTTATTGGTGAGGGACTCTTTCAAATATTGGCTGTGGTGTTAGCGTTTATAGATTGGTCTGAAGCAAGTAAAAGTCTTTACTTGCATTTGATGTAGGAAAGATCTTTATAAATACCAGAACTATATTTTGTATTTTTAATGGCTATTCTATTCTCAATAGAATGCTCATTTATTCCCGATACCTTCAGAGTTCCACAAAATATTTGTGTTCATCTTCTTGAAAAATAAAATAGTTGGATTAGATCTATTCTCTAAGGCTGTGATTCTAAAATTTCCTTGCAGTTTAATATTTCTTCCCTAAAACATTTATGATAGGTGTCAGCAATTATTGACCTAAGTCCTTGGACCATTCAGCTTTGATGTTTATGAACCAATTTGAAATCATTTCATTAATGCATACATACACCAAGGCCTCTTGAGGGAGAAAAAGATAGTGTATTTCAATGGGCCTCTCATAGATATCACGATTTAATGTTAGAAAGAATATTGTTAAAAAATCTTGTGTAATATTTTTCAGGTGATATTCAAATAGCCAAAATATCCTTTCCTTAAAGATATCTTTAAAGAAAGCATGTTAATTTTTCTTGGGGGAAATTTTGCTGCACCATGATAGGCAGAAAGCCTGAGGTATTTATTATTCTTTACTGTGAACCCTTTAATAGATTCATTAATATCAATAATGAAAGCATATATTAAAGAAACATTACTAAGAAAATATCAATGTAATGAGGGTTTTCTTATCATGTTTGTAGATTTTTATTTAGGCGTTCTTTTTTTCCTCTTACCACTAATACATACTTTATACAGAGCCTTAGAAAGTATCAGTTTGATCAATAAAACAATAGTATTTGAGAGTCTGCTAATGAAAAAGTAAAAATCTGTAGCTTCTTTATATAAAAATGAAGAAATGCAGTTTAGCTTTTGCTCTAAAATATGGGACATAAACTTTATTCTCTTTAGGTGAATTGCAATATTTATTTTATTTTCATGTGATGACTTTCTTTGTAGATAATTATCAAACAGCACAGCTGCTTGCCTTAATTTTAGAACTACTCACATTTTGTGTGGAACATCACACATATCACATAAAAAACTATATTATGAACAAGGACTTGCTAAGAAGAGTCTTGGTCTTGATGAATTCAAAGCACACTTTCCTGGCCTTGTGTAAGTAACAATTTAAAAGAACATTCTTGTAAGATATTTTAAGGAACAATATTTTTAATAAAGATAAAACCTGAAACTACCCATGTGAATTTTTTTTTTTAGCCATATATATGCTATCATGAGAAGTACTAATCTTTTGTTTTCTTTTATTTAAAGGACAAGAGGAATAGGTCATGGTGCTTCCCTACTCACATATTACTCACATTTAGATTGAATTAGATTAACTGTTGTGATAAAATACCATGTACGATGACGACATTTCACTAATAGAACAAGTCCTGCTGTCTCTCACATCTGTTTCATCAAACTATCATAGTGACTTTTTAAATTTGAGATATGGGCCTTGAAATGTTTTTTTATAACTCGGGTTATTTATTGAATTTATAAAATAGCTTATGAGTAGTCCCCCTCAGTATACCACTGGGACCAATAATCTCCAAACTTAAATGCTGATATTTGCTTCAATATTGATTTTTGGTAAACTGTTAATTTTCCTTTCCTCTTGATAATTTTACCTGGAAATAGAGATAAAGTGACCTCCTTCACCCTCCAAATAAAGAGTTTTGGGTGTTTTTTCTGAGCATAAAAGTTACAGTTAAAATTGAAACATTTAACGTATAGTGAAAAGGTTAATCTCCCACCTACTACTTTTAAGACCTTAAGAGTAGCCATCATTAGCTGCATGCATAATTTTTTCTATTCCTTTTTCCAGCTCCATACAATTTATATAAACACTCAGATATTTACAGGGCTTTTATTTTTATAAAAACAGGATCCTATTAACCCACTTCATAGTCCCTTAGTATTACTCTATGTGATTGAATATGGTCTCAACTAAATTTTTTTTCCTAAATGTAAGGGAGTAACACTTGATGGAGTGGCTCCTCCACAATTATTTTGCCATTCTGTAGTGCACAGATTATGGGATTGTTTTGGTATTTTGCTACTCCACATAACACTGTAGTGAATAGTATATAAGTCTTTTAAGTACTGGTTTCTTTATTTCCACAGTACAGATTCCCAATAATGATAATGCCAGGACAAAATGTTTATATAGTTTAAATGTATCCTTTTAAATTTGAATTTCATATACAGCCTCCAGATTACTTTCCCAAAAGATTGAAGCCCTTGACACTCTTGCAGCACTCACTGATTCCTAAAATGTTATGAAGAGGATGATGGAAAATGTGGTATTTCATTTGTGTTTTAATTTACCTTTTAACTTCATTTTCCTTGGCAACATATTTTCACGTTTTAGTGCTTTTGAATTTTATCTGTTGTGAATTGCCTATTATCTTTTTCTTAGAGCTTTCATATTAGAGATATTAATAATTATCACATTTTGGGGGAAAAAATGACCCAGTCTTATTTGTCTTTTGCATTTGCCTTTATTTATAGTATTTTTTCATATAACAGTTTTAAGATTCTCTGTGATGAAAAAATATATCTCTTTTTTCCCTTTATGAGTTTTAGGGGTTTTGTTTTGCTTAGGAACATCTGTGTCCTAATATTACACAAATAAAATATTCTCCTCGATTTACTTCTAATATTTTTGTTATTTCACTTTTAACTTCCATATATAATACATTTGAAGTTTGTTTTTGTATATGGTTTGGAGGGCTCACTTTGTTTTCTTCCAGATGGATAGCAAGTCTTGCCAATTCCCTTATTAAATAAACTATGTTTTTCTTACTGAATTAAAATTTCTCTTTCGTTATGCAGTAAATTGCCATATACATCTTGTGTCTTATTTCTTAACTATTATTTCTGAATCTGTTATTTTATAGATGAGTTAAATAGGAAAGTTTATTCTTAGGCCATTATGGCATCTCTTTTGTAAAGTTTAATATATGCTAACTCCCTACTCACTTTTCCTTTTCATAATTTTCTTGGTTCTTGGACATTGATTCTACCATAATAACTTAAAAATAATTTTATCTGGTTATTTATGATAAGATTATGTTAGGTTTTATATTAATTTTGGAAGGATTGATGTTCTCATGATAGGTGTTCCTATCTGACTTTCTGTAAATAATCCTTTTGGATAACTGCAAAGTAGTCCTATATCAAATCTCCATTATTTAAATGTTTACATTGCTTCAAGATCCATCATTATAAGTAGTGCAGTTCTAACTATATCATATCATTTATCAGCAGTATATGATAGTGCCTGTTTGCTCACATCTTTACTAATACTTACTTTCTTTTTAATTTTAAATAACTATTTCTTGTCCTACAAAAAGAGGCGATGTTATAAGTCTAGCACTTCTCTTCACACTAGTTTTTGTTTTTTGGGTTTTTTTTTTTCTTCACACTTCTTTAGTGTTACACTTATCATGTTTATACCTTATATGACCTATTTCAGTTTTATTCTCAGATAATATTTAGGACCTCTTTTGACAGGCACATCTTCTTTTAATGACTTCCATCTGTGAATAGCGGGTTGAAATGAGAGATTTCTTTTCAGTATTTAAAATATGAAAAGCCATGTTATACTGCTTACTTGTTACTCTGTTGTTCTTTTACAAATACAGTCTGACTTGCCACAGTACGTTTACCAAAGGCAAAACAACTCATAAGCAATTGGTAAACAAGGGTTAAAACATATAGGGTTAAAATGTATATGTTATAATGTATAGGTAGTGTCAGTTCACAGATGACTTTTCCAAAGCAAAGAGAACTGAATTAGTGGGAATGAAACTATAGCCTTCATCAGAAGAGTAAAAGACCTTTAGCTCTCCTTATTAAGCTGGCAGCAGGAACCCCTTTGGCTTTATTTTCAGAAAATTGAAAGAAGTACCTACCTCCAAAGCTCCCTCTTGCAGAGAGATGAGGCAGTCTGGGGCAGGTTGCACCACTCTTGAGCCCACCTTCATGACAGACAGCCCTGCACTGATTCTTAGCTGCCATCACTACATCGTCTGCATGTCTACCAGCACTGCTCTGAGTACTGCCAGCATTGGCATTCAATGGTTTCTGTGGGGTTTTTTAAATCTCTAAACCATGGAGCTACCTACCAAGTATTGGGTTTTTTGCTAGCTCTAGCTACATGAGTTATACATATTTGAGTAGTCTTTCCTTAACTCTGTTTTTCCTCAAAACCCAATTATTTTTAGTGCACAGCTTTACTTTTTATTTTAGAAGAATATATACATTGCTTTATGTAAAAATGGCTGTATAGTAATTGTTATTAATGAGATTATCAACTTGTTCCCTGTATTTTTAATTAGGTGCTCTTCGTTTTATGAGGCGGATAATTGGCCTTAAAGATGAATTTTATAATCGTTACATCACAAAGGGAAATCTTTTTGAGCCAGTTATAAATGCTCTTCTGGATAATGGAACTCGGTACAATCTGTTGAATTCAGCTGTTATTGAGTTATTTGAATTTATAAGAGTGGTAAGTTTATGTTAAAGGATTCTTAGTGAAATAAAATTATTATATGTTTAGCAATGTTAATATTTTAAATTATGAAATTCAACATAGTGTTTTAATCCGTGTTTATTCTGTATTATTCCTAGTTCCATTTTTATTGGCCACATGTTTCAGAATTATATTTGGCATATGTGGACATTTGGCCAAGCATGCCATTCATGAGATCTCTGTAATCTATTGTAGGGGTAGTAATAAATAGAAAGGTTGAAAATAATTACTTTGGTAAACTTTGATAGAAGATGCATAAAAGGTAGCTGTTATCATGGAATTTTAAGTTGAAGAGACCAGGAAGTTAGGTGGACCACTCCTTATTTTATAGATAGGGGCTTCACACACTCGAAGTGATCAAATTGTTTATTCAAGAGCATCAGTTTGGTTATGAGTGCACAGTCAGAGCTTGAACATAGGTCACAGCTCAGTTTTGAGCAACTGAACATCTGTCATAAAAAGATCTGGAGAGAACTCTATGTGAACAATAGGGATAAGACAAGTAACTGTAGAACCAGTAGAGTAATTTTACCCTCTCCCATATACTGAAATCATTCCACCATGGAAAATGCCCCACATGGTTAGAATTGGTTAGAATTTGTAAAAAGAAAGTCAAAGCTAGAAATTCATTCTCTAGGTTTGGCTCTTAGAAATCAGATTTCTGCTCATAATATGCTGTTCTCATAAAGATTATTTGGCCTACTGGATTACTTTTCTAATAGTAGTCATTTGCCAAGAGTGTGGTTTTCAAAAGGATAAAGAGAGTAGAAGCCTTAGAAAAGACTTTACCCTGGGACACCTGGGTGGTTCAGTGGTTGAGTGTCTGCCTTCGGCCCAGGGTGTGATCCTGGAAACCCAGGATCAAGGATCAAGTCCCACATCGGGTTCCCTATGAGGAGCCTGCTTCTCCCTCTGCCTGTGTCTCTGCCTCTCTCTTTCTCTCTCTCTCATGAATAAATAAAATAAAATCTTTAAAAATAAAAAAAAATTTAAAAAAAGAAAAGACTTTACCCTTAGAAAAGAAAGAACATAGTAAACCAGCTTACTAAGTATCTGAACCCTGGTTCGCAGTACACTGTTTTAATGAACCAGAGATTGACTTTTATGATTTTTTCCTTAAAATTTTTGGTGAGGTAGTACTGATAAAATGAATTAGTTGTAGAGTTCACAACCCCATCCCTATTCCTATGATTGAATTTGTTTTTCAGAAAATTATTTTGGGTGGTTGATAAAATGTACATTGAATTCCAAAACTCAACTCATCTTTTTAAAGATTTATGTATTTATTTGAGAGAGAAAGTGCAAGTGAGGGGAGGGGCAGAGGGAGAGAATCTCATGCAGAATCCCTGCTGAGCATGGAGCCCCACATGGGGCTCAATCCAAGGACCCCAGGATCATGACCTGAGCCAAAACTGAGTCAGGTGCTTAAACCTGAGCCATCCAGGTGCCCCAAAACTTTACTCATCTTTTTGTTCAGTATATAGCACCGCCCATTTACCTGGCTTCCTAATGTTTCTTCTTTGCATATTATTTAATTGAGATTTCCAGGGGAACTAAAGACAAAAATCCTTAAAAGAAGCAGATTGTGGTGTATTTTTTATTTTTTTTATTATTATTTTTTCTTTTTTGTGGTGTATTTTTTAAAGAACTAACATGTATATTTCTTTTTAATACTAAATTTCTGAATCACAACTTTAGTTATTATTAATACTGATCCTACTTCACACCCAGCACTTGGAATGGTTATTTAGAATGGTTCATTTAGAATTTAAAAGAATTTAGAAGTTATGACTGTCCGTTTATTTCACAAAAATTATACTGTTGGAAGACTGCGGAAATAGGTGGAATTCAAGTTAATAGTTTATCAGATCTGTATATGTAATATAGTCAGAGGAGTCAATGTTTATTATTTAGGTAGGGCTTATCCCATTTTTTTTTCTCTTAACATCATTACTTTTCCCATTTTGATGCCAGTTAAACAAGGAGCCATTAAGTAGCACCTAAAATTTATTGAAAATGTAATTTCAGCACCTGCCTTTGAACTAGTTGTGTGCTCTTCATCAGGTCATCCAACCTTTCAGATCTTCAATTTTCCTTTTCTGTAAATTGGGGGTAATAAAACCCATTTCATAGAATTTTTAGAGGAGGATCAAGTGAAAGTATATATTAAAGTGCTTTTTAAATTGTAAAGTGCTATGTAAATGCAAAAAATAAACAGAAGATGTAAAATAAATCTGTTTACTTTCAAATGTTTTATAGTCCCCCAAAAGGGCTTCTTTTTTATTCCAATTTTTCTCTGGAGGCCTGGCTCATGTGTACAGAAACTAGGACATTTATTTTTGTGATGTGATTTTGAAAAACCTTTTTTGATCAGCTTTGGAACTATAAAAAAGTTTTTCTCCTAACCGTCATTGACTTATATTTGAATTGTAAATTTTGTCCTTATACAGGAAGATATCAAGTCTCTTACTGCACATATAGTTGAAAACTTTTATAAAGCACTTGAATCAATTGAATATGTTCAGACATTCAAAGGATTGAAGACTAAGTATGAGCAAGAAAAAGACAGACAAAATCAAAAACTGAACAGGTACTGTTTAAATATATTGCATTTATAGTCTATAAAATTACATCTGAAATCATCTTCTGTTTGGATCTGACATGTGAAATTTATCCAGGAGTATTCTTTCTGTCATTAGATAGTACGGGATTGTGTAGAAGGGTAGGATATTCTCCCCACCCAGAATCTTTTATATGAAAAATGACTGCTCTGTATAATAACTCAAGATAAATTTTTAATTTGCAATATCCTTAAATATTTTGGAGTGTTCTCTGGTTATATCTTGTATCACAATTGAGGTAATGATGTAAATTATATGAAGTTAAAGTTACTTTAGCTCCTCTTAGTGTTCTATATATTTATTCTCAAATTAAATGTGGTCACAAACTTTAAATCATTACTCAGTGTTTGTGATATGTTTCTTACAGTGTACCATCTATATTACGTAGTAACAGATTTCGCAGAGATGCAAAAGCCTTGGAAGAGGATGAAGAAATGTGGTTTAATGAAGATGAAGAGGAGGAAGGAAAAGCAGTTGTGGCACCAGTAGAAAAATCTAAGCCAGAAGATGATTTTCCAGATACTTATGAAAAATTTATGGAGACAAAAAAAGGTATTAAAATTTTGAATTTTTAAATAATGTATTACTTAAGTACAGAAATTATCAGTTGCTTGTGAAAGTCTGGTCATAGTATATACAGCATGAAAATGAATTTTATAATGAATCAACCTTTTAAAATATCCACATCCTTCTCTAAATCTGGGAGTTATTTTCATGTGTAAACTGTTTTTCTTGAAACTTGCCATTTTGTGATGCTCATTTGCTATTTATTTTTAAAGATTTTTAAAATTTATTCATAAGAGACAGAGAGGCAAAGACCTAGGCAGAGGAAGAAGCAGGCTTCCTGTGGGGAGCCTGATAACAGGACTCGATTCCAGGACTGTGGGATCCACGACCTGAACCAGAGTCAGACACTCAACGACTGAGCCACCCAAGTACCCCTTCATTTGCTGTTTAGAATTACATTGTCTACTTATACATTGCTTTCTATAAACAATCTTGATTTATTTCTGTACTGAAATCTCCAGTAATAATAGAGACCATATAGATCCATAGAAACTTTCCAGAGTGCTCTGCCTTTTATAACTGAGGAAACTAAGCTCAAAGAAGTAACTTTGCTATTTGAGGTTTTTAAATCATTATAAAAATTTCATAAAGATAGACTATCAAGAGAAGTAGAATTTCCCATCTTTCAAATGTGTTTCACTTGTCTATAAAACTGAGATCTGGGCAGCCCAGGTGGCTCAGTGGTTTAGCACCGCCTTCAGCCCAGGGCGTGATCCTGGAGACCCGGGATCAAGTCCTACGTCAGGCTCCCTGCAGGGAGCCTGCTTCTCCCTCTGCCTATGTTTCTGCCTCTCTCTCTCTCTCTCTCTCTCTCTCTCTCTCTCTCTCTCGGTGTTTCTCATGAATAATTAAATCTTAAAAAAAAAAACCCTGAGATCTTACCTTTTAAAAGAATTAATCACTTTAACTCTGTAGCTTAAAAAATCACCATTATTTGAGTACTGTCCTACATCATATAAATGTTTACTACAAATTTAACATTTTGAAAGGCAAAAGCATTTCTCCTTAGTGTTTCAATCACTTACTACATTTTTCCTGCAACTGTTATTCCCAGCCTCATTCATTATGTACTCGCTTCTTAATGTCTGAAATTCTATTGACCTCAGCATGGTGTAGCAGATAGCCAACAAGATGTCCTAAGGTATAGGTAACTTTGGTAGCTTAATTCTTCTACCTTTATTCATTATAGGCACTGCCCTGACTACCATAGAAAGGGGCAGCAAGGCCATACTTGAAGCTTTGAATCCACTTTAGAATCATATACAAAAAAAGGAGCAACCAGGAGTGAAAGGATAGTAGATGCCCAAGTCAAAGAGAAACAGTTAAAGGAATCTGGAATATTCAGGAAATAAGAGACTGATAGACATGATCATATCATTGTCTTTAGGCATTTGAAATACTGACTTGTGGGAGGGGTTAACAGGTTTTTCACATGGATTTACGGATTTTAGAAGTATAGGGTCAGTGCAGTGAAGAGAAGGTGCAAAGAAACAGTGAAAGGCAGAGTCAAATAGGTAATGAATCCTTGATGTGTCCTAGATACAACACTGTAGAATTCTAGTGTAGGATGGCTAATTCTGGTATATGATTCTTAAGGTCCTTTCAAATCCTGAGATTTCTAAGATTAAAGACTAATTACTGTACACATCATGCTCCATGGCTCTTATGAAACAAAGGCAATGTTTTATAAGTTTTTAAGCTATTGTTCTTTTCAGATGCTTTGCTTATTTAGGAATATTTACTGAAAAAGATTAAAAATTTTACTTTCGCTTTAGCAAAAGAAAGTGAAGACAAGGAAAACCTTCCTAAAAGGACATCATCTAGTGGCTTCAAATTTACATTCTCCCACTCTGCCAGTACTGCTAATGGAACAAATAGTACAAACAGTAAGTCTGTGGTGGCCCAGACACCACCGGCAAGTTCTAATGGATCCTCCTCCAAAACTACAAACTTGGCTACATCAGTAACAGCCACCAAGGTATGTGAAATTCTTCTATACACGAACTTTGTTTTTTCCATCTTTAAAACTGTTTCATATTTACTGAAGAAAATTTGAATTAAAAAATTAATTTATATGCAATTGATAAATTATTGAACACCACATCTGAAACTAATGATGTACTTACATGTTGGCTGTTGAATTTAAATAAAAAATAAATTTCAAAGAAGAAAAGTTGTACACATTGTCATCACAGAATAGTGACTGCTAACATTTGGTTGATTTCTTTAGGTATATGGGTTTACCTGACATGCAGTTGAGGTTTTTCTAGAAACACAGTTTTGTGTCCTGCTTTTATTTATTTGTTAAAAGAATTTTTCTACATTTTTTTCTTTTTGTTAAAAGAATTTTTCTTTCAAAACACTGTTGATGACTACAGAATTTCATTTTATTTAGGCATATCATAGCACTTGTAAGCAACCCACCTAGTAATATTTTGGAGCACATAAGTTGATTCTGACGTTTCTTTCATTGATGGGACTACTGGTGGTGTTGCATTTTATTTTCTTGAATCAATGAGTAGAAGAATGTTGCATTTTATTTTCTTGAATCAATGAGTAGAAGAATGTTTTCATATTGTCATATACCTCTAGAAGTTTCTACCAATTTACATTACCATAAGCATTGTATGAGTGCTTGGCTCATTGCAGCTTTGCCAGTGTTATTACAATTCTTTTTAATCTCAGCCCATTAGGTAGCAGAAACCGGATAGATTTCATCCCCAATCGTGTGTCCTTTGTTAGTAGCAAGTTTGAATATTATTAGTCTTTTGAATTTGCTCTTCTGCAAGTTGTCTTTTCATAGTCTTGCCTTTTAAAAATTGGATTACATGCTGCTTAATATGAATGAATCTTTATAAGGATATTAGCTGTTTTGTCATTTGCATAGCAAATGTATTTCCCATTGGTTACTTTTTTTATATAAACAAGTTTAAATTTTATATGAAACATTTTTCATTCATTTAAATTGTTATGGTATGTAACCATCCTCATCTCCAAAAAAGAGTGGCTTAAAAAGGCATAAATATAAGACAACTGTTAACATAAGGGTAGGAGGACAAGAGGATGGAAATGCCATAGTAGTAGAAAACCTAATCTGAAGAGATGCTTCTAGGTTTGAATACAAAATACAATTTGAGTTTATTTTACAAAAATGTAGTCTTTATTCAGTATTGTATTGTCGTAGGTGCTTGACTAAAGATCCACAGGAGTAGCATTTTCAGTGAGATGCTACTGCTTTTGAAACATTTTATTTTTTAAAAGATTTTATTTATTTATTCATGAGAAAGAGAGAGGCGGAGACACAGACAGAGGGAGAAGCAGGCATCCTGGGAGCCCTAAGCCGGACTACGATCCCAAGTCTCCAGGATCACATCCTGGGCTGAAGGCAGCGCTAAGCCACTGAGCCACCCAGGCTGCCCAAAACATTTTATATTTTTTAACTAGAAATTTTAAAATTAAATTTCACTTCTAGATAGGATAGTTTGGTGTAATATTTGTGGCACTATATTAATATTTGCTGTGAAGTTAAATTTTTCAGGTAAATCTTGGTTCTGCCTTTTTCTAGGCTATATGACCTTGAATAAGTTATTAAATCTCTCAGGACCTTAATTTTTCTTCATTTAAACAAGAATAAAATAGCACCAACTCAATAGGCTTTAAAAATACTAAATTATTCAATAAATGTAAAAAGCTTAGAACACTACTTGCACCTTCTCAGTATATATACTAGCTTTTCTTTCTTTGTTTTTTAAGAATTTATTTGAGAGGGATGCCCGAGTGGCTTAGCAGTTGAGTGTCTGCCTTCAGCTCAGGACATGATCCCTGGAGTTTCGGGATCGAGTCTCACGTTGGCCTCCATGTGAGGAGCCTGCTTCTCCCTCTACCAATGTCTCTGCCTTCTCTCAGTGTCTTTATGAATAAATAAATAAAATCTTAAAAAAAAAAAAAAGAATTTATTTGAGAGAGAAAGAGATACTGACAGAGATAGAGCACAAGCAGGGAGGAGAGGGAGAAGCAGGCTCCCCGCTGAGCAGGGAGCCCACATGGGACTGGAGAACTGGATCCCAGGACCCAGGATCATGACCTGAGCTGAAGGCAGACACTAAACCAGCTGAGCCACCCAGGTGCCATGCTTTTTTTTTTTTTTTAATCCGAGTGATACATGCACTTACTTTGAAAAATCAAAATAATGTTAAAATGTTGAGAAAAATCAGTCCTCTTTTTCCTCTCCAGAGATTGCTTTAGAACTCTTCTTGTACCTGTTTCTTCTGTTTCTAAATAATCTGTTAATAATTCATATTGTTTTATCAAGTTTAAACCTAATTTGTTAAATTCTTGTTATGGTAGATAAAGAGTTTAGCATGTGAACACTCCTTAGCACATCCTCACTCTTATTTCTCCTTTATATCAAAAATTTTGGTTAAAATAATATTTGATAATTTTATAGCTATAATGACAATGTAAATATTCTTTACTCATGAATTTTTTTCCTGGTCTTTTTTTTTTTTTTCCTGGTCTTTTTTTCTGTACTGTATTTTTTTTTTTTTGTAACTTTTCTCTTTGAATAAATAATTACCACCTTTTTTTTCATTTGTTGCAATAGTTAGGTGTCTGTCACTAATTCTTTTAGTATCTTTCAGGTTAGTTTCTATATTCTCTGGAAGTCTCCTGTCTGGTTCTGGCCTAGATCGCTTGCTCTCTAGACTTGCTGTATAGCTCTTGTCTTAAGGCTTGCCTAGGCCATTATCCTAATACTTCTTTTGCCTCTCTCTTTCTTGTATTGTTTCCTGGGTCTTATGTCTCTGTTCTCTTCTAGATTTTCCCTCTCCTTCTGGTGGAGCAAATCCTGTAATAATTGTTTTCTGAGAAAATCCCATTAGAGATAAAATTTGAGCCCCTGCATGTATGAAAATGTATTGATTCTGTCCTACCTGACAATTTAACTGAATATAGAACCAAATTGGAAATAATTTTCTTCTAAAAATTTGAAGTTATTGCTGCCAAGAAATCCAGAGACATTCTTCTTTCTGATCGTTTGCATGTCATTTTTTATTTTCTTCTTGAAAGCAGCTAAATAGTCATGACCTTCAGTTGAGAAGCATTTTATGCTATTTCACTGTAACTTACTATTTGAATGTTGGGTCTTCTGTATTGATTTTACAATTGTCATAATTTTTCTAATATTATTTTTTAAATCTTATTCTATCTCCTGGGTTATTTCTTAGAGTTCTTTTTTTTTTTTTTTTAAGATTTTATTTATTTATTCATGAGAGACATGGGACAGGGTGGAGAGAGAGAGGCAGAGACACAGGCACAGGGAAAAGCAGGAGCCTGACATGGGACTCGATCCCGGGACTCCAGGATACGGCCTGGACGGAAGGCAGGCGCTTAACCGCTGAGCCACCCAGGGATCCCCATATTTCTTAGAGTTCTTAATTCATTATCCTTCCAGATAATTTTTTACTTACGATTGAGCAAAATCAAGTACTAACACAAATTTTTCACTCTTTTTGACACTAATAGCAGATTGCTGAATATATTTGTTCTACACCTTTTGGGGGGAGGAGAGAACAGTGATTGTTCTTGGAAAATAAATGGCTCATCACACTAGATTATGACAAAAGTTTGAAGTTCACTATCTTTTGATTACCACAATCGAATTGATTGGTTCTTAAAATTAAAGAGATGAAGTGTGAACCTGTCCATTTTCCTTTGCATGGCATTCTAATAAAGTTCTAATATGCTTTTAAAAATTGTATTCTTTGGGGGATCCCTGGGTGGCGCAGCGGTTTGGCGCCTGCCTTTGGCCCAGGGCGCGATCCTGGAGACCCGGGATCGAATCCCACGTCGGGCTCCCGGTGCATGGAGCCTGCTTCTCCCTCTGCCTGTGTCTCTGCCTCTCTCTCTCTCTTTCTCTCTCTCTCTCTCTGTGACTATCATAAATAAAAAAAAAAAATTAAAAAAATTGTATTCTTTGAAAACTTGATAGTTCTCAAGGCTGGTAAGACATTAGCTACTAATGAAATTACAAAGATTTTTTTTTTTTTAACTTGTAGAGCTGTAAAACATGCACATTTTCCTTGAAGACGACTACTTACCCCCCCCCCAAAGAAAGAAAAATATTTTAAAAATCAGAATCAGAAACGATCAGTGGGTCCTAAAACCAACAGTTCTTTTGCCACAGATTAACAGAAGAGAATACTGCATCTTGCGTTTTCTCTTAACAAACTTAACCTGGGTGAGCTTTCCATGTTAGGACATAAGAGAACTCTCTCTATAGAATTCCAGAGTATGATATACTTTAATTTATAACTTACTCTTGATGCATTTTAACATTGTTTCCAGCTTTTTGCAGCTAAAACAATTGTATGTGACTTTATCCACAAAATATTTCATATACATGTTTATTTCTGTATAGAATATGCTTTTAGTTTTGATTAGTTATCACATTTACTCAGTAAAATGGAAATACATCAAGAGTTCTTAACATGGTATATATATGGCTGATACCAAAAGCTTACTTAATACTTTAGGACATATTAGAGGTAGTCCCACCAAAGTTGGGAACAAGATAGGACACCACTATGATTGCTGTAACCATTGTTCGGGGGTACTTGCCAATGCAGTTAGGTGAGATAAAGAAATTAAAGCTATAATAATTAGGAAATATAAAATAACCACTTTTGCTGATGATTTTTAAATTTTTTATTAATCATGTTTATGGAAGATCTATATATTTTGAGTAGAAGATAATTTTTGAATTCTCTCCTTAAGTTTTTAAACATGATGAATCATGATAATAGTTTCCTAACTTATAATTTGTTAGTTCATTGGTTTATTTGGTTCAGAAAAACTGTCATTGTTTCTTCATAGGTATTGTTATTTGTTTTCATCCCTTCTTTCATATTGGAAACTTTTCTCAAGAGTACTTGGCATAAGTGGTGCAATTGCAATCTGATAGTTATTTTAAAACAAGTAGGTTTGTTTTTATATTAAGTCTGGAGTCTGTCAAATTCTTCAAAAGATGTATCTCTGGATTATAGACCTTCTAATATTTCACGTTTTATATTGCTATTTTCAATAAAAATGATTGTTTTAACGTATAGGAGTGTTTATGATATAGATAGATACTAGAGATGAAATTAAATTGTGTAGCTGAGTGTTTCAGATATATTTATTAATTTTAACAAATGTTTGTACATTGTGATATGTAATCTATAATCCTAAGCACGATCAAAACATTCCTTGATAACTTGTTATCTTTGTGAATATTAGATTGTGCCCTTTTAGAAGGTAATTACATCTTCTGTCTTCTCTCATCTAACTTGTTTGGCTTAGAAAACCAATGAAAAAGAATGATTTTAGTAATAGCAGCTAGTAGCAATTATTGAACACTCTATCTACATACCAAGCACTGTGCCAAGTGCTTTTTATATTTTATTTTCAGTTTAATTTTCAAAGTAGTTCAGTGAGGTCTGACTATTATTATTATACCAATTTTGCAGATAAGGAAAGTGTGGCATAGAGATTCTAAATCAGTAGCCCATAGTCCTGCATCTAAAGTGTGGCGTTGGAATTTGAAGTCAGGCAGACCACAGTCAATATATTCTTATCAATTGAGACAATACTGTCTCTTATCAAACTTAAGACTTGAGAAAGCAGGATTCTCACATATGTAAATATGGTATAAATAAGTTTAACTCCCAGACTTTCTGATAATGGTTTCTAGCTGCTCATTGGCCTTTGTTGACTAATATTACAGTGGTTCAGTTATATCTTGGCAAAGTGTTATGGCTAGATGTCTGAGTTCTTTAAATATGAAGCTGCTTAGCTTTGAAATATGAGTTATTTCGGTTGTATTTGTTTATTACTTTGTCTAAAGGGTTTGAACTAAATTCATTGTTTACAGTAGCCCTTGTAACCTGTGGGACATATGTATAAACTTGATGGGATGGATTCTAAATGAGTGCAAACCTGAGGACATTTAATTTCCTGGGTAGTGTCCAGAGCTTTAATAGGAATTTTAGGGGTCCAAACATCTGAATTACCTCATTACTTTCCTTTTGGTTACAGAGAGGTAGCTCTAAATTTTTTAGTTATTAGTTTTAGGAATCATTTCATGTGTTTATCATCAAAAGCATTATGAAAACAGTGGTATGCACTGAGTGATGAAATACACACCTGAAGTACAGAGACAAAAGGTGGGCTTCCTGTCACTGGCTGACTACTCACTCCTGTTTAAACGTAGAGAAATGAATGAGTTCATTTTCACAATCTTAGCTCCCAGTGTCATGATGATTTGTGAGTCCTGCTATGTAGAGATACATGTTTCCACAGTGAAAGTTTGCTGAATTGGGAGGTGTTATTAAAAATCTAAGAGCTAAATAGAAAAGTTGGGGGTAACCTAGAGTGCCACCAATGTACCAGGTGTTCGTAATTTTCAAGCTGTTCCTTTATCAAATTCAAATATATCTGTTTGAGATATATATGATTAAATAGTTTAGAAAAGTTATTTGTGATGTCTTTAAAAGTGATTATACTAAGTAAGTTTTTTTCCCCTTAAGTTACATATGTTAAGAATTTTTTTTATTCTTCAATAGGGAAGTTTGGTTGGTTTAGTGGATTATCCAGATGATGAAGAGGAAGATGAAGAAGAAGAAACATCTCCCAGGAAAAGACCTCGTCTTGGCTCATAAAATACTTAGTGGGGACCCTCAACGTGTGGTCTTACTAAAATGCTGCAACTGTTCGATGAGCTGAAAATCTGAATCAGAAAGCTTTCTCACTTGAACTTATAAATATATGAGGAGTAGCAAAAAATACTCAGTATATCAGCTAGGAGAGTTTAGTTCTGTAAAAGACCAGGCTTCCCAGGAACTTGATTGCTTGCTAGTAATTAAGGGTTTTGCCTTTCAGGCTGTCAAAAAAAATAAAATAAAATAAGGTTAGTAACCAGAACCTGGGAGATAGCTTCTCAGTGAGGAAACTCTCAGGTTTGGGGATGGCTTGGGGGAGGGACAAGGTTGATAAAATAATATTAAATGCAGGGTTGCTCCAGGGGGTATCCGATCTAGAAACAATTACAAAACTTTAGTTACAAACCCAATAACATTACTTGTATAATGGTGCTGGCCATGTTGTTCTTTTAATAGGTTGCCTCTTTTTAAAAAAATTTTTATGAAACCAAATTCAACTATCATAAAAGTGAAGTTATGCTGTTGGGACCATTTTTTTGAAGATTTAACAGAAATTCAGCCTTATAGGTAGTTGGAAGGAAGTACACTCTGTGTTACAGTACATGTTGAGTTTTCTACACCAGGAATTTTCAGTATGTATTTTGATGAAAACAAACTGGATTCAAAATGGACAGTTCTTCTTAATAGAACTTTACAGCACTTTTAGAGATAACTGATGCCAAGAATCAGTACAGTAGTATTTCATAATGACTTTTCTCCAGAAACTTTGGAGTGTATTGAACAGAATGTTTCCAAATGTCTCCCCGTAGTACATACAATCTTTTGTGCAAGATAATTTGAAGTCACTTTCTGCTTTGTTCATAAAGTTGTCTCTCTCCAGAGCTGCGAGTAAGTTTTAAAGTATAATATATAAAGACTCACATACAAAGACTAGTGCTGAATTAAGTGGCATTTAATATCTAGAGGCCATTTGGATCCCAGAAGTTATTACTTCAGTATCAAAGTCAGTATGCAGCACATGAAGTTTTCCATAAAACAAACAAGGGTGTAATATGAAAGCTGCTTTTTTAAAAGAGTAAAAGCACATTCCATGTACGTAAATGAATTTAAAATAAGTTGAGGCAAACAGTTAAGAGGTTTTATTTTTAGAACAGCAAGTTACCTGTAAATATTTTAATGTTAGTTTGCTCATCTATGATCTGAGATCATGCTGAAGTGAGGAAATACGTCCCCCAAACAACAACTTAATGCATTGGGGAAAAAACTAAAAACAGTAATTCTGGCTACAATCTTCAGATCACCCTTGTAATGTGTTATGGGTCCATTTTTCCTGGAATAGCTTAACCTGAAGCAGTTTCCCCTGTTTTGGAGATTTTGTAGTTAATTTTAATTTTGGCTATTGTTTGGAAAAGATGGGCTGTCTGTGTAGATATGAAGTATAGTTTTTCCATAAAACAGATGTTTATTTTGTATTAAAAATACCACTGTACTTGTTTTACACCATTTGTATACATGTGGTGATATTAATGCTGAACTGTAAAATTCAGGAATTAAAATGTGACCCTGTAATTCTATGATTGTTGCTTTTGTTTGGTTTATTGTAAATATAAGTTAATTCCATTTTGAGATATGTCCATTTTATAATATCTTTTAAAAGCCAATAAATTATCCATAGATATTTATTATAAACCACTTAGTCCTACACCAATCTGAAAAAATTCTAAACAAACGGCGGTTGACTGCACTTTAAGTATCACTGATTCTACTTACAGAAGGTATGCCTTGGGCAAATGAAGTCCCAGCACCAAAACATCACAGCAATGGGGCTAGTCTCATCTCTTTTATTAAAGGTACATATAATGATAAAGACCTTCCACTTTATAAGGCAAGGGACTCAGGATAATTTAAGATCAGTAAAGTTACCATCTGAATACATTTTTTTTTTCAAGCAAGTTCTATAAAGCCCCTTTCATTCTTCTTAGCTCTTAATAAATTTACTCTTGTCATCTAAGAAGCCCAGGCCTAAAGCATTTCCCTATTGACTCTTGACTCTTCCTGATTAAGTAATTTTAAAGTTCCAGTAGGAACTAATATGTTTATACTTCATGAAGAGTTTAATTTTCGTTTCTAAAGAATTGCCATGAGTCAAACATTTAAATCATCATCTTAATAACCTTTCTTCTTGCAGAAATGTGAATGTTTTGTTGACTTACAGGATAACCGTTTTCATGGTACATATGCTCACCCACAATGATATGAAAACAGGGCTTAAAATATCCCTTGAAAGAATAACTATTAAAGTTTCCACATGTTAGCTGCTGTCTTAATGACTATCCTCAGGCAGATCAGGATTTTTATATCTTTATCTTCACTCAGTGAAGCAAGCCAGAGCCCACATTTGTATGCCTGAGGTTCTCTTAAAATTATATCTGTAAACATGTATCCAGTATAAAAACTATTTTTAATAAAAAGTTACGTGAAACAGATTTCTGTGTTTTAATCACTAGTTCTTCCTCTTGTCCATCTAAGTGATGAAAATCTAACAAATGTAATGCTGGTTTTTCTCTGCAGGTTGAAGACTGGAGCTAAATAAATTTTGGTTTCCCTTTTTAAACGTTTATAACTGTAGATTTAAAGAAATAAAATGGAACTATAAATTAAACTGAAGGAGCAATCTGTAACTAGAAATGAGAGTGCTTGTTGGATGACACAGGAAGTTTTTTGAAAGAAGGGTTTATCCTACTATTCTGACTCTCGGTAAGCCAACTACCACAGAAAACCATCCAGGACCACTTCACATAAAAATGACCGACACCCGCAGCTTCATTCCCCTCTGAAGGCTCAGTCGGATTGTTCCCTTTATCTTTTTTAATGGTAGGTTTTCTCAAAAGAGTACCTGAGTATTTTTGACATCCATTTTCCAAGTCCTGTTTGCTCCTGCACGAGATTACTCTTTTAATTGGATTTCCTTACAGTTGGTACCCTCACGACTCGAACTCCCCCAGTTTCCATACGGCAGCCACACTTTTTTTTTTTTAACTGAACATTGTGATGATGACTTCCCTACTTTCAAACTTTTCAGTGACTTCCCATTGCCATTATAAAATTTGAAATCTTCACATTTCCTACAAGGCCCTTAAATCAATACCCCACCTATCTCCAATTCCATATGCCAGCCTTCCCCCTCATTCTACATACACTCACCCTCCTGCCCATTCCTCACTAGCTGCTTCATTCTTTCCTGCACCACGACCTGGTGTTCCTTCCCATTGCTCCCAGCAACTGGCTTTCCAATCAGCTTAAACATTACTTTCTCAGGAGGCTTGGCCAGCCCTCCTGATATTACTGCACTTTTCCCTTCTTACACTTTGCTCTTTGGGCCTTCCTCACTAGCCCCATGAAGGCAGGGACCCTGATGACCTAGCTGACTACTGTATCCTTGGCACAGTGCTGAGAACAAACAGGTAACCAAGTTTGAATGAATAAATGCACCATCGGCTTTCTATACCCCTTCTCAGCCCAAGTAGCTGCCTTCTCCACCACCCTTTACCTCCAAAATTTAATAAAGTAGTAATAATAAGCTTATATTTGCATTTGCGAACACAAGTATTTGAAACTAACAAGCTTGGTTTAAGGATTAAATAATTTATTTTTAAGAAAATTTGAACTGTTTTGCTAAATTGTTTTTAAAATTACTTATTAATAACTTCTTCTTTAAGTTTCTCTGCAAGCAATCTCCTCTTTAGTAATGTTTGCTTCTCCTCTGCTGTCATTTCTGGTTTCTCTGTCATTTCCTTAAAACAAAACAAAACAACAGAAAAGAAAAAAAAAATTGGCTATAGTATAAGATGTGTTCATTTGTCTAAAATTCCCAACATACTGCCTCAAAGAGCATTTTCAGTAAATAAAAATTTAAAAACCCACATGTGGACTGGGTTCCCTAAATCTCTTCTTTGCAAAAACCCTTTTAGGGAAGAAAGCCTCTTGGAGGTGGTGATGAGGGTACTGTTGCTGCTTTGTGGATAAAATACTGCAAAAGGCTTAGGTAAAATAGGCTGCTGACCCATAAGCACCCAGAGCAGGGCAAGTAAAGAAACAAGTGTAAATGAAACCGCTATCATTTCAACCTCACAAAATCCTATCACAATGATCTCATGGCCTAGTAAAAACTGAACAGGTGCTACACCAGCAGTGAGGTTAATATGACTGCAGCTACAAGCAACATTCATTATCAACGCTGTCTTGCACACAATCTGACTTTAACAATTCCACCTCTAGATTTGCAAAGCTTTACACACTAAAGCTAGTCATACCTCTACCTCCCCAGCAGGCTTTCCTTTCTGCTCGGAGTTTTGTATCTGCTTAGTCTTCATATCCTTTCTCATGGACATCAACTTATCTCTCTTCTGCTTGAGATAGCGCTCTCGTTGTCGGAGCTCTTCTGTTCCAAGTGTTGATAAATTCTGGGTCAAAAAAGAGAAGGAACTATTTAAATTCAAGTCCAAGATACTAACAAAAGCCAAGTGTATGGCTGTTCACATTGTTTGTTCCTATTACTTTGTCCTCTTCATAGTTCTTAAAAAGTAATTTTTTTACTTACTGCTATTGGTCCTTCAATGCTTGCATGTTCTAGGCCAGGGATCTTCAGGTCTTTTTGTGGGAAGGAGGAAGTTTCAGACAGCATTTCCGGCTTTCTTGCCAAAGGTTGTACTGACTGATTAGCAAAATGCACTGTAACTTCTGGCAGTAATTAGATAAAGACCAATTAGAATGTTATAAAAAAATATTAAGTACCAGCCTAGGCTCACCAAAATGCTTAGTGTTTTCTTCTTCTTCCCCCCCCGCCCCTCACTTTTACTCAACACACACTGATTCAGTGCCTAGATTGTTACAAGCCCTGGGTGAGAATAAACATGGTCCTTGTCTTCAAGGAGCTTGAACTACTCTTACTCACGAGTAAGGACATTTCAATAAATCCCAAGCTCCTGCTGTTTGGTACTACAGCTACAAGAAGTATAATACTTGTCTAAAGATGAGAACTACAATAGAATGTAATACAAGGTTCCCACATACGCTAAATAGTACACAAAAATCCCTTACTGGCAATGTAACTCGTTGCCAAACTTGCTTACAGAAGAAACTAAGTGACCCTGTGTTTTCAGAACAATGAAGTTAAAGCTTCAATTATTGTACTAGACAATAATGCCAATATCAACTTTTTGTTTGTAATTCATACTGAAGATAACTTTAACAAACCTACCAATACTGTAAGAAAATGTAAAGATTTTAAAGTTAAGTAGAACTTAGAAGCAGACACAACAAAGCACTCAATATTTTCCAGTGATTTGGTGACTGCTAAGATTAAGAAGCCAGATTAACATGCTAGTTGCTTTTCTGAGCCTTTATTATAAGACAAGGTGATTTTTTTCTTTTTAAGATGAAACATTTCATCTGAAACATTTTCAGGGTAAGGACATGAACTATGAAAGCAGATTGAGACAAGAAAAAAACTCAGATAAAAATGATAGCAAGAACTCAAAGGATGGGTGAACATGATATATATATACATGTCTCAAAATGTTTAAAAATCTTGACAGCACAGTAAAATTGAAAATAAAATTCTGCATGAGCAAAAAACTTGCCAAGGACCACTGCTTTAGCATGGGGTGAGTGGACTGATGACAGTGCCAGGGAGGTTGGAAGAAGAGCCGTTAAGCCTCTTGGACAGTAAGGAGAGTCTCCATAAGAGATGAGGCTGGAGCTAACCTCCAACCAACAAGACAGGGAGTTACAGAATTAACTTAGAAATAAAGATGCTCAAGCAAGTTGGTCATTGCAAACCAATGTTGAACTCTTATTCAACATGCCACTCTTGCTGATGGTGACTTTACACAAAGGTAGGCTTAACCCTCAGATATGGAAGCACACAGTGAAGAAGGGGTAATTTGTTTCATTTCTGAGGAGGGGGATCCCAGGCACATAAGCATTTATATTCAATTCATGTACTTGTTCTGGATAATTCTTGCCTTGAGTTTGTTAGTTATGAACAGCTTGTATATTCTAACTCAGACCTAGGAAAGTACTTGAAACCAAAATACTTAGCTTCTCTGATTTCTAGGAATAGACAATCAGAAAACTAGGAAGCTTAAAGAAAGATCATCTTATCTCTGGCAACTCTTTGCATCAATCTGAGAACAGATGCCATCCATTTCTAGCAGGAACCAAGGAAACACATGAAAAAAGGAAATTAACTCTTTTTTTAATTCTTCCCCAAATTAGGTTTTCAAAATGGACTTCCATCACTGTGCATGAAATGATTTTCAGGAATATCAGATATACTCATTTTTAAAAATAGTTTTTGGAAACTAAAGTCATTACTTTAGAAATTATCTGCCATTTATTCGGAGCCACATAAGTCCATACTTGAGTTATATGTGGTTTGAGATTAAGTTTTCTATAACTTCTCTTAATAGATAAGGAACTAGACAAAGCAGATGTATTCCAATTATGTGAGACACAAGACTGAAACAGTGTGGACTTAGGTCTGCATAAAACAGAAAGTTAAACTTGGGCCAGGAAATTTAAAAAGAGCTCAGACAAATCTAAAGCAGGTGCTTTCACAAACATAATTCAAATGAAGTTATTCTACCTAGAATCTGATTATGAAAAAAGAAAAATGGTTAAATTTGCTAGGAAGAAAGAAGAAAGGTAATTTCATAAACCTGCTTCTGTTTCATATGCCCCATTGTTTTATTAATAACTAAGAGTATAGTTCCTTAAAATCAATGGGTAAATATCAAACCCATCTTATCTCAATTATAAAAGTTCTTATATACTAAAGTGTAAAAGAACACAAGATTTGGAGGCAGAAGACCAAAGTAGGTTAGAGTTTTACCACTTAACAGCTCAGTGGTTTTGGACAAGTCACTCAACTTCCTCAAATTTTTTCTAAAAAAAAAATAAGACAACAGAAAAATAAGGATCATAATTTCTATCTCAGTTGTGTGACTTTTTTTTTTTTTTAAAGAAAAGGACATTTATTTAAAGCCAAAGAAATACATGAGAAAATGAACTGAATTCATGATCGTGACTCAACTTCTGTTTCAGAATTTCTTGTTTTATTATAGAGAAAATCAGAATATATTTGCCATTTCTTGAACAAATCCATCCACTAACATTTTCTACAAGGATTCCCATCACTTTTAGTTTCAATATTTCCTGACTAAACGTCTCAATAAACTGGCTAATTCTTGTTTCCTAGTTATGCTTTAATTCACTAGGAAAATAACTCAATATTACCTTTCTAAGTTCAGCTTCTCACAAATACTATATAATTGTGGTCAAGGAAGAGAACACAAATGCAATGTGAACATATCTTGGATGCTGCAGCCATGGCACAAAGGCTGGTGGAATTTTACTCACTGCTCGGGTTCCAGGCTTCACTTAGAAATCTGGGGACTACACCCTCTCTGTCAGCTGAGTATTTCCTACCTACAACCTCCATAGCAAAATTAAAAAAGAATTTTAAATACCCATGGGCATTCAACTCTCCCACCCAGGGGTTTTGAAAGTTAAGTATGTATGAGAAAGTAACATATTCTTTATAATGTTTATAGATTCACATTGTTAGAGAAAGTTCAGTACACTTCAACCTTACCTGAGGGTGGGTGTGCAAAATGTTCACCATCCCCCTGGGAATTCTTCATTTTTGCAGTTTCATTAGCGTGCACTGGAGGTTCTTCTGTTTTAGCCTCTGATAACTTCAGGAATCCATAATACAATTTAAAAACAATTTTAGATTAATTTGACTAATATACTACTTAGGGGACCCAAAGATGTTACTTTAAAAAATACGGTCTACTAAATAGATAATGAACAAGAGATTTTCCCAAGTTTTAAAGATGTTGCCAGCATTTTATAACTTTTATTTTTTGAGGCAGATATACATTCTCATTTTAAATCATGCAGTGCTAAGAGTAACTAGCTAGTATGCTTAGGACTTTGGACTTCCCAAGAAGTTAAGTTCAAACCCAGGCTTCGGGCAGCCCGGGTGGCTCAGCGGTTTAGTGCCGCCTTTGGCCCAGGAGAGGATCTTGGAGACCTGTGATCTTGGAGACCCGGGTTCGAGTCCCACATCAAGCTCCTTGCATGGAGCCTGCTTCTCCCTCTGCCTGTGTCTCTGCCACTCTCTCTCTGTGTCTCTCATGAATAAATAAATTAAATGTCTAAAAAAAAAAACCCACGCTTCACCCTTACTGCTCATGTGACCTTGAAAAAGACACCAAAAATACTCTAATAAGAGAGATAAATCTACTGAATTAGTTAGGTGCTTTTCCACTTAGAATAATCTATATATTACCATGGTATGCCCGAAGAAGCCACAAATGGGTTTATTTCCATTTCTAAAATAAGCTCAAATATTTAAACCAAATAAATCATTTAAATCTTAGAAAGAACTAAGTAAACTGATAAATCATTTTTCTTAAAAACAGCAAAATCTCATCATGTGTAGATTATTAGGTACCTCATGTCATAAGCCCCTATATGCTGGGTAATAAACTCAGGAAGATTCGTTATCATAATGTCAGCTCTACTTTTGTGTGTTTCAAGTTTTTTATAATACGATGTTTTTAAAAAAAGGTCTAAAAAATCCATACATATACCCCTAAAACATAGTATTATTCAAGAAGCCAAATACAGGGGATCCCTGGGTGGCTCAGCAGTTTAGCGCCTGCCTTTGGCCCAGGGTGTGATCCTGGGGTTGTGGGATCAAGTCCCACATCAGGCTCCCTACATAGAGCCTGCTTCTCCCTCAGTCTGTATCTCTGCCTCTCTCTCTCTCTCTCATGAATAAATAAATAAAATCTTAAAAAAAAAAAAGAAGCCAAATACAGTTTTTGCCTCTAAACCAGAGAGTTAATACTAATGTCTCCTGATAGCAGTTTGGAACTTATTTCTGTTCTATACTCTTACATTAAAAAATATTAATATCTATGAATTGCACCTCCCTTTACTAAAAGGAGATTTGCTTAAAGATAGATAAATCACCCCTTAATCCTAAAGCATCTCTGTTTCTTCTGCTCTTCATTGGGTACCTTGCAGTAAAATAAAGCTTTTCAAAGATAGCGCATGATCCAAGCATGTATGATAGTGATTGAAGGAAAAAACAAAAGTGACTTTCAAGTGACTGAGAGACAGTTGCTATGCAGTTTCTCTTCCCTGTAAAGAGATTTGGGAAAACGTAGAAAGAGAGGCAGCTAGAGGAGAGGAGAGGAAAATCAGCTTCCTTCACCTCAGCCAGATACATGTTTAGTTTATCCTTAGAAAAGACTAAGCACTTTATGGAAATAGTTCCTAATGGAAGAACAATATGTCAGGAAACATCATAACCGAATCACTCTGCTTCAGGCCAATAATATCAAAGTCTACGGGGGGCCTCAGGAATGACTGCAGCTGCTGTTTCAAAACAGTAAAGCAATCAAAGAGAGGGAGAAGTAAAATATTCTTAATGGACTCTTATTCATAAAATTAAGGGGAAATTCTTATAAGGAATCCCTCAAAATAGGAATGATATTAGTTTTTTGTAGTTAATCTCAGTGTTCATTGGGTATCTAAAAAGTAGTTTGCTGATTGGGTTATAAAGTGAATATGCTTAGAATTGCCAAGAGAATATGATACTCTGAGGAATCGTGTAGTTCCACATAAGCAGCAAAACCTAGGTGTAAACTTAAGAAATAACAGCAATGAGGGGCACCTGGCTGCTCAGTCAGTGGAATATGTGACTGGTGGTCTTGGGGTCATGAGTTTGAGCCCCATGTTGGGCGAGTTTACTTCAAAAAGAAAAAAAAATGAAGTGCTTCTGTTATATTAATATGCTTAATGTGGGCACCTGCTTTTTTCTCTTCCTTTCTTCCTCCTGGTCATATTCCTCTTTTGATTTTCTGAAATATACAAAAATAAGGTAGAAAAGTAAATTTTCTTTTTTGGTCAAAGAACAAATATTCAACAAGCAACATGCTAAACTAAGCTCACAATATGTGCAAGGAATCTTGGAAACCTAAGATGGAAATAATCAGGCTTTTCTTAAAGCAGCTTAGAATCAACTGAGAAAAACATACATAAGCATATACAGCATAACATAGTAACAAAACCCACAGGTTTACCCATTTCTTCTGGATATGCGAATGACCCTTTTACCGAACAAAGACCTACACATTTGAAATCTTAAACCTAAACTTGAATGGCAAATCTGATCTCTCACTTTCAAGTAATAAGATCCATCTCTCCCCTCATTTTAGTTTTTCCAGTGGCACCAGGACTATCACAAAGCTCTTCTGATATCATTATGCCAAAGCCCTGACAGTTCTTGTAAACTGCTCGCTGGAGGCCTTTGCTTTAGGAAAACAGCCAAGTCAACTCTCATCCATAACTAATAACTAGCTCTACTACTTTAAAGAGTACATTCCCTCAAAAGCCCTTAGAAAATAAAATCTAAAAGTACAATATTGATCAATTTTCAGACCACCAATCAACCAACAGAAGCAACCAGTTCAAGTCAAAATGACCAGTCCCGGGGATCCCTGGGTGGCGCAGCGGTTTAGCACCTGCCTTTGGCCCAGGGCGCCATCCTGGAGACCCGGGATCGAATCCCACGTCGGGCTCCCGGTGCATGGAGCCTGCTTCTCCCTCTGCCTGTGTCTCTGCCTCTCTCTCACTCTCTCTCTCTCTCTCTCTCTCTCTCTCTCTGTGTGTGTGACTATCATAAATAAATAAAAATTAAAAAAAAATTTAAAAAATGACCAGTCCCCTAAATCCATTAACAATATCCTTAACTCTTCAAACATAAACTCAAAGCTTTCTGTGTTGTCTCAGGCTCCCATCTGACCCTGCTGTGGAAAATAGGATCTGGCCAGAAGAGGTTGGGGTCACCAGCACACCTGCCTTCCTCCCCAAACCTCTCAAATCCCCTGGGATTAAGCATTGAGCTCCTCCCATAGTTCCCCACTAGACCTATCCTCCTAATCACCATCCTACCTTGTCCTCCCTTCAGGTCTGGAATTGAGGAGAAGGTAGATAGGGGTGAAACTACAGGATGCTAGAAGATGGCCATGTGTATGGTTAGAGCTGAAGAGAAAGGAAAGGCTCCCAGAGAACAAGGTCCAATTCTGCAGGTGACACAGTGGCTGCAAGTATCCTTCTGCCCTAAGGCGATACATTTTAAACTAGGTGCTGCAATTGCTGCTCCCTTCCAAAACTCTCAGAGGGGTCAAGAGACAACAGGCCCAAGGGAAAAAGAAATGCTCCTTTAGTGGCCTGCACACTTCATGCCAGGCATTTGGCTGAGAATCATGTAACTGGGGTGAGGAAGAGACCAGCAAGACAGTCATCTGGGATAGGCACTTCCCACTGTCCACTTTTCCCTTGCAGGTTACCTGCTACCCAGTCAGATAGTTATTTCATCTGTGGAGTATGAATGTCCACCCTCCTAATGTTGGACAACTGGAATGAGTCACCTCTAATACCAAGGTCCAGAAGCCATGAAGTGTCTTGCTCACTCAGGCCACTATATGTACCCTTTCTAGGCATCAGGCTGGGTCTACAGCAGCCTGTTCCCACTGGTGGCTGGTCTCCTGTTCTCATGATAGGAGGGGAAGAAGCCCCTCCCATTTAGACTGATAGGGTATGAGGCATCTAAAAATCATTTTTTCTGTCCGTTAAAAATGTTATACTTAGTTATAAACAAATTCAGTGGTAAATCATTTTATGGTTTTCAGTAGAGAACTGTTATTTTTTTACTAGTTCATAATATTTTGGGGGAGAAGATATATATGCAGATCACATCACAACATTACTAATCATCCACTCAAAAAAATAATTAAAGAAGGATACCTAAGAACTTCCCTCAGGATTTTCATCTCTTCCTGTTCAAGGTCATTGACCATATCAGAACCATCTGTTAAGCAGTCAGGTAATACACCTGTTCAAAATCAAAGACCACACAAAAGAATATGAACTCAACTGAAAACATTTATTGCTCACTATTCTAACTCAACAAGAAGTACAAATCGGTTTATTAATATCTTTCACTTAAAAATGTGAAGCTATTATCTTTGAATTATCTAATTAAAGCTATTATCTTTTATAATTACGGTCTTTTCTTACTTTTTCTTGTTTTACAGAATCAGCCCGACCAAAAACTCCAGTTTTACCTAGAAATTCTCTTCATAATGATTTGTATTACGTGTTAAAAATAACAATATAGCAATTAAGATTAGTTAATATAAACTATCACTTCCACTAATCATATACCATCTGAGGATATACCAATGAAATCATTAAGCTCCTAATAATGAAAGTATGCTCCAGAAGTATCCTTTAAGTGTGAAAAGAGTTTACAAGACAAAATATAAAATACTTGGGCAGCCCCAGTGGCCCAGCAGTTTAGTGCCGCCTTCAGCCCGGGGTGTGATCCTGGAGACCCGGGATCAAATCCCACATTAGGCTCCCTGCACAGAGCCTGCTTCTCATTCTCTCTCTCTCTCTCTCTCTCTCTCTTTCTCTTTCTTTCTCTCTCTCTCTCTCTCTCTCTCTCATGAATAAATAAAATCTTAAAAAAAATAAAATACTTTGTTAATTGAAACAGCATGTTAATACTCTACTATAGCAAATGCTACTGAAAAGGGCCCTGCTTACTATATGGGAAAAAGCACAGTGCTAAGCCCTCAGGGTGAATATAAAGATGAATAAAACAATCTTTGCCCCCAGAGCTCCTTTCCAGATATAGGGCCAATAACAACTTCAGTCCAAGGCAAATAATAATTCGTGGCAAGTAATATTAAGTATTGGTTGAATTTACTTTATTACCTATATCTTCCTAAGAAGCAGGTAGACTGGTAATCAGTGTTCTATTCATATCTATAATTAGTATATTCCCACAACATCAGCAGCATGTCTCTTAATTTTTACCTTCCATTTCTTTATCCACAGATGACTATGGGATTTTGGATCTGCTCTAAATTAAAGTAGCTTTATCATTCTAATCCCCTTGATGTTTAAATACATTTTTAATTAAATTTTTTATTTTGAGATAATTGCAGATTCACATGCAGCTGTAAGAAATAACACAGAGAGATGCTATGCATGCACCCTTTTTTTAAAGATTTTACATGTTTATTCATGAGAGAGACACACACAGAGAGAGAGAGAGAGAGAGAGAGAGAGAGAGAGAGAGAGGCAGAGGCACAGGCAGAGGGAGAAGCAGGCTCCATGCAGGGAGCCTGATGTGGGACTCGATCCCCGGACTCCAGGATCATACCCTGGGCCAAAGCCCTGGCGCTAACCGCTGAGTCACCCAGGGATTCCCTATGCATACACCCTGTATCCAGTTTTCCCCCAATGTAACATCTTGCAAAGTAAAGGATAGTATCACAGCCAGAAAACGGACAGCTGTAAAACTAATCAATCTCAAGTGCATTTTTGCACTTTTTCCAGTTGAAAGATATAAAATTAGTATTCTCTGATAGTATTTCTAAGGAAAATTAAAAGAACTAAGGAACAAATAATGCAACAGTATAAAATACTTCAAAGCCATCAAAATAATGCTCTGATTTGCATTCCCCCTGAAATTCTTTGATAAAATACAAGAATCCAGAGAGCCTTTGAAGTTTTCTTACTACAAAGACAATTTTCAAATGGTCCGCAGTTTGAGTACAATCAACACTGCTCTAAAGTCCTAATCCTTGGATCTAAGTTAAGCAACATTTTTAAATGCAAGTATTAAAAATGCTATGGCAGGAACTAAGTATTAGTTTGTATTTAAATGTAAGCCAATAGTCCCACCCTATGGTTTGACACCAGCACTATTCCACATCATTGCCTCATCCTCCCTTGTTAATATAAACCAGATTTGTTTAATTATCAGGCAGCCAAGTACTTAGAGGGTGAGCCCTATCCCATCATAGGAAAGTGATTCATGATAATGGTCTCATTTCCCTTGCCAGAGGGTTTAAGAGAAGCATGTGACCCCAATCCTGACCAATAGGACCTGACAGGGAAATCCCGGGGGGGTTTCCATGCAGGTTTTCTCCTAACAAAAAGAGATGTACAGGAAGAAACACCCTTTTTCTTCATGAGATGTTGTTGAGTCTCATCCAATGCAGCTAGAGTGCAATCAGGAGAGAGGATCCTGAGAACAGCAGAGTATAAAGACGGAAAGTGTCACATTCTTGATGATATTGCTGAGCCACTAACTTAAAGCGAACTGTCTTCCTTCCCTCCTTCCTCTGGACTTCTTGTTTTGTGAGATGATCATTTCTTACTGCTTAGGACATTCTCATTGAGGCTTCCTGCTAATGGCAGCCTGAGGCATCCAGCTGATACAACTATATATACTTGTTCCCTTTATATTAAAATCTAATTGAGTTTCCAGTTAAATTCCATCCTGAAAACTACAGAGTGCCAATATCAAGTCTACTAGCTCTTTTTTTCAAAACTGATCCCCCTATAACATTTTAACAACATAAAATAACTATTCACATTCTCCATCCCATAGGTCAGAATAAAGCATAATTTCAGGAAACATTCAGAGAAAAGGATTTTATAAAGTAAACCATGGTAGAAAGACAAACAGACTGTTTTCCAAGCTTATTTACACCAAACCAACAGCACAGTGTCATGCATCACTCAGGGTTAGGGTGATGCTATCTCCTACCCTCACCTGCTGTGAAAAGCATCCTAGGATTTTACAAGATAGTTATTGGCTCTAAGAGACAGTCTCCACTCACATCATATTAATAAAGGGAGAATCCACAAGGACTCTACAACACTCCAATGTTTGCCCTGCAACAATAGACACTCATGTTGGATGTCCCAGACCCTTAAAAGCAAACAGTACAACTGAATATAGTTCTCACATCCTCAAGAAACAATTTTTAAAAAGGTCCTGCCACCAAGCCATTAAAGATTATATAGGCATGGTCAAGAATATCAGTCCAGTCTATTGAGCAAAGGAACACATAGGTATTAAAGTATACTAGAGCTAGAAATCTGAAAGGAGGTAAGAATCTGGATTGAATCTGGATTGAAAAGGAGATAGTACAATAAGAAGTATGGTTAGAGGGATCCCTGGGTGGCGCAGTGGTTTGGCGCCTGCCTTTGGCCCGGGGCGCGATCCTGGAGACCCGGGATCAAATTCCACATCGGGCTCCCTGCATGGAGCCTGCTTCTCCCTCTGCCTGTGTCTCTACCTCTCTCTCTCTCTCTCTCTCTCTCTCTCTATTTCTGTGTGTGTGTGTGTGTGTGTGTGTGTGTGACTATCATGAATAAATAAATAAAAATCTTTAAAAAAAAAAGTATGGTTAGAAACTCAGATGTGTTGAGTCAAGCTGTTAAATGTAATTCAAATACACAAGAAGGGAACAAAAGCAGGAAGAACTAGGGATAGAATGAGATTAGACAAGGGAGTCAGGGAATAGATATAACTAGAGAGGGTTACTAGGGCCTGGAGTTCTGTTTTCCTTTCTACCTGATGGTAGTGCAATACCTGCCCATTGCCCTAGTTTGGTCCCAGGACCAGCAGCATCACCTGGGAACTTGTTAAAAACGCAGAGCATTCAGTCCCACCCCAGACCTACTGAATCAGAAGTGGGAAGCAACAATATGTGTTTCAACAACCCTCCAACTACTCCCAAAGTCACTGTCTCCTACCAAGGTCCTAACAATAATAAGCCAGAAGGAAAAGACTAGTCACCTTCTCTCAACAGTAACTAAAACTGTGACCATTCAAAAATACTGAATTTTGTAAACAAAATGGCTAGAAGAAAAATCAAGCTCTCTGAGCCCTAAAACATCATTAAATCAAATTCTGGTCCACTTTCTTTGAGGTGGCAAACACAAACTTATTGGGAAGTTTACACTCTTGAATCTTTTCACTCAGCAAGTTTGAAATACATTTACACAGAGCAGCTACATTTAAGACCATAATAAATCAGAATTGACAAAACTGAAAAAAAAAGCATTTAGCATTTTACCATTTCTCTCTTGAATTATTCGAATGGCTTGCAGCTGCATTTCAATGTTTTTCTGGACCATCATTGCTTTAAAGATAGTAAAATCTTCTGCTGCCAACACAGGTTGCAAAATGGCCTATGGAAAGAAGTCTGAAAGTTAGATGAAGATTCAAGTTTCATTCAAACTATTTCCCACACATTTAAATCATTTCTGTGGTGAATCATTTCTATTAATTCAAGAATGCCATATTATTATTTATGGTCAGATGACTCAAAAGGAAAAGTTTAAGATTCTAAAAGCCTTTAATGTAAGGTTCTCAAGAGGCTGACTCTCCTAATCCCCAGAACCCCAAGAAGCTAAGGCTGACAATGGTGATGTATTTTCCAAATGAAGCAGAGCTGAGTAACTGAAAAACAACATAGAAATTGGGCTTACTTTTTTAAAAACACCACTTTAGTATCTGGATTCATTTTGCAGCCAAAATAATGATATTTTTTATTCTATTACTTGAAATTTACTGTTACTAATAAATCGGTAACTAAAAAGTTATCCCTTAATAAAAGTACCAAGTAAAATAAAAGTAAATGCAAAAAAATGAAGTCTGGAAAATAAGTGTCATGAGATACTAGTAATGTGAGAACACAACTGTGCTAGATAGAAAGTTTCATGTAAGAGCTAAATCAGAAATTATGATGTGAAATCATCTTCTGGATGAAACAAAAATGTGACACATTAGGGAAAGAATGAAGGGGTCTACCCTAGAGTACCAAATTAACACTTCCTTAACTATAGGGAGCTACTGCTGTATTAAAGAGAAAACCAATTCCCAAGCTGATCAATAATAAGTAAAATAAGATTTGCAATGTGTAAAAACCCAGAAAACACTCAAATTTTATGCACCTGACTAAAATCTTGTTTCAAGTTTTACGTAATATTCATGTAAAAGCTGAACACACATGCAGAGGCAACCAAGTGTGTGCTATTGTTCACCAGGCAGGCAGCAACGATAATGTCAGACACCTCAACAAAAGCTCTATCAAAGAGCTCTAAGCAAAGAGGAAGGAGCCCTTCCCCCAGAGACCAGCTCATATCCTAGACAACTGCAGTATATAGTAAAGCAAAACAAAACCTAAAAGCAGCTCTCTGTGACATTTATGAGGAGTCAACTGTAGAAAAAAATGATGGAAAGTTTCTTCCCCTTAAATTCACATACACTGTTCAAAAGACCCACAGCAGGGCAGAGCAGACAGGCTTGATTCAAAGCTGTAACCTAAAGCTCAGTATTGAAAACATTTGTGGACAGTCTCTGTGATAGATTAGTGATGTCTGCCAAGACACCCTTCTAGGATTATGCCCCCATGCAACTTTGTTCTGGGGCTTCCTAGACTTCTTATCAGTGATATTAAGGTCTTTATCCTTCACACTAATAAACACCTGAAGGGCAATGCTATTAATAACAATGTATCAAGTAGAGCTTCTAACAGCAAGTCAGAGTTTGAGTTGATACATAAGTGTGTACCTTGACACATTTAAGAAATGCATATTCCTAAACCATGCCCTAGATATAATGAATCTAAATTTCTAGAGGATGGATGCTGTGGTCACTTCCTCAGTACCATATACCTAAAGGATGGATCCCCATGTATCTCCACAGATAATTCTTAGAACATTAAAGCTCGAGAACAATTGATACACTAGAAGAAAATGAGCCCATGATATCAAAATCCATTTCCAGCTTAACCATGTACCAAGTGTTTGATTCTGAGTATGTCATTTAGTTCTCTAAACTTCAGCTTTCTTCATCTGAAAATTGGTACTATAATAATAATAGTAATACAGTATTTTGTTGAATCTAAGACTCCACATAAGTAAAATAAGCCTGTACTTCATGTACCAATTACAACATGTTATACATTGTAAAATACATTCTCATTTCAGAGGTATTACAATATGAAACACTTGCATTTTGAAAGAAATATAATAATAACTTTCTGTCTGGGTGTTGAAATTAAATAAGGTGAGAAAGCACTTTTTAAATAGAAAAGTACCTATAAAAGTAATTGTTCTGGTCCTGTAGAAGAAGCTGCTTAAATATCAAAATGGTACACCAAACCTAACAACTTTATAGCAATGGGGTTCTTCTGGTTCAATGAAATGGATAAGCGCTTCTGATAAAGGCAGTTAGAGGAACTAAATATAAGAGTTACTTTAAAAAAAATGGCAAGTACCTTAAAAACAACAACAATCTTAAGTATTCATTAAGTTAACTGAAATGTCAAACTACTATGACAGAAGACTATGAAGTAAGGTAAATGTGATAGTGTCTATGTTTGAGAAAAGCACATTAACAAATAAAATGAACACTGAGTACTTACGACTCTGACTTACGTGAGTTTACAAGACATTCAAATATATTCACACTTAGCCTAAAGTTACCCTATTATTATCTCTGCTTAGAGTTCATCATACCATAGTTTTGAAAAGTACGAGTGATTTCATGCACTTATAGTCCTCCATTAACAGATGTAACTACCAGGAGAAACAGATGAATTCATGATTATAGCTGGAGACTTCAATACCCTCTATCAGCAGCAGACAGATCCAGCAGGCAGAAAATCAGAAAGGTCATTAGTTGAACTGAACAGCACCTTCAGTCAAGTGGATCAAATTGACATTTCTCCAAAAACAGAAAAATACAAATTTTTCTCAAGCACACATGAAAAATTCACCCAAATAGACTATATTCTGGGCCATGAAACATATCTTAATGAATTTAAAAGAATAGGAATCATACGAAGTATCCTCTCACACCACAATGGAATTAAACTAGAAATCAATAGCAGAAAGATTGCTGGAAAAACCTAAATGCTTGGAGATTAAACACACTTCTAAAGAACATGTGGGTAAAAGAATTAGAGTTGACCCTTGAACAACGTGGGGCTAAGGGGCACTGACCCCTATGCAGTCAAATATCTGCATATAACTCTGACTCCCCCAAACCTAACTACTAATAGCCTGATGATGACCAAGAAGCCTTATCAATTACATAAACAGTGCACTAACACATATTGCATATGTTATATGTATTATATACTGCATTCTTACAATAAGCTACAGAAGAGAAAATGTTACTATGAAAAGGACGGGCATAAAAAAAAAAAGAAAAGAAAAAGAAAGAAAGAAAGAAAGAAAGAAAGAAAGAAAGAAAGAAAGAAAGAAAGAAAGAAAGAAAGAAAGAAAGAAAGAAAGAAAGAAAGAAAGAAAGAAAGAAAGAAAGAAAGAAAGAAAAGGACAGGCAGCCCCAGTGGCCCAGCGGTTTAGTGCCGCCTTCAGCCCAGGGCGTGATCCTGGAGACCCGGGATCGAATCCCACATCAGGTTCCCTGCATGGAGCCTGCTTCTCCCTCTGCCTGTGTCTCTGCCTCTCTCTCTCTCTCTCTCTCTCTCTCTCTCTCTCTCTCTGTCTGTCTCTCATGAATAAATAAATAAAATCTTTTAAAAAAGAAAGAAAATCATAAGGAAACTAAAAGACAACCTCCTGAATGGGAAAAGATATTTACTTTTTTTTTTTGTTTGTTTGTTTTGGAGAAGATATTTACAAATGATATATCTAATAAAGGGATAGTATCCAAAATATATAAAGAACTTGCACAACACCAAAAAAAACCAATCATCCAATTAAAAATGGTTAGAAGATATGAACAAACATTTCTCCAAAGACATATAGATGGCCAACAGATCTATGAAAAGATGCTCAACATCACTCATCATGAGGAAAATGCATATGAAAACCATAATGATATATCACCTCATACCTGTCAGCATGGCTAAAATTTTAAAAAAATGAAACAAGTGTTGGTGAGGATGTAGAGAAAAAAGGTGGATTGGGAATGCAAGCTGGTGCAGCCACCGTGGAAAATATTATGGAGGTTCCTCAAAAAAATTAAAAATAGAAATATTATAGGACCCAGTAATCTCACTCTGGGCATTTACTCAAAAAATACAGAAACACTAATTCAAAAAGATGTATGTACCCCTATGTTGACTGCAGCATTATTTATAATAGCCAAATTATGGAAGCTGCTCAAGTATGCACTGATAGATGAATGGATAAAGAAGAGGCAGTATATACATACAATGGAATATTCATCCATTAAAAAGAATGAAATCTTGCCACTTACAGCAACATGGTTGGATCTAGAGAATATAATGCTAAGCAAAATAAGCCAGAAAAGGACAAATACTATATGATCTCACTCATGTGTGGAATTTAAGAAGCAACAAAGGAAAAAAAGAGACAAACTAAAAAACAAAAAAATTTTTTAAAAGATTTTACTTATTTGAGAGAGAGTGCACAAGAGAGAGAGAGAGAGCACATGTGCACCCGAGCCATGGGGAGGGGCAGAGGGAAAAGCCGACTCCTCACTGAGCAGGGAGCCTGAGGCAGGACTCGATCCCAGAACCCTGGGATCATGACTTGAGCTGAAGGCAGACACCTAACCAACTGAGCCACCCAGGTACCCCAAAAAACAGGCTCTTATTACAGAGAATAAACTAACGGTTACCAGAGGGAAGGTGGGTGGGAGAGGATGAAATAGGTGAAGGGGATTAAGAGTACACTTATCATGAATAGCACTGAATAACGTATAGAATTGTTGAATCACTATACTGTACACCTAGAACTAATATAACACTGTATGCTAACTATACTGTAATTAAAATTAAAAAGAAAATCATAGGAAAAGAAAATATATTTACAGCACTGTTCTATATTTATAAAAAGAAAGAAAAAACCTGTGTATTAGTGGATCCACACAGGTCAAACCTGTGTTTTTCAAAGGTTAACTATAGTCTTAAGAGAAGTTTCTTTTTTTAAGAGAATTTTGTTTTAAGATTTTATTTATTTATTCATGGGAGAGAGAGAGAGAGAGAGAGAGAGAGAGAGAGGCAGAGACACAGGCTGAAGGAGAAGCAAGCTCCATGCAGGGAGCCTGATGTGGGACTTAATCCCAGGACTCCAGGATCATGCCCTGGGCCAAAGGCAGGCGCTAAACCCCTGAGCCACCCAGGGATCCCCATTAAGAGAATTTTTTAAAACATTTCTAATTAAATGAATATACAACTTATTGAAATTTGTAGGGTGCAGCAAAAGTAGTGCTCAGGAGAAATTTATAACATTAAATGCATATATTTATTTTTTTTAATATAATCTATTATTTTAATAAACATTTTTTTAAAGATTTTATTTATTTAATCATGAGAGATGCAGAGAGAGAGAGGCAGAAACAGGCACAGGGAGAAGCAGGCTCCACACAGGGAGTCTGATGTGGGACTCGACCCCAGGACTCTGGAATCATGCTTCCGAGTCAAAGGCAGATGCTCAACCGCTGAGCCACCCAGGCGTCCCAAATGCATATATTTAAAAAGAAAAAAATATCTAACATTAATAATCTAAGCTTTCGCCTCAGGAACTACAAAAAGAAGAATAAATTAAATCCAAGGTAAGTATAGGGGAGAAAAACAGTAGAAATTAGAGAAGAAATCAATTAAATTTAAAATTAAAAAGTCAACAAAATTAAAAGTTGATTCTTCAAAAATAGCAACCTCTAGCCAGGTTAACAATGAAAAAAAAGAGAGAAAAAACATAAATTGCTATTATCAGGAATGAAAGACGGTACATCACTACAGATCCCAAGGACATTAAAAGTATAATAAAGAAACATTATTAACTCTATGTCCATAAATTGTATAACCTAGACAAAATGGACCAATAACTTGAAAAACACAATCTGCCAAACTCACGCAAGAAGAAAGAGACAATATGAATAAGGTGATAAATAGATAGGAATATTCTGTCTATATCTACATCTATTTAGAGAGGGAATCTGGAGCACCTGGGTAGCACATTCAGTTAAACGTCTGCCGTTGGCTCAGTTCATGATCTCAAGGTTCCTGCGTGGGCTCCCTGCTCAGCAGGAAGCCTGCTTCTCCCTCACCCTCTGCCCCTCACCCTCTGCCCCTCCCCCTTGATTGTGTGTTCTCTCTCTCTCTCCCTCTCTCTCTCAAATAAATAAATAAAATCTTTAAAAAAAGAAGGAATCAATAATTAATAACCTTCTGAAACAGCACCAGGCCTAGCTAGGTCCACTCGTAAATTCTACCAAATATTTAATGAAGAAATTATACAATTCTCTACCAAAAAAAAAAAAAAAAAAAAAGATAAAACTTAGAAAAAAAACTTACAGATTCATATTATTTCTCAAAAGAATAATGATTAAATATTTACTTGCAGAAGTTAAATAGCATAACCTAGAGAACTGATGTAAAAGCCTTTAAACTGATTCAAATTATCAAGGGGAAAAAAAGTATGACTTTGAAGTCCACTATCTCTTCTATATATAACTTAGTGTCCATGCTATTGTTTCACCAACTCTCCCTGTATGATTCAGATTAGGATTTACATGTATTTGAACATGCATATGAAAATCTGCCCTTACATAAGAATCCTCAAAAAAAAAAAAAAAAAAAAAAACCTATACCAATTCTTCACAATCTCTTCTAGAAAATAGAAGAGGGAATACTCAACTTATTTTATGTGGCCAGCATTACACTTACACCAAAACTAGACAAAAACACTATAAGAAAGAACAATATCTCTCATGAACAGAGATGCAAAAATACCCAACAAAGTATTAGCAAATTGAACTCAACAATGTATAAAAAGAGCTATACACCATGACCAAGTAAATATATTCTAGTTATGCAAGGTTGGTTCAACATCCAAAATTAATTAATGGAATCCATCACATCAAGAAGCTAAAAAAGAAAAATCATATAATAATTTCAACAGATGCAGAAAAAGTACTTGACAATATCTAACATCCATTCATGATAAAAACTCTCAGCAAATGTGGAATAGGGAGAAATTTCCTTAATCCAATAAAGAACATCTATAAAAAACAGACAGCTAACATTATATATAATGGTGAGAAACTAGATGCTTTCCCACTAAGATCAGAAACAAGTCCCCTCCCACCACTCCCATTCCACATTATACTGGTTAATGCATTAAGAAAAGGTACAAAGGAAGGAAGAAATATAACAGTTTTTGTCACAGATGACAGAAAAGTCTGTAGACAATCCCAAAGAATCAGTTTTAAAGAAACTCCTGGAACCAATAAGTAATTATAGCAGGAGTGCAGGATACAAGGTTTCCTATATACTGGCAATGAAATGGGAATATGAAATAAAAAAACATAATAGGATTTACATTAGCTCCACAATAAAAGAAGCACTTAGGAATAAGCCTAACAAAATACACAGAAGATTTATATAATAAGAAAACTAAAAAACTGATGAAAGAAATGAAAGGTAATGTAAATTAATGGAGAGATATTCCATGTTTATAGATCAAAATACTCAGCATTGTTAACATGTCAATTCTTCCTAACTTGATCTGTGGATTTATGCAACCTGAACAGAATACAGCAAGTTATTTTTTAGACAACAACAAACTGATATTAAAATTTACATAAAAAGTCAAGTCCCAGAATAACCATACAATACTGAAAAAGAACGAAGTCAGAGGTACTCATACTATCTGACTTCAAGACTTACTATGAACTACAATATCAAGACACTATAGTACTGGTGAAAGAGTTGACGAATAGATTAAAATAGATTAATGGAACAGAAAGAACCTGAAAATAGACCAACACAAACATAGTCAACAGATTTTTGAACAAAGAAACAAAGGCAATCAATCCAATGTAGAAAAGATACTCTTTCCAGCAAATTGTGCGACAAGAAATGAATATCTACATGCAAAAAAAAAAAATCTAAATACTGACTTTACACCTTTCACAGAAATTAACTCAAAATGGAACACAGACTTAAAATGTAAAAAACAAAACCATAAAAGTTCTAGAAGGTAGCATAGAGAAAGTCTCGCTAACCTTGGGTTTGGCAATGACTTCTGTAGATAGAACACCAAAAGCATAATCCATGAAAGAAAACTGATAAATCATGGGCTTCATTAAAATAACAAAAACATCTGCTCTGTGAAAGACACTGTTAGGGAAGGAAAAAAGTCACAGAAGAAAATTTGGTGAAATATTTGCAAAAATCATACCTGATAAAGGAGACTTGTATCAAAAATTGTATACAAAGAACTCAAAGAAAACAACTCAATTTTAAAATGGGCAAAAATAAACCACTACACACCTATTAGAAAGGTTAAAATGCAAAAAAACTGACAATACCAAGTGCTTCCAAAGATGTGGAGCAACAGGAACTCCTAGTCATTGTTGGTGAAAATTCAAAATGGTACAAGTACTTTAGAAGAGAATTTGGCAATTTCTTATAAAGCTAAACTTAATCTTACTATGTGATCTAGCAATCTTGCTCCTAGGTATTTGCCCAAATGAGTTGAAAACTTTATGTACACACAAAAGCCTAACTATGAATATTTGTACTACCCTTTTCATAATTACCAAACACTGGAAGACACCAAAATATCCTTCAAAATGTAAACTGATAAACTGTGATTCATCCATATAATAGAATGTTACCAACAAAAAGAAATGAACTATCAAACAACAACAACAAAAAAAAACATGAAAGAACCTTAAATTCATATTGATTAGTGAAAGAAGCCAGTCTGAAAAGGCATATAGCATATGATCCCAATTATATGACATTCTGAAAAATGCAAAACTAGAGAGCCAGTAAAATGCAGTGGTTGCCAGGGGCAAGGATGGAAAGGATAAACATGCAGGGAACAAGGGGATTTTTAAAACAATAAAACTATTTTGTAAGATATTATAATGATGAATATATGACATTAGGTATTTGGCAAAATTCATAGAACTGTAGAATACAGAGTAAACCGTAATGTTAACTGTGGACATTAGCTAATAATTAATGTATCAATGCTGACTCATCAATTTTAACAAATATACCACATAATGAAAATGTCAATAATAAGGGACACTGTACTATCTGCTCAATTTTCTATAAACCTAAAATTGCTCTAAAAAATAAGCCTACTGAGGCACCTGTGGGGCTCAGTTGGTTCAGCGCCAACTATTGATTTTGGCTCAGGTCATGATCTCAGTGAGTGAGATCCAGCTCAGTGTGGAGCTCCACATCAGGCTCTGGCTCAGCACAGAGTATGCTTGAGATTCCCTCTCCCTAACCAAGCGTGCTGTCTCCCATTTTCTCTTGCTCTCTCTCTCTCTCTCTCATAAATAAATAAAATCTCTTAAAAAATAAAAAATAAAGCCTACTAAATTTTTAAAAATCTTACTAATACACAAAATATTGTTAATTATCCTGTGGTATTTTTAGAAAATGAAAGTTACACCACATATGCAATCTTTTCAATGACATAAATCATTGGAAAAATAACATAATTTTGCCTAATTACTATCATAATTTAAATGTTTCTTAAAGTGTTAATTTTTATAGTATAAAAGTCAAAACAGGGATGTCTGGGTGGCTCAGTGGTTAAGCATCTGCCTTGGGCTCAGGAGTGATCCCGGGATCCGGGATCTAGTCCCGCATTGGGCTCCCTGCAAGGAGCCTGCTTCTCCCTCTGCCTATGTGTCTCTGCCTCTCTCTCTGTGTCTTTCATGAATAAATAAAATCTTTTTTAAAAATGAAATAAAAGGCAAAACAAATCAAATAAAAGCAAAAGTAAAAAATACTGTTTGTCTCTTGCTATATAAAAGTCTTTTGCAGGGATCCCTGGGTGGTGTAGCGGTTTGGCGCCTGCCTTTGGCCCAGGGTGTGATCCTGGAGACCCGAGATCGAATCCCACGTCGGGCTCCTGGTGCATGGAGCCTGCTTCTCCCTCTGCCTATGTCTCTGCCTCTCTCTCTCTCTCTCTCTCTGACTATCATAAATAAATAAAAATTTAAAAAAAAAGTCTTTTGCAATACAGTATATAGAAATCAATGATGAATTTTATCCTTAACAAAAAATCATAAGGAAGTCACAATGAAAGAAGTCACCTTTGCCTACTTCAGTTGGAAAACACCACAAAATTACAAAATTCACCTTAGGATGACTGAAATAATAAATATCTCAGTAGCTATTATAGTATCATATCTTCTAAACAGTTAATTCATGAGCATGTTTTAAGAAATCACATATTCAACAGAAAAACATGACCTTAAGGGTTTTTTGTTCTTGTTGTCTTACACTAGAGCTCTTCATCTGATGCACTCCTTGCTACTCCTGCTGACTTCAATAAACAGAGTATGGGAGGGGCAGTGGTATAGGTATAATGACACCAAGCCAGGTGAAAAGAATTTTGTTAAGTGGGCTTTAGCAGTATAATTTGGGAGCTGGTTTAAACAATCAAAACCAAACCAAGCAAACCAAGACAAAATAAAAATTATCCCTTCAATAACCCAAGGCAAGCAACTGGTCCTTGGTTAATTCTCAGGCACCCTTTACTGGCATAATGGAATCAGCATCCTGATCTTTACGTATAAAGAGTAGATTATTGCAGCAAAGCAGTAAGTAAAATAGCTTTAAGCTGTTTTTCTGGTAATGGTAAAGGCCTTGTGCTGATTCAGTCATACTGCTATTCAGTATATGATGCTAAGTATTTGCTCCAGAAGAGAAGACAGCTAACTAGTCCACATGGGGATTGAACCAATGACCCTGGCCTAATTAGCACACTGCTAATCAACCACCAAAATAGCTAGTATTAATTAGGAGGTGCTTCCATTTATAGACCACCTTAAAAATGTCAGGTATTGTGCTAAATGCTTTATGAACATTATCTCTCAAATTTTGCAAAAACCATTCAAAGTAAATACTGTCCAGATTTTACAGATTATGGAAACTGAGAATCAGTATGGATAAGAAAGGAAAACAGCACAACAATCTTACAGCTAGTAAATGAAAGATCTAGGACTCATATCTGGGTCTGTCTGTATCAAAAGGCCTGCCTCCTTATACACGGTAAGAACGTATTACCAATCAACTCCAAGTAAATCAAAAGGTGCTGTACGACAGAACAAGAGAAAAAAATGTGTTACTCTTGATCTGAAAACAGTATTTTAAAATTCTGAATGTCTTCATTCAATTTAAAGTTATCCTAATAATGAAAACAAAAGATGGATGTGTCTTCTATTAGCATGAACATATTTATTCACAGAGTAATTCAGGCCCATTCACAATGACTTAATTAAGAGGCTGACAAATATTAACCAAAGTAGAAAATATCCTGAAAAACAAGAATAAAAACAAATATCAACATCTTAAAAGAAACCTAAATACTAGTTAATAATTTTCAAACTATTTCTGCTCACCTAAAAAGAAGAAAATAATGCCTGTTGTTATTCCTTAAATGAAACTTATGGTACATAGAAAACAAAAGCTTTTGGTGAACTATAAAACAACTTTTGCTTTATAGAATTATTAATTAATCAAATAAGATGTTTATTTATATTAGTTGGGGCATACCAATAATATTTAAATATATTTTTCAAAATGTCATGTTAGGTTAAGGATGTTCTATTTCTAGAATTAAGGATGATCATTAAATAAGAAAAACTTGCATAACCAAGAACATAGCTAGAAGTGCTGGATTAAACAGTAGTTAAAGCTAAAACAACTTGTTGAGAAGAAGGCTATTTGGGTAGAAGTAACATATCCCTATCCTAGAGCTCTCAGCAAGGGCTCACAGTTGGTATCATGCACTACTACTCACTTAGTGGTGGACTTTGCACTAGTCAACATATCTGTGCATTGTTTTTCATTTCTAAGTGAAAAGAAAATAGTGCCAAATTCTTAAGGGGCGACAGGAAGATTAAATGAGATAATACATGTCAAATGCCTAAAACATAACTAACATTAGCCCTCACTAAATATTAGTTATAAATACACATATCTAATTCAAACCAGCACTGCGGAACTAATAAGACAATAAAAGTAGTTCCAGGGGTGGCTCAGTCAGTTAAGTGCCAGACTCTTGATTTTGGCTCGGGTCAGGATCTCAGGGTTGTGAAATTGAGCCCCGTGTCCAGCTCTGTGCTCAGTGTGGAGTCCGCTAGGGGATTCTCTTTCCCTCGCCCTCTGCCCCTCCCCCTGCATTCTCTCTCTCTCTCTCTCTCTCTCTCTCTCTCCCTCTCTCTAAATAAATAGATCCTTAAAAAAATATAAAAATAAAATTTTAAGTAGTTCCAAGGGAAGGAAGCTGCAGGAACTGTGTACTATGGAACTGCTAAGACTAAAAGAGAGGCAACTGAAAAAATGTCAGAGCTGTATATAAATAAAACAGTAGTTTGGTCAAACCTTGCGATCTATTACAGTTTTGGATTCAGAAGGCTCCTTTTTAACTGTGTTTGTTCATTAATGCCTCAAATTACTTTTCTTTATTTAAAGCAGAGAGGGCAGAGGGAAAGGGAGAGAGAGAACCCCAAGTAGGCTCCAGGCCCAACAGGGAGTCCCACAGACGGCTCAATCCCATGACCCTGAGATGATGAACTGAGCCCAGATCAAAAGAGTCAGATGCTTAACCAACTGAGTCATCCAGGCACCTCACAAATTATCATTTCTTGAGGTAATTATAAAAAAGAACCTACATGTGAAGAATTAGCTTTTCACTCTGACAATGTCTAAAATAGTATACTTTGGGCAGCCCGGGTGGCTCAGCGGTTTAGTGCCGCCTTCAGCTCAGGGTGTGATCCTGGAGACCCAGGATCGAGTCCCACGTCAGGCTTCCTGCATGGAGCCTGCTTCTTCCTCTGCCTGTGTCTGTGCCTCTCTCTCTCTGTGTCTCATGAATCAATAAATAAAATCTTTTAAAAAATAAAATAGTATACTTCGACAACAAATATAGCAAATTTAAGTGAAACCCTGGGCATTTTTGTTAAAACTATGTTAGCAGAATGACACAAAAGCGGAACCTGTGATGTACGGGTCTTTGCAAGAGGAGAAGTACATGCTTCTTGAAATTGATCTTCATTAATTCCAATTTCTTTGAGGTAACTTTCCAATAGCTTTTCAACCTAAAAAGAGAAATAAATGTTTAACTTTTATAATTTACATAGAAAAATTCCAAATGAGTTTTCATATTAAGTGTTGTTGAGAAAAGGATAATCAAATGCTTGCTTGTAATTACTAATCTATACAAAATTATATTATATGGCAATGACAATATCTTCATCAAAAATAACAATGAAAAATTAAAATGTTTGCAGAGAATCAAGTGAAATTTTATTAATGTACTTGAAATAACTGGAGTCAGGTTTATGACGTTCAATGTGGTACAACTCTTCTGCTACTCAGAGGCATTTTTTAAAAATCACAAGACAACCCTGGCAAACCAATAATTAATACTTCTCTAGATGCATCTGCAGAAGAAGAATAAAATTTAAAAATTAGATGCAAGATCCCTTAAAATAGTTGTCCTAAATCCATTACTCAGATTCTAGTGCAAAAAGAGATAAGAAATCAAAAGAATGAAATGTCTCAGAGAAGCCTTAGGCCTGATGGACCTGGTAGTACTATTAGGGTAGACTGAATTTTTTTTTTTTTTTAAGATTTTATTTATTTATTTGAGTGAGAGAGAGAAAGAAAGCACCAACAGGGGGAGGGAGAGAGAGAAGGAAAAGAGAGGGAGAGGAGGAGGGGCAAAGGGAGAAGCAGACTCAACACTGAGCAGGGAGCTGGATGTGGGGCCCCATCCCAGGAGGAGCATGACCTGATCTGCAGGCAGACACTTAACTGAATGAACCACCCAGGCACCCCTTTTTCATTTTTTTTAAGGAGGTTCTACTCCCAACACAGGGCTTGAACTCACAACCCCAAGATGAGTCACATGCTCTATGACAGAGCCATTCAGGAGTGCCAAGAATGGAATTTTTTTAATTAGAGAATTTTAAAATGGAAAAATTCCATGTTTTTAATTTAGAAAAGCTAAAATTAGGGATCCCTGAGTGGTGCAGCGGTTTGGCGCCTGCCTTTGGCCCAGGGCGCGATCCTGGAGACCCAGGATCGAATCCCATATCGGGCTCCTGGTGCATGGAGCCTGCTTCTCCCTCTGCCTGTGTCTCTGCCTCTCTCTCTCTCTCTCTGTGACTATCATAAATAAATAAATTGAAAAAATTTCAAAAAAAAAAAAAAAGAAAAGCTAAAATTAATATTATTTTAATTACCTTTAAAAATCAGTAGAAAAAAATACTCACTAGTTCTTTGTATTCCTGATGAATCTCTGTATAGGTCAATTTGCTTTCTTCTTCATCATCAAAAACTAAATTTAAAAGAAATATATTACTGAATACTGTAAAAAAATCATTTCATTAATGCAAATATAAAAGCCCACTCCTTACATCTTACACTACAACTCATGAACATCACATCTTATCACCAAACATAACACATGCAGTGCTTTAAACTCCTGTACATTTTCTCAAGTGTTCCTAGGGTTTGTTTTTTTTTTTTTTTTTTTTGCCTCTACCCAGTCCTCTTCTCCCAACTATTCTTCAAGACATTGCAAATAGCACATTCTCCAAGATCTGCCACCCACTCTCAAATCCTTCCTCTGATTCCTTCCTCTGAACTCTTAAAATAGTACCACATGCCTCTCTTTATTATAACACCTGCCATTTTAGATTTAAATTCCATTTACCTGCCTGTCTTCCCCACTAAATCATAAACTTCTCAACCACAAGGATTTTGTTTCATTCATCTTTCTATGCCCAGGTTCTGGCCCACAGATACTCAATAAATGTTTACTGAAATCAATGCTAATATCACAGATTGTACAAAACTAATCTTTAAAGAAGAGTACACTGTCACTGAAGTATTCGCACTGTTATTTCAAATGACACTGGGATGCTACTTCCACTTCTACTGGCATCTGCTCTGTATAACGCTGGGCACACACACAATAGAGCAGCAACTTAAACTGTTTCCAGTTAATTCTAAAACCAAATTACTACATTACATGTCTATAAGGCTGAGGATTGCTTCCCTATAAAATTATTCCATCAGATGTATCATTCCTGAGATGCAACCACTTTTGACATTTGGGGATAAAAGAGAGCAATGCCTCATTTTTTTTTTTCCATTTTAGCAGTTAGTCTCAGAGGGGTAAACAGAATCAAAAAGTGACATAGTTCTTTTTCCTCCTAAAGGAGGTCAGAATTCCACATTCCATCGATCTTGCACTTTCAAATTCTTAAAAAAAGATCACAAATAAAAAAATTATTTTGAACTTCCTTAGAAATTACACATAAAGACAATCCTTAAATAACTATCTGGATTTTGATTATGCCATAATTTTGCTTATGGTAATGAAAAGATTCAACGGTCAAACTAAAGTCTGTCTTTACCAGATTCATGCATGGCATCTTAGGGTTGAAAACGATTCTTAAAAGGTCATCCCGGATAACTAACCGTTTGATGGTTGAATTCCCCTCTATCACATCTCCATTAGGTTGCTGTCAAATCCACTTAAACGCTGCGAGCGCCTGGGGAACTCAACTCTTTACCTTCCGAGGTAGGCTAACTTAACTGGGATACATTCTGCTATGGAGCACGCCCTTCACAGAAATTTGGCTGCAGAGCGGGGGGGGGGGGGGGGGGGGGGGGGGGGGCACTTGGGTGGCTCAGCAGTTGAGCAACCGCCTTTGGCTCAGCTCTTGATCCCGGGGTCCTGGGATCGAGTCCCGCATCGGGTTCCACGCAGGGAGCCTGCTTCTCCCTCTGCCTGGGTCTCTGCCTCTCTCTCTCTCTCTCTCTGTCTTTCATATAAATTAATTAAAATCTTTTAAAAAGAAAAAAAAGAAATTTGTGGGGAGCTTGTACCCACCAATCCTAGCTCTATCCCACTGAACATTACAAAAGCAAGTCTATACCCTCCAGCGTAAGGCAGACGTTCAAACCATTGATGGATATCACTACCCTGCAAGTCCTGCCCGGCTCCACAACCATGATACCGGTTGGCCATTCGTTCCTACGACATGGCTTCTGGCTCCTTTTCCGTACGGGGGCTCCCATCTGTCTCCGAGAACTGAAAGCGCTCACAGGGAATATTATGACACTTTTGTACATCTCCCTTGTTAGAAGATACCCCGTTTCCTATCTATCCGAGGGTCCGAGCGCTCGGGAAAGGCAGCCAGGCCCCTGGGCCGCCAGCTCTGGGCCTGCTGGAGTCCGGCAAGCCTCCGCTTTGCGGTGAAGCGTCTGGATCAGAGGCACACAGGCAAACCGGCCTCTCTCCTCCCCAGGCGCTGGGGAACCCGCGGAAGCCCAACCAAGCGGCGCACCTGCTCCAGGAAGACTCACGCAGCAGAATGTGAGACACACAACCCAGGCCTGAAACGGAACGATTTTCGGATGTGTCGCTGGGCCGAGGGAAGGGTTCCGTTGGGAAGACGCGGGCGCAGCGACAGCAATACCGCCTACAAACCAGCTCGAAACCTGGCCGACCCGGGCAAAGGCCTGAGAGGTGGGAGCTGGTGTGGGGTCCCCACCTTCCCGCCCATCGCTGGTGAGAGAGAAGCCAGAAAGAACTGTCGGCTCGGGATCCGGCTTTTTTACCTTCGCATTTCTGCTCCACAAAGTCCAAGATGGGGATGGACCAGTCCGGGCCTCGCAGGAACCCAGCGATGCTCTCCACCACCCATTCCACCTCATCCTCTTCCGCAGCCATCCCGCTCCGCGGGGCGCCGCGCAGCCCTAGGCCCGACCCCCGGAGCCTGCCCCAGGCCCCTCGGCCGCAGGGGGCCGAGACAGAACCGGCGGAGAAGAAGTGGTCCCCGCGGTCGCCCTGCTACCTGGACCGAACCCACAAGCCAGTTAACGTAAAATGGTCGCTATGGCAACAGGCGCAGCCGCCCGACAGCCTCCCGGAAGTGAGCCGGCGGCCTCAGAGAGGGGGGAGCTTCTGAAGAACGTTTCCGATTGGCTGGAACGGGACAGTGTCGGATAAAAGATAGCCCTCCGCCCATTGGTCCGGAGTTGCTAGGGCTGAGAGGGAAAGTGCAGCCATTGGCTGGAGGCCATAGCGGGACTGGACTGTGTCTCTGCGGAGGAGCGCGTGGGAGCCGAGGCCCAGACCCCGCGTCCCTAACCCGGTGAGCGCGTTAGAGGCCTCGGTTCAGCGTTGTCCCCAGCACCTTGAAGATGCCAACCACTTGCAAACCCGCTGTCCTGGAAACCCTCGTAACGAAGGGGTTGTTCGAAAATACAAAGGCCGAGCCATGGAGCTCTGGAAGACTTGCTGATAGGCCCCCTCTACATCTCCCAGCTCTGGGTGGGTCTTTTTCACCTTTCTTGCGTAGATGGAAAAAAAAAAAAAAAAAACTAGAGTTAGGAGATATTCGAGGGCAAAAATCGGACTTTATATTCACCCAAATAGATGTTTACATAACCAAATCTTACGTCTGATGACACCAACTCGAATTTTTAAATTAAGGGCCCCCCGTGGAATGGGTCATGAGAGGTCATTGCCAAGGTGCTGGGTGCGCCCAAGTCTCTCCAAACAGCCTTATATGTTTTTTTTAAAAAGATTTTATTTATTTATTCATGATAGTCACACAGAGAGAGAGGCAGAGACACAGGCAGAGAGAGAAGCAGGCTCCACGCAGGGAGCCCGACGTGGGATTTGACCCCGGGTCTCCAGGATCGCGCCCCGGGTCAAAGGCAGGCGCTAAACCGCTGCGCCACCCAGGGATCCCGCCTTATATGTTGTTACAGCTGTTTTCAGGATCTAATTGAGTGTATTGATCGATTCATGAATCAGGCAGCAACCCATATGGCAAGCAGAGGAGAGCTCCTAGGGAAAGGTTCTTAAAGGTTTTTTTTTTTTTTTTTTTTAGGTTTTAAAGGTTTTTAAAGGAGTGGGAAAAGAAGTTATCAGCGAAGAATCCATTGCTTCTAAGGGGGACGGAAAGAGTGTATCAGTAAGTGTCCTAAAGCTAGCCAAGAAATTCCCATGTTGACTGATGAGAGGTCACATTGCTGGGGAGCCGAAATGACACGTTAGGTTTTAAGTCTTGGTTTACTGGTTCTGGGCCTTAACCTAAGTGACACCATTTCGAGCCTGTGGTTTTCTTTTTAGCAATATATTTATATAAGTGAGATCATATTATATGAATAGTCACAGAACTTTTTTTCACTCTGAAGTCACTTTTCATGTGAAAATATAGAACTGCTTTCTTTGCAGCTGCATAGTATTCTATAAACTACCACTTAGTCTATTTTTACTTTGTGCGTGTGTATAAACACACAATATCTTAGTGGGTGCAGAAATGTGGTCATTACTGTGCAGTGTTTTTCTCCTTCCCTGATGTGGGTGTACTCTACCATTTTTTTCTTTACAAACTGCTGAAATAAACATCTTTGTGTCACTAAGAAGTGAAGTGTTGGTTTTATTGACTATTTTAGGGGGTAGATTCCAGCAGAATTGCTAAGTGAAAGTATATATGTCTGGATTTATTCGACTAATCTTCAACTGCTAGATTAAATTACTTCAATTTTTAAAACTCAGAAGCGGTTCTGTGATGAACATATGTCACATATTTTTGAACCCAAGTCTCATTATTTCCTTTGAACAAATTCCCAAATGGAAAATTATTGGACTTATTTTTAAAATCTTTTTGAAAAATGTCTTTGTCAATGTACTAGGTTAAAAATAGAACATAGGGGGATCCCTGGGTAGCACAGCGGTTTAGCACCTGCCTTTGGCCCAGGGCATGATCCTAGGGACCCTGGATCAAGTCCCACATCGGGCTCCCTGCATGGAGCCTGCTTCTCCCTCTGCCTGTGTCTCAGCCTCTTTCTCTCTCTGTCTCTCTTATGAATAAATAAATAAAATCTTTATAAAAAATAAAAATTTGAAACTGAGCATTATTTGACATTGATTCCCCTTTGTGTTTGTTCCTGGGTTACCTTTCCCTCTCCTTCAACCATTTCTTATTGGGATGTTCTTTTTTATTATTGATTTATAAGTGCTTTTTACATTATTATAAGAATTTTCACCCTTGGACACACATTGCAGTGACATGTTTGTTATTTGTCTTTTAGTTTAGTTCATTGTGCATTTTGCTATGTGGAAGTTTTGTGTTTTCCATGTAGACTTTAAATGGGAGATTGTAAGTTAATTATTTTCGTTAGTGGATAGCTATGCTCCAAACACCACTTGCTGGAAATGGGTGTGATAAAGTGTTGTGGTTTTTTAATTACTGAATAGAGGGAAAAGGAAAGGATATCATCATTCTTAGGCTAAACTACTGTGACACCAGAGGTTGATTTCTGTAGTTTATTTTTCTGTTTTTTAAACCAGCTTAAAATAGAATTCCCACTGTTGCCCTGCCAGTTTCCTCTTTTCATAAAGAAGTTGCTTGTATGGTTTCTAATGAGCTTAGAGGCCACAGAGTGCTCTTCAGCTGCCCTTGGCATTTCTTGGCATCAGAGTCTTCATCTTGATTCTTCCAAATGCTTTCCCATTTCTCAAGAAGCAAACAATAACTGGGATGCACAAGCTCTCCTTTTGTTTATTTTCTCAGCATTATTCCTGAATGTGGGCAGTGTGGATTTCCTGAGGTCTTGATTTTTTCTCATTTATTTCAAAACATTATTTCAACTTTCACCTCTAAACATAAGGCTTTTCTGTTTATTCACTACTTGTGATTCTTATAACCAACATGCTTCTACAGTTTTAACAAAACATATTCAACATGTTCACCATTAAATAACACAAACTCAAAAGAACAGGGCACATACTCAGGGCAACACATGTGGGTGCACTAGTGTAAGAGTATGAAGACAATGTGGATGTGTGTTGTGCATTTTGTCATAGGTCACTTTGTTCAGTCAGGTAGTGTTTCCTGTTTCACAGTAGTACAAAACATAATTATCTCTTGAAAAATCACAACTTCTTATTTTTCCAGTTTTATTACTTTTTATCTATTGCATATAAATAGACTTTCATATTGCAGGTATGTGTTGTAACAAAAGAGACCATAGATAACACATATATGCATGAAAACATATATATACATACATTCTTCACATACACACAAGAATATATATATACACCCACACATACATAAACATACACACAACTACATTACTTTTACCATAGGGTTGGTAGGGGCTAAATTATAGAACAGATATAAAAAACACTTGGGACCATGCTTAGTACTTAGTAAATGCTCAATACATATTAGCTATTACTGTTACATATAGTCTATTTTTTTTTATTTTTAAACAACTTGCAGCATGGGGGTAAGAAACCATTCTTTTTATTTGCCTTTCTCCTTTCACTGCCAAGTCATTTGTGTTCTTCACTACAGTTCTGCTAAAATCTGCTTCTTTCCATCTTCTGTATAGAAATTGAGGCTCTGCCTTACCAAAGGTTTATAAATCCAATCTTTTTTAAAAAAAAATATTTACTTACTTATTGAGAGAGAGCACATGCAAGTGAAGAGAGGGGCAAAGAGAGAGGGAGCCCGACAGAGGGCTCGATCCCACAATCCCTAGACCGTGACCTGAGCTGAAACCAGGAGTCAGATGCTTGAATGATTGAGCCACCCAGGCGCCTATATAAAGTCCAGTCTTCACAAGATGACTGCATTCCTCCAGGTTTTTTAGGGACCACATGAGTAAAAACTACTCACATTTGTGTAGTGCTTTGCAGTTCCCAAAGGGACTTACATCTGTTCGACTCAGTGCAATCTTGAAAGCTAAATAAAGAGGATATTAAGATTTTCCCTAACTTATAGGACTGCTAGGATTGCTTCAACAAAGAACCACAGACTAGGTGGCTTAAATGACAGAATTTTATTTTCTCACAGTTCTGGGTAATGGAAGTCTAAAATCAAGGTGTCAGCAGAGTTAGTTTCTTCTACGGCCTCTCTCCTTGGCTCCTACATGCTGCCTTCTCATTGTGTCCACATGGTCTTCTCTCTTTACCATCTGTATCTAAATTTCCTCTTCTTATAAGGACATCAGTTGAAGGGGAGTCAGAATATGATATCCTGAAATATGCCACTTTCAGAATATTGATTATTTTGAGCTGAAATGAAGGCAAATGGGAACTCTCTGCTCTCTCACCATCTGCATAAAAGGAGAGCATAAATTTCCCATGAGAAAAGACTTTTCCCAGGAGAGTACCAGGAAGAGGAGAGGTGAAGAGAGCATTCTTATCACTGCAGACGAAGAGTCAGTGCTGAGATGAGTTTGCATAAGCAGACTTTACTAAAATGACCCTTACCTTACATTAAAAGATCTTTGTCCCACACACATAATTCCTAGTCACTTTTGTACAATGAATGCACTCTAGAAGCCCAAACCCCCTTTGCCTACTCACTTCTCTACAATTTATCACCCTTTTTTTTTTTGAAAGATTTTATTTATTTATTCATGAGAGACACAGAGAGAGAGGCAGAGACACAGGCAGAGGGAGAAGCAGGCTCCATGCAGGGAGCCCGACGTGGGACTTGATCCCAGGACTCCAGGATCATTCCCTGGGTTGAAGGTGGTGCTAAACCGCTGAGCCACCAGGGTTGCCCAATTTATCGCCTTTTGTTCAAAAGTTATGTAAGCCCCCAAGTCTGTCTGCTCTTGGACTTTTTCCCCTTCTTTTCTGTGAAGCCCCCATGCACATACAATTTTATTAATACCTTTATTAAAGTTCTCTCTGTTATTCTTTTGTCAGTTCAATTCATAGGCCCCAGCTACAAAACCTAAGAGGGTAGAAGAAAAGGTTTTTCCTTCCCTCCATAGTCATACTGGATTAAGCACCCCCCGCAATGACCTCATTTTAACTTAATTACCCCCATTTAAAGGCCCTATCTTCAAATACAGTCAAATTCTTATGTAAGGGCCTAGGACTTCAACGTATGAATTTGGAGAGAACATAATTCAACCCACAACAGATGGGAAAACAGATACTTTTTGAGGTCAAGTTTCTTGCCCAGGGTCAGAGCAGAGTCAGGACTTACACTTCCTTGTACTTGATACTTAAGCAAGAGGGTAGCTTCTACATTTCATTTTATAATAAATCAGAAAATATTCCATATCAATGAAAATATTTCTACACGATTCTTTTAAATGTTATCTAGCATCTTAGCTCAGGCTGCTTTGACAGAATGCCAAAGACTGGGTGGGTTATAAACAACAGAAATTTATTTTTCACAGGTCCAGAGGCTGGGAAATCCAAAATCGAGGAGTCAGCAGATTTAGTGTGTTTGGAAGAGCACGATGCTTGGTTCATAGAGACCTGTCTTCTTGCTGTGCCCTCGCAGGTGGAAAGGGTAAGAGAGTTCTCTTGGGGTCCCTTTTATAAAAGTACTAATTCCATTCATGACGGTTCCACCCTCATAACCTAATCACCTAACCAGAGGCCCACCTCCTAGTACCATCGCATCAGCGGTTAGGATATCAACATATGAATTTTAGGGGTACACCAACAATTCAGTCTATAGCGCCTATTTTCCCATTGTGTAAACATAACACAATTTAAATAATCCCATATTGACCTACACTATTTCTTGCACTATTTAACAAAGAATTCTGTAGTGAGCATCCTTGTAACTAAGTCTTTGCATCTAATCTTTATCATTTTATGAAGATGAATTTCTACAAGTAGAATTACTAAATCACACAGTATGCAGTTTTTAAAGATATTTGTACCGTGAAGAGGTTTGCTTTTTTTTTTTTAAGAGAAAGTATTGTGCATTCTGCAAAAAATCATGGTTAAATGCTAAGTAATCCTTAGGCTTTACATCCATGAGTCTACACATCCATACACGTACAAAAATATATCTCAGATACTTTAGAAATCACTAATTTAATCAAAGTGTGACCAGAGAAATCGTTGTGAATTCTGGAGAAAGCAGACTCTTTAATCTCACAAATATATCTCCAACTCCAACAAAACACTTGGCACTAAGAGACCCACAGTGAATATTTGAAGAATATGTGGATGTGTGATCTGAATAGGTGGTGCCTCATATTTGCCTAAAAATAATCCATTTCTTTTTTCTCCCCCTGGGAGTGAAAGTAAAGGTATGACTACTGGCAAACCAGGATTGTTTTTTTGAAAATATTAACAAAACATGTTTGCATTCTAGATCAGATGGCTTTAAGTTATTATTAGCAATGGGCTTAAAAATACTGATGCAATAGAAATGTCATCTTCATATGTAATTTATAGAACATGTAAAACATCACTAGTGAACTACCTAATTGCTACGCCAAATGGTATGATTTCAGCTTTCAACTAAAGACGGGGAAGAAAAGGTCACTGCTTTAATCCTGTAAATTGTTTTTATCTTGGCTATAGAAAGACTTTTTAGAAGTTCTAAATTATAGGTTCTTTACAAATACCTTTTCTTGATTATTTGGCCTATGTAACAGCAAAGGGATAGAGGAGATTTCCATGGGTTGGCAAATAAAGAATTACCCACCATATCTTCAAATTCTCCAGTGAATCCTTAGATTTTTATTGCATGTGCAAGTGTAGCATCACAGAATTTTCATTTTCTTTTCAATGTCTTTTGTTTTCTCTTCCTCATAATCTGTAAAATATCCAGTAGCTTGATTTAAAGTAACAGCAAAAACGGGGCACCTCGGTGGCTTGTTGATTAAGCATCAGACTCTTGATCTCATCTCAGGTCTTGATTTTAGGTCATGAGTTCATCAAGCTCTGTGTTAGGCAGATGCAGAGTCTACTTTAAAAATATATATTTTTAAATAAAATAACAAAGAAATAACAAAAACACAATAACTTTTCAAATCATGGCAAAATACATTCATGTGGTATAAAACAGCATAGCTTAAAAACCTTTTTTTTATGTGCCAACCGCTGTGCTCGACACTCAGAATAAAGAGCTCTGGATCGGGATCCCTGGGTGGCGCAGCGGTTTAGCGCCTGCCTTTGGCCCAGGGCGCGATCCTGGAGACCCAGGATCGAATCCCACATCAGGCTCCCGGTGCATGGAGCCTGCTTCTCCCTCTGCCTATGTCTCTGCCTCTCTCTCTCATTCTGTGTGACTATCATAAATAAATAAATAAAAAATTAAAAAAAAATAAAAAAAAAAAAGAGCTCTGGATCTGGTGCATTCTAAATTCCATGTGCATGACAGATTGCTTATTTTCATTTCATCTCTAAATGTTCAGGGTCTTTTTGTGGTATTTCTTCTTTTTATTTCACATCCCTTTCTTTATTCATTATGGGGTTTGTTTCACTGTTATACTTGTATGTGTGTAAATAATTTTCCTATCTGTTTTCCCTTCTACCTTTTATTATCTACTAGGCTAATTCTTACATTTGTTTTCTATGTGTTTTCTCACCTATTTTTGTTTTGTTTTCTTCTATTACTGACTTTGGGGAGGATGACTAATTTATAGAACATGCTTGTAGGTGCCTTATATCTGGTTTTTGTTCTCTTAAAACCACCTGTAGCTTAGGTTAATGGCCTCTAAATTTTGTTGACCATATAGTCCATCAGTAAAAAATTCATATATGTGTATATTTTGAATACTTCCTTTAATACGTAAATGCATGTAGCTCATTAGTAAACATACATTTAGTATATTTATATACATTTACCAATGAGCTACATATAGATTTATGAATATACACAATTGTATAATATATAATTTTAAAAACAAAACTTGAGGGGAGCCTGGATGGCACAGTCAGTTAAGTGTCAGACTCTTGGTTCTGGCTCAGGTCATGATCTCAGGGTCCTAAGATCAAGCCACAAGTTGGACTTAATGCTGAGCATGAAGTCGGCTTAAGATACTCTCTCTCCCTCTCCCACTGCCTTTCCTGCTCATACTATCTTTCTCTCTCTCTCTCAAAGAGATAAATAAAATCTTAGAAAAAAACAGAAAACAGAACTGGAAAAAAATTGAAATTAACTAAGGATAAGATAAAAATATATAGATTGAAATTCTAATACTTTTTCCCTGGGTATCAGTAGATCATCTTGTGCACCCACTATGGAGCCCCCTAGTTTGGGTTTGATAAACTCGATAGTTTGGTGAAGACCAAACTATCATTGCCAGGAATGCACTGAGCATTCCTCATTGCATTCCTCATTGCATTCCACTGCAATTCCTCATTGCAAGGAAGCCACTGAGCATCCTGTTTGCTCTAGTCACTTTTAGAATATTCTGGGAGAAACAGTAAAGACAATTTTGAGAGTCATATTTAGAGCCCAGCACATTGAAATCAAGACTCTCAAACAAAAAGCATAATAAGCTCTTCTTGCACCTTCAGAATAGGTAGAACCATCCTCTCTGGGAACCATGCTGATATAGAAGCCAGTAGAGAATTAGCTCAATAATGGAACATTTCTTAACGATGGCAGGGAAACACTCTTTTACTTATTCATTTTAAAATTTTATCTTTATTGCTTTTTCTGTTGGAAAAGTAATATATGTGCACTGAAAAAAAGCTCAAACATAGAACTATACAACGAAGAAAATGAAAGTCTCCTGTTTTTCCTAACACTTAAAGAAAGCCACTGTAATTGTATGGCCTCTAAATTTTATTGGCCTCCAGATTTTTTAAATGCACATATTAATATGTATTATTATTATTGTCTTCTTCAACCAAAATGAAGCCATTCCCATTTATACAACAGTTTTTACTTCATTTTCCAAGGATATCTTTCAATATTAATAATACAAAGAGATTATTCTTCTACATGAATGCATAGTATTCCATCATATAGAGATATCTCTATGTTTTGTTTATGCTCGTGTCCAATATTTTGCTCTTATAAACAATGCTATAGTAAACATTAGTGTACATGTATTTCTGCATTCTCGCCTGAATAATTTCATAAAAGAGAAGTGGAATTCCAGGTGTAAGGATATAAAACATTAAAATTTTCCTTTGGTACTACCAAACTGGGGACGCTTGGGTGGCTCAGCAGTTTGGTATTACCAAATTGCCCTGCAAAAGGCAATACCAACTGACATTCCCACCAAAAGATTATGCATTTATTTTTCCACACCTTTCAGCATTGAAAACTATTAGTATATCAGTGATTTTTTTTTAATCTGAAAGCTAAAAAAATTTACTTGTTTTAATTTACCTGTGTTTTATTGTTAATGAAATAGTGGATTCTTTCATGTATTAACCAGCTATTTATATTTGTGAGAGCAATGATTCTTTGTTTTGTCTCTATTTTTAATTTTTTATTGTACAAATCTGCAAATTTATACAAAAGAAGCACCATGCTTCAACAGCTATTAACATTTTTACCAAACTCAGACACCATGTCATTTCATATAGGAGTACTTTTAAATAAAGAAGATGTTATTTAGTGCCCTTTAACTCAGGCACTCACCTGTAATTACTTGGCTAACCAGAAAAAGTGTAAACTAAAGGAGTAATAGTCAACCTTAGGTGTCCTGCAGCACTGGAAACCAAGTTACTGAATCAGGCCGCCAGATGGCAGACCAAGGGTAAAAAGAAAAAGAGAGGAAGAAATCTACACCTACCAAGACCCAGCTCCAGGATGACCCAGAGGTCTTAGAGAACTTGGTTTCCTACTAGTTTGGCAGGGAGGGCTGGGGGGACAGGGAAGATTAGTCAGAGGCATTGTTGTTTTAAACCATAGTAATGTACTTATCTGATAGTTAATGTTATTTTCAGACAAAATATCTTTTGTTTTCTTTTGTTTCCCTGTAGATGTTATTATCATTCTTAAGGCCGGCCAAAATAATGTCCTAATTTGAATTGCCCCAAACCTGTAAGTTAATTTGAAAAAATTCAAGATCTTTATATTTCTTTTTCTCATGAAAGAACATAATGCTTTCCTCACTTACTTAGGTCTCCATTTGTATCCCTTAATAAGGATCTCAGTTTTCCTTATAAAGATCATGCATACCACTTATTAAGAGTTTTACTTGGGATGAGTTTATTTTCTGTATATTCTAACCGGATTTTGATGACATTACAGAAATATATTGATTTTTGCAGATTAAATGTTTACTTTCTGTTTTTATTAAAAATAACTATGGGTTAGTTCTTTCTAATATTCTTGCTGTGCAATTATGTAATCTGAAGATTATCATAAAATTCTTGTATTTGCCTTTCCACTGTTTATTTCTCTTGCATCTATTTCATGGTTCATTATATTGGCTAAAAATGACATAAAACTATAAGAAATTTAATAGTAATGATAAATAATATAGCTTTACTCTGTATAATTGAGTTTTTATTTGGAAAAAATACTCATGTTTAAGTTTTTATAATAATATGTTTTTATTAAGAATATAAATGGGTATCGAATTTCATCCAGTGGACTTCCAGCATCTACTGAGATCATATGTTTTTTCTTATTTAATCAATTTATGTAGTTACTTTATTAATGTTTCCTTATATTGTTAGCTTTTTGTATCTAATATTCATAAGTACGGTTTGTCTGTAAATTTGGGAGGAGAGTGTCATATCTTTATTGGATTATAGTGTTTGAGCTATGTTTAGCTCATAAAAGAATTGGATAATATCCAATAATTTTCTCTGTTTTATGTTCCAGAATAAATACATAATGATTTATTATTATTATTATGTTCCTAAAGCAGTTCTGTAAAGAACACTGTCTTTAAAATTTAAAAACAAAAATAAAGAAATACTTGTATTACAGTAGAGACGTTTTTACAATTTGGAACCTTAAAGAGCTGTAATAAAGGTTATTTCCCCCACCCTAACGTGTTAAAGAAATGCCTGCCAAACCCATTATAAAAGATTATCTCTGTCTGGGTGTGCTTACGGGTTATACTATTACATAAAGCAGACAAAATCCTTTATTTTTCTCAGCTGTTCTGCTCAATCATGGAAAGAATAAAATTATGCCTAGTGATTCAGCATCTGAAATGTTATACCAAGTCAAAATTTGCTGCCTATATAGTTTTCACAAGAAGCTATTGCATTTCTCAGGTTCTGGTAGATAATAATATTCCAAGGAAGGCTTTCTTGGTTGGGGATGGGAAGCACTTAAGAATCTGAGCCTTGTTTTATCTAATTGTATAACTTGCCTCTGGAAGTTATCCATGGGTTGGATAATAAAATAAGTAGTTGTGGTAAACATTCAGATGAGTAATATTGATAAAGCTTCATTGTGACCCTTCTCATGATGAATCACAGCATTGTTCAGCAGACCTTTCTGGCATGATGAAAATATTCTCTATGTGTGCAGTGTATACCTGCGTCTGTTGTGGCCCTGAGGACTTAAAATGTGGCTAATGCCAATGAGAAACTGAATTTTTATTTAATTTTAATTAACTTAGGGCAGCCTGGGTGGCTCAGTGGTTTGGTGCCGCCTTCTGCCCAGGGCGTGATCCTGGAGACCTGGGATGGAGTCCTGCATTGGGCTCCCTGCATGGAGCCTGCTTCTCCTTCTGCCTGTGTCTCTGCCTCTCTCTCTCTCTCTGTGTCTCTCATGAATAAATAAATAAAATCTTAAAAAAAAAACTTAAAAAAATAAATTAAAAACTTTTTTAAAAAGATTTTATTTATTTATTCATGAGAGACACAGAGAGAAAGAGAGAGGCAGAGACACAGGCAAAGGGAGAAGCAGGCTCCATGCAAGGAGCCCGATGTGGGACTTGATCCTGGATCTCCAGGATCACACCCCAGGCTGCAGGCGGCGCTAAACCGCTGTGCCACCGGGGCTGCCCTAATTAATTTAAATTTAAGTAGCCACATGTGGCCAGTGGCTACCATATTGGACCACACACCTTCAAAGCATGAGGTTGAATCAGTATGGATACATTAAGAACACAAAATGTTTTTGGAACAAAACATTTCCTTATTTTGCATAAATACATTTCACTTACCAATATTTTGACAACTGATAAATATCAGTCTCTGCTCTCTTCTCCAAAATCATATATACTTGCATTTTAAAAATTTGATTTAATACTTTTCTCCTGTCTGAGACACCTTTTGCCATTCTGCAAAGTATCTGTTTTTTCATCTTACTGACATTTTGCTACTGGCGCTTCTCTTTGTTCACATGTTTTTAGCTCTGCCGTGAGGTATCTTTGTAATTTTGCATTCGAACCCACTGAATTTTTGTTCATTTCTTTAAATAAAGCGATTTGGTTTGAGTGCTGACATGAACACAGATAAGACATATATAATGATGGATAATTATATCAATAAACTGGGCATGGGTTAAAAAAATGATCAAGAAGAGTTGGCAAAAAAAAATTAATGAGAACTTAAGAATAGAATTGGCACTTTAGTATGGAAATTGCAGCCATATCATTGAACTCCTTTTCAAAGATGAAGTCATTTTACTGAATCCATTACTGTAATTACACTTTAAACTTGCTAAAAATGTAAAAATGTGTGCCGGTACACACCAGTTTTATATGTAGTCTCCACATCCAGTGTCATTATTATCAAAATTTTAAGATTTGGTGGTTACATTACTATAGCAGTACTGCATTGAGTTGCTTCTTGTATTTCTGTAGGAGCAATTTGAATGTATATTGGAAAAGTTTTATGGTTCCAAATGACCTAATAGGATCAAGGAATTATTTCAGTGAATTATCTTTTAATTAACAGATTGCAAAGCACTATTTTTAGAGAGATTGGAACAACCATGCATTTGAAGCTAAAGCTTCATCATTTTTTTTTTTAAATTTTTTGTTTATTTATGATAGTCACAGAGAGAGAGAGGCAGAGACATAGGCAGAAGGAGAAGCAGGCTCCATGCACTGGGAGCCCGACGTGGGATTCGATCCCGGGTCTCCAGGATCGCGCCCTGGGCCAAAGGCAGGCACCAAACCACTGCGCCACCCAGGGATCCCTAAAGCTTCATCATTTAATAAATTAATTCATCATTCAAGTCATAATCTTCTGTCTTTGGGATTAACGGTAGCTACCTAAATGTAAAAAGCCAAAAGCTAATTTTAAGTAAAATTAGCCAGGACTAGAATACAAATATTGAAAACGTTGAAATATTGGACTGCCTGAATACTTAAATCTATCAAGATGCTGAGACTGAGGGTGGAGGCCACTTCTAAGAGGGGTAAGAGAGATAGCAAACTCTTCAGGAAGGAGCAGAAACGAGATGCTACACCTCACTCAGATCAGAAACTGAGATTAGTCTAGCATTTTAATAAAATATAAGCTTATTCCCTTGGTCCTTACCAACTCACAAATTTAAGTTTGCATTATTTCTTAGGTAAAGTTTTGCTAACAAGATAATAGTGTGAACAGAGGAAATAATAAAAGAACATGAGATGATTCTTTTTATCTGTTTTGGCACTGTTGTTTTAAAAAATGAATGTAAAAAAATTAATGTAATGTAAGATTATTTTTTATGATGGCTAACAATAGTAGCTATTTGTTTATTTTTTCATGTAAATTTCAGAATTATTTTGCTAAGTTCTTCCAGAAGTATTTTAATTGGGATTTTGCCTAATAACTTGAAGTATATTAATTAATTGGTAGGGAAAAATGATAGTATTAAAATATTAGTCTTCTTTTTTTTAAGACTATTTATTTATTCATGAGAGACACAGAGAGACAGAGAGGCAGAGATATACAGGCAGAGGGAGAGCAGCAGAGGAGAAGCAGGCTCCATTCAGGGAGCTCGATCCAGCCTCAGGACTCGATCCCAGGCCTCCAGGATCATGCATGCCCTGGGCCAAAGGCGGCGCTAAACCGTTGGGCCACCGGGGCTGCCCTAAAATATTAGTCTTCTGAAGTAGAATACCACTCTTCTGTACTTAATATCTCTCAAAAAATCTTCTGGTTTTCTTCGTATTAGTGATGTTTTACATTAAAAGTCATTAGCAATATTCATGTCTGCTGCTACTGTAAATCAAGATTCCTTTTTCATTATATATTTCAAACTGAGTATGATTGGTACATATGAATGTTATTTCAATTTTACATATTTACTCTATTTCCAAGCATTTTACCCAAACTTTTATTTTTTTTTAAGATTTTATTATTTATTCGTGAGAGACACACACAAAGAGAGAGAGAGAGAGAGGCAGAGACACAGGCAGAGGGAAAAGCAGGCTCCATGCAGGGAGTCCGACGCGGGACTCAATCCCGGGTCTCCAGGATCAGACCCTGGGCTGAAGGTGGTGCTAAACCACTGAGCCACCCGGGCTGCCCATACCCAAACTTTTAAAGTATTCTATATTTCTCTTCCCAAAATGGCAGTTTCTTTTGTTGTCTATTTTTTTTTAAGATTTTATTCTTAAGTAATGTCTACACTCAGTGTGGGACTTTAACTCATGACCTGGAGATCAAGAGTTGCATGCTCAACTGACTGAGCCATCTGGGTACCCCTCGTTGTCTATTTTCTTAATCAAAAGTAGCACCTACTCATTTCATACATGTCATGTTTATTAAAATTTGAGACTTACTTGGGTTGGGAGCACTGGCCTATCACATATAGACCGAAGGCTCTTGCCAGCAGATTTAGGATAACATAAGCAAATCACACTCCAGAATATCTACAACTAGATTTAGAAATAGCAATTTCTGGGGCGCCTGGGTGGCTCAGTTGATTAAGCATCTGACTCCGATTTCAGCTCAGCTCATAATCTTAGGATCTGAGATAGAGCCCTATGTTGGGCTCCCCACTCAGCAGGGAATCTGATTGTCTCCCTCTCCCTTTGCTCACTTTCTCTGTCTCTTTCAAATACATAAATAAATCTTTAAAAATAAAGATTTAAAAAAAGAAATAGCAATTTCTGCTTAGACATTCAGAAATGCATGAGGAAGATTTTGTCAGAAACAAAAATCACCCTATGAGTGTTCAGAATTTGTTTCCATAAACTTCTCAAGCTTTTGAAGATGTTACTGTTATGTTGATGGGTTTGCAATAAAATAGGCTTTTAATATTAATTGAATGAATGAATATATGTAGCACTTTGTATGCCCTGAGGATATAGGGATGAGCAAAAACAGAGCTTAAGGGAACATAAGACATTAAATAAAGGCTCACCCAGATAAATGCATCATCTGGTCCCAGAGTGGAGCATTTGAGCAGTCCAGAAATTGTGGCAGCCATGAGAACCCCTTAACCACCCACAGGATATCTAACCCTAATTAATACTTTGTTTTAGGGTTTTCCATCTGAAATCCCTGATCTGTGAAACAAAGGCCAGAAATAGACTTTGAGACAGTCAGTCCTACTGGACACATTTGTCAAACAGATGAAGAACTAGGTAGGACAACCCCAAAACCACCACTCCAATTTCAGTTAGGTAATAGACTTTCTATTGCCTGGCTGACTTTGTCCCCCACTTGCAAATTATAAAATGTTCTCAGTGAATTTTCAAGAAACTATCAGAGCCTGAGACCTCATTCTGCATTATCTCTTAGCCGCAGGTCAACCTAGCTATTTATATTGCCCATTGGCTAAGGACTTTCACCTGCCCGTAGCCACTGTTCAGAGCGTCCAGACCATATACCAGGTATATCTCAAACGTAGCTTTGAAACAGGACTCGGGGGGCAACTGGGTGGTTCAGTCAGTTAAGCATCTGCCTTTGGCTCAGGTCATGATCCCAGAGTCCCAAGATTGAGCCCTGTCCCAGGCTCCCTGCTCTGTTGAGAGCCTGCTTCTCCCCTCCCCCTGCTCGTGCATTCTCTCTCTCTCTCTCTCTCTCTCTCTCTCTCTCTCTGTTTCTCTCTCTCAAATAAATAAAATATTGTAAAAAAGAAAAGAAAAAGAAATAGGACTCTGTTAAACTCCATGATCCATTGCTTTTGGGTGGAACTCCACGTGCCTTGGACTAAAGAAATGCATACAGTCTACCTGATAACATACATAACCAGTCCCATTAGTCCAGTCAGGAAAACAGAAACCAGTGTACATAGTTCAAACAGAGAGGGATTTAGTTCTGGAAAATGGTTACAAAGGTGCTGGGAGGGCTGGAAGAGAAGGGGAGAGAAAAGAAGGAATGTGAACCCAGAGATGAGCGAGCTGCCGCCACCCCTCAGGCTGCATTTGCTGCCAGGAGGTCGCTGTGTGCCAGGGTAGAGCCCCACCTCCCCAGAAGGGGCACCACGCAGCCAGTGCGGGCCTGCCGCCCAGACCCTTCTACCCCTGGTACCGGACCACGATGGCTTCCTCTTCTCTCCCACCAGTGACTTCCATTGGCCGACCTGACTGGAAGCCAGTTGGTAAAGGATTTGAGGAATGGAGTTATAGGCTTCCAGCCCCTGCAATTATAAACTACAGAAGGGGGAGTGTGGCATTGTGCCAACAGAAAAAAACAACACCTGGCACAATAACATCATTTAGGTAGACGCTAATCGTTTTTAATCATTTATGTTTGGTGGAAAATTACTTTTGAACGGACTGGGTAAGTGTAAAGGACTAATCACTTTCCGATTATTTCCTGAGAAATCTTGCTGTTGAGGCTCATTAAGGTGGCAGTAGCACAAGACAGTTAGGGAGCCAAGGATGGTTGAGAAAGGGAAGAACGGACAGGACGGAACAGGTCCAGGGGCAGACATCTGGATAATTAATTTGAGAGGCCAGCATGCATTTTGAAAAAAGACTCCATCTTTCCAATTAGAAAACATTCTGCCTCTAAAATTGAGGATTCAGTTAGAAGAACAACAAAAGCCTTTTCTTTTGTCTGAGTACCACGAGCCAGTGGGTTTCATAAGAAGAAAAAAAAATCTAGCTCGCTAATTATATGTAAAGTCTCCTTTTTAATAGAACAAAATGAGTCACCAAAAATACAAAAGCTACATAAATTAGCATCCCTCCATGTTTTTAGATGACTAAATGAAACAGCATAATAAAATTATGTCCCAAAATTAGCTTCCTTTCATATTCCACCAGGGCATATCCACTAGCACTTGTAAAAAGCTCATGTTACCATCAGTTGATACCTCATGTGGATTTTTTAAGACTACGTTTCCTCTACCCTCCCTCAGATTCACAAAATGTTTCCTTAGAGTTCACTGGGATTTTGTGGCTTATCTGACTCAAAAACGAGTTAATTCCTATTTTGATAGTTGCATAAAAAACATTCAGTGAGCAATGCTGAACAGGATGATATTCTATGAGTAAGTATGTACGGATCATTTCAAAAATTGTTTTGAAAATTCTACTTTTTAGTACAGTACATTTAATGTTTAGAGTCTTGGGAACTGAAAACATTAGCCCTTAAAATGAACTTTGCTCCTTTCAAGAGTGTATAAATATGAGGATACACATCTTAGGTTAATGACCATATTTTGTGGGGTACCAATATACAATGTTGTTCTAGAGACTACTTTTAGAATTGTGAAATGTTTTAGAATTATGAAAGTTGGGTTTCTAAAACTACTTTTTTTAAAGCTTCCACTTGCTGTCATCATGAAATACATACTATATAACCAATGAAAATTAATAGAAAAATAATAAAGTAAGTTTATATATATGTGCATTTAAATTTTTCACATGTGATAAAAGGAAGAATAGTTTGGTCAGGTACTTTTCTTGAGTTCTTGCACAATGCTCTCCCAGTTCCTATGGATCTGAAGTAGTCATTTAATAACTAACCTTCCTAGGAAAATACTGGAAAGGTGAAAGCAGTGGATCAAGTTATACTGGCTTGTGTAATTTAAACTTTCCCCTCTCTCCTCTTTGAGATAGTAGGGTGAACATTCAAGACACACTCCTCCTAGAGTTCCTACATAGAGACCCAGAGGGGCCATTTCACAGACCACCTATACCCACTTCCATTCAGGCAGTCAGTACAGGTGTGGCTATGCTGTTTGTTCAAACAATGAAACATGTCCATTCACATTGTGGTCAGTTAGAATAATGGTCCCCAAAAGTGTCCACTCCCACCACCTCCAGAACTTGTGAAAGTGTTACCTAACATGACAAAAAGGACTTTGCAGATGTGATTAAGAATCTTGAAATAGGATTATTCTAGATTATCCAGTGAGCTCAATCTAATCACATGGATCTTTACAAGTGAACTTTTTTCCTATCTGAGATCAAAGAAAGGTGAGACTATGGAAGAGGGAGATGCAATGTTGATGGCTTTGAAGACGGAGGAAGAGGGCCACAAGTCAAGGAATGTGGGCAGCCTCCAAAAGTCGAAAAAAAGGCAAGGAAACAGAGTCTCCCTTAGAGCCTCTGGAAAGGAATAGAGTTGTGTTGATGCCTTGATTTCAGGTCAGTGAGACATTAGCCTGATTGCTGACCTACAAAACTATAAGATAAAAATTTGTGTTGTTTGAAGCCTCTAGATTTGTGGCAATTTTTTTTATTGCAGCAATAGAAAACCTATTATGCATAAAGCCACTGCTCTAAACCCACTTCCTGCCTTGACCTTCCTGCTCTTCCCTTGGGACTCTCAATCCAGGAACAAAAGGTGAAAACCCAGGCATAGTGGAGTTCCCCGGAGGCCTGTTCTGACACCACAACCAGCTTTTAGTTCTGACAGGGCTATGCCCATGCTTAATCAGTTGTGAAATATTTTGACCATAACTTTTAATACAGGGACCTATATCAGTTGACTTTCAAACTTTTTTGACCCTAACCCACTACCTACAGTAAGATAAACATTTTGATGTCAACCTAGTACATACACAACTCCCCCCACACACATATTACTCAAACCAATGTTTCATGAAACAGCGCATATCTTTACTACATGCATTGCACCTCGTATTTTCAGTTCTATTCTCTTCCTCTTTTTCTTTCTTTCTTTCTTTCTTTCTTTCTTTTTTTTTTTTTTTTTTTTTTTTTTTTTTTTTTGAGAGAGAGAGAGTGTATCCTGGAGAGGCAAGGGAAGGGGGAGGGGGATATTCCTTTTTTTTTTTTTAAGATTTTATTTATTTATTCATGAGAGACACAGAGAGAGAGGCAGAGACATAAGCAGAGGGAGAAGCAGGCTCCCTCTGGGGAGCCTGATGTGGGACTTGATCCCAGGACCCTGAGATCATGACCTGAGGAAAGGCAGCTTCTGAACAACTGAGCCACCCTGGTGCCCTGGGAGAGAATATTAAGTAGGCTCCATGCTCAGCTCAGAGTGCAAGGCAAGGCTCCATCTCAGGACGCTGAGATCAGGCCCTGAGGCCCTGAGCTGAAATCAAGAGTGGGATACTTAACCAACTGAGCCACCCACATGCCTCTATTCTCTATGGCTTTCTAATGTAAATTGCAACCCACTCAACTGATTTCATGATTCATTAGGTTGCAACCCTCAACTGACAAACACTGACCTAGATCATGATACTTCTATGTTCAAGATGTAGATTTTCTGCTGGAGAATGTATTCTGTTTTATTTGAAAGTAAGCATAAACATTTGTTTAGAATTTAAATCATTCCTAAATGTGAACTTAATTTATTAAATGTCATTTATTAACGTACCAAAAACATATTAGTTTTCTCAAGGTGAACATCAAACCTGTGATAGTTTATTATTAAGCCTAATAAAGAGAGAAGGACCACAACAGGGAGGGGATACATTCTAGAAACATATATTTAGTGTTCTGCTTTTCTATTACTGTTTGTTCATTTCTGCTTTTAATTTTAATATTTCCCGTTTTCTTGCTTTTATGATATTACCCACTTCCTTTTCTAGATTTTTTTAGGTTAATTTGTTGCATTTCTCTCCTTTTTTTTCCCCTTATGGCTATTTATAGCTGCAGCATCATTTCAAACACTTATAGTTTGCATCGGTATCCCTTAATTTAGAGGTCCTGGAGGAGTTTACATATGCATTTAAAATTATATTTGTTATAATTCAACTAGCTTTTCTAGGTGTTGGTAGCAAAAGGGTTTGAAGATTGTGATATATTCGTTAGCCTAGTGAAAACTAGGCTATGAACAAGCAACCACCCAACTCCCAGTGGCTTACGACGACAAAGGTTTATTCAATCACTGCACATGTTGACTACAGCTCTGTTCTGGGATCTTCATTCCAGGATGTAGACTGAAGAAGCAGCCTCTATATGAGACACACTGGCTCATGACTAAGCAAGCGTAGTAGAATGTTTCTTAAAGCTTCTGCTCAGATCGGGGGTATATGTACCTTCCACATGTATTCCATAGACAAAGCAAGTCAAAAGGCTAAACTTGACGGCTATGCAGCACGAACATAATCCATTTCATAGGGGATATGGAGGAGCAATGGTATAATCTACCCCTATGTTCTCTCCTAGAATGCTGCAACCAGAAGGGTTTATCCTTGTATCTCTGTCAATTCAAAACTCTATTTTATTGTTGGATTTTATCTGAGGCTTACCATTATAGCATTTATGCTTCCCTTTTTAATGTATCTTTAATCACGCTATAATGCTCTTTGTCTCCCTTAATGCTTTTTGCTATAAAATCAGTTGTGCTGATCATGTTTTTATAGGCCACACATGGCTGTGGCTATCATGGCTTGTAATAACATTAGGAAAACAGTGTTTTTCTAGCTTAGCCTACACTCGCAGCAATGTAAAACCTCATCTCTCTCTTAAAATCCACCAGGCACTGCATGTGCTCCTGCAAGGAGTCCAGGGGTGCCCAGGAGGATCCTTCTGGGTACCTATGCAGCCTTTGTAGCCTGCTGAGGAGAGAGCAGTGTTCCCTGCCACCTCCAGATGTCTACAGAGCAGAGCTGCTTTGCACAACTCACACCTTCAGAGGCTCCAGGGATTTCACTCTTTTCTAAATTAATAGCCATCTTTCCCCAGAGCTTTGGCTCAAGTTTCTAGTTGCTGGGACACCACTGGATAGAGAATAGTATGATTAATACTCAAAATTACTCTGACATCCAAACCTTATATTTCAATAAAGCTTCTCTCCCCCTCTCCGCCCCCCCCTCTCCTCCCCGCCCCTTTCCTCTCTCTCTGCCTTGCCTTCCCCCTCTCTCCCACCCCCATTCCCCTCCTCCTCTACTAGAGGCTCTTCTGCTGTGGATGCTTATATATCCCCTCATAACAAACTCCACCCTGAAATCTGTGAAACTGATAAAATTTAAACATCAGGTTTTTATTAGGCTTGTACAGGCGCTATGAATTGTAGGCCATTCCCCTTGCTTTCTTAAAATTTTCTTATTTTAAAACATTTTATCTCAATAATCACAGACACAGGGGGAAAAGCAGTAATATGATAGGGCTCATAATGAAAACAATTGTCTACTGCCCCATCCTCTCCCACCCCTAATTCAGTTTCCCAAAAGGAATCACTTTTAATTGTTTGTTTCAAGGCTTCTTGGTGGCTACTTCCCTAGTTCTAAATAAGGGGCTTTTATTGTCATGTCTTGATGTATTGGTAAATCATTACATTAGATGAGAAGATTAATTCCCCTAGAAAAGTTGGCATTTATACTGTCTCTAGTAACCGTATTTAAGTTTTCCCTGTTTGGTTCATAGGCTGCTTCTAAAAATTGAAAACTACTACTAATAATAACATAGCAATGTAAATATTGTAACTACATAAATATTGTTAATAGAAATATTAGACACTAAGATTTCATTTTCCTCTCCACAGGGGCCGTTAGAGGTCATGTAAAAAAGACTGTTCAAATTTAAGATTGGAGTTTTACTTGGCTGGTTTGATTTTATATTTCCATCTCTTTTCACTTAGGCTGAAAATCTTGGTTCCAACGATAATAACATAACAATCGGTACTTAGAGCTCTGTATTACCCTCTTTTCTCCAAAAGTTTATTTTCAAAAATGTCAAACCTACAGAAAAAAGTTGAAAAAATTAGTACAATGAATGTCTGTACATTTTTTATTTAGATTCATAAATGGTTAAAAAAATTTTGCCACATTTGCTTTCTCTTTTGTTTTTGCTGAGTCATTTGGAAGCACATTGCAGACAGCATGACAATTCACCACTTGCGTGTTTCTCCTACAACAAGGACATTTTCTTACAAAACCACAATCCCATATCAGACCCAAGGAATTTAATATTAACATACTGCGACATGACCCATATCCAAATTTCCCCAGTTATCCTCTAAAATAGCTTTTTTTTTTTTGGCTTTTTTCTATCCAGAATTCAATCAAAGCTCATTCGTTATATATATCAGAAATATCTCTTTAGTTTACTTTGTTGTTCCTTGCTTTTTTTGGAGGCGAGGGTGGGGAGGCGTTTTAGGACATTTGACACTTTCTTGCAGAGTCCATGCAATTGCTTTATAGAAGAATACCCTACATTCTGAATTGAGCTAAGTCCTTCAACATGATTAGATTCTTAAGATTAAAGATTTTTTATAAGAATATCATAGTAGAAGTGTTCACTTCCCATTGCATCACATCAAAAGACACATAATGCCAGTTCATCTCATTGGTGATAATGCTAATGATCATCTTCTTCAGATGGTATCCGCTAGAATTTCTCCAGTGCTTAAGGTATCCTTCCCCTTTGTAATCAATAAATAGTCTATGGGGTGATTCTTTGAGACCATGTAAATATCCTGTTCCCTAATAACCTCTGACTTGATGGTTTTAGTATCCCCTGATGACCCTCGCTTGAATCCGTTACATTGAGGATTTCTTTATTTATTTATAAGGATTTTATTTACTCATTTGAGAGACAGAGCATGAATTGAGGGCAGGGGCAGAGCGAGAAGAAGGAGCGGACTCACCACCAAGCAGTGAGCATGATGTGTCTTCAGTCTTAGGACTCTGAGATCATAACCTGAGCTGATGGCAGACACTTAACCAACTGAGCTACTCAGGCATCCCCACAGTAAGGTTTTAAAATAATAATTTTTAAAATCATTCTTTTGTAATGACAGCATAGCATACCAGCCTTTAAAATTGTATCATAAACTTATTTATTAAGCCCCCTATTGATGGATATTTAGGTTGTTTCCAGTATTTTGCTTTTACAAACAATGCTGCAAAGGACACCCTTATATCTTTATGCAAACGTGCAACTATAATTGTTTAGATTAATTCCAGGATGAAAAATCGCTGGGTCAAAGGCATTTAACATTTTGCCACCACCAGGAGAAGGGATACAGATCTATATTCCCACTATCGTGCATAAGACTGCGTATTTTCCCAAGTCCCTAATTTTTTGACTCTATATTTTTGCTTTATATGTACTACCATTTCTTATTTTCCCAGCTCACTCTCCCTATACCTTGACTCCCACAATTCTTCTGCTCCTGAAACCTACAGGTCATTAGCATCTTTTCATCTCTCTCTTCTGTACTTCCTCAGTTTATATTCCATGCTTCATTATCATTACTCGTTTGCATACTCTCTTACTCCTCTCTCCCTTCACTGTACTTCATGGCCAGACCCCTACCCCAGTGAAAGCCAACCCTCTTCCCAGGCTCCACACATCAGCTAGATGTGACTGGAGAAAACCCACCACACAGAAGATACTCACTCTAAATTCATGGCCTCAACTTCAAACGGGCCCTTAGTAAAGTCCCAGTACCTTCTCCAGCCCATTTCTCTCCACCTTTTCTAAAGGACTATTTCATTTCTTTCCTCTCTCTTCAACCTCCAGCATCTCCTGAGCCCTCAGTTGATGATTTTGCTTCCTGCCTCACGGAGAAGAGAACTTGTACAGCTACCACCACAGCTACTGGCCTGCCAGCATCCATGCCCATATTTTCTGCCTTGTCTCCTGTAACAATAAATATAACACTGGTTCTCCTTTCTTAGGTCCCTACCTGTGGTTGTTCAGTACATTCCACATACTCCAGGTTCTTGATCTGGTGATTGTTCTTTCCCTCTCCTGCATCATTGATGTTTCCTCCCTACTGAATCACTTCCATTAGTATCTGACATACTGTAGTATCTTCCATTTGTGGAAAAAAATCATCTATTGACTCCACATCTTTTCCAGCCAGTGCCCCACTTCACATTATTGTAGTGAATACTATTGTGCTCCATGAAGAGGCCTTCTCATGGTATAGGGAGAGTCAGCCAAAATACCTATACCGTTAAGGTATAGGGAGAGTGAGCCAAAATTCCTATTCCCCAGCTGCTGGGAATGTCAACCGCCATTATTAGCTCACAACCACATCTTTCACTAGGAACACCTCTTGGCTGCAAAGAACTGTGTCCCCTAAAGTTCTAGCCCCTCCTACGAGGCAGCCCATAGGTGACTGGCTGAGGCAGAAATACAAAGCCTGGCCACCCCTGGCCTCAATTTGGGACAACTCTGAAGAGTCATCCCTGGTCCAGAACTCCCCATAGATTGCCTGAGGCCTCAGCTGAAACATCACTGGCTCAGTTTCTCCACTATCTAGTTTTACCTTCCTCACTTCCTCTGAGGTCTCTCTCCAATAAACTGCATGCAGCTTTCCACAAGGGAATCTGCTATGTGGGGAACTCATCGTAAAACAATGTTCTACCAGAGATGGTACTATCCTCCAGTAGTTTTGACATTTACAACATAATTATAGAGTATTTATTTGTTAAAAAAGCCAGGTCATTTGTTCTGTAGAATTTTCCATATTTTGGATTTGACTGATTGTGTCCCTGTGTGTATTCTTATTTCTGATACTTTCTGTAAACTGGTAGTCATACTAGAGTATAACTAGTCTGGTTGTTCTATGCTAGATTAATTAGATTCACCTCCACCCATTTAAACCTGTTATTCTGAAACTCTTTTTTACTTTATTTTTCTATGCTGTGAAATTTAAATATTGATTATCTGATGCTAAGAAGAGATAAAATCAAAGCTCCCCATGATCAGGAGGGATGATTTATGATTGCATTTCTTTCCCCCAGCCTCCAAGCCCCATCCACACACACCCACACACAGCCTTGATATATGCAACCAAAAAGCCTTCCAAGTTCTTAATGGAAACTGGGAACAAATAACTAGAGAATGTGTTCACCTAGCTTTACAGCCTTAAACACTAAACACCTTCCTCCCAAAGCAGAGTATGATTATCTTGTTCTCATCAAGGAAGGGAACCAAAGAAGGGATTATTTGCATATAGAATTCCATGTTGTTACTAATTTTAAAAGCCATCCTGGCTTTCTTCTGTCAAATGGTTTGATTGTGGATCACATTCTTTCATCGACAGCTGGTGTATTCTAAGTCAATTAATCAACATGCATTTATCAAGCACCTGCTGTGTGATCAACGTCATTCTTGGAGAATTCATGCTGATTAAATTCTCTGTAAAACAATTAGGAAGCTGTATCTTATTTCTGCTCTGCCCTCATCCCCACCCCCAATTCACACAAATGCATTCCAAAATCAAATAGATGCTCTTTTTGTAACAATTTACTGTTTTGAATTATCTACACCCTGCTCCATTCTGTTGGGAGTTGATGACACTCTGGACAATTATGATTTTTCTAAGGTATTAAAAGCACTTTTGCATAAATGTATACCCTTTTGTGTAATTACGTTCTCTTATGTATTTCCTTTTAAAGAAATTTGTGAAGGGTTTTTGTTCATTTAATTTTCTTTTTTTATTAATGTCATTACAAGCAACAGAAACCAGCTAGAGCTGGATCAAGAGAAAATAAAAACTTATTGAAAATCTATTAGGCTCTCTCATGGAATCCAAGAAGAACTGAACTACCAAACAGGCCTCTGGAAAGGCAGAAGACAACGAAGCTCTGGGGACCGTGACAACAGCTGCTCACAAACCTCCCCTTTGGAAATCTGCCATTAACATGACTCAGAGCCAAACGTCTCTGATCTCTGTATCTCCGTTCAAAATTCAAATTCCTGGGTGGGAGAATCTGATTGGCTGAGCTGTGATCAGAAGGCTGCTGCTGCTCCAATCCAGGATGGCCAGGAGAGGGGGTTGCATGCTCTGTATGTGCACTAATGCAGAAGCCACGAGCCACATGTGGCTATGGAACATTTGAAATGTGGCTAGTGCACTGAGGAAATGAATTTTTCATTTTATTTGTTATTGGTTTAAATTTTGAAACTGAAGCAATGTAAAATATATTCCCATTACCTACAACTTCATTATTTGGGTAGAACTACATCTCACTTTAATTGTTAAAACTTACCATCTGAATTGAGGTGTGCTGCCAGTGGAAAATACTCATCAGATTTTGAGACACTGGCAAAATAATTAAAGTTAAAATAAGAAAGAATTTAAAATAACCCATTAATGATTGCATTTATTTTTATTACATGTTGAAATTATAATACTTTGGATATCTTGGGTTAAATAAAATACTAAAATTATTAACTATTCTTTCTACTTTAAAAAAATATTACTACTGGAGGATTTTAAGCTACATATGTGGTGCACATTATGTTTCTCCTGGACAGCATTCCTCTTTATAGGTATGAAGGATCCATTTCTGAGGACCAGGGGCAGTTCCAAGATACTGAACAAAAATTCTCAGCAGAACAGACATTTTCAGAGGGGTCATCTACATAGTACAGAATAACAGATACAGAGATTTCTGGGATAACCTGATGTACTTCATCAATAGTGAACACATCTCTTTAGCACTGTTTGGCTACTTCATTGTAATATTCACTATATCATTAAAGAATATTGAAAGCTGATATCTCAGACTGTAATGTTTGATGCTACATATTTCTATTCAACCAATATTTCTTGACAAAGCCCCCGTTCTCATGAGCTGAAAATCTGGTAGGGGGGAGAGAGACAATAAGCAGGTAAACAAAGACATAATGCTGTGATATTAATAGATGCTGGGGAGCCAGGGGGGTAAGGAGACAGAATGACAGGGAATGCTCTTTAGCCAGATGATTAGGGCAGACCTCCCTGATCATTGACATTGAAGTAGAGTGTAGAATAAAGGGGAAAGGGTGAGTCATATGACTCTCAGAAAAAGCAGTCCTCCAGGCAAGTGGAATTAGTTCAGCATGTTTCAGGATCCATAGGGAAGCTTCTGAGGCTGAAGAACAGAGAGAGAGGGGAACAAGGTGGAAAGTGAAATGAGAACAGGTAGCCTGGAGCCAGATCATTCAAGGCCCTCAAGACAAGTGAGTGGAAGCTCTTACAGTGCTGAGAATTGCATTTACACTTTCCTTCCATCCACAAATCATACAGATAAAGCCTGAAATTTTATGACACAGTTTTTTCTAATGATTTTTATTCTTGTGTTTTTTTATAAAAAATTATCAACTCTTACTTTATTTCCTCACCATTTGTCTTATGAAAAATTAATTTTGAAAAAATAAAAATCTGTGAAAAATATTATTGAAAAAATTTAGTCCAGAGCTGCTTATCTCCCAAATTAATTTGAATCTTGAAAAACTTCTGTGTCCTTTGCTTGAATAAAATGTTTGTACAATTGATTCATAGAACAAAATTATTAACCTTAAGGAATGAATTTTACCCATGATAGAAGTCTTTGTAGTGACTAAGAATACTTTCCAAACTTCTTGAACAGAGCTTTAGAAAAACAATTCACTGTTTGCTTAATGCACAGATAGCCATAGAACCTAAAGGTAACCCTAAAGGAGATATGAATGCGGAGACATATAAATCCCTAAAGCTTGCTAAACATATGCATGAATAATCTATATACAAGAATTATATATATATATAATAACTTCTAATTACACATACTAACTACCATTTTTTAAACACTTACTATATGTCATTCACCTGTGACAATCTGTACTAGTTTGCTAGGGCTAGCAATATACCATAGACTGGATTGTTTAAATTGAAATTAATTTTCTCTCATTTCAGGAGGTTGGCAGTCCAAGATGTCAGCAGGTATGGTTTCCTCTGGGCCCTCTCTCCTTGCCTTGCAAATGACAGCCTTCTTGCTATGTCCTTGTGTGGTCTTTCCTCTGTGTATGCTCAGCCCTATGTCTCTCTGCAGGTACAAATTTCTTATAACAACAGATTGGATTTGGCCCCACACCAAAGACCTCACTTCAACTACTTTTAAAGACACCATCTCCGGGATCCCTGGGTGGTGCAGCGGTTTGGCGCTTGCCTTTGGCCCAGGGCGCGATCCTGGAGACCCGGGATCGAGTCCCACGTCGGGCTCCTGGTGCATGGAGCCTGCTTCTCTCTCTGCCTGTGTCTCTGCCTCTCTGTCTCTCTCTCTCTGTGACTATCATAAATAAAAAAAAAAAATTAAAAAAAAAAGACACCATCTCCAAATACAATCACATTCTGAGTTACTGGGGATACGGCTTCAGCAAATGAATTGGAGGAAGAGGGAAAGAAACAATGCAGTCTGTAACACTGCCACTTACCCATGTAGATAAAATATTGGATAAGATGCTATTCTTGAAAGAGGTGACAATGTTGAAAGTGCTATCATAGAAGTATGTAAAATTGGTTATATATCTTGGAAGCACAGAAGAAACAGGGCAAATTCTTTAATGGGGGCTGGAAGCAATCAGAAGATTTCACAGAGGAGGTTTCATTTGAAGTGGCCTCAGAGGACAATTAGGCATTGTATACTTTGTGCCAGCACCCATGGCAACTGTGCCTAAATTATAGGTTGCCCATTAACCATTCAATGTATTATAATGAGAAATGAGTAAGAAGCAGTAAGGTGCTATGTAAATATTCAGTTTTTCTTTCTTTTATAAATTAGTTAGACAAATTAATATATTCCCTATTCCTCCAGAAAACAAATTGCTAAATGAAAACCTGAATACATAATACCTTCATTTGCCTTCTTTACTTACAAGCTAATGTTTGGCAAAATATTTTGTTGTTACCCATTGCTTTTCTCACTTGTCTTTGCTTTCTTTGGGTTTTACAAAATAATTTAAATAAGTCTTAAATCTTTTTTTCTGGGATGAAGAAAGAGAGAGATTCCACAGGAATTTCTCATGTGATTGCTGTGATTGATCGCAACACCTGAAAATAACTACTGATTGTGGCAGGAACTTGATGGAATATATACTTAGCAAAATTCTATATTTCTGTTGGGTTAGAAAAGTTCTCAAATTGACTTCAAGTTGAATTCTTCACAGCTCTTTTGTTATAATATTTACAGAATTGTTCTCTTAAAGTGAAAGACACATGCAAATTTTTTAAAAAGTTCTTTTATCAAGATAGCTTCTATAGATCCGAAAAGATATTTGTGTAAAATTGCATAGTCACTTTAACTTTCCTCCAAATTATTCCACATCTTTCTCCTGGAGAGAACTTTCTTTTCCTGGAGAGAACTTTTGGATTTTGTTGACAAGTACTCTTCCCCCAGAGAAGCTGGTTGGACAAAAATTTATTTCTGTGGTCTTTTGTGGTTTCTGTGGCTTAGACTATGATGATTGGATCTTATCTGTAATGTATTCAGGAATTATATTCCCACTACCTTTATAGCATGTCCCTGGAATAAAATCCCAACTCTACTAATTCCATTAGGAATAATGAAAGTGTTTTCTATATTCCCACTACCTTTATAGCATGTCGCTGGAATAAAATCCCAACTCTACTAATTCCATTAGGAATAATGAAAGTGTTTTCTATATTCCCACTACCTTTATAGCATGTCGCTGGAATAAAATCCCAACTCTACTAATGCCATTAGGAATAATGAAAGTGTTTTCTACTAAGTTAGAATGTTTTAGTTTTCTTATACCTTTCTCAACTCTTACTGCTGTGAAAACTACATCCTGAAGTGAATGTATGAAACTATATATAGCTAAAATATGCCAAACAAATAATAGAGACTCTTCCCCAGAAGAGCTCATAATCACAGAACAAGTGGCATCTTGACAACTTGTGTTGTTTTTGCTGATGAATATTTTATCTTAAATATTAAAATACCACGTTCCTCATAATTGTCATAGTTTAACTAGAAATGACTTGAAAAATAGCTTGTTTTAAAACTTAGCAGATTAAATGCAATGTGCTATTCTGGATTGGATCCTGGAATAAAAAGGAACATTAGTAGAAAACTGGTGAAATCTATGTATGGCCTGGAGTTTATTTATTGGTACTGTACTCGGGTTAATTTCCTAGTTCTGACAAATGCACCCTGGCTAGGTAAGATGCCAACATTATGTGACATTGGATGAAAGACCTACAGGGACTCCCTATGATACCTTTGTGACTTTTCTGTAAATCTAAAATTGCTCTGAAATAAAAAAGAGAATTTTTTTAACTCAAAAAAGAATTCAGCAGATTGTTGAAAGTTTATTCTCCTCCAGTCTATCTCCATGCATAGGAGGGGCAGACCCACAAATCCAGGGATCCAGATTGGATTGGAGATTATGGGGAAAAACAAGACAGAGAACCAAGACAGAAAACCAAAAGGGCTGGAACTGAAAGAGCTTCTGAGTGAGGATGTTCAAAGCTAACAGAAAGCTCTTGACTGGAGAAGAAATCCTTTAGGTTATCAATATAGGTAGCCACTAAATGCTAAGATAAACCTAGAAGCAAGATTTTAGTAACAGAATATTTTCTAAAAACAAAACCTCCTATGTAGATGAGACTGATGGACGGAGCACTAACTGATGCACCTTTTAAAAGTACTTTTGAAATTTAGACTGTGGGGTGCCTGGGTGGCTCAGTCGGTTAAGCATCTATCTGGGTCAGGCCATGATCTCAGGGTCCTGGGATCAAGCCCGATGTCAGGCTTGCCCAGTGGGGAGGCTGCTTCTCCCTCTGCCTCTGCCCCTCCATTTGTGCCTGTGTGCTCTTTCTCTCATTCACATGTTCTCTCTCTCTCAAATAAATAAAATCTTAAAAAAAAAGAAATTTAGACTGTACCTGTCAAACATGTGAAAGCTGTTGGTTGTTGAAAGCTAAGGAAGTCGCTGAATATTTACAGAATCAGCTCTTGCATTTCTGATGTTGTGAAATGGGGTGACAAAGTCTTCTGTTATTTTCCTTGTTTCCTGGTTCTGGCTCTTTCTCATTCTGTTTGAGATCACCTTGCAGTTTTTAAGCATGAGGGTGTGATCCTAAGAATCTTTTCTACTCATACATTTTCAGTTTTAAATTTGCTAATTTTTATATGAAGTGCTAAATTTCTTTAAAAATAAAGGTAAAATGGTAGCTCATATTTGACCTCAGCATGGATTCCTACTCCTCTTCCCTTTCTCCAGGAAGCCCTGTGCAATTGGAGGTGGGCACATGACCCAGGCCCAATCAAACATGGTACCCTATTTCTCTGGATGTACTGACAAGCCAGGGTGATGCAAACGTGGAGGAGCTAGGAAGAACCCCGCTGAGCTAAGAAGAAGGGACAAGCTTGAATCCAATCTCACCTTTCTGAAAGTACAAAGGCCCCTTCTGTTTCTAGCTTGCATTCCAGGACCACTGAGGGTCAAATAATAATTTTTCTTGCTGATTTGAAAAAGCTGAATCCTGTGTCTCAGTCTAAAATTGATACAAAGGAGTGAGGCAGGAAACACCAGATAACTCGGTAAAAATTAGGGAACCTTGTTTCCCTTGCCCCTTTCTCTTATACAACTGTGCTCTTCCCTGCCAAGTATAATTAGAAATCATGCCTGTGGCAGAACAGCCCTTACTGGGCTGCAGCCTAGGGGCAGGTTAACCATCATGGAAGACAATAAAGTGAGAGCCTATAGGGTGGGCAAAGCTGAGATCTGTTGCTAAGAGAATGAAATAATGAGGAAAGGCTAACACTTCTGTTATTGGTGCTTAGTTATGAAATCTCCACGTACAAAATTGGAGAAAAGCCAGCTGAGACCTGAAGAGGATTGTATTACTAGAAAAATCCAACTTGGAAACAAAGCTCTTGACTGTTCAAAGCCTAAGGCAATACCCAGGCTCCATAATGAGACCAACAAGAAGCTGGGGGCTGAGGTGGTGCCATCCTAGAATATGATGGGAAATGGAGACTTGTTTCCCACATGTACAGACCTAGGGGCAGCAAGACTGAATCACTAAAGAACTTACTTCACTGCAAGGGAAGCAATTGGGATGCTATTTGCATTTCAGGTCCAGGAGGACCCCATTTCCATCTGACTAGGAGGAAAGCATATGGCCCAGAGATACTAGACTTTAAGACAAGGTAGTCACTGGATGAGACCTTATGCTGTCTTGTTTGGAGATGAACGGTACATGAGGGGTATTACATTAAATTCAGTATAGAACATTTTTGGAATTTGCTTTTCAGAAAGGCAAGAGTGTGAATGATAACAGTGAACAGTGATAGTATACTGTGCTGCGCGATACTTTCCTTATTTTGGCTGGCCATCATGCTATTTCGTTCTTGTAGGACCAGATCCTCCCTTCTGGAATAGATATGGGCACAGGTCACAAGCCCACCGAATCCTGATCCTGCCTTCCTCAGACATTGTGATGAGTATAGAAGTGAGCATGTGGCCTACAGAGGCTGTGAGTCCTTCATAGGGGTTGATATGTAGACATCGGGGGAAAGAGGTCTCTTTGCACTGGGATTCCTAAAGCAGATGCTATAAGCCTAGAGCTGTGGGCAACCTAATTCTCTGGCAGTCTGGAAGAGGGAAGAAAATGAGGTCACTACACAGAGGAGGCTGAGCTGAGATTTGGGGGAAGGGTAGAAGAGAGAGACCTGATGATATAATTTCCACCTGGGCCTGAATGAAACCAAATCCTTCCATGAACTTCTCTTTCCCTCCTTCTCCCTCTCTCTTCAACTCCTTTCCCTTTTTGGCTTAAATTAATTTGAGTTGTGTTTCTGTGAATTTCAACTAAAGTAGTCTTCATGTATTTTTATTTTTCTAGATATAAAAGTAATGTGTGTTCACTGTAAAAGAAATTTGGAAGATATGGGTAAGTAGAAAGGAAAAAGAAAATTATTCCCTCATGCTTTGAGTGTAACGAGGCTAGCATTTTAGAGATTTTGCAGTATTTGAGATGCTTACTTTACATAGTTATGATTATAATAAATTTATTTTGCATAGTTATGATAATATTCAACCATAACCTCCTGCTTTTCTACTTAATGTTATAACATTTTCCCATGATCTTAAACCACCTTTTAAATAAAATTTTCTAGAATTGTATATATTATTAGATAATTTTGAAATATCATAACCATTTTGGACTATAATCCTAGCACTTGTTTTCAGAAATATAATTAATTACTGGGACTAAATATTGGAACATTTAAAGGCTCATGATATGTTGTTTTGTTTTTGTTTTTTGGGTTTTTTAAAAAATATTTTTTAATTTATTCATTTGAGAGAGCAAAAGCACGAGCAAGGAGGAGGGGCAGAGGAAGAGGAAGAAGCAGACTCCGTGTGGAGCAGGGAGCTTGACCTGGGTCGCAGGCACATGCTCAACCAATTGAGCAACCCACATGCCCTGGCTCATGATATGTTTTACTTTATTTATTTTTAAAGATTTTATTTATTTGAGAGAGAGAGAGAGCACATGAGCAAGGGCAGAGGGAGAGGAAGAGGGAAAAGCAGACTCCCCTACTAAGCAGGGAGCATGATGAGAGGCTGGAATCCAGGACTCCAGTATCATGACCCGAGCTGAAGGCAGATGCTTAACCGACTGAACCACCCAGGCCTCCATAATCTTTTAACCAGTGAGAAAGCATTCTTTTTTCAGGGCTGTCTCTGTCACATTGGGAAGAAACATATGAGTCTCCTCTGTCACTTTGCCACTCTGGTTAATCAGTACCCGCAGACTATTACAAAGGTCCCCAAATGCCCATCCAAAATACTGTATCAGGACCACTTAAGAAACAATACCTATGAAATCTACTTAAAATGCAGATTCTGGGGGATCCCTGGGTGGCGCAGTGGTTTGGCGCCTGCCTTTGGCCCAGGGCGCGATCCTGGAGACCCGGGATCGAATCCCACGTCGGGCTCCCGGTGCATGGAGCCTGCTTCTCCCTCTGCCTATGTCTCTGCCTCTCTCTCTCTCTCTCTCTCTCTCTGTGTGTGTGTGTGTGACTATCATAAAAAATAAATAAATAAATAAATAAATAAATAAATAAATAAAGCAGATTCTGAAATTCCACTCTCAGAGTATCTGATTCTGTGGGCCTGCAATATTTTTTAACAGTTCTATAGGCGAGGCTGAGATGTCAGATTTGGACACAACACTCTAAAGCAGAGGTTCATAGAGTATGGTCCCTGGACCAAAAGCAGCAACATCACCTGGGAACTTGTTAAAAATGCAAGTTCTTGGCACCCCCACCCCAGACATATTGAGTTAGAAACTCTCAAGGTGGGGCTCAGTAATCTGTGTGTGTGCTTTTTTAAGATTTTATTTATTTATTTGATAGAGAGCACAGGTGGCAGTGGGCAGTGGGGGAGAGGCAGAGGGGGAGGGAGAAGCAGATTCCTCTCTGAACAGGGAGTCCAACACAGGCTCCATCCCAGGACCTGAGCCGAAGGGATCATGGGATCATGACCTGAGCCGAAGTTAAACACTTATCTGACTGAGCCTCCCAGGCACCCCCAAACTGTGACACTTTTAAGAGTGAAAAGTAATATAAATACTAATTACACTGGAACAGGATGTGTAAAATGGCATGGTGACAGGCAAAAAACAAAGTATGGTGACTCTTTTTGTTTTTTAAGATTTATTTATTTGTTGGGAGAGAGGGTGAGGGGCAGAGAGAGAGAGAGAAAGGGAGAAATGACCTCTTCCCCATTGTGTCTCACTGACAAGATAGTAAATCAAAGGGCTCCCCTTAGGGTTTCCCTTAGACTTCCCTCTCACCTCCTTGTGTAGTCAGAGGGTAAGCATGAGACATAAAACTAGACCAACTACACTTTGTTCTGAGACTCTTTTTTTTTTAAGATTTAATAAAAATTCTTATCATGGAGAATTTAAACATACACAAAAGTGGAAGGAACAATATATTAATCTCCATAAACTCAAATGCGTTCTCAAGAATGATTAATACGTGGCTATTATGACTTATCTATGCCCTTCTCCATTTCCTACAGGCTCCAGGGTTTTTGAAGCAAATCCTACAGATATAATATCAAGGAATATTTTTCCTTGTATTACTAATATAAACCATTAGACTAATATAAGTTAGTTTGATGAAAATGTCGCTCCGTGCTAGAAATGATATGTTTAAAAATCCTTTTAGTGTCCACTACTGAAACTGACAACACCTGAAAAAAAGTATTTTCTTCACTGGAGAAAGAAGAAATGTCAAGGTCTGGTCACCTCTGTTTCTCTAACTCTGTTTATCTCTCTCTCTTACTCCCAAAGTCAAACACAGTTTTATCAGTTTTATTTAACTTGATCAGATTTACTTAAAGCTATATATTATCATGTATCATTTAATCCCTAAAAAAGACTAAAAGCTATATATTTAAGTTTCACTGCTCTAAAGTTATTTTTCTGATAATTTTCAGTATTTGTCTATATTAAGATTATTAATTTTTTATTGTAGTCATATATATATAAGATAAAATTTGTCATTTTTAAAAATTTGTCATTTTAATCATTTTTCACTTTTTAAAAGATTTACTTATTTATTTTAGAGAGAGGGAGACCATGTGAGTGGGGGGAGGGATGGAGGGAGAGAAAGAGAGAGCCCAACATAGGGCTTGATCTCGCAACCTGAGATTACCACCTGAGCTGAAACCAGGAGTTGGGTGTTCAACCGATCGCATCACCCAGGAACCCCATCATTTTAACCATTCTTAATTGCATAATTCAGTAACATCAAGTATATACACAATGTTGTACAACCAGGGATTTGGTATTTTGAACAATATAACACAAGGGAAGAAGTACCTAAACAAGACCAGCTAGGGATCCCTACCACTGAAACCCTCAAGATTGAAGAAAATTCACTGAAAGTTGATTTCTGAACTAATTTGAACTAGTTTGGATGTTCTTTGAAAGACAATTGCTTTTTCCTTTTCACCTATGGAACTTTAATTATAAATGTCCCAAGGTTCTTATAACATTACCTCCTTTATTCATCTCATGTGGCTTGAGCTTCAGCAGCTTGAGAGTACAAATATTGTCACATTTGGGTCACATGAACTTTACAAAACACAATGTTCTTGTTTGTGTCTCCACTTGAATATGTATGAGCCATCTCCCCTTGCATAACCCTCTGTCTGGACATCTCCAAAGAGGAGGAACCCATATAGTCACAAACAACTGCAGAACTACAGTCATCTTATGGCATCCAGCATGTACTTCTGTCTACTTTTGCATCTCCTACATGATATCTGTTTGCCTGAAAGATTTTTTTTAATTGAGGTAAAATTCACATAACAAAATTAGTAACCATTTTTAGACTTATTATTTAATTCTACTATAGTTAACATACAGTGTTATATTAGTTTCAAGTGTATAATGTATTGATTCAGCAATTCGACACATTACCCAGTGCTCATCACAAGTTCACTCCCAATCTCCTTCACCCACTTCACTCATCTCCCCACTCACCTCCCTTCTGGTAGCCATCAGTTTGTTCTCTATAGTCAAGAGTCTGTTTTTAGGTCTGTCTTTTTTGTTGTTGTTCGTTTGTTTTGTTTCTTAAATTCCACATATTAGTGAGATCACATAGTATTTGTCTTTCTCTGAGTTATTTCACTTAGCATAGTACACTCTAGATCCATCCATGTTGCAAATGGCAGATGGATGCTTAGTTTGCTTCCATAATTTGGCTATTGTAAATAATGTTGCAATGAACATAGGGGTCCGTATATCCTTTCAAATTAGTGTCTTTATATTCTTTGGGTAAATAACCAGTGGTGGAATTATTGGATCATATGGTAAGTCTATTTTTAATTGTCTAAGGAAACTCCATATTGTTTTCCACAGTAGCTACACCAGTTTGCATTCCCACCAGTGCACGAGGGTTCCTTTTTCTCCACATGCTTGCCAACAATTGTTGTTTCTTGTGCTTTTATTTCAGTCATTCTGACAAGTGTGAGTTGATATCTCATTATGGTTTGGATTTGTATTTCTCTGATAATGAGTGACATTGAGCATCTTTTCAAAGATCTGTTAGCCATCTATAGGTCTTCTTTGGAAAAATGTCTGTTCATGTCTTCTACCCATTTTTTAATTGGATGATTAGTTTTTGTGTTGAATTGTGTTAGTTCTTTATGTATTTTGGATACTAACCCTTTATCAGATATGTCATTTGCAAATATCTTCTCCCATTCAGAAGGTTTTCTTTTAGTTTTGTCAATAGTTTTCTTTGTCATACAAAAGCTTTTTATTTTGATGAAGTGCCAATAGTTTATTTTTGCTTTTCTTCCTTTGCCTCAGGAGACACATCTAGAAAACTCTTGCCATGGCTACTGTTAGAGACATTACTCCTTGTGCTCTTTTCTAGGCTTTTTATGGCTTCAGGTCTCAAATTTAGGTCTTTAGTCCATTTTGAGTTTATTTTTGTGTATGGTGTGACAAAGTTTCATTCTTCTGCATGTAGCTGTCCAGTTTTCCCAGCACCATTTGTCTTTTTTCCTTTGCATATTCTTACCTACTTTGTGGAAGGTTAACTGCTCATATAATCATGGGCTTATTTCTGGGTTCTCTATTCTGTTCCATTGATCAATTTGTATATTATTGTGCCAGTACTATATACTGTTTGGATTACTTCAGCTTTGTAGTAAATCTTGAAATCTGGGATTCTGATACCTCCTGTTTTGTTTTTCTTTTCTTTCTTTCTGTCTTCTTTCTCTCTCTCTCTTTCTTTCTTTCATTCTTTCTTTTCCTTTCTTTCTTTTCTTTCTTTCTTTCCCTTTACTTTTTCTAAAGATTTTATTTATTTATTCATGAGAGACACACACACACACACACACACAGAGAGAGAGAGAGAGAGAGAGAGAGAGAGAGAGAGAGGAACAGACACAGGCAGAGGGAAAAGCAGGCTCCATGCTGGGAGCCCTACGTGGGACTCAGTCCCAGGTCTCCAGGATCACATCCTAGGCTGATGGTGGCGCTAAGCCACTGAGCCATCCGGGCTGCCCTATTTTTCTTTCTTAAGATTGCTTTGGCTCTTCCAGCTCTTCTGTGGTTCACACAAGTTTTAAAATTATTTGTTCTAGATCTATGAAAAATGTTGTTATTTTGATAGGTATTACTTTAAATCGGTAGATTGCTTTGGGTTGCATGGACATTTAAACAACATTGGTTCTTCAAATCCCTGAGCATGGAATATCTTTCATCTGTTTGTGTCATCTTCAATTTCTTCATCAAGGTTTTATAGTTTTCAAAGTACAGGTCTTTCACTGCCTTGGTTAAGTTTATGCTTAGATATTTTATTATTTGGGGTACTTTTCTAAATGGGATTGGTTTCTTAATTTCTCTTTCTGCTACTTCATTATTAGTGTGTAAAAATGCAATGAATTTATGTATATTGATTTTGTATCCTGTGACCTTACTGCATTCATATGTCAGTTCTAGTAGTTTTTTGGTGAAGTCTTTAGAGTTTTATATGATATATATATATATACATCATCTGCAAAGAGTGAAAATTTTACTTGTTCCTTAACATTTGGATGCCTATATCTCTTTTTCATGTCTAGTTGGTGTAGTTAGGCCTTCTGATACTCTGTTGAATAAAAGTAGTGAGACATCTTTGTCTTGTTCCTGACCTTAAGGTAAAAGCTCTCAGTTTTTCACTATTAAATATGATCATTAACCCTTTTAATTATGCAATTCAGTGGTATTTAGTACATTCACAATGTTGTGCCACTATCACTTCCATTTAGTTCCAAAAGATTTTCATTACCCACCTCCACCAAAAATAACCCTGTACCTATTAGCAGCCACTCCCTATATTCTACTTCACCCAGCCCCTGACAACCACATGTCTATGGATTTACCTATTCTGAATGTTTCATATAAATGGAATCATACAATATGTGGCCTTTTGTGTATGGCATCGTTAACTTAATACAATATTTTGAGGTTCATTCATATTGTAATATGTATCAGTACTTCATTCTTTTTATGGCTGAATTATATTCCACAGTATAATGTATGCATACTACATGCATTCATCATTCAATGGACTGTTGGATTGTTTTCACCCTTTGGCTATTGTGAATAGTGCTATTATGAACATTTATGTACAAGTATTTGTTTGAATACCTGTTTTCAGTTCTTTTTGGATATATGTCTTGCTGAGTCATATGGTAATTTTAAGCATAACTTTTTGAGGAACTGCAAAACTATCTTCCATAGTGGCTATACCAATATGTTCCAATATTCCATATCCTTGTCAACACTTATTTTACTTTTTTAAAAAAGATTTATTTACTTATTTGAGTTAGAGAAAGAGTGCAGAGTTGGGTGTGGAAGAGGGAGATGGACAGGGAGAGAGAATCTCAAGCAGACTTCCAGATGAGCACAGAACCCAATGCAATGCTTGATCTCACAATCCTGAGATCATAACCTGAGTGAAATCAAGAGTTGGGACACTTAACCAACTGAACCACCCAGGTGCCTCAATTTATTTTCTATTAAAAAAAAAAAAGGTATGGCTAACTTAGCGAGTGTGGTTTTAATTAGTATTTTGCTAATGATTAATGATGTTAAATATTTTTTCATATGTTTGTTGGCTATTTGTATATCTTCTTTGGAGAAAGTATGCTCAGGTCCTTTGTTTATTTTTAAAATGAGTATTAAACAGTTAATCTGCCAATACTTTCATCTTGGACCTCCCAGGCTCCACAGCCATGAGAAATAAGTGTTTGTTGTATATGAGCTACCCAATCTATGGTATTATGTTATAGCAGCCTGAATTAACTAAGACAAAGGCATGAAGATTTCTCCTATGTTTTCTTCTGAGAGTTTTTTTTTTCAGATTTATTTGTTTGAGAAAGAGAAAGAGAGAGCATGAGCAGGAGGGACAGAGAGAGAGGGAGAGAGAATCTCAAGCAGACTCCCTGCTGACCAAGGAGCCCAACACCAGGCTCCATCTCATGACTTTCAGAATCATGACCTAAGCTGAAATCAAGTGTTGATGCCTAACTGACTGCACCACCCAGGCACCCCTCTTCTGAGAGTTTTGTAGTTTATAGTTTTATATTTCTTATATTTAAGTCCTTCAACAATTTTGAATTAATTTTTGTGTATAAATGTACTTGATTTTTTGTATGTGGATATCCAGTTCTTCCAGACCCATTTATTGAAGAGACTGTTCTCTCCTTCATTGAATGGTTTTGGCACTTTTGTGAAAAATCAGTTGGCTGTAGATATATGTGTTTATGTCTGGATTATCAATTTTATTTCATCGATCTAAATATCTCTCCTTATGCAAATACCACAGTATTTTGATTACTGTGGTATTATAGTAAGTTTTGAAATTGGAAAGCGTAGGTCCCCCAGCTTTGTTCTTTTTTTCAAGATTGTTTGGTTGTTTGGGGTTCCTTGAGACCACATATGAATTTGAGGATTGGCTTTTCTGTTTCTTCAAAAAAGGTTTGAAATTTTGATAAAGATTGCATTGAATATGTAGATGACTTTGAGTATTGTCATCCTTATAATATCAAGTCTTTTAATCCATAAACGTGGGATATCTTTCTATTTATTTAAGTCTTCTTTATCTTCCTTCAGCAGTTTTATAATTTTCAGTCAGTAAATTTTGCTTCTTCTTTTTTTAAAAAAATATTTTATTTATTTAAATGAGATAGAGGGAGCACAAGCAGCGGGGGAGAGAGAGAGAGAGAGAGAGAGAGAGAGAGAGAGAGAGAGAGAAATAGTCTCCTCACTGAGCAGGGAGCTGTGGGACTCAATCCCAGGACCCTAGGATCATGACCTGAGCCAAAGGCAGAGCCTTAACTTACTGAGCCATCCAGGCACTCCAGTTTTGCTTCTTCTCAGTTAAATTTGTTGCTAAGTAGTAAATTAGGACCAACCTCAGAATTTCTGATTCAGTAGAACTAAGGTGGGGTCCAATTATTTGCATTCTTAGCCAGTTCCTAGGTAATGCTGATGCTGCTGATCTAGGGGCTACATTTAAGAACTACTGATTTAGACTAAGACTCAAGTAATAGATTGTTGGGGAACAAAATTTTCCAAGTGATTTTCAGTGTGCAGCCAGGATAGAAAAATTACTTCCCTAGCACTATTTCCTCTTTGATTAGAGAGAGAGAGTACAGAAAGCATGACTCTCCTAAACCAGAACACTTTAATTGAATGAGAAAGTAGGAAGAGAAGAAGGAAAAAACATCAGATACAGTCTCAGGGTGAATCAGAGAATCTCTCATAGGTTTGACTTCCATGGGGGAAGAGAATGGTTGGACTCAATTCCTAAATTTTACTTCTGCTCAGTTTTTATATTTTACTTCTGTTCAGACTTTAATCTCTACTATTCTATGATTATAGAACTAGGGGAAAAAACTTTTTCCTGAAATACTATTTGACACCTTTATATCTGGATAGGAGTGCTATCTTAGATAACCCCTGGGATGAATCTTACTTTCATCCTGGCTCTGCTCTTCTATCTGATAAACTATTTCTTGAATTCAGGTAGCTACTGTTTAAAATTTTTTGGTCAGGGTGACCTGGGTGGCTCAGTTGGTTAAGTGGCTGCCTTTGGCTCAGATCATGATCTCAGGGTCTTGGGATCAAGCCTTCAATTGGGCTCCACACTCAGCAGGGAGCCTGCTTTTCTCTCCCTCTCCCTCTGCTCCTGCTCATTGCTCAATCTCTTACTCTCTCTCTCTCTCAAATAAATAAATAAAAATCTTTAAAAAATTATTTGGTCAGTTGGAGATGCAAGTAAAGAACATCATTGCCCCTTGCACTAAACCATTATAGATCATATGAACTAATACTTCTCAACAAAATGGTACACATAGCAATGATAATACAGTATTTGTATAGCATACTGGGGCAAGAAGAGGCTCCTTACACCTGAAGATAAGCAGCCTAGGGTTCTGACCAGCTGCTCCAAGGACTTAGGACAGTCAAATATCTCAGTTAGCTAGCACCAAACCTGCTGCTTAGAAATCTCTGATGTAGCTGAAGTATCCATCTATTTCATTTAGTTGCAACCTTCCATAATACAGAGTCTTTATTTTTTTTAAAGATTTTATTTATTTATTCATGAGAGAGACAGAGACACAGACAGGCAGAGGGAGAAGCAGGCTCCATGCAGGAAGCCTGACGTGGGACTCTATCCCAGGTCTCCAGGATTACGCCCTGGGCTGAAGGCAGCGCTAAACCACTGAGCCACCTGAGCAGCCTAATACAGAGTCTTTAAAGAAGATAACCTCAAGGGATGCCTGGGTGGCTCAGCAGTTGAATGTCTACCTTTGGCTCAGGGCATGATCCCACAGTCCTGGGATGGAGTCCCACATTGGGCTCCTTCCTCTGCCTACATCTCTGCCTCTTTTTCTGTGTCTTTCATGAATAAATAAAAAAAAAAGAAAAAAGAAAAAAAAAAGCTATCCTCAAGAAAAAAAAAAGAAAAAGAAGTCATTGTTGGCTTAAAAATCTTATAAATGGGGGATCCCTGGGTGGCGCAGCGGTTTGGCGCCTGCCTTTGGCCCAGGGTGTGATCCTGGAGACCCGGGATCGAATCCCACGTCAGGCTTCCGGTGCATGGAGCCTGCTTCTCCCTCTGCCTATGTCTCTGCCTCTCTCCCTCTCTGTCTCTGTGACTATCATAAATAAAAAAAAATCTTATAAATGGCTTTGTCTAGATTTGCCTGATTGTGCATTTACTCATATGTGCGAATTTGTTCCATGATACAATAAATATTGCCAGAATCCTGGGGAATACTGGAAATGAAGGGCACAGAATTAGAAAGTCTAAAACATGTAAGGAAGGCCCAGCTTCAGGTGTTCCATAATCAGGAATAGACCTTTGAAAGCAGGTGGCTTTGCTTCCTCCGTGCCAGACCTGGGCATGGGCAAATCTCTCAAGTCATGGCACCTGATGTTCAGCTTCTTCTAGGACTCCATACAGACATCTCCCCATCCACATATTGTAGATAAGTGGGACACCGGTCTCTGCTAAAATCAAACCCTCTTCCCCATCCCCTTGGAGGCAGCTTCTAAGTTTATTGCGAGTTGGGTCCATGTGTATTTTTCTTCAGGACAATACAAAGACATTGGAAATGCTCTCTAATAGGTGAGAAGAGTCCAAATGTAGTTTTCCTGATGGAAATGGAATAGCGTTTCTATTCTTTTCAGTCTCTTAAAGTGAGTATTTAAGAACTGGGCCGAAAATGCTGCTATATGAACAAATTAGCCTGCCTGTAAAGAAAAAGGTCTCTGCTTCAGGAAAACATATTTACAGCTAAAGCTCAAGAAATTACATGGTGAAATGGTATTTAGATTGAAGACTATTTTGGGACACCTGGGTGGCTCAGTCGGTTAAGCATCCCACTCTTGATTTCGGCTCTGGTCATTATCTCAGGGTTGTGGGATAGAGCCCTGCATCAGGCTCTGCAGGCTGGGCATGGAGACTACTTGAGATTCTCTCTCTCCCTCTGCCCCTCTCCACCCCAGTCTCTCTCTCTTTCTCTAAAATTAAGAAATAAATCTTTAAAAAAAAAAGATTGAAGACTTTTTTTAATTATATAAATTCTACTTTTACATAAAAATACAGGATACTCTAATTATGGACAAATTATTGCTAGTGATGTGTACAGTGAACTTTTTGGAAGGTTTTTCATATTCAAAATAGAAATAAACTCAGTGTTAGATGAAAGAGGTCAGGTGGTAGAGGGGAGGGATGGATCTCTGCATTGTTTGAATGTGTGAGTTGATCTAAGTGTGAAATCAGAGGTGGACTGCAAGCAAACATAAAAACCAATACCCAGAAACTAAACTGGACTAGAGCAGGACAAAGAGATCACAGAAGTATGAAACTAGAATCAGGAGTCAAGAAACCAAACTGGATAAAATCCCAGAGACAGTTTGAGAATCTAAGTCATAACGGAGCATGGAGCAGCTTCTCTCACCATTGAGATCTGATATAAATCAATTTGTCAGTTCTGGAATTGTCAGCTTCTTCTGATAAAAATAACAGTAGCTTCTAGATATTGAAGGTGAATAAGAACCCTCCTTAGGATAATGCTTCCTCTCCTACAACACTGTTACTATGGTTTCTTATGATGTAACCTAGTCTCAGACCTAAATTTTCCACAGATACAAACATGTATTAGCCAACAGGCTAAATAGAGGGGTTGCATACACAGCTCCTTTAAACTCAGTGAAGTCCACACTTCTTGTTCTTGGCAATCTAACAAGATAACTTGCCTGGAAGATTCCCTTGGATGCCAGCACACTGTATGCTGACAGGATGAGCTAACCTTTCAATCAGCCCAAGTAAAAGAATTCTGTATTAAGAAGGGTGACACAGAAGGAAACAAGTTAGGGCAAGGGGCTCTGGGTGTCCAAGGCTGTCGGGCTTCTGGGCTGCCGGGGCTATCCTCTATTTATGCAAAGTGGAAGTCCTGAGATGGTGTGTTTATGCCTGATAGTATGGTTATGCCCACAGTTAGAGTTCACTATTTAAAAAATACTGGTTATCTCTTGGTGCAGGTTCAGATAGCAATATATACAGTACTGTGTCAGCCTCCTTTGAGGGATGGAGTAGAGATTAAGGTCCTTGGACCTGCTAACTAATCATCTCTGCCCAAGGAGTGGACCCCTGAGAGACTGTTAAAAATGTTAAATCATTGCCCCTGGGACGTAGATGAATGTATGAACACCTATACATTGAACTGTTATTATTTTTAAGGAAACTCCAGACAAAATATCAGACACCTTTAACTAATGTTTAAATCTAATTTTATTTCTCATAGTTTTTTTTCCTCCTGGGGTGGAAGTGATATTGATTTTAAAAATAGTTACCATGACTCAGAAATGGAGAAAATGTAATGTGCCTTACTATTAGTCAAGGGCCAGAAATCCTACTCAAATTAATTTAAGCAGGGGCTCCTAGGGGGCTCAGTCAGTTAAGCGTCTGCCTTTTGCTCAGGTCATGATCCCAGGGTCCTGGGATGGAACCCCGCATTGCGTCAGGGTCCCTGCTCCGCAGGGAGCCTGCTTCTCCCTTTCCCTCTGCCTGGTGCTCCCCCTGCTTGTGCTCTCTCTCTCAAATAAATAAATAAAATCTTTAAAAACATTAAGCAGAGCAGACTTTAGCAGATCATGGGGGCGAGAATAGGGAAGGCTCCAACCATAGGTACTCTGGACCCAGGGACTCAGAATATTGAAATCTCTTCGCATTATTTCTCTCTTTCTCTCTCTCCCCCTGCTTTGTGTTTCTTCCTCAGAGATCTATTTCTCTGTGTTTTGGCCTCATTCTCTTCTATTTCTGAAAAGATTTTTTTACAAGTCATGTCAACCCCTTTAGCTCTACTTATTCCTAGCTTCATGACCCCAGAGCCAGGGGGCCCATTTATTTATTTGTTTGTTTGTTTGTTTATAAGATTTATTTACTTATCTGAGAGAGAGTGAGAAGTGGGAGGGGCACAAGAAGGGAATCTCAGGTAAACTCCCTGCTGAGCAGGAAGCCAGTTTGGAGCTTGATCTCAGAACGCTGAGAGCCCAAATCAAGAGTCAGATGCTTAACCAGGTGAGCCATCCAGGCACCCCCAGGGTGCCCCCTTAGTACCTGACAGGGAAAGATGTGGATTACCTCAATTTGTGTCATCTGCTCTGAATAATAAGCCCTGGATAATCCCTCTGGCAGGAGGTTGAGGTAGTCTAAGTCTGGGTCACTTGGCCTGTGCTTCATAGATGGGAGAGGACTGTTATCAAAAGAAAGGGTGGAGCCAAACTGCCCAAAACTATCCCTGCCACAGCCTCCCTGACCCTTCCCTGCCTTCACTGGCTTGCGTGTGTTAAATTGGATATTACAAAAAAAAAAAAAAAAAAAAAAAAACAAGAAAAATTAAAGCTTTCTGTGTCTTAAGATTTTGTAGCACATAGATTTTGATCCACCTCCTGTTTTTCACTAGCAGAGGCCATGTAGAACAGCTGGCATAGGAACTTTCTGGGATTCCCCCCTGCCCCTCAAATGATGCCATTAAAATAGAAGTTTGAAGGTTTTTATAAGCAGATATGGGCTAACATTGTTCTGAAAAAAAAAAGCCAATATGCCATAGCAGCAAATATCATAACCAAAATAAATGTCCTTGAAACATTGAAGTTAATTGAATTGGGGACTGGTTAAGATGGTCTGTTTGCACATTTAATCATCATCTATAGATTAGAAGCTCCTGGGTTTTCTTGGGGAATGATGCTTCTGATATATATCTCTGTTTTGTGGACAATAAAATGATTCAACAAATGCCATATGTAGTATTTAGCTCTCAAGGAGACCTACGGCCTAGTTGGAACACATCCTATTTGCTGTGCCTACTGGAGGGTAGAATGAACAGATTGCTGGTAATAGCTCACTCTACATAGTGTCTGTCAGACATCATGTGCCAGGTCAAAGACTGACCACATGCAATGTGGACACCATTATTTTTCCACTTCTCTCAGATACCAGGAAGCTTCAAAGAAGAACAAAGAGAACAAATTTCAAGAACATTATTCAAATGACAAATTGTGCCAAGGTATCTGACTGGTATATTATGACTAATTTATAGCAGTGTTGATTAATATTTGACAAATGGTATCAGTTGCAATTTTAAGGATTAACAGAAACACTTTGATGTCATTGTTAGCAAATGACATCACGTGTGCTGGCATGAAATTCTATTATTAAATATATTCTGAACAGCAGTGCCACTGCAGCAAGAAGACATATTCCTGTTCATATATGAAAGATAGTGGCCTCATGTATGTGGATAAGACCAAGATAAAAGTGGAGTGACAAGTGATAACATCTAACTTCTGCTACTCGAGACCTAGTTGGTTGCTGAAAATTGCACTTAGGACACTGAAAATATATTCTGTTCTGTGTGCACGAATAGTATAGCACCTGGATACTCCAAGTGTAGTAGGTGGACCTGCAGCAGCACCCAGGAGCTTGTTTAAAATGCAAATTATTTGGCTGTACTCTAGACCCATTGAATCAAAAATTCTGGGAGCTGGGCCAGCAATCTGTGTTTTACAAGGCTTTTGCATGCTTCTAGTGCACCCTAAAGCAGAGGAGCACCATCCTAATTAGTGATGAGCACTCTCCTGGTGGCTTGTGCAACTGCCCAAGCAGTAGAACTTGATGATATAGATGTGTGTGATGCATGGATCTCCCTTGTCTAGTGTCACTACTCCCAGCAGTAGAGTCAACCCAGTAGACCTCCCAGTGTTGCAATGACTTCTTTCACCTAAACCTCCACCTCACACATTAAATCGGTTGAAAGAGTCTCATTTTCCTTAATTTTTATAAGTCATCAACAAGAACTTCTCAGGTCACTTTTACTTCTAGAGTTCTAAACTCTGTTATCTTTAACCATGTGGAGACAGTGCTGTCTCTAATAGTTAATACTACGAAGGCATTTCTATTCTCTGTAACATGTGTTCTTTAAAAATTCATGTTTTTAACTATTTTTTTTTCACGAGACTGGAAGACTTGAATTTTCTATGCCATTTAGTACCAGGACAAATCATTTCAGCATGTGTTCTAGCCAACCCTAGCCAATTTACTCCTTAATATTCATATATTAATTAAAAATTAAATTGCAGGAAGGGACCTTTTGAACCAGCAATCCATCAGCATCAAAAAATACTTAAGTGCGTTACAACCAATACTCTGTTCCAGGAGCAGCAGAATATATATAAAGGACCTAAGACATGATCATCATTTAATATTTGGTCAAGGAGAACAGATGAACTTGAAAATTTTAATGACAGTATGAGATAGGAGTAGAAGAGATATCTCTAGGCATTGTATGATTAATTATAAAATAAATGGAAACATCAGTGGCGAGGAAGAGATCACTGGATTGAATAGATCTGGGAAAGCTTCACTCAAGTTTCCTTCCCCAAGCACGTGTTTACAAAACACCTCCTCTGAGAAGGGCTTTAGGCAGGTGCTGCAGAGAATGCAGAGCTGGAGCTAGGCATCTGGGAAAGGCAATTCAAAAGGCAGGAACAGCACACGCAGAGGTCTGATATGTGGAGTTAACACAGGATGTCTGTCAGCCTTCCCTTCACCTAGACCCGTAACTGATCATCACCAACCCCTAAGTGTCTGGTCCTTGGACGTTGATGCTGAATTTTGATGATCTTGTCCTATATGCCTGAGCAATAGCTTGCGATTTACCAGCTTCTCAGAATTGCTTTGCACAAACACCCAGATTGCTGGTGTGCACTGGTTTCATTGTTAGGGTCCTGGGTTTCAGTATGGTCATGTACCAGAATGTGTTCATGTGACCAGAGCCTCGAAAAAACCAGACAGATGCTGACACTTGAACGGACTCCCCTGGATGAACACATTCTGCACATGTCCTCTGGCGGAGGGAAAGCACATCCTATGTAGCCCTAAACGAGGGAAGACTTGAAAACCTGTGTCTGACTCTCTGGGTTCTGTCTAACACATGATTTCTTCCTGCTCCCTGTGCTCCGTACTCTTTGCTGTAGTAGACCTTAGCCATGTCACCTGAGATGGAGTCTTTATCAATCTTATAAATTAAATTCTTGATTGCTGAATATAGGTAAAGAGGGTGTGTACTATACCATAAGGCTCTTTCCTGTAGGTTTGAAAATTTTCAAAATCTAAATTTGTAAAAGAAGAAGAAGGAGAAGGAGAAGAAGAAGAAGAAGAAGAAGAAGAAAGAAGAAGAAGAAGGAGGAGGAGGAGGAGGAGGAGGAGGAAGAGGAGGAGGAGGATAGTATTGGGAAAATACTAAGAAATGTTAGCAATTAAAAATCAATAATTGCATATGTGCATAGACATGTATACATATAGAATCATAGAATTATAAGTTGTCTTGAAGAATAGTTTTACTCATCACTGTCTAGTCAAATCTATCCATCTTTTCTTGTTTGTTTGCATGTGTATTTTGGCAAGTGCATACACTGTCTTGGACAGATGGGGGGCTGAGGGACATAGTAGAGACCTGAGTTCCTGGGCTGGAAGCGGGCATGAGGCTGTGATAAATGGAGCCAAGAGGATAATTACCAGGTCAGTTTCCTATGGAGTTACTGGGTCAGTAGTGCCAAGACCAATAGTCTAGGGTCAGGATGCCAAAATCAGACAGAACAAGAGAAGAGGAATCTCAGGTTCAAAGCTAATCTGTCTGACAGAGCAAGCAATGCAAAGCAAGTCAAACAGGGAGGAGGGCAGAGGAGCCAAGAATGCTCTCTGACAAAAAAATACATACAGCTACAATTTCTTTTTTAACCTAGATCCTGCTGAAAGAGTTGGTCTATCATGAAGACTGGTGCAGCTAGGGAGTGAATGTTTGTAAGGTCACAGAGTTCTCTCTCATACTGAGATTGAATAAATATTTGCTTATATTTTCTTCCAGTTTTTTATTTGAAATTGTACATGTAATTGTTTAATCCCTCTGGTTAAACTATCATATCTATGTGCATGGGTGATATTGGTTCATACTGTGCTAGCTTCTTCAGGTTTTATTAATAGTCTGTGCATAGTGTCAGGTACATGAATTCTGGACTCTGACTCCATGGGTCCCCATCTTGGCTCTACCACCTAATACGTGGCAATATTACATAACGTCTTGCTATCTCACTCTCTTCTCTATAAAATGCAGGTAAAAATATTCTCTACCATAGGGTTATCACAAAGATTAAACTAGATCTGTATGTAAATGGCACAGTTCTGATAGAAAGTAGGTACTCAGTAAGTTTTAACTCTTTTATTAGTATTTGCAGCATCAGAAGGAACTATAAATAAGAAAAGAAGGAAGGCTGGAAGGAATGACCCCTATGACGTCAGATTGCAATAAAAAGTATCAAGTGAAATAGAAGTTTTCTACTGTTGTCCCACCACAGAATCAGTTTTGACAATCATTCACAGGTGAGAATTCCTTTGTGGGTATCTGGCAGTCCACTGGAGAAGTTCCAGCACACCACTGGAACAAAAAAAAAAAATCTGAGAATAGACACAGTGAAGAGGGCAAGAAGAACAGTTTTACTTTATTTACTTAAGTCCTGGGGATCCAATATACAGCTTGGTGACTATAATCAACATTACTGTGTCATATGCTTGAAATTTGCCAGATCTTTAGATCTTAAGCATTCTCACCACACGGACAAAAAAAAGTAATTATGTGAAGTAATGTATGTATTTATTGACTTAATTGTGATAATCCATTATTTGACAATGTAGTATATCAAATCATGCTTACATCAGTTTAAGCAACAAAATAAATAATGATAACGTATTATAACCCATGGAATAAAAATAATGGCCATAAGACTGTATCATAAAAAAATTGAAGAAAAACAATTGGAGTAGGGAAAGCTCTTCATTACAGTAGAATTTCAAGAAATAAATGTTGAAGAAATGATGGAAAGAAGAAATCACCATGTGCTAAACACATAGTAAACTTTGTTTCAGGCAAGAATCATTAATGGATGCTAAAATTGGTAAGCTGAAGTAGAGAGAAATGGAATTTTTACACAATGTCAAAGTATCTCCTCAGAAAATATGTATTAGTGGCAAAGAGAAAAAGTGTCAAGGGCACAGCAGGCAAAGGAAAATTGAGAAACTATTCCAGATCAGAGACTGAGGAGATGTGACAAACAAATATATTGTGTGATTCACAGTTGTTGCCTCCTGATTCAAGGAAAGGAGGACATCAGTGGACAGTTGGCGAAACCTGAACATGGTCTGTAGATTAGTTTGTGGTAGTTTGTAGTCTTATTTTCTCAGTTCTGATCCTTTTTAATGTGTTTATGCAACATTTAACATTTGGGGAAGTGGAATTAAGGGTATACAGGAATTCCTTGTACTATTTTTGCGACTCTTTTGTAAGTCTGAAATAGTTTCATAATGAAAAGTTCAAAAACAAGAAAAAATTTTCCCTGTTCACCCATATCATTCCAGATTCTGCTGATATATGTATTAGTAGCAGACATTTTGTATATAGATAGCTTGGTTCCGTTTGACAGAACTAAGATTGTATTATATGTGGTTCTTTTTTTGTTTCCACTCAACAACTGAGTTCAGTTCTTTTTGGGTGTTGGCTCATCTCACAGGGACCCGGTTTAACTTCCTTCTCCTTGAAGATGGGGCCTAGACAACCATATCTCTACTCATATGACTTCATTCCTTGGTCACAACGATCACATCGTGGGTAGAAATCTGACCCAAACCTGCTCCGTCAGATGTTTTCTACCAGGAATTTGAAATTGAGGCCACACTATTCTTTTTCAGACTGATCCACTGACTTGAGTGAAGGAAAGTCTAAAACTTCAAAGCTGGAGTATGGCTGTAACCTGACTGGTAAATTGAGCAGCAGAGACAGTTACTAGGCAAAGAAATGACTATTCAACAGAAAAGCCAAGATAGGTTATGAGAAGGCATTTCTTGGGTTCCTCGTTGCTACAAGATTTTAATATCCCATGCTCCTTCTGAGGTACTTCTCGGATCTACAAGACTCATCCAGTCCTTAGAGTACATTCTCCTTTTGGGCTTTGGCCAGCTGCCAAGAGGCAGAAACCACACTAGTTATGTTTACAGAAATAATGTTATATAAAGAATTGGTAACTAGGTATTGATGAAAAGATAAAAAGAAAACATTAAGGTATCAAGAAGGAACCAGAAAGACATGCTTCCAAGGTCCCAGCCCCAGCGACAAAAAACACACTAAGGAAGAGCGGGTTGGAAACAGATAGTCAGAAGATAACTGGCCTGTAGCTCAGATAATTTTTTCTGTCCCTTGCAGACAGAGTTCAAACGAACAAAATGATACTTTATGCAAATTTTGCATGGCAATATACACATTCTCCAAGAGGATTTCAAATGGTTGCACAGTACCTAATTATATACCTGTACCCCAATGATTCACAGGCCTCTGCTTTTAAATCTTTTGATTGTTTTTAGTTCTTCACTATTATGTACAACTTTGCTGTGAACATTCATCCACATTCTTCATTGTACATTTATCTTCATATGTATCTTTAGTTCTCTGAATAGTTTCCTAGAACTTGCAAGTCAAATAGACACACATTAAAAAAACAAAACTTTGGGGGCATCTGGGTGGCTCAGTTGTTTAAGCATCTGCCTTCGGCTCAGGTTGTGATCCTGGGGTCCTGGGATCGAGCCCCGAGTGGAGCCTGCTTCTCCTTTTCACTCTTCCTCTGTGCTCTCTTTCTTTTCTCTCTATCAAATAAATAAATACAATCTTAAAAAAATAATAAAACCCAAAACTTCGTTGAAAATTGTCAAATCTACAGAAAAATTACAAGAATAGTACAAATGAACCCTAGGTTCACCAATTATTGACTTTCTCCACATTTATTGTCTCTTTCTCTCTGAATCATGCAAGAGTGATTTGCATAAAGTAAAAGGGTATATGTTTTATAGTCATTTAAAAATTTTTAATTCCAATACTGCTAACGTGCAGTGTTATATTAGTTTTAGGTGTACAATGTAGTGTTTCAAAAATTCTGTGTTGCTGAGTGCTCGTTATGATAAGCATACTCTTAATCCCCTTCACTTATTCCACCTATCCTCCCACCAGCCACCCCTCTACTAACTTCCAGTTTGTTCTCTATAGTTAAGACTGTTTTTGTGTTTGTCTCTTTTTCTTTATTCACTTGTCATTTTTTTCTTAAATACCGCATATGAGTGAAACCATACAGTTTTTGCTTTTCTCTGACTGACTTACTTCACTTAGCATAAAAGGGTATTCATTTTAAAGACTTTTAATTCATATGGCCAAAATGCTCTCCAGAAAAATTGTACCAATTCACACCTATTAACAGCATAAGAAATTGTTTCTTCTCTATCCCCTATTTTTCCATTTATGGACAAATATAGTCTTAATTACTGTAGCTTTAAGATATAATACATTTTGGGGGCACCTGAGTGGCTCAGTCAGTTAAGCATCTGACTCCTGATTTTGGCTCAGGTCATGATCTCAGGATTGTGAGATCAGGCCCTCTGTGGGGCACTGCACTGGGCGTGGAACTGGCTTGAAATTCTCTGTCTCTCTCTCCCTCTCCCTTTGCCCTTCCTTGATGTCTAAAAAAAAATTAATACATTTTCATTATCTGTAGGGAAAGTTTCCCTCATATTTTCTTTTTTTAAATGTTGATTAATCATTCAGAACATTTAAACATCATTTTTGAAGATTTTAAAAGTTCCCATGGAAAAGGGTCCTTATAAATGGGCATACTGGAAGTATTTTTATGGGTGAGATGACATATCTAAGATTTGCTTTATTTTTTTAAGATTTTATTTATTTATTTGAGATAGAGCAAGAGAGAGCACAAGTGGGGTGAAAGGTGCAGAGGAAGAGGTAGAAGCAGGCTCCCGGCTGAGCAAGAGCCCAACACGGGGCTCAGTCCCAGGACCCTGGGATCATGACCTGAGCCAAAGGCAGATGCTTAACTGTCTGAGCCACCTAGGTGCCCCTAAAATTTGCTTTAAAATACACTCACCAAAAGCAGGAAAAATAGGGGTAGGATGTAAATAGATAACACAAGATCAGCAAGATAGTGATACCTATTGAACTGTGTCATGGGTTTATTATATTAATTTCTCTGTATTTGAAATTTTCCATGCTAAAAGGTAAGAGAAAAAGAAATTCCTTTAATTTTTTTGTTAAAATAATAGATTAAGAATAAGTTGACATAATTACTATATAACATCTTGCTGTCAGTATTCACAATATGTTTACTTATTGGCTTAATCTTGTAATAGACATAAAGTAGTTTCAGAATTTCTAATTCATTCCCTTGTGAAAAACAAAATTATTAACTATAGCACAATATTCATGCATAGTTCTTTTTCTTTTTAGCCTTCATGCAGATGAAAACTTTTTCTCTGAAGGGCCACAGAGGGTCTATATATACAATGGACTATTACTCAGCCATTAGAAAGGACGAATGCCCACCATTTGCTTTGACGTGGATGGAACTGGAGGGTAGTATTATGCTGAGTGAAGTAAGTCAATAGAAGAAGGACAATCATATGGTTTCACTCATATGGGGAATATAAGAAATAGTGAAAGGGATTATAGGGGAAAGGAGAGAAAATGAGTGGGAAAAATCAGCGGTGACAAAACATGACAGACTCCTAACTCTGGGAAACAAACAAGGGGTGGTGGAAAGGGGAGGTGGGTGGGGGGTTGGGGTGACTGGGTGACGGGCACTGAGGGGGGCACTTGATGGGATGAACATTGGGTGTTATGCTATATGTTGGCAGATCGAACTGCAATAAAAAAATATACATATAAAAAAGATAAAAAGCCACAGAGGAAATAATTGCAGTTTTGGGTGTCATACCATCGCCATTGCAACTACTTAACCCTGAAATTGTACTGCAAAAGCAGCTATAGACAACATATAAATGAATAAACATGATTATGTCTAATAAAACAATTTGCAAAAGTAGTCAGTGGACCGGATGTGTCCATAGGCCTTAATTTGTCACACTGCCTGAGAATATGTAGTCAAAATCTTGACAACGAAACGTACCTGAATGAGTTCTTGTCTGTCCTCATTCCTTTTTTTTTTAAGATTTTATTTATTTATTCATGAGAAACACACACACACACACACACACAGAGAGAGAGAGAGAGAGAGAGAGAGAGAGAGAGAGGCAGAGACATAGGCAGAGGGAGAAGCAGGCCCCATGCAGGGAGCCCAACGTGGGACTTGATCCCGGGTCTCCAGATCAAGCCCTGGGCTGAAGGTGGTGCTGAACTGCTGAGCCACCTGGGCTGCCCTACCCTCTCCTTCAGTGTGATTAGGTTATTCTTTGGTAATATAGTTGGGTTCATTTGTTACTATTTATATTCCATTTTGGTGCCTCTCACATCCTGATTTAATTAAATTTTATTTTTTGCGTATGTGAGACATTAACATGGTTCTAAAAGTCAGAGCTATACAAAGAAGTTTACCTCTGAAAGTATCAGTACCCTCTAGATCCTTTTCCCCCTCCCCCAGATCCTTCTACCTTGTTCCTCCTCCTCCATCCTTTCCACTTTGCTCCCACCCACTCCCTGTAGGTAACCAACCTCACTGGTTTCTGGTTCATTCTTCGTCTCCCCAATCCCTTCCCTTTGCTTCCATTCCCCTTCCTTTCTTTGCCTTTTCTGTCCCTCCTCCTGGTCCTCTTTCTCCCTCTTCCACAGATAAGCAGATACGGGTGTATTTTCTTTTCCTGTTTCTCTTACCTGAAGGTAAATACCCCTTTGCACTTTACTTTTAACCCTTAAAATTTTTATCCTGAAATCAATCCATACCGGTTCATAGAGATCTTCCTCATTCTTTTATAGCTGTATACCATGCCTTTGGGTTGTTGTACAGTAGTTTATTCAATTATTCTAAGAGGAGTTATTTTTAAATTAGATACATTAGAAAAACTTTTTATACAAACATACACATATCAAAGTGCACAGCTCAATAAATTTTCACAAACTGACCTCTCACAAGGGTGACCAGTAACCAAGTCATGAAATATTATTAGTGCCTCAAAAAGTTGCCTTTCCGTTACTGTTCCCACTACCTGTAGTAACTAACCAGTATCTACTTCTCAGACTAAAGATTATTTTCATCTACTTTTGTTCTTTGTAACCAGGGAATTTACAATATGCACTCATTTGTGTCTGACTTCTTTCATTCAGCATTATATTCTGAGAATCACCTATGCTGTTCTGTGTAGATTGTTCATTCTCGTTGCTGTAGAGTTTGCTATTTATCCAGTTTTTAAAGATTTATTTGTTTGTTTTAGAAAGAGAGAGTAGGGGATCCCTGGGTGGCTCAGCGGTTTAGCGCCTGCCTTTGGCCCAGGGCGTGATCCTGGAGTCCCGGGATCGAGTCCCGCATCAGGCTCCCGGCATGGAGCCTGCTCTTCCCTCTGCTTGTGTGTCTGCCCCTCTCTCTCTCTCTCTCTCTCTCTCTGTCTCTTTGTATGTGTGTGTCTCTCGTGAATAAATTAAAAAAATCTTTAAAAAAGAAAGAAGAAAGAAAGAAAGAAAGAAAGAAAGAAAGAAAGAAAGAAAGAAAGAAAGAAATAGTAGGAGGAGGGTCAGAGGGGCGCCCCCCCCACCCCCCATTGAGCACAGAGCCCAACGCCGTGCTCCATCTCACAACACATAAGATCATGACTTGAGATGAAATCACTAGTCTGACACCAACTGAGCCACCTAGGCACCTCTTATCTATCCATTTAACTGTTGATGGGTATTTGGGTAGTTCCCAGTTAGGAGCTATTACAAATAGCGCTGCATTAACATTCCAGCACATGCCTTTGGGGCACAGAGTCACACATATCCGTTGGATATTTATTTAGGAGTGAAATTACTGTATTATAGAATATGCACATTTGGCTTTAGTCTTTCCTGCTAAACAGTTTTCCGAAATATCACTTTACACTCCCACCAGCAATATAAGAGCTGTGTTTGCTCCACATCCTCACTAATCCTTGGTAATTTCGTTTTAGCTTTTCAGGTGGGTGTGTAGTGGCATACTACAGTGATTTCATTTCACATTTTCCCTGATGATGAACAAAGTGGAATACCTTTTCATATGTTTATTGACCATCTGGATGTGCTCTTTTATGAACTATCTGTTCAAGTCTTTTGTCCTCTATTAGTCTACATTTTCCCTTTTCTTTGAAGGATTTTTTTTTTTTAATATTCTGGGTATGAGTTTTTTCTTGATATCTCAGGTCAGGTACCCCAGAAGTAGATCCTGAGATGAGGATTCTAGTGCAAGTGATTTGTTAAGAAACTGCTCCCTGGGGAAAAGAATATGGGAGTTTGAGAAGCAGGATAAGGAAAGGCAAGAAGCCAAGCAAAGATATGACCTCAGGCAAAGTCCCCTGAGGGTAGGTTCAGCCTATCCCACAGGGGAACTCTGGGATGTTAGTTTTACCTCAGAGTTTGTTCTAAATTGAGACAAGAGAGCGAGGTTTTATACTGTTGATACATAGTTCTGATACATGCTATACCATGAATAAATTTTGAAGACTTTATGTTAAGTGAAATAAATATACCAGAGCAAAAGACAGATGCTGTATGAGTCCATTTATATGAGGTACATGGATTAGTCAACTACATAGAAGCAGAAAGTAGAATGGTTACCCATAGCTGGGTGTCACAGGGAGAGAATGGAGAGGTATTATATAATGGGTACAGAGTTTCAGTTTGGAATGATGAAAAAATTCTGGAGATGCATAGTAGTTTTGTTTGTACAACAATGTGAATGTACTTAATGCCCCTGACCTATACACTTTAAAACAATTAAAATGATAAATTTTATGTTATTCATGTTTTGCCACAATAACAATTTTTTTTTAAAAAATTAAAAGGATCGGGGGATCCCTGGGTGGCTCAGCGGTTTAGCTCCTGCCTTTGGCCCAGGGAGCAATCCTGGAGTCCCGGGATCGAGTCCCACGTCGGGCTCCCAGCATGGAGCCTGCTTCTCCCTCTGCCTGTGTCTCTGCCTCTCTCTCTCTCTCTCTCTGTCTCTCTCTGTCTATCATGAATAAATAAATAAATAAATAAATAAATCTTTAAAAAAAAAATTAAAAGGATCATAGACCATGATCAAGTGTGATTTCTCACTGGGATGCAAGGATGGCTTAACATATGCAAAGCAATAAATGTGATTCACCACATTAATAGAATGAAAGATTAAAAAAAAATATGATCTTGGGGCACTTGGCTGGCTCAGTCAGTGGAGTATGCAGTTCTTGATCTCAGGGTTGTAGATTCAAGCCCTACGTTGAGTGTACAGATTACATTAAAAAAATCTTTAAAGAATTATGATCTAAATAAATGCAGCAAATGCATTTCCCAAGATCCAACATCCTTTCATGATAAAAACTCTTAACAGGGATCCCTGGGTGGTGCAGCGGTTTGGCGCCTGCCTTTGGCCCAGGGCGCGATCCTGGAGACCCGGGTTCGAGTCCCACATCGGGCTCCCGGTGCATGGAGCCTGCTTCTCCCTCTGCCTGTGTCTCTGCCTCTCTCTCTCTCTCTCTCTGTGGTGTGTGGTGTGGTGTGTGTGACTATCATAAATAAATAAAAAAAAAACTCTTAACAAATTGGGTATAGAAAAACACACCTTGGGCAGCTCGGGTTGCTCAGTGGTTTAGCGCTGACTTCAGCCCAGGGCGTGATCCTAGAGACCCGGGATCGAGTCTCATATCGGTCTCCCTGCATGGAGCCTGCTTCTCCCTCTGCCTGTGTCTCTGTCTCTGTCTCTCTCTCTGTGTGTCTCTCATGAATAAATAAATAAATAAATCTTAAAAAAAAAGAAAAACACACCTCAACATAATAAAAACCATATAAAAAAAAACCATATATGACAAGCCAGAGCTAACATTATATTCAATGGTGAAAGATTAAAAAGCTCTAAGATCAGGAAAAGACAAGGCTGCCCACTCTCATCACTTATTCATCACAGTACACTGGAAGTCCTATCCAGAGCTATTAGGCAAGAAAAAGAGCTAAAAGGCATCTGAAACAGAAAGGGAGAAGTAAAACTGTCTCTATTTGCAGATGACATAATCTTTAAATAGAAAATCCTAAAGAATCCATCAAAGCCATCTTAGAACTAATAAACAAATTCAGTAAAGTTGGATTATACAAACTCAACATACAAAAATCTGTTACACTTTTATAAACTAACAAAGACTATCTAAAACAGAAATTAAGAAAACAATATCATTTACAATGGCATCAAAGACAATAAAATATCTAGGAATAAATTTAACCAAGAGGTAAAAGATCTGTGCACCTAAAACCATGATATTGATGAAAGAAGTTGAAGAAGACAAGTGGCAAGGCCATTTCCTGTTCATGGATTAGAAGAATTACTATTGGGGTGCCTGGCTGGCTCAGTCATTAGATCATGCAACCCATGATCTTAGGTTTGTGGATTTGAGCCCCATGTTGGGTATGGATATTATTTAAAAATAAAATCTTAAAAAAATGAATTACTCCTGTTAGAATGTCCGTACTACCCAGAGTGATCTACAGCTTCAATACAATCCTTATAATAATTCCAATGGCATTTTTCACAGAAATAGAAAAAAATCATCTTAAAATTCATATGGAACCACAAAAGACCCCAAATATTCAAAGTAATCTTAAGAAAAAAGAACAAAGCTAGAAGCATCACAATACCTAATTTCAAACTTTATCACAAAGTTACAATAATCAAAACAGCGTGGTCCTGGCATAAGAACAGACACATAGACCAATGGAACACAGGCAGGGTCCAGAAATAAACACACACATATGTGCTCAACTAATATTTAACACGGGGACCAAGAATCCTCAATGGTAAAAGTTAGTTTCTTCAATAAAAGGTTTTAGGAAAACTGGATATTCACATGAAAGAAGTGAAACTGGACCTCTCTCTTACTACTCATAAAAATTAACTTGAAATAGATTAAAGACTTAAATGTAATACCTGAAACTATAAAACTAGAGGAAAAAAACATAAGGAAAAGGTTCCTTGACTGTGGTTTTGGCAATGCTTTTTAGGATAGGACACTAAAAGTGCAAGCAAGAAAAGCAAAGATAAAGTGGAACTTACACAGACTAAAAAGCTTCTGCATAGCAAAAGAAGTTCTCAGCAAAATGAAAAGACAACCTACAGAATGGAGGAAAATATTTGTAAACCCTATATCTGATAAGAAGTTAATATCTAAAATATATAAGGCGTTCATACAACTCAATAGCAAAAAAAAAAAAAAAAAACACACACACACACACACACACAAAACAAAACAAAGCCAATCTGATTAAAATATTGGCAGAGGACCAAATAGAAAATTTTGCAAAGAAGACATACAAATGTCCAATAGGTAAATGAAAAGATGTTCAACATCACTAATCATCAGGAAAATACAAGTCAAAATCACAATGATGGATCACCTCACACATGTTAGAAAGGCTATTACCAAAAAGACAAGAGTTAACAAATGTTAGCAAGAATGTGGAGGAATTGGAACCCCTGTGCGCTTGTGGTGGGAATGTAAACTGGTGCAGCTACTGTGGAGGTTCCTCAAGAAATTGAAAATAAGGGGTGCCTGGGTGGCACAGTCAGTTGGGCCATAAATTCATGGCTTTGGCTCAGGTCATGATCTCAGGGTCGTGAGTTTAAGGCCTGCATTGGGCTCCGTGCTCCGTACAGAATCTTCCCCCCTTCCTTTTCCCCTCTCCCCTGCACGCATGCTCTCTCTTTCTAATTCTCTCAAATAAATAAATAAATCTTTGTTAAAATTTTGAAAATAAAACTGCAATACAATCTAGCAATGCCACTTCTTGGTATATATCTAAAAGAAATGGAATCAGGATCACCGAGAGATACCTATACTTCCATGTTCATTGAAGCATTATTCACAATTTTGAAGACATGTAAGTAACCTAAATGTCCATTGATGACAAATGATTAAACAATGGAATAATAGTAAGCCACAAAAACGACAGAAATCCTGCCTCTCGTGACAATACCTTGGGGGTATTATACTAAGCAAAATAAGTCAGACAAAGACAAATACTGTATGTTCTTACTTACATGTGAAATCTAAAAATCTGTTGGGAAGTAGTGAATAGAATGGTGGTTGCCAATGCTGGGGAGTGTGGGAAATGGAGCAATGTTAGTCAAAAGATACCAGTTTACCTCTATAAGATAAGTAAGCTCTGGAGATCTAACATAATGGTGTCTATAATCAACAACATTTTACTATATACCTGTAAGTTTTAAGAGAGTAGATCTTAAATGTTATCACCACACAGAAAAGAATGGTAATTACGTGAGGAGATGGAGGTATATTAACCATATTGTGGTAACCGTTTTGCTATATGTATATGTATCAAATCATCACATTGTGGACCTTAAACTTACATGTGTCATCAGATGTCAGTAATATCTGAAGAAAGCTGGAAAAGATTTTAATCGGTTTCCATCTCATTTAATTATATTCTAAAAGCTTTTTTATTGATGTGTAAATATAGCCCTGGTATCTTATTAAGTGGGAAAAAAAAGAATAATATATATTGTCTATATGATCTCATGTGTGCTTGGAGGCATCTAGGTAGTTGAGACTGTGAGTGGAATTTCTTTCCAGTTTTTTTCCTTTCTCTTTTTTATTATCTGTACTATCTGACTTTCCTACAGTGAAGACATATTCTTACAAGTTAACCCAAATACATATAAGTTATAGTTTTTGTTAATGTTATTAATATTGAGTATATTAGTAAGTATAATAAATACTCAAGATACAGATTTGAATTAGCTATTTGTGTGTTTTGTATAACACATTTTAATATTATTTATGCATTAGGACCACTATATAAATGGTAATTTCATTTTATTTTTATTCTTATATTATGAATTTCTTGAGTCCTTTTTAATTTTTATTAAAAAATATTTTATTTATTTATTCATGAGTGACACAGAGAGGCAGAGGAAGAAGCAGGCTCCCCATGGGGACCCTGCTGCGGGACTCGATCCCAGGACCCTGGGATCATGACCTGAGTCAAAGGCAGATGCTCAAGCACTGAGCCACCTGGGTGCCCTGAGAGTCTTTTTTTTTTTTAATCTACTCTTAGCACAGTTACTGGCACACGGTTGCAATAGAAACTGAAATACTAACAGCTACTGAAATATGAAAGAATGCCCTAGACAGTAATTTCTTTCCTTTCTGCCAATAGAGGGCAACATGAACAAGTTGCTGGATTGATGACCATGCTCATCATATCCTGTCTATCAACAACATTCAAGAAAGTCAATATTAAACTTGAAACAAACAAAAGCAGCATAAGTGGAATCTGTAAAACTTTAGTAGGAGGAACTCCTGTCTGGATTCTCTGCCTGCAGTCTTGCCTCTTTCCAATGCTTCCACTACAGTGCTGCTAGAATTTTCCTCTTAAAGGAGAAATCTGATATCATTCCCTTGATTTTTTTTTTGAAAGCTGCAATTGAACCCTATTGCCTATAGGATAAAGGCCAGTTCTTTAGTGTAATATTTCTCTTTCTTTACAATATGACTTCAATTTTCAATTCCCACCATTCTCGACCCCTGGGAAAGTAAGTTTTTTAGCCACATGGAGCTATTCGTGACTCCCCAAACACACCATTGCCTTCTGAAGTTTGATGAGTTGCTTCTGTGTTTTCCCACCTCCTCCTCTCCCCATTAAATGTCTGCTTTTCATTCAAGGCCTGGCTGAAGTGTCATCTCTCTGACTTAACATTAAAACTGAACCTTTTTTTCTCCTTCGAATGGCACATATCACACATTGCATTGTTTTAGAATGACAGTTGTCTCTACTTCCTAGCTGACTGTAGGGTCCCTGAACGTTCATATGTCATAAAGAAACATCTTATTCATCTTTGTATCCTAGTGCCTAGGGCATAATAAATACTCAAAATGCATATTCACTAAATGGACAAAAGAAACTTAGCAGGAAGTCTAATATTGAACACAACACACTGGATAATTTTAGGATTGACATTGTAGCGTGTGGATGGTGCTTCTCACATGTTCAGGAAGCATCAGGCATTACTAAAAGTTTATTCTTGAAATACAGAGGAATTTGGGGGTGAATTTTAATTTCTTCACCTCTTCTTAATGGCCAGATTTTTTTTGGTAGTACTGTCAAGAGGGGGTCCTTTCATACAGAAGTACAGGGATATTATGTTGTTTACAGTAAAGAGAAATCCTGGTAGCACCAAGTCACTTGATTTCTAAGCCAGGTGGAATTCCACTTTCCTGCTTCTCTGGAGACAAGGGATGATCTATGGTCTGTGTGTACTCGGCACACTCAATAACCGATTCCAGTCTCATTTACGCCTTTATGCTGAGATCAGCATTCAAGAGTGCAATGAGGGAAAGGAAGCATTCCTTTCATGATTCCACCTCAGACTTGAGCACCACTCTATGTTTAAACACACATGATATATATACCAGTAAGTAGACACAGATGATGTTTTGTAGAGGTAATCATTACTATACCATCTGTCAGGTTCTGCAGTTGGTTAGAAAAAAAGAAAAGAAAAGAAAAGAAAAGAAATTAGTTTGGCAGGATTTGCTCTTCATGAAATCATGTTGATTTTTGCCAATTCCATGTAATTCGATATGGCCTTGCAAAATGAGTAAAAGAAAAGTGCTTTCACATTGTGCTACAGGAAAAATATGGCCATTGTTCTTATGACCTTTGTTAAATTTTTTTAAAAAATCAAGTATGAGTTAGGTAGTGCCATAGTGAAAAAAAAAAAAAAGAGAGAGAGAAAAAAAATGAAGGAGATAGAGATAGCTGGGTAACGAATTCAGAATTACCAAAACTGAAAAATCGTTTTTAGCTGGAATATAATTGATACGTGATTGCTGTATCTTAAACTAAAAAGAAGAGGGATGCGATCTAAAACGTTCTGGGATCAAATTATGCTTGTTGCAAGACTTGGAAACCTGTCTTTAGATTTATGCTAGTAAATTTCCACAGATGTGTGTGTGTTTATGAAAGGTGACACTACACACAAAGGATCTTTTCCTAATTTAGACTGAAGTTTTCACATGATTAATGTCTTATGAAATACAGGAGATGGAACCAATATTACCCATGAACATTATTACAGCCAGTGCCATGGCTGGCTACCATGTTGATTTCACAGTGATTTTGGAAGAGGCTAATTGAGCTTTATCAAATATTAAGTAAAGCGCCTAATACTGATTTGTTGTCCATTTTACTTTTATTAAACAAAATGATGACTAAGGATTTAAAATAAGAATACATTCTAAACAAACATTGATGAATGGGTTTTAATAAGGGATGGTGTATATGTAGTATTTCCAGTTTTTGCTGTGAATGGAGGATGCAGGTAAGAGAATTACAAGTACATCATAGTCATGTTAACCTAATTTTGTCATTTTCTTTTAAAATAACATTTTTTTTTTTAAATTCATGAGACATAGAGAGAGAGGCAGAGACACAGGCAGAGGGAGAAGTAGGTTCCATGCAGGAAGCCCAACGTGGGACTCGATCCCGGGACTCCAGGACCACACCCTGGGCTGAAGGCAGGCACTAAACCACTGAGCCATCAACCACTGAGCCACCCCCTAAAATAACATTTTTAAATCAATTATATTTCCTGCTACTTGCAAACCATTTGAATGAAAGTTATGTAAAATTAATTATTTTTACAAATTCATTCAACTAATATAGAACACATATTATGTACAAGACACTGCAGGGCACTGATACAATAGATCTATCAGTAAAAAAAAAAAAAAAAAAAAAAAAAAAAAAAAGGGCAGCCCGGTGACTCAGCGGTTTAACACCACCTTCAGCCCAGGGCATGATCCTGGAGACCCGGGATCGAGTCCCATGTTGGGTTCCCTGCGTGGAGCCTGCTTCTCCCTCTGCCTGTGTTTCTGCCTCTCTCTCTGTGTCTCTCATTAATAAATAAATATAATCTTTAAAAAAAAAAGATTTGGTTTATACCTTGCATTCACAGATAATGTATGACAAAGTATAAGCCACAAATTATATGGCATTTTATTTTTAACATATGTTAACAAACAGCTCCCTCTGTTTCATCATGGCATTCCACCAAATATTTAAGCTTATGTTAATTTGAAAAGAATTGCCCTTTTGTATGGCTATCAGAGAAACTACAAAAATGGTTCTAGATGTTACCTACACTTTCCACATGCAGCTCTGTGCTACACAGTTTCCTTTTGGGGCCTTTAGTTCCAATCTCTCTCTGTCTTTCTCTGTGCCAAGAGGCTAACCCCTATGGACTGGATCATCTGGTTTCTCCTGCTCTCTGCTTCTCATGGCATTCAGCAGTGGGGAACACTTGCTGGTAATATAAGTGAGAAGGATAGAGAGATTGGGATATTCTTTCCCAATTTTTTCTTCTGCCCCTTGATGATGGCAGTGGCCCCATGATGATTGCAGTCTCTATGGACATAGCTCCTGTCCAGTGGCTCCTGTTATAAGACTATGGTCTTCCAGGATTCTGGTAACAGTTTTCCTCCTCTTGCCCCTTCTGGCCTTGGGGTGAAGAGGATCCTGCTATTGCTCCTCCTGGATGCTTTACCACCCTCTTTGTTGGTTCACTTAACTCCCCCCACACCTAAGTTGTTCCTTTACTAAATTCTGTTTAGTTAAGCACTTCCAGAGTTCCCTCTGTTTCCTACTGGGACTCAAAAAATTCCCCCCAAAATAATTTTATATCCGGCTAAGGTTTTCAGTGGTAACATGAGAGATTGAAAGCAATTTGAACTATATCTGATACACCAGAATGATGGAATTCCGTTTCCAAGCAACTTGAAGACCAACTCTTCTGCATTTCCAGAACATAATTATACAATACAGTTGGATGGTTACTTTAATTATTTATAAAGTTAATTAACTGACTGGAAAGGAATTCAATCCTGATTTTTGTTTTGCTTTGCAACCAGTGTAAATACAGTGAGTACTACTCGAGAGGTGGACAAGCAATGGCCTAAGAGCCAAACCTGACCCACTATTCTCTTTTTGCAAATAAAGCTTTTCTTTTTTAAGATTTTATTTCTTTATTTATGGGAGATCCAGAGAGAGAGAGGCAGAGGCATAAGCAGAGGGAGAAGCAGGCTCCCTGTGGGGAGTCTGAAACAGGACTTGATCCCAGGACCCCGGGATCACAACCTGAGCCAAAGGCAAATGCTGAACCAGTGAGCTACCCAGGTGCCCTTGGTTTTGGTTTCCAAATCCATCACAGACAAATATGTATCCAACTAAGCATGGCCAGTATACAGCCTTACCACATGCAATCACCCTATACCAGGTCAACTGGCCCCCTCTTTCTTCAGAAAAAGAAAGGCACTGTTTGTGCACTCAGATGTTGTGGCAACATCAAATTGCTACTAACCATTTACTTTCAGGGTCCAAACTTGCCACGTCAGGGGACTTGTCATGGGACATCTCCACACAGTTTTGAACTGGCACCTGGTCACTACACCATGCGTCGCCCTGTACTAGAGCAGGTGGGGGAACTACATCTGTGGGCTGAATCCCACCTGAGGCTGTTTCAGCAAAGAATGTATTGTCAGACACCTGGATTTTCAATGGATGCTTCCCACTACCACAGCCGAGTTGAGTGGTCGTGACAGGGCCTGTAGCTTTCAGGTGTCAAACATTTACCATCCGGCCCTTTAAGAAACAGTGTGTGGACCCCTGTTGAACTGGACACACTAAGTAACAAAAAGATGGGGTACATTTCAGCAAAGTTGACCACCTGTCCTCACCTTACCTGCTCCTCTTCCAAGGAGGCACAAGATCTGATGCTTCCCACAATCTTCTTGCTCTGGATTGGACTAATCCTTCCCAAAAGAAAGTTGCCACAGTGTTTGCTTTATATCCATGGCAGAGGCCTAGGGAGGATTTACACATCGATTATCAGAAAGAAAGCCTTTCTGGGCCTTCTCCGTTCGGGCTGCGTATGCGTGTGCATGCGTGTCCTCACCCACATGTGGCATACCCAGGTACCCTGCAAATAAAGCTTTCCTACAGCACCACAGCAACACCTATTTCTTTACGCATTGTCTATGGCTGCCTTATGGTACTATGGTAGAGGTGATTAGTTGCAACAGAGACCCTAAGGCCCGTGAAGCCTAAAATATTTGCTATCTGGCCTTTTACAGAAAAAGCTTAAATAATTGATTGAATGATATATTTGCCATTTTATTTCTGTTGGCCTCATTTAGATACAATCTTCTCTGTGTCTTGTGTGTTCAATATGCTATCTTGCACATATGGTAACTCAATAAATATTGATTAATGAAGAAAGTGAGAATGCACTGACAATTACAGAACTCCTAACCTTAGTTTTATTCTAAACTCAAAGAATACAGTTTTATTCCTTTGCAAGATATATTAGTCAAGTTTAGATATGGTTGTGGGAATTTGAGGTTTGATGTTTTAAAAACTGGTAAGCTGGAAGTTCTAAAAATCTAACATATGATGACTACCATTATTAAAAATGCATTTGGGGGGTTCCTGGCTGGCTCAGTTGGTAGAGCATGTGACTCTTGATCTCAGGGTCATGAGTTCAAGTCCCATGTTGGGCATAGAGTTTACTTAAAATAAAATTTAAGTTAAAAAAAAGTCCATTTATAAAATAAAAATAAAAACATATTTGGATTCCATTTATTGATTAATGTAAGCTGAGAGGTATATTCAAATTTTGATTATTATTATATTTTCTAATGGTGGTGTAAGAGTGGTACAGTTTTTGAAAATAGTGTGAAATAAATGCAATGATATATTAATCTCTGAGAGGTAGAATTAGAGGTTTGATTTTTTTGTTTTTTTTCTTTATGTTGTTGATCTTTCCAAGTATGGCAATGAAATGTATTATTTTCATAACAAGAAAATATGGTAATATAAAAAATATGAGACATATTTAGCTCCATGTAACTGAATATTTTACATTGCTGCCTTAGTTTAAGAAACCAAATATTTATTTTTTTTATTATTTTTTTTAATTTTATTTATTTATGATAGTCACACACAGAGAGAGAGAGAGGCAGAGACACAGGCAGAGGGAGAAGCAGGCTCCATGCACCGGGAGCTCGACGTGGGATTCGATCCCGGGTCTCCAGGATCGCGCCCTGGGCCAAAGGCAGGCGCTAAACCGCTGCGCCACCCAGGGATCCCGAAACCAAATATTTAAATACAAATATTAAAATTCCCCCTGGCCTGATATTTTAATTACAAATTTTATAAAATAAAATTGAATCTGAGAACTCTTCTCAAGCTAATATTTGAAAACATTCAATTGACACATATTGACTGAAAATTAGGAAATAAAGACATTCACATTAAATAATTTAAGTTTCATGTGAACTTTCACTTTCAACAGCAGAACAGCAAATACATAGTCTCATATCAGTATAAACATTTTTATCTAACTTCCTACTGTCATTCAATAGAAGGAAATAAAACATCTTCATATTTCCTTATTTGTAATGGCTATCATTTTTTACTTTGTATTTTTTGGTACGAGAGCAGATCTCCATTTCTTTCCAGGATTAGAAGTATTTAATTGTTTTAGCCCACATTTATCTTCAGTAGCCTAAAAGCACCAGTGCTTTATGTAGAAACCTACTTTCTGGTTTCTATTTTATTAATGATCCATCATTTCTTCTAACATTGGCTAGTTTCTGTTTTAACTATATACTGCTGTTGTCTGTCTTGAAGATGTAAACTGCTAGAAAGTAGAGGTTGGGAGTAGGCTTACAGTCAGAATAAGAGAATGACTTTTTCACCTTTTAAAAGTCCATTTTATAATATTCGCCTTTTTCTGCACTTCTTATTTTCTCTTTTCAGGTTTCCATTTGCTTTGTAGCTTTCCATCAGTAGCATTGGAAGTTGGAATGAGTCACCATCTGTGGCATGGGATTAAGGAATTAAAGGGGGAACCATAAACATACAAGGAACTCATCACATGATAGGACAGTCATACTGTGGAAATACCTAGTGAATGACCATTAATTTACAAGATTATTTCATGTCCTATCACAGAAAACTAGTTAAAGAAATAGGGTAGCACCAGCTCACCTAGGTAAGACCAAGAAACTGAAAGAAAAAAGAAACATTACATCAAGAGATATGTTTAGGCATACCACAAATTCATGGACTTTTCCCCTAAGAGAGCCCATCAGGTTTTCACTCAAAAACTATTAATTCTTTTAGGCTGTTAACAATCTATGAATTCCCTGCACACAGAACATGAGAAGCAGCAAATTAAAATGGGAACTCTCGATGTTGTCAGCAACAAAAACTAAAAGCCATTCAACGTAAAATTAAAAACTTGGGCCTGTGAATGTAGGTCAAATGCTCATGCACTTCTTAAGAGCCTGTGAAGGCATAATTATATTAAAAGCACAACACAGTCATTTAGGTCGATTATGAGGACGTATTTCTTTTTTCTTTTTTTTTTTTTAAAGATTTTATTTATTCATGAGAGACACACAGAGAAAGGCAGAGACATAGAGGCTGTCTGTGGGGAGCCCGATGCAGGACTTGATCCCAGGACCCCGGGATCACGACCTGAGCCAAAGGCAGACGCTCAACCACTGAGCCACCCAGGCATCCCGAGGATGTAGTTCTTTAATAAAGGTCAATTTCTGTTCAGAATATGCTGTCCAATAAAGCTTAGACAATGACATCTTTCTAGAGGATGTGCATCAAAATGGTAACAAGTGAAACACAGTTTGGGTGCTGAAAAGGACAAATACCATTATGTGCTGCTAAGTAATAAAAGAATGCATGATGCTTATGTATGTTCCTAAGCTTTTCTCCGAAAAAAAAAATTATATAGACTTGGAAAAAACCTAGCTCAAAAGCCATTTATTTTATGATCTCAGTGTCTTTTTACTTCTTCAAATTCACTAGCAAGCAGTAATCGCCTGCCTATGCCTCCTCTAGGTCATTAAGTTAATTAGAATAGTCCTCAGAAGTTGCTCTGCTGTGAGCTCTTGCCAATTGTTAGGAATTTAAACTGGTCACCATGGTTGAAAAAGACTCTTTGACATATTGACTAAAGTGCCCATAATAGCAAGGCACTGCCCTAAATGCCAGAGGCACAAAGATGAGTTTCAAAATGCCAGTCTCCAAGAGTTCCCCAATTTACTCAGAAGAGCAAGTCAGCAAATACGTGCCATTCAGAGCAGTTAGAGAGGATAAAAGGAGGTTAGATACTGTGCAAGGCGCAAGAGAGGAAGTGGTCAACTCAACCCGAGGAAGTGGAATGCTTCACAGAGAGTGGACCTAGAATCCTGAACGACGAATGGGAGTCGGCCTGGTGAGGAAGCAGAAAAGACTAGTTCAGATAGGTGTGGTAGCCTGGAATATAATGGTGAATTGGTGATGATTCACTTTGTTTGCAGCACAGCATGAGGGCATTTGAGAGGAGCCCCTGAAAGTGGGCTGAGAGGAGGACCCCTCTTTCTGCCCCATTGTCTCTCTGCAAGTCTCCTTCCCTCTGCAGTTTACACATGGCATAGAGCAAATCCACTGTCTAAGCAGATGCCCAGGGAGAAACAAAGCTAGTATGTCCATTTTACAGTTGAGGAAATTGATGCTTAACTGATGCTCAAAGAAGTTAAACCACATATCTAATTCCTATCTCTCATTAGATAACGTTTCTCTTAAAACCATGTTAGATAATTAAGATGTATGCCTTCTATGATCTTAGGTGAGTTTAAAATCTTATTAGTTAGATCAAGAGGGCTTGAAGACCCTGTTGAAAAGTGTATGAGATTGGATTTCTTTTTTTAAAAAAAATTATTTATTTGAGTGAGAGAGAGAGCACAAGCAGAGGGGAGAGGGAGAAGCAGGCTCTCCACTAAACAGGGAGCTCGACTTGGGGCTTGATCCCAGGAATCCCTGGGCCCTGAGCTGAAGGCAGACGCTTAACTGACTGAGCCACCCAGGTGCCCTACAGATTGGATTTCTTGAAGTCATTTCTTTTTAAATATTCATGAAGCAATGGTGCCAGTCTTTTTTTAAAACAGCTTTTTCTGAGAATTAATTGACAATTCAACCACGTAAGGTGTCCAGTTCAATTATTTTTAGTCTATTCACAGAACTGTGCATCTATCACTTTAGAATATTTTCATTTTGTCAAAAAGAAACCCTATATCCCTAAGCCACCAACCTCATTTCCTCCCAACTGCCCCAGATCTAGGCAACCACTAATCTACTTTTTGTCTATACAGATTAGTCTCTTCTGGACATTTCATATCAATGGAATCGTACAATATGTGGTACCTCGTGACCGGTTTCTTTAAACTTAGCCTAATGTTTTCAGGATTCATCCATGTTGTAGCACATATCATACTTTATTCTTTTTTATTGCCAAAATATTCTACTGTATTGATATAATACATTTCATTTATTCATTTATCAGTTGATGGACGTTTGGGTTGTTTCCATTTTTGGGCAATTATAAACAACGGTGCCATCCTGCTGTTGTATTTGTGTTACTTTCATTGTGGTAGCTTATGCATGTGACTAGCTCTGTAAGTATGTGTCACCCAATATGTGTTTGGGGTGAACCTATCACTTCCTATAGTAGATCAAGATGGAGGTTAGCATGGGTGCTCTGGGTATACAGGTAGTATTACGTCTGTGTAACCTCAGGGGAAACCTCAATTATAATACAAGGGAGAGAATCTTTCTCTAGTGACTTCTAAATGAGATCATGGTCCATTCCAAACATTTAACTTCTGATCAGAAAAGAGCAGAGCAAGTAACTTGGGCCCTAGTCAAATGGGTATGATTTTTCCAAAGTCCTTTCCTGTTGGATTTAACATTCTAAGAAAGGATGAATTCAGGATAAATAAATGACTATCAAGTCCAAAAAAAAAAATACCTGGAAGAAATTTTGAGTAATCTCTTCCTAAGTGAAAGGAAGATAGGAAACTTTTGGATTTAATCTTACAGGATGTTGCAAATTGAAGACCATTAAATAGTTGTATAACGTACAATCCCTTTTGTGCCAGACAAAGAAGTTTCCTGATTGTACTCTTGAGATATTATAAAGCATTTCTAAGGCTGCTGTTAAACTAAGGAATTGTGAATTGGTAGGTTTTCAAATAAGTTACTCCAGACCTCAGTCTGGTCTAAAGCTTCCTGTTTTTACAATTAACTCCTCATGTTTCTTTGTTGAGTGTGTGTGTGTGTGTGTGTGTGTGTGTGTGTGTGTGTAAAAGCTAAAGATAGACCAGGAAGCATCTGGGGCCATTTGGCTGTAGAGGGGAATCCAGATTTGTGAAGGCTAGCTACTACATGTAAACCGAATACAAATTCTATCTTCATGTGTTAACACTCCAGTCATCACGGTCCAAAATGCCCCTAACTTATTGTACTTGGTATTAATGCTTTATGAGTTTTTCATCTATGGCTGAAGCAGGTGGGTCTGTCTGAAGATAAACCCCAGTATAGGCATGAACACTTCCATGTAGCTTGGTCATGCTGCCGAGGGATTAGAAAGGGAGGTGGGCATGTCAGGCATTGGGCTGCTCTGAAAGTCATGCTTTATTCTTGGTGCCAGCTCTCTCTCTCTGCATTTCCAGATAAAGGACTGTGATTAAGAGAGTCATCAAGAGCAGAAGGAAAAGATTGCTAGCAACCAGGATGACCCAAAGCAGTATAGTGGTGCAGGCAATGCAAGGTTCTACTTCGTACACACCTTGCAAAGTGCCACATGAACGCATCCTAATTTCAGTTAAGATGATTTTGGAAGGCATTTCTGTGGTCTCCACAGCAAGATTGATTCTCCTCTAACTAAAGGATGAGAAGTTATATTTCAAGTTTTTTTCTTAAAGATTCTTCATTTGGGGAGAATAATGGTGAAAACCTCAATAACTTTTATGGAGCATTTACTATAGGTTGCCATTTAATTTAACCCTATTTTTATCCCTGCTTTATACATGAAGAGAATGAAACACGGAGAGGTTCACTAACTTGCCTAGGCTCACACAGCTGGTAAGTATCAGAGCCTGGATTTAAAGCAGGCAGGAAGACTCTAGAGCCCAGGCTCTCAGTTCCCGGATTAAGAAATTTTGCTGTTTCTTAGTGTTATAAAACATTTTTTCCTGCTACTTTAAAATATCAGATAAGCACTCAAAGTAGATATTTACGTAAATGTAAAAGCACACACTGCAAAACCGCAATACTACATTTATTTACCCCCCCCCAAATTTTTTGTTTTATGTGCCCATTTTGTCCCAGAGAAAAGATTTGTATGTTCCTTCAAAATGAGGAGTAACATTGGATTTTGCTGGGGAACTGTTAAAATTACTTTAATGATCCCAGTCGTGCATAGCATAGAGATTTATGACAAATATGTAATGTTTGTCACCCATCTTGGCTGACTTCCAAATGTCTCCTTTTAGTGGCTCTTGATCTTGTTTGGGATTTTTTTTTTTTTTTCTTCAATAGCCAAATAGTCCAACACAATGTCTGAATCACGTTTGCTCCAGCCAGGGAATACCAACGTGTTGAAGGGCAGCTTGGTTATTTAAAATCCTACTGCATCCCTTGCAACTTGAGAGCATTCATGCTTGAGTGACCTGGATTTATTTTTATTATTATTCATTTATTTATTTATTTATTTATTTATTTATTATTTATTTATTTATTTATTTATTTAAGGGAGAGAAGGTAAAAAGAACAAACACACAAACAGACAAACAAACAAAACCAAGTTTGCGGCTCAGATCCCCGTTGTGCTCTTTGCTGCAGTGAGTTTTCCTACTGCGCTTTGCGGGCGAAGAGCAGGCTTAACAGACCCAAAGTGTCCGTCCGAGAAAGGGCTGCCTGCATCCCGCGTGTTTAAAAGGGAAGGATTTCGTTCCCTCTGCTTCGCACATCAAAGCCGGCGCTCCGGGAGGGAACACAGCGTAACGAGGCGCGAGCGGCCGCGCCTGCAGCCCCCCGCCCCCCACGCCCTGGCAGCAGTCCCCGGCGCGAGCGGGGCGCGGGGCACCGCAGCCGCTGCCGCGAGCGCGCGCACACGCCCGCGCCCGCCGCCAAAATCTGGGCGGCGGCGGGGCCGGCCCCGGGGGCGCGCGCGCGCTCGGGGGCGCGCCCATGCAGCGGTTTTCTTCTCCCACAATCCAGAGGCTGCGGCGCGGGAGGGGCGGGGAGTCGGCGGAAGGATACGGGCGCGGAGGGAGAAGCGCGCTCCCTTTGACGGAGGGCCGGCGGCTCCGGCTGGGCGGCGGGGCGCGGGGTGTGATGCGGCACTGCGGCTCTGAGGCCGTTGCTCCGGCTCCTCCAGAGAGGGCGGAGGGGGCGGCTGGAGCGCGGCGCTGACTTGGTGCCCGGGCTTCCCGGAGGCGCGCTGCGAAGGCTGCGGGGCTTAGGGAGCTGGGGGCTTAGGGACGCACATTCGAGCCCCCACCCCCCCGGGAGGGGAAGGGGGCTGGAGGCGAGGCCTGCGGGCGGCGGAGGGATGGTGTGGGCTCGGGGGGAAGGGGCGAGCCCTGCCCGTCGTCGGTGAGGGGCTGCGGGCAGGGGAGGCTCCGCGGGTCCGCGCGGCCCCATGCCCGCTGGCGGCTGCACGGCGCGGAGCGCGACGCGGGGGTGGAGGCCGGCGGCGGCTCGGGGGCCCCGACGCGGCGTCCCGTTTAGCCCGCGTTGGGGTTGAGTCACCGCGGGCAGCCTCGCTGGTCCGGCTCCTGCAGGAGCTGGGCAGCCTCGACGGGCTTTTTGTCTCGCTGCTCCAGCCCCCTTTCCCTTCCTCCTCTCCTCCTCCTCCTCCTCCTCCTCCTCCTCCTCCTCCTCCTCCTCCTCCTCCTCCTCCTCCCCCTCCTCCTCCTCCAGATGCCTTTTCTCTGCCCCTCCTCGCCCGGTACAGACATTTCCAGCGCAGGCTGCCGCTCGTGGCTGCTGTCGAAGCCGCTTCTCGGGTCTGGGGCTCGTTCCCCTCTGGGGTGTTTTTTGGGGGGGGAGGGAGAGTTTGTCTCCCCTCCACGATGGGATTTTCTTCCTGGGCCAGAAATGGACTTTCATTGATTCCTACTTACTTCTTCAACGTTTAGCGATCCATCCATCCCCTTAGGCGTATATATATATATATACATATATATATATTTGTGTGTGTGTGTGTGTGTGGTAGTTCCCCTTTTTTTCTCAAATACATTATCTGTAAAATGGAGAACGAGATTTTTACCCCCCTTCTGGAGCAGTTCATGACCAGCCCCTTGGTCACTTGGGTAAGTAGGGTGTTATTTGTTGTACGTTTTGCTGCATTATTTGCGGCCGCAGGGATGGAGGTGGGCGTTCGTGTCCTCAACGAGCCTTCTGTTCTAGGTTAAGACGTTTGGACCTCTGGCTGCGGGAAATGGGACCAACCTGGACGAGTATGTGGCTTTGGTGGACGGGGTGTTCTTGAACCAGGTCATGCTGCAAATGTAAGTGTTCTTTTCTTTTCTAGGCAGCCTGTTTTCATTGAAAGAGGGGGGCATCCTGGAAACTTTATGTGTAAGCTCCCGATTTTGGCTCTTGGGCTAAAAAGGATCCCGGTGGCTTCAGAATTGGACCGCGGAAAGGCGTGACGGTCTTACGTGCCCCAGCGGCCCGTTTCATGACGACCTTAGTAATTAATGCCTGTTAATACTGCGAAACTTTATGATGTTCCATTCTGCCAACCGTGTATTGTCACCTAATCGTCTTCAGTGCTGAAATCCAAACCACATTGTCCTCTGATAATTTGGTAAAAAGAGAGACAGAGAAAATGATAGTTTCCTAAGGGGAGTGGTGGTGGTGGTGGTGGTGGTGGTGGTGGTGGTGGTGGTGGTGGTGGTGGTGGTGGTGGAGGAGCGGGGGGGGTGTGGATAAAGCCTTTCCTGTGCAGTTATGTGTATTTGATGCAGAAATGCTTCTTATTAACCTTTGTGTCTAAAAATAAGTGACTCAGATTTTGAAACCGGTGAAGTAAGAACAGATTTCAGAAGAGAGAATCTCAAATAGCAGTTCTGATTGGTCGGAACTGTTGCTGTAGCGAGTAATTTAAATGGGTACAGTAACTCAAGTCTGATGAGGCGATCACATCCATCATCTGATTAAGATTTGGGAGGTCATTTTAAGGTATTTTTAAGGCTAGTTGTGAAATGCGGGTTACTGACATCGTGATGACAGCTAGATAATGATTTAGTAGGCAGATCTTTGTCTTTTTAAGTTTATGGTGCTGGGTTTGTGTTAAGTAGGAAAGTGTTTTTAGGATGGGAATTGAATGTCAAAATCCTATTGGTAGCTAGGTCAGTGAAATAAATACCATTTGTATCATTATAGATATTGGGCTACATGCATTCCAAGTACATCAGTGTAGGTTTTCTAAGTACAAACTCTGAATTGTTACAGTTGTGCTCAAAATAATGTGTGTTTAGCCTCCTCTCTTGAAAAGAATCTGATTACATGAGTAGTTTGGAACTTCCAATTTCAAGGCATTCTTACCTTTTATACCTGAGGCACTTTAGGGCATTATCAGTGAATGATTGTTACTAAGGAATAAGTCTATTGTTAATAGGCTAATAACAAAATATTATTTCTGTACGTTGTAGGAAATTACGTTTCTTTTTAGATTTCCTATTTAAAAGAGGTAGAAGTCAAATTCATCAACGTTGCAGTGGTAACTTAGTCTGTGTGCTCAGAAATATTTGTAGTCTGTGTGCTCAGAGAGATTTGTGTGCTGTTTTTCATGTATATGTTGATCCTACAGGGAAGTATTATACTACTATATGCTTTCTGAAGGTGTTTTATTTGTATAAAATAAAACCAAAAATATATATATAGTCACTAAATGTGTATGTATTTTTTTCTTTTAGAAAGGAAAAAGGAATGTCGACATTAATTATTTCCAGGGATAGTAAATATATTTTTGGCAGCTCTCCCACTGGAACTATTTTTTATCTTTGAAGTATCCCACCATTCCCTAAGCAGAATGGTAGAATAATTAAATTGACTTCTATTTTAGGAAACCCACATGACAGGAAGGGTAGCCATTAGAGTAGATACTCAGAATTTGTTCCTGTCTCTTGTTTTTAGACAGAAAATCTTGAAATTGTATCCTGAGCCCTAAAAAAAGGAATTTTTACAAAATAGGAAAATACATTACTTTAGTTTTCCACTTTCTTTCGTTGTTTATTTTTAAAGTAGATTTCATGCCCAACGTGAGGCTTGAACTCTTGACCCTGACGACTGAGAGTCTCATGCTCTACTGACTGAGCCAGCCAGGCGCCCCTTGTTTTCCACTTACTTGAATTATTCTTTTTCCAAAAAACACTTCCATTTTTTTTGAGTACTGAATAGTGAACTGAGGTGCTAAAAACAGACATTTAAGCTTGTTTCCACATTGAGTGCAGTTTTATACTCAAAAATACATATGTATATTTTGAAAGTAATGGTGTTTCAAAATAGTGGTTGCCAGTTTTTTTTTTTTTTTTTTTTTGTAGGGGAGGACTAGCTCCATTCCAAACCTCAGATCTGCTTCTGTTTTCAGTTCCACCTCTCAGTTTCTTTAAAACTTTTTCAGTGTCCTAATTCTGTTCTGAATGACCTATATAAATTAAAGGAAAAGAAAATTAAGAGAAAGAGGATTACGCATTAGCTTTTTAAAAAATAATTTGCCAGAATAAATTTTTTTTGATGAATTATTTACCTAGTAGAGCAAAAAAATATACATTGTTGTTTTTTTTGTTTTGTTTTGTTTTTTAGAATACATTGTTGTTAAAGCTGCATTTTGCTGTAACTGTAAAATCATTAGGATTTCTGTTAAGTACTTTACTCAAGTTAGTGTTTGATTTAATTAATGTATTCTATTGTCAGTTGAGACTGTACCTAGTAAGGTAACCTAGAAATTAATCTTAGTCTAAGTCATTTCTAGATTAAATTTATTTACAGAATTTGTGAGTGAGAACCCTTCCTAAATGAAACTACATACTTTTCTTCATGTTTGTTTTGCTTGGAGTTCGTTGAGTTTCTTGGATCTATGGGTGTGTAGTTTTTAACAAATTCAGAAAGTTTTTGGTCATTATTTTTAAAAATATATATTTATGTGAGAATATTTAAATGTGTGTTTGTGTATTTTTCCTGCCCCCACTTGCCCTTTGGGAAGTCCAGCTACATGTAAATCAGGCTGCTTGATGTTTACTGATGTTCTGTTCAATTTTTTTTCAGGCTTCTCTGCTTCATTTTGGATAATTTTACTATGTCTCTGACTTCATTAATCTTTTTTCCTATAGTGTTTAAAATTTACTGTTAATTGTGTCCATATGTTTTATTTCAGACATTACAGTTTTATTCTAGAAATCCGGTCTTTTTTTATATCTCCCATTTCTATACCTTTCATGCTTTGTCTTTTCTGTAGCTTCTTGACAAATGGAATGTAGTTATAACTGGATTAATGTTTCTTTCCATTCTGTCTGTATAATTTCTAGATTGGTTTTGATTGATTCTTGTTCTTATGAAGGATTGTGTATGTTTGCTTTTGAATGCCTGGTAATTTTTGATTGGATGTTAGACATTTGGAGTTTTCCCTTTTTGGGTGCTGGATATTTTTGTATTTCATTAGGTATTCTTGAGCCTTGTTCTGGGATAACTAAATTTCTTGGAAACAGTTTGATCTTTTTAGATCCTGCTTTTAAGTTGTATCAAGTAGTACCACTTTGTCACTTTGTTGGCAAAACCCATCTCAGTACTTTGCGTGGTGAAAACAGAAACTATTCCTGGACCTGAATGAACCCTGGGTGGTGTTCCCTCTAATCCTTTTTTGGTGTTTTTTTCACTGTTCTTGGGTAGCTTCCTCACATGTATATACTAATGAGTACTCAAGACTTGAGGGATACCCTCTGTAGATCTCTGGATTTTTCTGTGAACCTTTCTACTCTTCGTTACTTTGCTTTATGTATGATAGTCATCTTGTTGTTTCTAGATTAAGTTGCATCTCACCTCATTGCCTGGGTTCTCCATCTCTGCTCTATAGCCTAGGAACTCTTTCTAGGTAATAAGTTGGGACAGTCAAGGCTTCATCTTGTGTGTTTCCCATCTATCAGGAATCTACTGTCCTGTGTTGCCTAATATCCATTGCCTTGAAAAACACTTAATATATTTTGTACTTTTTTTTCCAGTTGTTTCAGGCAGGAGGGTAAATTTGGTTCCTGATACTCTAGATCTTGGCTAAAGTGGAAATCTTTTATGTACTTACAGTTACATTGGCCTGCCACTCTTATATTCCTGCTTTTAGTTGTGACATACGATTTTATTGTAGAAGGCTTATAGATTTTTTTTTCATTTACAGTATTCACTAAAAGTAAGAATATTGATTAGTGACTTTGGATTTGGCATTTGGACATTGTTTACATTGACTTCTTCATGCCAGTTTACCAACACTGCCTTATAATTTCAGAGTCTGTTCGCTGACTTGGGTTTCCCTGAATTTAGAGATGAATCCTGGATTTCATCGAGTAGCTCCTTAAATCAAAGAATCTCTTTAAGAGCTTGTGACATGGCATCAGTCCTCTTTAACTAACGGGAAGGGGAAGCTCTTTAGAGATTGGGAATGATGGGCCAGCTCTTCTGCATGCCGCAGGGCATTTTCATACTTCAGCCAAATGAAATCTTTCTTTCTTTGTGCTAGTTATCAGACATAGGGCTTGGTGACAGTAGAAATAATCATTTCTCTGTTTGAAATGTCATGCGGTTCTGTAACCCATTTCAAATGTTACTTGCTATGAAATTTTAAGAAATAACATTATAGTGAATTTCATAATCCTAAAATTTAAAAAAGCGTATTGATATTACCTAAGCAGTTGAAAATATGGATATAGGATATATGAGAAAATTGTTAATGGTATCAGAACAATGATGTGATTCAACTCCATTAGATAACCATAGAGATCTATATTCGAAATACTTGACAGTTACGATATATACCTGTTATGACTTTTCTTCTTTTAGAATCTTGGGTTTGAAGGAACTTTAGAAGTCCTCTATTATGAAAATAATTTTTTAATTAAAAAAATTAATAATGACAAAAATTAAATGACACATGGTATGTATATTCTCCTTAAATATTTCCTGAGAAGCAGCTTCATAAAGTCTACCTAAAAGAAACCATTTATCTAAAAGAGGAGGTTGACTGAGAAATGTTTCTTAGTTCTATGAATGTTTAAGATTCAAAAGTAAGGGGAAGTGGAGAGAGAGGGATGAAATAGATAAAGGGGATCAAGAGTACACTTAGCCTTCATGAACACTGAGTAATGTATAGGATTGTTTTATCATTATATTGTTATACCTGAAACTTAAATAACACTGTATGTTAGTTATACTTCAATTACATTCAAAAATAGATTGTGCTAACTTTATAACTATAGCAACCCTAAAATGACTTATAAAATATATGGGTTTCTTACCAAGTATGGCATTGACTTTGAATTTTGGTATGGATATCTTGGGTGTTCTCGTTGGGCTTCATAGTTGTTAGTTTTGTTTTTGTTTTTTGCTTCTTTAAAAAAAATACTCTTATGATACAATCATAGTTGGTGTCTTGTTACTAAGTTTTGTGATTTATCGCCCAGATATTTCTTAGATGTGCCCCTGACTTTTGGATTAATGCTGTAGCCCTGACTGGTCTTATTTTGGGGCTTGCCTCTCTTCAAGTTGTTTTCTCATCTGTGATCATATGTGCTTCCATAAGATTCTGAATGTACTTTGGTGGTAGTAGCATTTATCTCAGTGTATTGCAGCTCTTGGTATGTTTGATTCCAGTGACTAACCTGTGAATTTCTTGAAGCCATGGACTATATCTTTCATCTCTATTCCTAGCACAATGCTTGACATACAGTAGGTACTGGATATACTTCTGTTGAGTGAACAAATAATAGAAAGCTAATGTGGTAAAATAGAATGAATTTGGACTTTGCGTCAGACTTTAAGTCAGACAGGATTTGATTCTCACTATACTACTTATTAGCATATGACCTTAAACAATTTACTTAGCATTTCCAGATCTCAGTCTACATCTATGAGATGAAAATTTATGTTTCCTTCCTGGAATAGACTTACTCTCTAATAAGACACATATAATACTTATTTTCTGTTTTGTTGACTACTGTATCCTCAGTGCTGGTTGCTGTCATTAGTATTATTGTGTGCTAGGCCATGCCTACCTTTTTCTGTTTCTTCAAACAAATTATGATCATTCACAGCTTAGTTTTACATAATCTCTGTTGATGTCACCCCTATTTGGCTGTATGATCTTTAGCAAGTTTCTTCTCAATTTTTTCATTTCATAAACAGGATGAAAGGAGAAACACAGGGTTATGAGAATCAAATAGGATAACTTTTTAAAAAAAATATTTATGATAGTCACAGAGAGAGAGAGAGAGAGAGGCAGAGACATAGGCAGAGGGAGAAGCAGACTCCATGCACTGGGAGCCCAATGTGGGATTTGATCCCGGATCTCCAGGATCGTGCCCTGGGCCAAAGGCAGGCGCCAAACCGCTGCGCCACCCAGGGATCCCTCAAATAGGATAATTTGTGAACAATGCTTAGCATACAGCAAGATTAAATTATTGTTAGCTATTGATCTTCATTTTATTTCTATTTTTATAATAATCATTTTCCTGTATACTGCCCTTTCCCCCTTTTTTGCCTGTCAAGTTTTTATTCACTTTAATACTCTTGAAGCCTCTTGGCATGGTTAGTTGCTCTCTTTCCTGTCATATATGTCTACCAAATTGTTAAAGTGCTGCAGCTACTAAATAGTTAGCAGTTAGAAGCTAGAGATTTTGTTATGTAACACCAGCACCTAGCAGAGATTTGGTATGTCATAAGTTTTTATTAAATGTCAAAGGAGTGAATGAAACATTTTATAATTTTATTAATTTTTTAAAATTTGAAAACTCTAGTCTTGGTATTATAGAATTTAGTTTTACTTTATTTAGAGAGAGAGTGTGTGAGCAAGTGTGAATATGGTGGGGAAGGACAAAAGGAAAGGGAGACCCCAGCAGACCCCCACTAAGCAAGGAGCCCAACATGGGCTCGATCCCCAATCCTGCAACCTTGAGATCATGACCAGTGCTGAAACCAACTGAGCCACCTAGGTGCCCCAGGGAGAAACAACATCCTTTTTTTTTTCATTTTATAAAAAGATTTTATTTATTTATTCATGAGAGAGAGAGAGAGAAGCAGAAACATAGGCAGAGGGAGAAGCAGGCTCCATGCAGGGAGCCCAGTTTGGGACTCCATCCTGGGACTCCGGGATCACGCCCTGAGCCAGAGGCAAACACTCAGCTGCCGAGCCACCCAGGCATCCCGAGAAACAGAGTTTTAACAGGCTCCATGCTCAGCACAGAGCCCAAAACATGGGGCTCAATCTCATAACCCTGGGATCATGACTTGAGCTGAAATTAAGAGTTGGATGCTTAAACAACTGGGCGACCCAGGCTCCTCTAGTTTGTTTTCTATTTCTCTTCTTTTGTTCTTTCTCTGTCCTGTTATTTAATTACCTTTATTGAATATTTTCTCCATATGTTATGTTTTTTTAGATATTTTATTCATAAGAGACGCAGAAAGAGAGGCAGAGACATAGGCAGAGGGAGAAGCACGCTCCCTGCAGGGAGCCTGATGTGGTACTCGATCCCAGGACCCCAGGATCACAACCTGAGCCAAAGACAGATGCTCAACTACTGAGCCACCTAGGTGCCCCTTCCCCATATGTTATGTCTTCCTTGAGTTGAGGTTGTAAGAACAAGTCATAGACCATGCTTTTGTATGGTATTAGAACATGCAGTGACTGAGGTGCCTGGGTGGCTCAGTTGATTAAGTGACTGCCTTTGGCTCACATCATGATCCCAGGATCCTGGGATTGAGTCCTGCATTTGACTCCCTGCTCAGTGGGGAGTCTCCTTCTCCCTCTGCCACCTCCTACTTGTGCTCGTTCTCTCTCTCTCTCTCTCTCAAATAAATAAATAAATAAATAAATAAATAAATAAATAAATAAATAATATCTTTAAAAAAAAAAGAATATACGGTGATTTCAGTTTGGTTTCCAATAATGTCCCTGATAATAATGTCCAACATATTGAGATTTTTGCCAACAGCCTTATATTTGACTGATGTTTATAAGAGTAGTCCATTGTGATTGTCTGATTCTCTGATCTATATCTATTTAAGCTACAAGAAGTGTTGAGAACCTAGAGAACAGAAACTAGTGGCTACAAATGGGAGTATTTCTGAAAATTTTAACTGAAAAATTTCTATAATATGTATTAATATGGGAAACTCATAAAGGAAGAGCAATTCCTTTTTATTTTTAAAATTTCTTATTATATTTACTTATTTTTTTAAAGTAATCTCTCCATCCAGTGTGAGGCTTAAATTCATAACCCCAAAATCAAATGGCATGCTCTATAGACTGAGCCAGCCAGGTGCCCCGAAGAACATCAGTTCTTAACTGTACTCTTTTCAGAACACCAGTTGACCTTCTCTTAGGGTTTGTGAAATGGATTGGTACCATTCTAAACATGGTGTTTCAGTGTTTAAAAATAATATTTGAGGTTTTAATTGATTTTAAGAGATGTCTGCCAATATTCAATTTAGTCATTACCAAGCTAACTACTTTTAGAGAGTTGGTATGGTGTAGAGGAAAAGACTACGTTGAAAATTATAAATTTAATTCCTGGATCATGGTGGTTGGTGGAGCAGTCAAAATACATACAATATTTTTTGACTAGTTTACTGTATTACATGGGTGCAGCTTGTGGCACCCCCAAAACATTTGCAATAGCAACATCAAAGATCACTCACTGATCATAGATCATTGTAAATACTGTAATAGTGAAAAGTGAAATATTGCAATAATTACCAAAATGTGATACCGAGACACAAAGTGGGCGAATGCTGTTGGGGAAACGGTGCCAATAGATTTGATTAACAGAAGATTGTTATAAACTTTCCATTTGTAAAAAATGTAGTTATCTACAAGGTGCAGTAAAGTGAAGGACAATAAAGGAGGTATGTCTGTATACTCTTCTTTTTTCCTGATTTTATTCCTGTGCTATCTTAGCTCTATTTTTGCTAGTTCAGTATTTAATAAAACTAGGTTGATGAAAGTCATCAACTTTATTCTGACACTTCTGAGACTCAGGGCAAGTATTCATTTAGCACAATAGGCCTAAATGTTTAAAGGTTATAAACCAAACTAATAAATTGTTGACTATGGTCTGAACTTTTATCTTGAAAAATATACTTTCATAGTGACTTAAAAAGAAAGATTCAAATTTAGAATTTATGGAATTGAGAATTCATAAATTCAGTGTTAAATCAGAATGTTGTGGAGCCCAACCTCCTCCCCACATCCCTAGCTCTACCGTCTCAGAGAGGCCTCACGTGCATGCCTGTGGACATCCTGCATGCATGTCCAAGATCCAGGCTCTTCCAATAGCAGTCCTTGGCACAGCGGTATATACATCTTTAGCATAGTCCATCCTCAGGACAGACATAGGGAAGAGTCCTGTGCAAGCCCTGCAGTTGGATTAGAGATATTTGGGCAAGAAATTCTAGAGTTCCAATGACTTCAGTGTCATCTAGAAAGGGAAGTGTATGAGTATATCCTCTTGTTTCCACGGATTTCGTAGCCCAGTGGCGAGACTCATGGCCTGGGGAGGGCCAGAGTGGGACTCAGAGCTGAGACGTGTTTTGCCATAGTCTAAATACAGTACTCAGTGAGGAGGCTGAAGGAATGGTTCAAAGGTCAGTTTAGTGAGTAGTTCCTGAGTGCTCACTGTATCACAAGCTGTCTGCTAGGTGCTGAGGATACGATGTTGATTAAGGTATGGTCTCTTTGTTCACTAGTAAGAGGGACAACATGCAAATAAATTGAAGTGTGATACATGTGCTATATAGTGGAATTATGTTCTTGAAATAACGTTAGCACAAGGAGAGATGTGATTCTTCACTTATAAGAGGGAAAATTTGAACTAGGACATGAAAGTTGAATAGGACCAGTTTGGTAAGTAGGAATCAGAAACAGTGGGAGTAGGAGGAAAATGGCATAAAAAGAGGCATGTTGATGTGACTAAAAATAGTAGAATCAAATAACTATAGGTTATTTTGTATAGCTGAAGCAGAGATTGTATGCTTCTTTCACGTAGGAGATGAATTTGAAGAGGTGGGGATTGGGAGACTGTCCTTAGATACCATGTTAAGAAGATTGGATTTTTTTTTTTTCCTGTAGAGACATGTGTTACTTCAGATTCTCTCTGGAGAAACAGAACTCCCAAGTGGTGCATGTGTGTGTGCACGTGTGCATGTGTGTGTGTATACAGACAGAGAAAGATTTATTTTAAGAAATTGGCTCGTGAGATTGTGGAGGATTGGCTACTTTAAAAACTGATGGGGCAGGCTGGCAGGCTGGCTGGCTGGCTGGAGACTCAGGGAAGAATTGCATTGAGCTCAATGGCAGCTTGCTAGAAGGAGGTCAGCCTTTGTTCCATTAACACCTTCAAATGATTGGATGAAGCCCCCTCATATTATGGAGGGTAATATGCTTTACTCAAAGTCCATTGATTTAATGTGCTAATCTGACTGAAAGACACACCTTCACAGAACATCAGAATAATATTTGACCAAATATCTATGCATTGTGGTGCATCAAAGGTAACACACAACATTAACCATCATAGCTAGTGTTTCTTAAACTAGGTCCACAGATACTGGGGGGGGGGGAGGGGGGGAGTGTCTGTGGTAATTTAGGAATTTTAATTTTGTTTTCATTTCAATAATTTAAATTCTTTTCTGAGAGGTAATGATGACAAAATTCTTTTGCAGTGATAATTCACATTGAGAGGGTTTTTTTTTTTAATAGAATAAGACTAATTTCTTAAGTTTCTTAAGTCACTTTCTTATAATGGGTCTGTGGACTCTTAGGATATTTGTAGATTAATCCTCGGAGAGTCTTGATAATTTTGTTTTTTAAAACACTACCTTAGGAATGCCTGGGTGGCTCAGTGGTTGAGCATCTGCCTCCAGCTCAGGGTGTGATCCCAGGGTCCTGGGATCAAGTCCTGCATCAGGCTCCCTGGAGGGAGCCTGCTTTTCCCTCTGCCTATGTCTCTGCCTCTCTCTCTCTCTGTGTCTCTCATGAATGAATGAATGAATGAATAAATAAATCACTACCTTACTCCAGCATGCAAAAAACAGTAATGTGGGCTATTGAAATCATAAAAGGAATTGAAACAGATAGCATTTGCATTTCAGAAGGATTGAATTTAGTGCATAGGGAGGGGCAGAATTGAGATAGAAACAGCATTGATGTAGATGTGATATGGAAGAGAGATAACCCTGAAATGATGGGACTTGGTTACTAATTTGATACACAGAATGAGAAAGGGATTAGTCTGGGATGACTACCATACTTTTTACTTGTGTCAAGAGCAGATGGTAACGCCCTTAGTAAGTAAGACATTAGAAGAGGATGAAAATTGAGGGGAGAGGAAGTGTAGAAAGTTAATTTTAAAGTTCTGAGTTAATTTTGGAGTGTCTCGGTGGACGGTAAGAAATATCTTGTGGGCAGGTGGATATATAATGGTCTGGTGCTCAGGGGAAAGGTCTAGAATAGAGATACGGGAATTTACTTTTAAGTGTGTGGTAGAAACTAAAGACATGGGTGTCAGAAAAAAATTACAGACGAGGGTCAATGATAGATCCTACGAAACAGCAACACAGCAACATTAAAAGCCTGAAAGTTTGAGGAAAGTAGGAAAATTCATAAGGCTGCTCGGAGGAAATCACAAAGGGAGTCAGGTGAAGATGCATCCAAATATTGTCATGCAAGGTTGACGGCTTACTTGAGATTTGGAAACCATGTATTTGTAGTGGAGCCAATCAGCATGGTTGAATAACTTACCCAGTAATCGTAGCTGCTCAGAAACTGACAAAAAGATCTGTAGTGCTTGCTCAGAATTGGAGATAGATGATGTAGACATAGGGTAGAATATCCAGGTGAACAGTTGAAATGAATAGAGTGTGAGCATTAAAGTGAGGAGGAAAGCAGGTGTCATCAGGAGGAGTCTGATAGAGTGGAGGTTGCAATAGGATGAAGGAAGAGTTGGGATTAGAAGAAGGTGAGAAAGGGTGGAATTGGAGTTGAATGAAGTCAGAGGGGAATTTCAGAATTTGAGATTTTGAAGGTTGTAATTCTGAATGATGATTTAGGGTCAAGGTTAGACTATGCTAATGGGTGGATAAAATGGAATAGAGTGAAAATAACTAAGGTTGAGAAGAATTTATTTTCTTATTCTTTGTAAGGTTAGTGATCTCTTGATTAAGACTAGATTTAGAAATTAATATTTTGAAAGATGGGAAATAAATAGCTAACTTTAATGGTGTTATAATTAAAGAAAAATTTAATGGTGAGGAAGTTTAATTTTTCATATTAGTTTACTGCTTGTTTTAAACATCAAACTTTGTGGGATATCTCAGTAGTTTTTCAGAAAATTTAAAACAATTGTGTATTAATGTAATTTACTTTCCTAGTGAAGGCTAGGAAAAAAAAAAAACAGCAGTGAACTTCACATTATTATTGACAACGTGACTGTTTCCTTTCTTTGGGTGGTAAGGACCAAGGAAGATAGTGTAGTTTTAGGTATTGGGTCCTATTCATTGATTAAGACCTGGATTACTACAGAGTTGTGGAGGATAAGAGATTGTGGAGAAAGACCAGTGGAGGCTATACTCTGATCTGTTTTTGCCAAAACTGGTTTAAAAAGGGTAAACCACAGTAATTCTCCGTTAACTTGAATGTTGAGGGGAAAATGCAGTGTTTAGTTTTCTCATAATTGAAGGTTATTTTTTTTCCCAACTCTGTATTTTAAATCGTTGCAAATGAATTAAACTGTATTTCCACCTTTGTAAATAGAATATTCATGTCATGATTCAAAATCTTATAGTACCTCATTTGTTTTAAACCTAAGTCTTTGTGTTAAGCATTGAATATATATTATTAAGATGAATCTGTAACAAATGATGAATGATCCCAAATATGTATTCGAAAGTAAATCTTTTGTTATTAGCTTAAGTTTTTTTTCTTTTTTAGTTTTATGAATTTTGTCTGTTTTGAATGAGTGAGAGGATGTGTATGTTAGTGTGAATAGGTTAGGGGGCCCTACTGTTTACAAATTAGAAGTTAGATTTGGTCACTAGAGGTATAGATCGTCAGGGAAATTAAGGGGGAGGAAGTTAGATTTTTTTTAAAGAATTTATTTATTTGTTTATTTGAGAGAGTGCGAAATCAAGAGTCAAATGCTTAACCTACTGAGCCACCAAGTGCCCCGGGAAGTTAGATTTAATTCAAACCTTGAGGAATGATTGGACTTGGATAGCCATAGAAGAAGAGAGGAGGGTATTTTAAGCTAGGAAATCAACATGAGGAAAAAGCATGTTATATTTATGATTTGGGAGGTGGTAAGGAGACTAGCCTTGGTAGAGGATCCATCCAAGTTGGGAAACAGAAGAATAAAAAGTTGCATAGGCAGAGTAGGTCAAATTATGAGAAACTTGAAAAATAGTATAATTTAAGCTGCACATGGCAGGCATTGTAGAGCCATTTAAAATTACTTATTAGGGAATTAGCCATTTAAAATTACTTATTAGGAAAATAACTTTACCATTAGTTTGTAGAATAGATTGAGTATGGACTTTGTTCATCCAGTATTTATTAAGCATATGCTATGTATACTCTTGCAGGTAGTGAGACTATATCAGCAAATCGGTGAAACTTACATTGTGTTAGTTCTGGGAACAAAGATGAGGAATAGGTAGGAACAAGGAGATGGTAGTAGAAGATAGATGGGTAGTGATGGATATCATTCTGTCCTGGTCATGGTGGGATGCATGAGTGGAGGAGAAGGAGCAAATTCTAGAATTTGCAAAGGAATTGATGGAATTCTAGATATACTGTAATGTATGAAAGGGAAGAATGAAAGATGATATGCCCAGGTTAGAGCTGAGCAGACAGACTTAAAGTTATGTATTTCTCGGAAAGAGGATATTAAGTTTGGATATTTAATTTTGCGTGAAAAAATAAGGACATTTTTCTTAACTTGCAAACTGAAAACATTTAATATGTGTAATATAGCAATGTGTTTCTACAATGATGCCTAATTTTATATGAGAAACATTTCAGTAGCTAGGTATTTGTACTCATTTACATTTTCATTACTGTTAGTACATATTTTATTTTTGTGTTGAATGAAGTAGTTTTGAGAATGTATTACTATAATTCATTTGGACTGTCAGAATGCTTTAAGGTCTGCATTAATAGGATCTAACTTATCTAGGAGATTTAACAATTCCCAAAAAATTAAGTTGCATTTTAATTCCTCGGTTGTTAGAATTTAGCAGTCTTTGTGTTATATTTTTGTTAACTATAAGGATTCAAAGTTTTTGTCTGTGCTTATAGAAAGAGCTCGGGCCAGTGTTTTTGGATAGTGCCATTCTCAATAAATTTTTCTGTTATCTGAGAGCATTCATATAATTACTCTGTTTTACACTTTATTCTGAAAAATAGTCTGTTCCTGAGTTATTTATTCTGGAAGAAAATTTTGGTCTTTGTATAGTTCTCCATAAGTTTTATTTTTATTTTTGTTTTAATTCTGCAATGCATAAATTAAGTCTGATACTGAGTATTGTAGATTTTTCTTTTGAATATCCCATTATCCATCAACTTTCTGTTCCCGGCTGCTTTCAGAATATTCTAAAAGTTTACATCATTTTTTCCTCTGTCTTCTAAAAACTTAGGGACCCATTTTATTAAATTGGAGGTCCCTAAAACATTTTATTTCTCTGGAGCTATTTGTAGACCATGCCACAAATTCTTTACTTTGTCTATTAATAATTCCTTATCTCCCTAATTGTGTACCTCTCTTTTACCTTGGTTTTCAGCTCATCACATATTTTCCAGTACAGTACTTGGTTTGTTTGTATGGCTATTTTTTTCTCTTCTATTTTACTACTATTTTTTTATTGTATTCCTTTTTTTTTTTTAAGATTTTATTTATTTATTTGAGATTGAGCGAGTGAGTGAGAGAGCACAGCTAGGTGAGTGGCAGAGGGAGAAGCAGACTCCCTGCTGAGCAGGGAGCCCCTCACAGAGCTGGATCCCAGGACTCCAGGATCATGACCTGAGCTGAAAGCAGACGCTTAACCTCCTGAGCCACCCAGATGCCCCTTTATTGTATTTCTTCTTTCATTTCTGTCTTTAGCAGTGCTTTTTTATCGGGTATCTTTTTCTCTCCCTTTAATTGGTGGGCTTATAATGGAGTTAGTTTGTGATGCCTTTGGAGCACTTTTATGGTACACTGAAAAGGGCAAATTAAACCAATATTGTGGTAATTTTATTCTGTTCCTGACTGAATTCTTAGGGTAATTCTGAGTGGGGATTTTTTTTTTTAATATTAGAGAAACTGATGATGCAAAAAAGATTTTCTTACTGAATTTTAAAACTTATTCAATATAAGTTTCAATGACTGTTACCTCTCATTGATGATTAATCAAATGGGCTATTGAAATTATCCTAGGAGGGTTAATGGACTTAAGGTTAAGAATCCTTTCTTTAGGGGCACCTGGGTGGCTCAGTCAGTTAAGCATCCATCTACAGGTCAGGTCATGATCCCAGGCTCCTTGGATCTAGCCCAGCATTGGACTCCCTCTCCTGCTCCCCTTGCTTGTGCTCTCTTTCTCTGTGTCAGATAAATAAATAAAATCTTAAAAAAAAAAAAAAAAAAAAACGCTTTCTCTATTGACTTGCTAGGATGTGTGAGTAAAAGCTGTACTAGTCAAGTCTGTCACTGATCAAGTAAAATACCTAATTATGTATCAGCTCAGTTTGAGATTTCTTGAGTCTCTAGAACTGACTGGATTTGGAGCAAATACTACCCCAAAATACTGACTAAAACAAATTTAAACAAACCTCTCTGACTCTATGATAAGGTTTAAGGACAATGGATGAATGTTCTAACATGGATCAGTGATGCTCATTGGTGCTATAAACTTTGTTTTCGTTACTGGCCGTGTCGTAACTTTTACCATATAAAAGAAGGTTCGCTTACTTTATGAAGGCACTGATTAGCCATAATACTAAATCCTCAGATCTCCATACCAAGAAGAGGAACTGATTTGCCTAATACAGTGGATCTCAACGGCAGACCTAACAGACTCCTGCCAGTCTGCCAGACCAAAATTATTTTTACAATAGTATTAAGATGTCATTTGCCTTTTTTGCCTGTGTTGCAAAAGCACCAATGGTGCAAAAGCAAAGATGGGTAATAGTGCTGACACCTTAGCATGAATCAAGGAGTGGTACCAAATTGTTCTATAATCATGTATTCTTCTCACACTGTGTACTTAGAATTAAAAGGAAATCTAGTTTCACTTTAAAATGTTCTTGGTGAAGCAGTAAAAGTTTTTGTATATTGAGTCTTGGCCCTTGTGTTTATTGTTTTTAATATTCTATAGGACAAAAATGGGAAGTATGCATAAAATACTTCTGTTACATAATAAAATATGATTATCTCAAGGAAGAGTTCTTACAAATTTTTCTTGAGTTGCAAGCTGAACAAGTCTCTATTTTGTGGAACACTTTATTTGAAAAAATGATTAACAGACAAACTGGTTATTCAGACTTGAGTATTGGGCAGACATTTTTTTCAAAAATGAACAAAGTAAGCCTACCATTTCAAGGAAGACGATTGTGTTGTCTTGATAAAACCTGAATTACAGAAAATAAGAGCTTGATAGCTTCTTGATATTTAAAGACAATTTTGATGAGATTGGAGTGATATTGATTAATGTGGTTTTTATACTGAATAATAAAATGTGTAGTGTTTGGAAAATCTTTATAACTCAATGAACAAATATTTTCAAAATGACCAGTTATGATAAGAAATCGTGTATATATAAATCATGTATTCAACATTCCAGATACACCAATGGATTTTAATATATAACAGTAAAAAGAGTTCACTGATAGAGTTTCAGAATTTATAGTGCAACCAATCTTTAAGAAAGTACCAATCTACAGAAGTTTGATAGTATCAAAGAAGAATATTAATTATCTGAGAGGGCTGTTAAAATACTCTACATATTTGTGGGAGGTTAATTTTCTTCAATTACTTTGAACAAAATAGTATGTCACAACACATCAAATGCAGAATCAGTTTTAAGAATTCACATGTTTTCTATTAAGCTAAACATTAAAGAGATTTACAAAGTTGTAAAAGAATGTCATTCCCACTAAAATTTTTTCTATGTTTGGAAAATATATTTATTTATCATAAAAATGCTCTCTATATTAACATTCAAGGAGTTTGGTTTTTTTAGATTAATTATTTGCTGGTTCTTAATTTTAATTTCTAACATAGATGTACATAGGTATACTTCATTTAAATAAAAGCTCTTTAGAGTCCTCAGTAATGTTTAAAAGTGGAAAGAAAGTGGTTCTCAAACTGAAAAGTTGGAAAGCTGCTAGCTTAATATATGAAGGGCCCATGTGGCTCATTATAAGAAGTAAAAGATAGCTAGATACTCAGTCATTTTATCCAATTCAGATAAAAACAAAGTTAAATATCATATAGTATTGGATTTTTATTATTTCTGTGTCCATCTGCAACTTTTCTATTTAAAGCATTAGTTCTGGGGATCCCTGGGTGGCGCAGCGGTTTAGCGCCTGCCTTTGGCCCAGGGCGCGATCCTGGAGTCCCGGGATCGAATCCCACATCGGGCTCCCGGTGCATGGAGCCTGCTTCTCCCTCTGCCTGTGTCTCTGCCTCTCTCTCTCTCTCTCTCTGTGTGTGTGTGTGTGTGTGTGACTCTCATAAATAAATAAAAATTAAAAAAAATAAAGCATTAGTTCTTTTTGTTAAATCAGTGAGTGTAATGCTGTCCTGTTAGCTTAGTCATGGGTTAATTAGTAAATGTCATACAAATTTTTCAACTTTTGAAGAGGTAACTTAATGTATCTTAAATTATGAGAAAGTACAGGAAGGAGGGCTGTGTGGAGATGTCCATGTGGTAATTATATGTTACATACCTCTCCAAAAATGACTGTTCAGTCTTTGTAAAGATCAAATTAGTTAAAAAAAAAGAAAAAAAAACAAATTAGTTAATATATATGAAAATATCCTATATATAAATAAACATATACAAAATTATATTAATACTAGGTTTTATTCTTTGCCATCATGTGCAGTGATTGATGTGAGAAGGTAGAGAAATTAAGGTGAAGGGATTCTTTTTAATTTTTAAAAAGATTTTTAAAAGATTTTATTTATTTGAGAGAGAGCATGCAAGAGAGATCACAAGCAGGGGGCTGGTGGAGAGGGAGAAGCAGATTCCCCACTGAGCAGGGAGCCCAAATGTAGAACTCGATTCCAGGACCCTGGGATCATAACCTGAGCTGAAGGCAGACGCCTAACCAACTGAGCCACCCAGGCGCCTGGATACTTTTTTAAAAACCACTTATTTCACTGATAAACTCAAGGCTGGGTTACCTTGCTACTTGGATAACCCTATATGGTGATTATGCTTTACTTAATTATTTTTCACAAAGCAATCATTCTGATATATGCACATTTGAAGTTAGATATGCAAATACTTATTTCAGATGTTTCATAGTGACATGCAAATGTTATGTAGTTATATGTTACATTATAAAATATCTCAAAAATTAAAATAATCTCCATTACAACTAGTTTTAAATTAGAATGGCAAGATCAAAAACATGAGCACATGTAGTTGTTAAGCACCAACACTAAACAGATGGTCCAGGAGGATACATAACAGGCTTGCAGTCTGGGTAGAAGAGCATAAAGCCATTAAAACTATCAGATTTCTGTTTCTCATAGACATTAGTCAATGAATAAGTAAAGACATAATCCTTGGTTATACATGGACCAAATCTTAGAATGTTAGTGTCGCAGAATTGCTAATTTTCTTTTCATCTTTTACCTAATTTAAAAATTACTGTATACAATAGTAGATAATGCTATTGCCTGCTTATTGAAATTAATGCATCTTGTCATAAGTAGGTCATTTATAAATGTGAACTTGCTTGAGGCCTTCTTTTACTGCCATGTTGCATTTAAGTTCTGGCTGGACAGATTTGAACTATATTGCTAGGCTATTTGCCTCTAAAGCATTTCTCAGTTTTCATCTTATAAAAGGATATGGTTGATCTGAGATTATGTTGGCTTGGAAATAGCTATGTATGATTAGAAAGTTACTTGCTCATGTATCATATGTGTCTCATTCAGAAGCTCATCTTTTATTTTAGCAAAGGGTATTTCCAAAGAGAAATTCTTTTAAAAAAGCATGCTTTCAAAAAGAGTTTAATCAAAGCTGCATTAATCGACCCTATATTATGGATTAGTCTTTGTTTAGTATTTTAAGTATTAAACATGAAGGAAAAACAGTATTTAGAATATTTAATGGACTATAATTTCTTTTTAGAGAATTCTGGATTCATATTATACCCCAGTTTATTTAAATTACTGTACTGTGACTTTTATTGTATAAAAAAGTGATCCTTAAAATACATGCAGGAATGTAGTATTTTCTGTTTTTTACATAGAATGCATACCTTTTACAGAAGAAATTTTTTAGATTGCTTTATTATGTTTATTCATAGTCTGACAAATATGATTCTGAATCTCTTGCACTGAATCTTACATGTATAGCCTCTTTAAATGTGCTTCAGTGAAGTAACAACAGGGTATAATTATTTATCTTTTTTCCTAGAAGTAAATAAAATGGACAGGCTTCACGAAATGATTTTTTTTTTTTGCGTGTCTTACTCTCTTTAAAAAATGCTTTATGTGTTTAAAAGAATTAGTTAATACTAAAAGGTTCATAGTGGGGGTGCCTGGGTGACTCAGTCAGTTAAGCATCTGCCTTTGGCTGTAGTTGTGATCTCAGGGTCCTTCCTGTGTCTTCTAGCTCCTGTGTCTTCTAGCTCCCTGCTCAGTGGGGAGTCTGCTTCTCCCTATCCCTCTGCCCTTATCCCCCATTAGTGTGTGCGGCCCATGTTCTCTTTCTCTCAAATAAATAAAATCTTTAAAAAGAAAAATAAATAAATAAAGGTTCATAGTGAAAAATGTAATCCCTGCTCTTAACTCTCAGTTCTGTTTCCTAGAGTAAAAATTCAACTTTTTAAAAGCAGTTTCTAATGTTGTTCAGTCCTATTTATAGTGGTACCATGCCCACCCTTGTATTTCTTGATTTATCTCTTTGAGAGACATTGTCTGTGGGCTTCTGAATAATGGTAGATGAAGGTTTAGCTTTTTTTTTTTTAATGGCCATCTCTATATCTTCTTTCCTTCTAATATATTTATTACAAATTTAGTTAAATCAATATTGACATTAGTATAACTGATGTTTTCTGCAGAGCCTACATTTTTCTTTGGGGAAAAAACCCTATTTTTCTGAAGTTACTAATTTTCTTGATGTACATAATTTTCAGTAAGTCTCTCCTTCAGTAATCAGCTATCTTTTATCAGAGAGTGGAGATTAGGACTTTTCAGACAGTTTCACCTGAAGGTAGTCCATCCTTCTCACATGAAGAGATTGCATTCTTGGCATGAAAGGGCCTGTTCCCTATGATGCTAACATATGTCATTATGACCCTAACTTAAATTAGGCATGAATCAAATGAGAAACCCAAGCTTTGTAGTTGAAAGTTTATTGTTCTCTAGGTCCATGCCTAGAGTGTTTATTAGCAGTTATCCTGGCCTCCCAAGTCCAGAAAGTTTATGGATAGGCTGTGATGGATTAGTGATGTATTATTCAGATTCTAAACAAGAACGTTTCAGTTCTGTTTTCATATTAAAATAACTTTCAATAGGTACAGTGTGGATTAGAAACTGAAACTGTGTACCTAGTATCAGCTGTTCTACCAAAGAACTTAGCTATCTATTAGATTTCCAAATGAGTCTAGATTATAGAAATCCCCTCAAATTCCATGTACTTGCAGCAAAGATTTGTAAACATAAAGCACTATAGTTTTATGAAAAGATGCAGGAAACATTCATTCCCCTATCTTTAATAATCTGTGTTAAATGTGAGGTTAATTTTAAGTGTTGAAGTACTTCTCTGTGTATTTTTTGAAATACTTTCTCTAGCTTTTGTAAGTTGCATTTTAGTTTTTCTCAGATTGCTAAAATAATCCATCTGATATCCTTAGTGTATAAAAACTACACTGTTCTCTTTTATATTCAGGATTGTCTTGTTTCAAGGAATCTTTCTCAAAGGCTGAAAAACTTAATATCAAACCTATAAATAAAATTGTCTTTACAAAAAATTCTTGAAAGATTTTAGGAAAACCAAAATTCTAAATTCTTAAAATTTGCTAATTCTTAGAAGAGCTTTATGCAAAGGAGGCCAGAGGCTTTTCTGGCAACTGAATACATTTTTTTTTTAAATTTTTTTTTTTTATTTATTTACGATAGTCACACAGAATGAGAGAGAGAGGCAGAGACATAGGCAGAGGGAGAAGCAGGCTCCATGCACAGGGAGCCTGACGTGGGATTCGATCCTGGGTCTCCAGGATCGCGCCCTGGGCCAAAGGCAGGCGCTAAACCACTGCGCCACCCAGGGATCCCCTGAATACATTTTGAAATACCATGTGAAGAATGTTGGGCATAAAAATTTTAAAAAGAACCTTAAAACTTTATTTTTATTTATTTATTTATTTATTTATTTATGAACCTTAAAACTTTAAAAAGATATGTCAACTTAAAGAACACAGAGAAACTTGGTAACAACTGTTAGGGACAAAGGTAATATTTACATTATAAAATTTGTTGAAGTGAGAATTAAATCACTTGTGTCTATGAGAATATCACACATCCATTTCAAAGTATAACCCAAATTATATATTGTCCTGCAATGATGGACTTGCATAAATTTGTACAGATTTTTAGTTTATATATACTTACTATTTCTTTTTTTAAAAAAGATTTTATTTATTCATTTGAGAGAGAGAGAGAGAGCACGAGCCTAGGGGTGGGGCAGAGGAGAGGGAGAAGCAGACTCCTTGTTGAGTGGGGAGCTCCGTGTAGGCCTTGATCCCAGGGCCCTGAGATCACAACCTGAACCAAAGGCAGATGCTTAACCATCTGAGCCACCCAGGCACCCCAATTTCTATATACTTTAAGTAGTAATATTGAAATTATTTGAAAATATTTGTTGTCAGAATTAAATGTCTGGGTTTATTAAAATATCAAAGTGTTTTTTAGGTCTCTTATCAGTGTACGAATAGGAGGCAGTCACAGGTGACTATATAAGGGGATTCAAATATAGAGGAAGGAAAATAAAAATTAAAATATAGAAGAAGGCTAGAGAGACATTTACTGAATCTCTATGATTGTAGGTGAAATTTACATAATTGTTGGTTACCTAACATTTTTGTTACTGCTGTTGTTCTTGCTCTCCTGTCCCAATTACAATTATCTGTATACTCTTCTCCACATTGATAGATTGACTAAACTAAGCTCTTATATGTTACATACTATGGCCACAGTAGGTACTCAATGAGTGTTTAACTTACTAAGTGTATAAGAATTGTTTATGTAAAACAACATTTTCTTTTCAGCATTCTGAGTTTTTAACTGTGATTTCATGACCATGCTGCTGTTTGTCTTTGTTCGCTATCACATATAATCTGATTTCTGCAATACAGTCTCCTTGTTTTTGTAAGTAGCTGGTTCTGGTTGGTGCTTTACTTTGGAGGCCCACTTTTCCAGTTATACTCATTTGCCTTGGGCTATTCTTAATTCTCTTGCACTAAGGATAAATCAGTCACAGGTCAGATTTGGCCAGTCTTACTACTATTCTTCCTTGTTCTATAGATCTCAAATTGTAGGTTAGGACTCTGTTATTTCAGCTGATCTTTGGGATACGAACCTTTGTGGGGAGTATCTATTCTGGGCTGCCAAATGAGTTGTTAGCTTGGAGAATGTCATCTCATTACTCTTATTAGGAAACAACCATTTTTGAAACACTATGCTTAGTCTCAGTTTGTATATTATTTTTATTTACTCAAATAACGTTGTTAGGACATATGCTACTTTTTAGGGATAATAATGTGAATAATAGGGGTGCCTGGGTGGCTCAGTGGTTGGGTGTCTGCCTTTGGCCCACGGCGTGATCCCGGAGTCCTGGGATCGAGTCCCACATCAGGCTCCCTGCGTGGAGCCAGCTTCTCCCTCTGCCTGTGTCTTTGCCTCTCTCTCTGTGTCTCTCATGATTAAATAAATGAATAAAATCTTTAAAAAGAATGTGAATAATATATGGTTTCTGCTGTCAAGGTACTTATAGTCAAGTGAGAAAATGAGAGGCGTAAAGGTATTTAAGCTAGAAGGCCTATGATAGAGTATGTACCAAAAAAAAAAGAGAATGGTTGTTTACACTATTTACTCAGTCTAGGATTGTGAGGACAACTCACCATTAGAAGATATAATAATGTAACTGACTACATTAACATAATTAAAGAAGAAGAATCAGATGGAAATAGATGTAGGAAAACAAGTAAAATTCAGCACCCATTCAGATACTGAGTAAAGAATAGAAGGGAACTTTACTTTAACCCGAAGGAGGGTATATATAGGAAAATTACAGCAAACGTTATACGTTAATGGTGAAACATTAAAATCTGTTTTACTAAATTTGAGGAGATAAGGAGATAAGGCTCTTACCTTCATTATATGTTGATTCAGTAAGTAAAGAAATAGAAATTAAGTGTCAGATGGGAGAAGAGGAAATAACTGTTATTTGCTGATGCTAAAAAAATGTTTTATACTAGAAAGCCCAAGAAAATGAACTGAATAAACTAAACTTTGAAAGGTGGTTAATCAGAAGTGTAATATATAAAAGCTGCAGTTTTCCTATTATTTTTATTATTTTTAAAGATTTTATTTATTTTTTTCATGAGAGACACACAGAGAAAGAGACAGAGGCAGGGACACAGGCAGAGGGAAAAGCAGTCTCCATGCAGGGAGCCCGACATGGGACTCGATCCCAGGACTCCAGGATCATGCTCTGGGCCAAAGGCAGGCGCTAAACCACTGAGCCACCCCGGGATCCCCCAGTTTTTCCTATTATACACTAGCAATGACCAAATATGCAATATAGTAGAAAAAATCATTTCACAAACAAAAGCCTAATAAGAAAAAAAAAAACAAAACTTGGGATCCCTGGGTGGTGCAGCGGTTTGGCGCCTGCCTTTGGCCCAGGGCGTGATCCTGGAGACCTAGGATCGAATCCCACGTCGGGCTCCCGGTGCATGGAGCCTGCTTCTCTCTCTGCCCCCCCCCCCCCTCTCTCTCTCTCTCTGACTATCATAAATAAAAATTAAAAAAAAATCTTTAGAAAAAAAAACTTAAGTGTATGAGATCTGTGTGGGAAATTTTAACAATTTTACTGATGTAAATGTCAGTGTTTTCAAATTATTATTGTTAATAAGATCCTAATAATTCTCGACAAGGTTTTTCCTAGAACCTTTTAAATATCCTAAAATTCAGAGAAAAGAGCAGCATATATGACTAATCAGGACAATTTAGAAAACAAAAGAGAGGGGCTTGCTCTAATAGAATCAAGATAATAAAACTATAGGGATATTGGAAAGGTTTTTAAGACAGAAATAGACAAATGGGCTAAGGGAACACAACAGACTCCACTAGTAGGCTCATACTTCTATGGGAATCTAATATATCATAGAGATCAGTGGGAAATAAACTCTTTAGTAATTGGTGTTGGGATAATTGATTATCAGTATTGAAAAAACTACAAATTATATTCAAAACAACCTCCAAAAGCACCAACAGACAACCTATGAGAATAGGAAAATTTAGTAAGGTTTCTAAAGGTAAAAGCAATACACAAAAATTGATAGCATTCATATATCAGTAATAACTTATTAGCACATATATTTTAAAAGTATTACATTCACTCTAACAGCAAAAATGAGGAGGCACTTAAGCACATAGTAATAAAAATTCTTCTTAGAGAAAATTATAAATTGGTTTTGAAGAACTCGATGGATCTGACTCCAAAAGCACAGGACAAAAGCAAAATTAGACAAAGGGGATTGCATCAAACTAAAAACTTATGCAAAATACAAGAAACAATCAACAAAATGAAAAGGCAATCTACACTAGTTATCAAAAATAATTACAATAATAGACTATGATCCATTGAATATTACAGGGAATCATTAGTATGTATTGATATAAATAAATAAATTGATGATCAGATTATTGACATAATTACAAAGTATGTCTTCACAAAAAACTTAATAATTACAAAAGAAAAATATAGAGAAAACTGGCAGTTACCAGTTTAATCAAGTGATAAAAGAGAATGTTATCAGTAATGAGACAAATTGAAATCATGCACCATCTCTTAGGATACATTGAGAAAAGCCACATCTTTTCTGTGTTTTTGCTTTCAAATATATATAACCTGAACTTAATTATGAATCAGACACAGTCTAATGAGGTAAACCCAATTGAAGGACATTCTGTGAATAACTGGCTTCAACCTTTTAAAGTGCCTAAGTCATGAAATTCAAGGAAAGACAGAAGCTGTTCCAAGCTGAAAGAAACTAAAGATGGAAGTTCAGACTACTGAATGAGAAGTGTGATTCTGAATTAGATCTTTTTCATAGAAAGGATACCCATTCATTATTTGGGAATAACAAACTTGGATGAATTCTAAATATGGGATGATAGTAAGATATTAATTTCCTGATTTTGACAATTATACATGTTTTTAGAAAATAAACACTAAAATATTTGGAGATTATTGAATGTTGGGTCAGCAACTTATGAGGTTTGGGAAAAAGACTACTTGGCCACACAACTTTTCTGTAAGTTTGATACTGCCCCATAAATTACTTGGACTCCATTCTTTTCAGGTTTTAAATTTTTTTCCTCTGCTTTGGATTTTTTTTATTCCTGTCTACTATTAAGACATGCAATGTGGGACACCTGGTAGCTCAGTGATTAATCGTCTGCCTTTGGCCCAGGGCATGATCCTGGAGACCCAGGATTGAGTCCCACATTGGGCTCCCTGGGTGGAGCCTGCTTCTCCCTCTGCCCATGTCTCTGCTTTTCTCTCTGTGTCTCATGAATAAATAAATAAAATCTTAAAAAACAAAAAAAGAACATGCAGTGAATTTATCATTTCAGATAGGTATTTTTTAGCTTTAGAAGTTTCATTTGGGATTTTTCTTTAACAGTTTCCATTTCTCTCCACATAATGTTTGTGTTTTCTTTTTTAAGTCCTTTACAGTTGACCCTTGAATAACACAGGTTTGAACTGTGTGGGTCCACATATACACAGATGTTTTTAATAAATACAGTACAATACTGTAAATGTATTTTATAATTTTCTTAATTTTTTTCTCAAGTTTATTATAAGGATACAGTATATGTACATATACAAAATATATGTCAGTTGACTGCTTATGTTATTGACAAGGTTCTGAGAAACAGGCTATTAGTAGTTAAGTTTGGGGGCAAATCAAAACTTTTATGTGGTTTTTTCGTTGTGCAAGGGGTCAGCACCTCTAATTCCACTTCATCTAAGGGTCTTCTGCATTTATAATGGTTTTTTAAAAGTCCTTGTCTTCTCTGTGTATAATCTCTTCTATTTCTGGGTCTGTTTCTATTGACTGTTTTTCTTTCCTGGTCATGAGTCACTTATTTTCCTTCTTTGCATGTCTAGTAATTTTTTTATTGTATAGTACACATTTTGATTATTACATTGTGGAGTGTCTAGATCCCTCCTCCTTTAAGAAGTGGTTAATTTTGTTTTGGCATGTTGTCAAGTTGCTTGTAATTAGCTTGATCTTTTCAAGGCTTATTTTTATAAGCTTTGTTGTGAAGGTTCTGGAATAGTTTTTACTCAACTGCTCTATTATTCTTACTTCTAAGATATTTTTCTGAGGTCTCTCTGCTAAATGCTCTGGGTGTTTATCAAGGTCTCTTTTACTCCAGCCAGTCAGAACTTGAATTTCTCTATTTTGTGAGCTTTGGTTGTTATTTAGCTTACAGCATTCCTGTAGTTATCCTCTACTCAGCCTTGTGGATTTAGGGTACACATGCACAACTTAGTATTTAGCCAAAATCTTAAGGGCATATATTTGGAGCTCTCTTATATGTTAGGATAGTTCTCTTGTCTCTGTATTCTTTTCTGAAAATTTTAGTTACTTCGGTTTCCTTGAACTCTTAAGTTTTGGGTCCTTCAGTTCAGTGAGACTTGGGCTATCCCTCCCAATACCTCATTCTGGAAAGTGCCTCACTGCTTCACTAAAGAGAATCTTGCTAGCATTGCATACCTGCTGTCCAAAGTCTGAAACAATTATTTCATTTTCTGTCCAGTTTTCTAGCTGTTTATAGCAAGAAGGCAAGTTTGGTACTAGCTGTTCCATCCTATTTGATATTTCAGCTTATTTTGGTTGTATTATTTTCTCATCTAATGTTGTGAGCAATCTCACTGTATGGTTCAACTGATCCGTTGTTGGGGATTGACTGTGTTAGTTTGGTCACATGACAAAGGATCAAAATGTTGGGAGTGTTGCCAAGAGAATACTTGAGGTAAAACGATAATTCTCAGTAAAACAATAATTCTCAGAGTATGGTTTGAGGATCCTCTCAGGGGTTCCAGAGGATCTTTCTACTTCAAAGTACATATCTGAGTAAGGCTAAATTTCCTTCATGTACATGAACCAATATACCACAAACAATAGATAGATGAATTCAGAAATAAAGTCAGGCAACCCTGTTTTTCAAGTTTAAATTAGATATTAAAGAGATGTGTCAAAATAGTGCTATTCTTCTCACTAACTTTTTTGCTTTGATATGTTTAAGCATGTAATTTATTATTTTAAAAATAAGTTAACAACTAAATCTCTGTGAAGCCTTCTCAGTTTTAATTTCTATTACAGAAAATATAGCCCACAAAAACAAAAGTTGTTTGGAGCCTAAAAGTTTGAGAATTATTAAAATAAAGCACCAATAAAGTCTAATCTGTCTGGGGAAGGAACTGAAGGTGTTAGGAGTGTAATGAACTGGGTAAAAAAGGGAAGGATTAAGAAATGAGTTTATTCACTTCCTCTTTTGTATAGTTATCAATTTCTTTACTTTTCTGCGTTCTTGTGTGTAGGTATGGCAGTTAAAGTTATAATCATAGGACAGTACTCTGTCCCAACAACTGCATAGGTTCCTGCTTTATGATATGTGTTCAGCCCTTGCATAGGAAATCCTGATTTAATGTCTACTGTTTCAACTGAAACAGTAGATTAAGAAACAGACATTTGTTAATTGCTCTTTCTCTAGCCTGACCTCTTTGCCCTAATGAGGAGCTAGCTCATACCTGCTTGTGTTCTAGCATCAACTTCCCTTCTGTTCTAGTGTCACCACTTGTACTTGAATTTCCTATTCTTCTTAAAAAGAACATAAGTTAAAAAAAAAAAAGAACATTATTTGTCTTTGTCTTGCTTATTATCAAATGCCTCCAATGTCCATTTGTATGTTGCAAATGGCAGGATTTCCTTTCTCAAGGCTGAATAATAATTCTAATATATACATATAAGGTGTGTGTATCTCACATCTTCTTTGTGCATTTATCTGTTGATGGACAGTTATGTTGTTTCCCTGTATTGGCTATTATAAATAATACTGCAGTGAACATGCAGATATCTTTTCAAGATTCGATTTTCACTTCCTTTGGCTTATATATTGAAAAATGGGGTTGCTTGCTAAATCATACAGTAGTTCTATTTTTAATTTTTTGATGAACCTCCACAGTGGATGCAACAATTTATATTCTTAACAACAGTGCACAAAGAGTTCCCTATTCTCCACATCCTTGTTAACAATTGTTATCTCTTATGTTTTTGAGGTAGCTCTTTTAACAGATGTAAAGTGGTACTTCATTATGCTTTTGATTTGTGTTTTTTTGATTAATTATATTGAGTACCTTTTCATGTACTTATTGGCCATTTGTAGGTCTTTTTTAGAAAACTGTCTGTTCAGTTTCTCTACCCATTTTAAAATCAGACTGTTTGCTGTTGAGGTTTTTTTTAAAAAAATATACTTTGGATATTAACCTCTTATCAGTTATATGATTTGCAGTTATTTTCTCCTATTTCATAGGCTGCCTTTTCATTTTGTTGATGGTTTCCTTTGTTGTGCAGAAGCTTTTTAGTTTTATGTAGTTACACCTCTTTATTTTTGTTGTATTGCCTTTGCTTTTGGTGTTAATTGAATTTCTCATTCTAAACCATGCTCTATTTTTCCTCAGTTTCTGCTACCTCAGAATCATTCAACCATTTGTTTTCATTGAATCTAAAGTTTACGGAAGATTAAAGATTAAACCTGTGTCATAACTACATTGTTTAATTTTTGCGGGACAGTGCCTGCTCAAATATTCAGTGAGGAGATACAGCATTTCTTGGTTATTAGCTCATATTTTATATTCTTGATTTAAATAGATTTATTTTGGGTGATGGAAATACATATATTTAAGGGAAAGAAGAGGTTAATCATCCCAGGAAGATGAAGAAACAAATTGAGAATGAAGGACAATATCTGACTTATGTTTCAAATTTCTTTTGCCATTGTCTTAGAAATATCAAATGCATTTATATTAATTAGAAACACAGAACACATGTCAAAAAAACCTGTCCTTTTGGATCATCTCTTAATGCATATGGATATATAATTTTTTTAAAGAAAAAATTCATTCTGTGGTTATTTTCAGTCATCTGTAGGATAATAGGTATATTGCGATATAATTTTAGACTAAAGCATGTGTTCTTAATTTCTTACAGTAATCCTAAATCGGAGAGTCAGAGAGTAAATAAAAAAGTCAACAATGATGCCTCACTTAGAATTCATAATCTTTCCATTTTGGTGAGACAGATAAAATTTTATTACCAGGTAAGTGGTCCTTTTTTTTATTTAGTATTTTAATAAATGCTTGTGTAATCACATTTTTGTGTAATAACAAAAGGTGAGTATCACTCACCTAACATATACTAAATGCTTATTACCTGCCAGATACTGGTTTATTTGCTGAAGATAGAGCAGTATTGATATAATTTATTACTTATGCAGTATTAAAGATACAAACAAGCACTTCATAATTATCTAATTTTAAAAATAATTATTGTATTTTATAAATTTTTAAAACCAGTTCCTAGTTTCTGAGAGCTTCAATACTGCAACACTTTAAGTTACTTGAATTATGCCTTTGAAAAGTGTATTTTTTATTGTCCTTTTTAAAACTAAAATTGGATCATATTTCAGAGTTTAAATATGATCATTCTTCAGGCTATTGTATAATATACCTTAAGAATTGCTGTAAGCTACATTACACAAATTTTGGTATGTTGTATTTTTAAAAATATTTATTTTTATGCATTTTCTCATTTTGTTGTGGTTTCTTATTCTACTTTAGAAGCATGTCTTTAGATTTCTGAACTTATTTTTCAAGAATGTTCTTTGTTTTTTTGATTAAAGAATATAGTTTCTGTGATACTGATTCTTTGACATTTGTTAATAGTTACTTGGCTTGTCTCATTATGTTGTTAGTTTTTATTAAAATTTCATGTAAATTTCAGAAAGATAGGTACTGTCCAGTTCTTTGAGTGCAGGGTCAGAGCAAGTTTGTTTGTTAATTGCGTTTTTCAACCTTTTATGGCCTGTTTAATTTTGTCTCTCGATCTGTCAGTTATTGAGAAAGAAAAGTTGGAGTCTCCCATTATGATGATAGATTTGTCAAGTTTGCCTTTATCCACTTGAAAGCTATGTGATTGAATGCAAATGAGTTAAATTTTTGAATTATTATGGAGAATTATACTGTTTGTAAGTAATTGTTCCCACGTATTTTTTTTTCTACTGATTTAAATGTTTTCCATCCTCTGTTTTTTTAAATGCTACTCTCTATACATTCCATTTTTACCCTAGCAAAGGCCAAAATTAATATCTTTAATCTTTTATGAAATAGTACTATTGATGGAAGTTTTGGAATATAGGTGAGGTCTGGAGCCAACGACCAAGAAGGAATTCTTGACACGTCTTTGGTGCAAAATGGTGGTTTTATTAAACGACAGGATCTATGGGCAGGAAGACTTGCTGCCCCAGGCCTGTGAGGGGTGGCTGATTATATACCTGGGAGTTGGAAGGGGCTTGGGGATAGTGTACTCTCTAAGGAATTTTGGAAGCAAGATTTCCAAGACCTTGAGTGGACTAGCTATTATTGGGAAAAGGTCACTTACTATAGACTAATAAAACCTAAGTCATGAGACCTTCAGATGTATATCAGTGGACCATGTGCTTGGGGGATGATTGCCAACATGTATCTTGGGGGGTAGAGATAAAGGACATTTCTAAAGGAATTTTTATATGTTAAAGTAGACTTACAGGATCCTGGGGATCAGGCTAAGATTGCCTTCTGCCCTTAGCAAAGTATGAACATTGAGGCAGTTGAGTCTGTACAGGAATGTCACTCTCCCTGTTTCAAGGACTTGTCAATGTACTTTGTCCTCAGCTAGTCTTCTGTTCCCTCATCACTGTGATCTTAGAATACTTTAACTCCAGTCATTCCAATGATGACTTTTAAGCTGTTCTTGTCTTGTATTTTAGCTCTTTTTTTTAAAAAAAACCCATAGATTAGATATGGTAAATACTGTTAAATAAATAGAATCAATATCCTTTTAGATCAAGCTATGTGTTTTCCTTTTTTTTTTTTTTTTAATTCCCTCTCATGGGATTTTCTTTTTTATATCAGAACTGTCTCTGGTATTATTTTCTTACTGAAATATACCCTTTAAATGTTTATTTAGAGAGGACTTATTAATGATGAAGTTTCTCAATGTTTATTTGTCTGAGAATGCCTTTATTTTACCCTTGTTCCTGAAAGATAGTTTTATTGGGTATGCAGGTCTTTGTTAACAATTACTTTTCTCTCAGTGTTTTACAGATTTTATTCTTCTATCTCAGGATTCCTTTTTGTTCTGGAGAAAGCTATCAATCTAATTTTTGTTCTTAGGTTAAATTATCTTTTTTCTCTGGCTGCTAATATTCTCTTCTAAACTCTCTTTCCTGTTAGTCTCATATCCTTTTTTGCCTCTCATATGTGTCAGATCTTCTGTTTAACCCACTGTTTAACTTTTGACTCAGTAATTCTTTCTTTCCTTTGGAGAAGTTCTGTTTAATTCTTTTTCTCTTTGCTTTTCTGCTTATTAATCATTATTTTATTTCTTCAGAAATTAAATTTTTTTTCTATTTTAGATTTTATGCATGATAATTCCAAAATCTGAAGTCAGATCTGTGGGTACCTGAATATACCTTTTGTTTTCAGCTTGCTATTTCTTATGATAGTGGTGGCAGCAGTGGCAGTAAGGTGTGGGTGTATATTAATTGTGACTTTGTTTTGGGTGGGAGGGAATTTATTTGTGAGAATACTTTTGTGTCTGGGCCAAGGATATATTGCTCCAGAGAGGATTTGTTTCATTTGTGCAACTAGCCCAGAACCACTTTAATTTATTTTAAGTAGCACTATAATATTTAGAAGCAATACTTGTATACAATAGAACACTAGAAAAAATTGAGAAAATGCAAACATAATTTCAGTGCCTAGAGATTACCACTATTAGCATCTGAATGTATGTATTTCTGGAAAGCCTTTTTCTGCATTTGTGTATATGCAAATTATGTATTTATGTGTTTGCATTTTTTTTTAAAAGCTAGTACTACGTTATTGCAAATCCTTAGGGAAATAACCCTCCTCAGCCTCTACCAAAGGCCAAGAAAAACAGCTTTCTTGTCTTCCTTTGTATGGTTCAGTTTTTTTTTTCTGTTTTGTCTTTTAACTGAGGATTATATTTTTATTTATTTAATTTATTTAAAGATTTTATTTATTTATTCATGAAAGACAGAGAGAGATAGGCAGAGGGAGAAGCAGGCTCATGCAGGGAGCCTGATGTGGGACACGATCCCGGGACTCCAGGATCACGCCATGGGCTGAACCCAGGGATTGATTGATTGATTATTTGTTTGTTTATTTATTGTTCAGTCATTTGAAGAGAATTTTTAAAAACTTTACAGCATTGGGACGCTTGGGTGGCTCAGAGGTTTAGCGCCACCTTCAGCCCAAGGCATGATCCTGGAGACCCGAGATCAAGTCCCACATCGGGCTCTCTGCTTGGAGCCTGCTCCTCCCTCTGCCTGTGTCTCTGCCTCTCTCTCTATGTGTCTCTCGTGAATAAATAAATAAAATATTAAAAAAAAACCTTTACAGCACTTTTGGATTCCTTCCTTCCTTTCTAATATCTAGTACTCCTTATTGCCAGAAGTAAGTCTGTGCTAGGTTTTTAATAAATTTGTATTACTTGCCAATATTCCAGCTGTCATTTTCCTCAAGTTGACTTGAATAAATAAGACATCTATTTGTTTTTTAATATTGTTTCATATCAGTATTTTTAGATTTGAAACAAGTAAATTAAGTGATACAGTGACTTATTTTGACAGTCATCAATTTCATTCTTGTTAAAACCAGGCCAGATTTTTAATTTTATATTATCTTTAGGGAGATGGAAGTTTGCCTTGAAAATTTCAGCGAGATTCCTTGGAAGGCAAAGGAATTTCTGCATCAGAATCTTTTTTTTTTTTTTTAAGATTTATTTATTTATTTATTCATGATAGAGAGAGAGAGAGAGAGGCAGAGACACAGGAAGAGGGAGAAGCAGGCTCCATGCCGTGAGCCCGACGCGAGACTCCATCCCGGGACTCCAGGATCGTGCCCTGGGCCAAAGGCAGGCACTAAACCGCTGAGCCACCCAGGGATCCCCCTGCATCAGAATCTTAAGTCAGTTGTCAGTGCAACTTAATTCTATATGTATCCTATTGCTTTTGGGGTTTTATAAAACCGTTATATTGAAATATAGTTCATGTACTATACAGTTAACCCATTTAAAATGTCCAGTTCAATGGTTTTCAGTACATTTAGAGTGTTGTACATCAGTCAACCAATTTTAGAATAATTTTGTCACTCCAAAAAGGAACCCTGTGTCTATAAGCAGTTACTCCTATTTTCCCTATCCTGCACACACACATACCACCACCACCATTCCACTACCCCAGTGTTAGGCAACTGCAAAAACCTATTTTTGCCTCTAAAGATTTGCCTATTCTGGGAATTTCATAAAAATGGAATTATATACTACATGGTCTTTTGTTACTGACTTTTACCTAGCAGAATGATTTCAAGGTTTATTCATGTTGTGATATGTAGTAGTATTTCTTTTTTATTCAGCTTCTGTTGTCTTTTTGTCTTCCTCCTGCCTAAAGCCAGGTGTTGAAATTACCTTTTATTAATCATGTTAATCTAATGATACCATCATCAAGAAATTTGGGGAAGAGCAAATTGTGAAATCCATCAGTTTAGCAGTTTAGATAAATGGTTTTTAATGAAGGGTGCTTTTATCCCCTCGGCAACATTTGTCGGTGATTAGAGACCTTTTTGGTTGTCACACAAAGGAATACTACTGCTATTTGGTGGGTAGAAGCCAGGAATGCAGCTAACTATCCTGTGATCCACAGCACAGTTTCCTAAAACTAAGAATTATCCAGCCTAAAATGTTAATAGTGTCAAATTTGAGAAGTCCAAATATTTATAATGCCAAGTGATTTTATTATTAACATTTTGACTTGTCTTGAATTGTCACCATTTTTTCAGACACATCGGTAAATATTTCATTAACATTTGCTGGGTGACCAGTTATATATACCCTTTTGTTTTTATTAATCCGAGTTTGAATATAATGGACTAATTAGGGCTAGAAGTGATTGAATATCTTAACATTTTGTCAGTACTGTTTCAGGTACATATAAAACACAAAACATTCTGAAGGTTGAAATTCTTGTATCATTCCCCTGTGTTTTTCCTTTAGAATCAGTTTATTAAACCATTTCTGCCATCAACTCAGTGTTTCGTATCCTTAGATAAGATGTTTCCAAGACACTTTTAAAGTATCTTCAGGAATAGACCAGCTGCCTTATTTACATAATTAATTGATTTACTAAATTTTTTCCCTCATGTATGTAACCAAGACACACATGGCCTGTTTAATATAAGACAGATTTCTAAGTTAAAGTCTACATCAGTGCAGTTCTTGTCACCTGTTAAGTTACCTATCTTTTTTATTCCCTCTGCCTGCCACTTCCCCTGCTTGTGCTCTCTCTTTCTCTATCAAATAAATAAATGAAGTCTTAAAAAAAATAATAAGCTGAATCATTTGAGGCTCAGAAATAAAAGAACACTTTACTATTAAAATTTTTAAATTTATTAGGAAACTTTTGCATGGTTGATGTCATCAGTATTAAAAACAAAATGGTCTGGTACCATTAATCTAGTTGCCAGAAAAGGCTGGTAGTTTTTAAGGTTTTGTTTAGCCTCTGTTATAACAAGCAACATTTGGACTATTAACAAAACTTAGGAGCCAAAGAAACGAGACCTTTGTGTTTTATACGACACATACTTTATATTTCATCACATTTTTGACATTTTGGTCAGATGCTCTTTTTAATGCCATTCATTTCCTTTTTTTCTGTAAACTATTAAAATACAGTAAAATAAATCTTAATTCTTTCTTTCTTTCTTTCTTTCTTTCTTTCTTTCTTTCTTTCTTTCTTTCTTCAGAAAGGGAGGGTGGGCTGAAGGAAAGGGGGAGAGAGAATCTTGAGCAGACTTCATGCCCAATGCAGAGCCCCATGTGGGGCTCAATCTCATAACTCTGAGATCATGACCTGAGCCAAAATCAAGAGTTGGACACTTAACCACTGAGCCACCCAGGTGCCCCTTAATGTTTTTCACTAATAACACAGATAAAAGGACAAATATAAATACTATGATAAATATAATTGTTTGAATTTTTAAAATAGATTGGAAGAGACTCTTATATTTTAGAAATCTTTGAAACTTATATTTAGTACTGTAGTAATGTGCATTTTGCTCAGCGTGTGTGTGACTCAGGAAAGGAAGATGAGCCCAGCCCTTTGCCAGAAGTGTTGTTTAACTACTTACTATGAATATAGTTTATGGATAACTTCTAGGAAGAAGGAGAAGCCTAGTTTAAGTTATCTTTAAAGAATAACTAAATACTGTCTGTGACTGGCACAAATGTGTGAAATAGTTTTTCTTACAGTGCTTTAGCAACTGAACTTTAATTCACAGAAACTTGTATATCAGGAAAAAAACCCTTTTTAGATAGTCAACTAAAAATAATAAACCATTTTTTATAGAAAAGTGTAGGTCAAAAAAAGTAATGGGAATAAAACTACTTGTATCTATCAGAGCACTTTTCTATTAACATAATTTCTGCCAGTTTTCTGTTTTGTCTTTTTCTTTTTTAAACATTGCTGTTCTCCAGATCGTTCTACATGGTTTTCATATGAGGATAGAATTTCTCCCTGTTCTGTGAAAATTTGCTTAAATGGTCCTGAAAATTCTCAAATTCTTTGTATTTGAATACTTGAATACCTTCTTATCTCTACCTCCAGTAATCCTTTTCATTCCGTGCTTTGTTATTTTTATCCTTAGAGCTTATTATCAAAACAATTTTACTTATTTTCTGTTTACCCTACTAAAATGTACATTCCACAAGAGCACAGATTTTTGTTTGTTCATTACTGTATTTCCAATGTCTACTACAGTGTCTGGCGGATAATAAACACAGAAAATAGTTGTTGAATAAGTAACTGCCCTGATTTCCTCATAACTTTCTCAGCTGTTCAGTTGTATTGCTAAAATTCCTTCTCCATACTTTTTAATATTTTTAATCACTTTTCTAACAAAGTAAAGTATCTTCACTAGTTCATATACATGTGTGTTATCATCCGTAACCCTTCAATTAATTTATTCCTCCTACTTAAAATCATATTTATCCTGGGCTCATTTGTGTATCATTTTTCCATTGCATTAGCACCTTAATGATGAGCACCTTTAGAACTAAGTGAAGTCTGGAAAGTCTAGGGTATATAATAGAGCTTTAACAGTAGCAGTCAGGTGTTTTTAGCCTCTGATATCTTTTATGTGTTCTCTCTGTTTTTCAATGTTACTTGTAATATTAGAATAGGGAAATAGGAATTTCTACAAAAATGTAGCTATAATCCTCTGAAGAACTTATAGAACCAGACAGAGGTTTTAGAATAATTTGAGTTTTTTAAAAATTTGTATAGTTTTTACCTGACTTACCTAATATTAGTACTTTCAGAAATAACAAAATTAGTATTTGAAAGTAAAGTAAAAGTAGAGTAGAAAAGTAGACTTTCTCACATTAACTATTTTATAACGTTTATCACTTTAAAAACTTTATACTTTTATTTCCTACCTTTCCCAACAAAAGTCACATACATGGTAAGTCATGGAACTTTCATTTAAGCCTAGGCTTTTGGACTCTACTCCATCAGAGTATGCTATGCTGGGTATAAGATTCTACGATACTAAAGTACGTTTTTAGATACATGGAAACAAGTTTGAATTTAGCAGTTTCCTGTAGAAATTGTGTCATCCAAATATAATAGAATTTCATACTGTTAAAAGTGAAACACATGAGCTTATTGATGATACCATATGGTGAAAGAATCTTTGAGGTTGCTTTCATCTTTGTAAAGAGACTGAATTAGTATGAGGAATGGGGTAACAGAATAGAGAGAGAATGGGGAGCCAACTGAGGAAGAGGCTACAAGGGATGAGCTAGTACCATATATATTGAATATTACTGTTTGGCTGGACAGCTTTGTTATAACAGTGTACCAACATAAAATGTTATATGGCAAATCAATATAATAAATTGCCTTGAAAAGTTGATATTTTCTAGTATGATTTATCAGTTTTCACTCATGTTATCCCAAAATAAGAGGTGTAAAATGAGAATTAATCCTTTCTTGAAGTTGAAATAAAGCTTTTTTCTAATAATTGGGGAGCTCTTTAAATTTAATGCCTCTTTTTATGATACTGAATTTGAATATTCTTTGTTCTGACTTAAACTGTCTCCACTAAATGGAAGAGACAAAATAGTGATTACTTTTATTTATACATCTCTTATTTATGATTTCTTTTACATATGTTCAAAACAGTCCTGATAATTCTGCTTCAAGTCAAGGAAACTAAAAATTAGAAGAATTAGAAATTTATTCCTTTAAGTCCATTGCTGTTACCTACTTAGCTCATAGCATGTTACATCTGAGGTAACTTGAACTGGAAAATTCATTTATTAAATTACCAGATTCGGCCTCAGTCTTTGGAGTAAGTGATTTTAGCAGTTTTTGATGCTTATTCTTAATATTGTTAATTATTTATCTAACCGGGTACACATACAGAGTATATACTTTTTCTTTAAATATATGCATGTTTTTGGTAATAGTTTTTTAAAGGCATAGTAAATACAACACTGAAGAAAATGCTTTGAAAAATTCTTATATATGTCTACAAAGAATTACAGATAAAAGGTTAATTCTAATGAGCCTCTGGTACATGTCACATACTGGCTATGGGAAAATGTTTTTTTGGATTTAGAATTAACACATCTGAAAGGACAATACAAGTTAACTTTTCATGGTATTTGCTCCTTCATCATAATATCAAGTAAAGAGTGATTCAGAGAGAATGAAGTACTTTTAAAAACTTATTCCTTGATAACTAGTTATGTTTGAATATGTAGCGGAAGCCAAATTGTAAGGACATTCACAGTTATTTCTATAATCTTGCCAAGATTCAGTAATATCCCAGGGCACCTATCAGTCCTATAGCCTGATTCATCCCAGGTCCTTTGTAGCATGTCACTATTAGTAATGACAGATGCATTGTCTCCCTTCATTTCCTCAACAAGGGGGTAGAATAAATGGAAGATGCACAGTTGATTTTTACCTAAAATGAGTAATTTGAAAGCATTCAATTCTTTCTGAATCATCCTGTACTATCAGAATGCGAGGATATTCTTATCACTGAAAGTTTGACAAAAATCAAAGTAAACCTCTATTATAGAGAGAGAAATAATGATTTACTGAGGAAGAGCTCACTTGCATGAAATGATCGTAAGATGCAATTTTTAATGAAGTATTAATTCCCTTAAAGAGAAGTAACAAAAGATCAAAAAAAGTATACACACTTGATCTTTTATTGAGGAATGTTGTTTAAATATCTAACACCTAAAACTTACATTTCCAAATAAATACTGGACCTGTTCCACTTGGACACTTATTTTGTAGGTGGTATTTTTTTTTGAATATTTTACTTATTTATTTGAGAAAGAGTGAGTGAGAGAGAGAATGAGCAGGGGCAGAGGGAGAGGGAGAAGCAGACTCCTTGCTTAGTAGGGGGCCCAACAGGGCTCTCTATCCCAGGACCCTAGGATCCTGACCTGAGCCAAGGTTGATGCTTAACTGACAGAGCTACCCAGGTACCCCTATTTTGAAGGTATTAGATATGTTATTAAGCCTAGCTGACATTATAATTTTTGTTACTTAATTCATTAACTTAAAGTTACAAAAAGTTTCAGACACTTCAGTGTCTTTTGAACAACTTGGATAACTTCTTTCACCTTTTTAAAAGCTTTTTAATGGAAGTATAGCATATCTGCTATAGAGAAGGGCACAAATCGTAAGTTATAGCTATTTGATAATTATCTAGTCAGCATTACCCATATAACAATCTTTGGGGTGTCTTTTTACAGGAGACTTTGCAGCAGTTGATCATGATGTCATTGCCAAATGTCTTAATCATTGGTAAAAATCCTTTTTCTGGTAAGTATTAAACTAATGTGATAGTAGCCTTAACTTTGTGTAATACTGTAATGCTGATCAAGATCTTATTTAAATGAACACAGTAGGTTTTTCATGACTCTAGGGAAAGTCAGAGGTGATACTCCATTTTGTAGAGAGAAAATAAACTCAGAATATTTATAATATGTAGATGGGATTAAGTACATTTTATGTTAAGTTCAGTGTTTTTTCAGCTCTGCCAAATCGGTACTTTTCTGTAATGATTTTTAGTGTCTCATCATAAACAAGTATAGAAGATAATGTGGGTACAAGATTCAGGGAACATAACCTTAGGAAAGAAGTGATTTTGAAGTAATTTCTAGGTTTATATTCATACATCTGCTATTTTTCATTGCTAGAGCAGTTCAAATATAAGATTTTACTGATTGGTGTTATCATTTATATTAAACTACTTCTAAATGGAAAGATGAGAAACAGCTTTTTTCGATCATTTAAATTATTTTCTTCAGAAATTTCTGCCTTTTGCCAGATTTTAAATGTGACCTATTCCGAGTTTTAATTTTTAAACAATTGGAGAAATTAGTAGCTACTAACCAGTTCAACAGTGGACTTACTCTTTTAGGCTACCCATAACCCAAATCCAAGTGTATCTTCTCTAAACCCCACCCCCCATTCTCATTCAAAACAAACAAAAATAAACACTAAAATCAAACAACTGTTTTTCCTGAGGAAATTACCACTTAGATGAGGTAAATTAGGAGTTTAGATAGTCTTTAGAGATATTCTGGGATATTTGATTTTACAAAGTAAAAAATGAAAAAAAATTTTGTGTGTAAAATGGAATTTTCAATTTCACATGCATTTAGTAATTACCTGCCAAATTATAGAGACCAGGAATATAAAGAAAATGGCCTGTACTCTGGAAGATCTTGTGCTTTGGTGAGAGATGCAGAGATGCCTGGGAAATTATGTAATAATTAATACAAAATAGAGCTATATAAAAGTACTAGTAAGGCATATAAAATATACAGCCATCATTTATAAGGTTGGCAGGTTAGTGAGGGTTGGAGACCATTGGTAGGTAGTTTGGCCAGAGAAGACTACACCACAGTGTTAGTGAGCTGTACCTAGGATTGTTATTAGTAAGGTATTCACTAGAGGGATGAATGTAGGAAAGAAAGAGAGTGACAGAAGTGAAGGCAGAGGAGTGCAGATGTACATATATTTGGGAAAGGTGATTAGCGTGTCTAAGAAGGTAGGTTGTTTCCTGGAGGATAGAGGGAGATGTTTGAAAAGAAGTTTAGGACTTGTCATAGACAAATTGCCCTGATGGTGAAATTCTGGACCTAAGAAGTGATTTTTTTTATTTTTGTCCCCTATATGTTTTGAGAAAATCTGAATTTTTGAGTATTGTTTAACAGCAAATGTACTCTCCAGGTCTATTATAAATCATTAACTGTATCCGGCTTATTACATACATTCATTTTACCATCCTTGCTGTAACATTTAATTAAGCTTTTGATCCTCATGAGTATACACAGTGGAAACCCATTTAAATTTTATAGGTAGATAAATCATGAGATAGGTGTTTTAGAAAGAAAATGTTAGTAGGCCTAAAAGAAACCAGACCTATTAGGAACCACTGGCCTGAATTTGTGACAGGTCTCTATATCAGCAGTTCTTCATTTGGCATGTTGTAATCATTTATGGAAAACTAGTGCATTTATAGTTAGCATACTTTATTGTATAGAGTTTTGAAGCCCGTTTTGTCTATACTGCAGCCCTTCAAAATGAACATCCTTGCCCATTTCTTCTGCTATTACCACATTATGCACACAGAGCTGCTTTTTTGAATTCTGCACTATACTTGCATACTTATCCTTGGGTCAAGTTGTTGTGAATGTTACCTTTAGAAGGGATTCTACTAATGTAAGAAAGAGAGTTGAACTAAAGTAAAATGTAGTACTTAGCAATCGTTTTTATTTCAGAACAAGGCACAGAAGAAGTTAAAAAGTTGCTTTTACTTTTACTGGGTTGTGCCGTTCAGGTAAGTTAAAATATTTCTTCGTATTTTCATTTTAATAACTTCTTTATATGTTTTTTCAGGCTCTAGTTTCTAAAAGACTTAGAGATGGGCTATTGCTTTTCAAAGTCTCTGTTAGGAATTTTTAAATAACTATGACCTTCTAAGGAGATTTTGAAGGAAAATATTTATTCTGTGATTTTATTTCAAACTTATATTATCAGATAGTTGTGTTACTTAAAAACTGTATTTGGGCAGCCCGGGTGGCTCACAGGTGTAGTGCCGCGTTCAGCCCAGGGCCTGATCCTGGAGTCCTGGGATTGAGTCCTGCGTCGGGTGCCCTGCATGGAGCCTGCTTCTCCCTCTGCCTGTGTCTCTGCCTCTCTCTCTCTCTCTCTCTCTCTCTCTCTGTGTGTGTGTCTCTCATGAATAAATAAATAGAATCTTTTTTAAAAAAAAAGAACACTATTTTTTTTTATTCTGAGGCTTATAATGGCCCTAAGTTTTTCAAATTTCCTTAAAGGGACTCTAAAAACTTCTCCTAAAACATCCTTATGATTCATGTGTGCATGTATGTATGTTACAAAAGAGAGGATTAACACCAGAGAGAGGCAGAAATTATGAAAAATGTTATTTAGGAGTTTAGATTATTATTGCCCTTTAGATGACTGATTATAATAATAGCTATGATTTATTAAATACCTGCTTTGTGTCAGGGATGATTCCTAAATAAGTTTTCTTATAGTATCTTTTTTTCACATAAGGATATCAGTGTTTACATAGGATGAAATTTAAATTACCCAAATTAAGACACTTGTGAGAGTCAGAAAAGGTACTGTTAACAATTAGAGTGGAACTGCATGTGTAAACTGAGACTGCTGACAATCCAAGATGGTTGCTCTAGATGCATATTGCCAACAGACCAAAGAGTTAAGTTGTTTTTTTTCTTTTTAAGATTTTATTTATTTATTCATGAGAGACACAGAGAAAGAGGTAGAGACACAGGCAGAGGGAGAAGCAGGCTCCACGCAGGGAGCCTGACACAGGACTCGATCCCAGGTCCCCAGGATCATGTCCTGCGCCAAAGGCAGGCACCAAACAGCTGAGCCATCCAGGGATCCCCCAAGAGTTAAGTTTAAACTCTGGTCCAACTTCAAACCTATTTCTCTATGTTGATTTTTCCTTTAATCAGCCATTTTTGAATGAATAATTACAGTGTTAAACTGTCTCAATTATTTGTGTAAACAAATAAATATTATTACCATGAGTAACTTTTTATACACATATGCCAGAAATCACAATTCTAAGAGAGTAGTATGGGTTTTAGAACTAACTGTTTAGGAGCTATATACTTACACAGAGCATATTATTAAAGTTTCATGCTGTGTAATACAGGTGTTTACTTCGTAGTTGATTAAATATTAAGTAAATATAGTGTTTGTGGCTATTGCTATTCTAATTTGGTCATCAGATCCTAAATTAGAAATACAGCCCTTAATTATTTACAGCCTTGAATACTGTATTTGCTTTTAAAAATACCTTCTGTTGATGAATGTTATGTAAATTTAAATAACATAGTGACAGCATAAATTTGGTTGTAACTTCTGGTTATTATTTGGTTGTTATTGCTGGTTACTAAAACTAGTAGCAGAACTAAGGACTTTTTATGAACAGTTTAGGGAAAGCCTGATATATTAAAGAAACCATCATTATTACCACCTGTAAAAGCAACAAAACCTTTATAAAATCTAAGCTACTGACACTTACTCTATTTTCTGTAACTGTAGTATCCTATATTTGAGATAGTTTAGATTTCATCCTGTCAGTATTTGGGAGCCACTGAAGCTAATGACATCAAATACGTAACAGAATGTCCTGTCATCCTTTAACTGCCTGTATGAACAATTAGAAATCTTTGTTGATACGAAGAGTCAAAATGTACTTCAGGCAGGACAAGAAACTATTGACAAAACCGGTCAGCTAACAAATACTGTTTACATGCTTTCTAGAGTATAATCTCTATTGTAGAAAATCTGTCCTTGTGTAATTAAACAGCTTAAAAGTCTAGTTTTTAATGTAATATGTGGCGCAAAATGTTTTTCCACAACAGGATTAGTTTTATTTGTTAAACTTGTGATTCATAGGTATAAACAGTAAGTTAAAGTTTGCTGATATGATATTGACGTCTAAGAATTCAGTGGGCCGCAAGTTTTAAAAGATGCCGTATTCATGAAAAGAAATAGAAATGGAAGGAAGCATAAGGAAATTGGAAACAATTTGTTTCTTTTGAAGAAGAAAGTATGAAGTTTTTAAGGGGAAGCAGAATTCAAAAATAGTGGTCACTGTCCAAACATCTTACCTCACAGAATGAATTTATGTTTAAGACTTTTTATCCTTAATGCACATAAATATAACCCATAGGAATAACTTTGAATACAAAGAATACTGCTCAAGGCCAGGGCTTGATATTTCCATTATTGACTAATTAAACCAGTCCAGTTCTACCAGAATCTTTTTTAGTGGATAACACATTTTCTGAACCAGTTCTGAGCATCAACTAAAATTTTTATGGACACATTGCTCTGCATTCCATCCTTGAGATAGTTGAGAGTCCCAAGAGAAATCATCGTACACAGAAGGAAAAATTTTTGGAGTGTATGTTGCTTGGAAATATCTTTGTTTCAAAGACCATATAAAATTTAGCAGAACTTAGTTTTATATTAGTACTGACTATTCAGTATCCAAAAATAATATGTATTTTGGACTTTTGCAGGTTTGCATGATGTTGAAAGTAACTGAGTGTCAAGTGTGGTTGGAATTAAAATTCTGACCTTTATGTGAGCCTTTACAAGCAATTCTAACACTAGTATTTGATTCAGAAACTATTTTTGAACTTGATCAGCTTGAGGGCTACAGCCTATTGTTTTCCTACCAGGTATCTGTAAAACATCTTTAAAATTAGCATTTTTAGAACATTAAGTATCCCATTACATTTTGGGGAAGTAAAACAATACATAGCTTCCAACTGAGGCATTTTTTTTTTCTGAGAATACATGAAAATAGCAAATGTAGCTTAATACAAGGATGGGATTTTTTTTGCTGATAATTGTTTTTTTTTATTTTTTTAGTCATGGTAAAATGTATGTATAACATAAAACTCACCATTTTACTGAATGTTTAAGTGTACAGTTCATTAGCATTATACCTTCACATTGTTGTGCAACCGTCACCACTACAGATTTCAGAACTTTTCTCATCTTCCAAAACTGAAGCTTTATACCTGTTAAACAGTAACTCTCTATATCTCTTTTATCCCCAGCCCTTGGCAACCACCATTCTCCACTTTCTGTCTTTATGAATTTGACTACTCTAGGACATAAGTGGAGTCATACAGGATTTGCCCCTTTATAACTGACTTATTTCACTTAGCACAATGTCTTTAAGGTTCATCCATGTTTTAGCACATGTCTGAGTGTCTTCTAACTTTTAAGACTAAATAATATTCCATTGTATGTATATACATCTTGTTTATTGATGGACACTTGGTTTGCTTCCACTTTTTGCCTGTTTTTTTTTTTCTTTAAGATTTTATTTATTTATTTATTCATGAGAGACAGAGAGAGAAAGAGAGGCACAGACACAGGCAGAGGGAGAAGCAGGCTTCATGCAGGGAGCCCGACATGGGACTCGATCCCTGGTCTTCAGAATCAGGCCCTGGGCTGAAGGCGGCGCTAAACCGCTGAGCCACCCAGGCTGCCCCATTTTTTTTTTTTAAAAAGACTTTATTTATTTATTCATGAGAGACCGAGACAGAGAGAGAGAGAGAGAGAGAGGGGCAGAGTTTTTGCCTGTTGTGAAGAATGCTTTTATAAACACGGGTATACATATAGCTGTTTGAGCCGCTGCTTTTGCAGTTCTTTTGCTGTCTATCCAGAAGCGGAACTGCTAGATAAAGTATGGTAGTTCTATTTTTAACTTTCTTAGGACCTGCCATACTGTTTTCCATAGTGTCTGTACTATTTTACATTCCTACCAACAGTACACAGAGTTCCAATTTCTCCACATCCTCACCAACATTTATTATTTTCTGTTTTGGGGGTGGGGAGAAAGCCATTCTTTAAAGAGGAAAGTTTAGTTTTTCTATCTTTATTTATGTTTTTATGTGGCTTATTTTGGTTTTACTTTTGATAGAACTGTGATCTATTCAGTCATTGGTGTTCTTATTGAAAACACTGTAATGTGTTGCTCATTTTATTGTTCTCTTGTTCAGTAGCTTGTTTTGGGTACCCTTTCCTCTATTTTACTATAGTTTTTTCTCATAATCCTTTTTTTTTTTTTTAATAAGAGAAAACACTGAGATTACCAAGTGAAAATATGAGGAATTTGAGTAATCAAGAGCTTCAACTCTGGTGAAACTCTTCCCTCAGGCCCCAACTTCCTACCCACATAACTTTTTTAAAAAATTAATTTATTTGAAAGAGAGGGAGAGAGCGGGAGGAAAAGCAGAAGGGGGGGGGAGAATCTCAAGCAGACTCCAACACAGGGCTTGATCCCAGGACCCTGAGATCATGACCTGAGCCAAAATCAAGAGCCTGATGCTTAACCAATTGAGCCACCCAGGTGCCTGCACTTTTCCTATATCACAGCTTCCGAGGTATTCTTGGAATATTATCATAATCTGCTCACTTAAGTATTAGTTGTTATAATAGAGTTAGAAATAACTTTAGTGCCCATAACACATTAAGAACTTTATATAAAGATAAAAGAGAGCATACTTTTAAGTGGGAAAAACAATTTGTTGGTGATTATTTAGTCTTCCTCACAAGAGTCTTCATAGATGCAAGTAAAGCTATTTATTTATAGGTCAATTTTTAACACCAGACTTCTTTATGCTCCAGAAGGGGGCTGTCAATTCACTAGCCACTGTGAGGCACATGTAGCTATGTAAATTAAAATTAATCACTATTAAATAAAATGAAAATTTCAGTTTCTCAGTTGTACTAGCTACATTTTGGTATTCAGTAGCCACATATAGCTAGTGATTGCTGTATTCTAAAACACTGATATAAAACATTTTATCTGATTATTCAACTTCAAAATTATATCTTCTCTCATTCTTTTTTCCATCTTGATAGTTTTTTCTATCCCTCAAGATTCTCTAACCTTCATTCTGTATGCTTTAAGAAAGCCTAACCTATTTAAAAAACATAATCAGAATTCTTAAAAACTTTTACAGCTTGAATAAAGATGAAACTTAGTAGAAATTGTGGGTATTTTTAAGGGTAAAAGAAAAATTCTCATTGATTTATGTTGAGACTATATTAGAGGATGAGCTCCTAAAGATAGTATAAAAGAAGAAACAGGGGCTCTAGGGCTTAGAAAAGGGAAGTGTATGTGTTAAGTTTAAACCAAAGGCAAAGATATGGCAGTTGAATTGGGAGACCCTTCCAATGAGTCATAGTCATCATAAACCTGTTATTTTATGTGCTCATTGGCTCAGAAACTATATACATAGATCAACATCTTTGGAAGCATTTAGTTTATTTTGTAAAAAGATTTTATTTATTTGAGACAGAGAGGCAGGGATTGAGAGAGAGAGCCCGAGTGGTAGAGGAGGGAGAGGGAGAGGAAGAAGCAGATTCGCTGTTGAGCAAGGAGCCAGGGCTGGATCCCAGAACCCTGGGATCATGACCTGAAGTGAAAGCAGACACTTAACTGACTGAGCCACCCAGGCGCCCCTGGAAGCATTAAATTTAAAAATTGGGCACATCATACCTAAAAAGTTAATTTTGCTACAAATGTACTATCAGAAAGTCAACTTTAATTGTTCTCAGTAGACCTGTCAAATTTTATTTACTAGATTAAAAAAATTCTTGTTTTTAAATTGATTAATTTTCATCATCCCCCTTAAAAGTCAATTTCCTAGTCACAGAAACTGTATGTTCTTAGTAGTTTAATTTTAAATATTATTATATCATTCTAATAATTTTGTTTTTATAGGACACAAAGCTTTTTGCACCATGAGAATGTGTTAAGTTAAATTGTAGGTAATAGAAGTAGAATGTTGCAATTTGATATATTAAATATGTACAGTACAAAGCAGAACCTTGATAATTTTCTTAATGATCAAAGAATCAATTTTTCTTTTCTGTGAGTATATTCTCTTCACTACTAGTTGGGTAATTGGCCCAGGCGATGCAACTAAGCTAGACAAGGCAGTGCTGTCTATTTTGTATGCACTTCTCATTTGGTAGCTGCAAGAATACAGTTATACCAGCAGTTGGATTGCAGTTTAAGAGTTGTAGATGGGAGGCAGAGGTATTAAGATGCATGTTAAACTGTTATTCAGTACTGACTGGAAAGAAAAAGGTTAGGTTTACATTATAATACTTTAAATTTATATAAAGATTTTTAAAAGTTATACAATAAAGAAATACTGCCTTTATTCAACTCAGTACATGCATACTTGTATATACACTCTTAAATTTTGCCCCTGGTAACTTTATATTATGGTAGAAACAAATCAAATATTTATTGTATTACCTTATAAATGTTGAACTGGGCCTCAAAAATAGGTTTCTTTAGTAAGATTGATAGAATGAAGATGTGGGAATGTATTGTAAGCTTGAAGTAAAAATTGCTTACAATTTTTTTTCCCCCAAGAAGAAAGGCTGTTTTGTTTGATGATAGCCAAAGACTGACTGAGCTTTTTTGGCTGTATTCCGATTTCTGCCACTGACTCACTGTGTTTTTTGGCAAGTAACTTACCCTCCCTGAAACAAGTTCTTGATTCTTTACTTTTCTGTTTGTAAAGTTAGCATAATAATATTGTACTGACCTCAGATGGGTTGTGTAATGGTTTCCCTCTTTAGAACTTTACAGCATAAAAATAGTATGGGTTTTTGGTGCTGTGCTTTTTAAATAAATATTTCTAAATTGTTATCTTTTCATTAGGTAAGTATATGAGACCATTTAAATGCAAAACAAACAAAACCCTCATTGTACTGTTCAAAACATAGCCAGGCTTCTTGGTCTGATGAGTTTTTAAGTTATTTACGACATATAAGGTTTATATCCCATAAAACGTGAATGATCATTTTATTAATTTCTTTTAGTGTCAGAAAAAAGAAGAATTTATTGAAAGAATTCAAAGTTTAGATTTTGATACAAAAGCAGCAGTTGCCGCACATATTCAAGAGGTAATAACCTATATACAGTTTTTATATAAAAACTTTTATGAAGCTTGTGGTGTGTTTCTATCTCCCCAAATACTTGAAATCCTAGGATAAGCAAGAACAAATCAAGGTCAGATACAGATGGACCCTTCTGATAGACAAATTGTCGGCTTCTCTTTAGAGATAGCTTCTTAAAGGAATCCTCATGGCACAGTGCTAACTACAGTGTACCGTTGCCTTTATTCATAGGGACGTTAGGTAGAAAGTGTTTGAGGAATGAAGTGTATGCCTTTGTTAGCACAGAATGAACAGTATTGTAAATGGAAGCAGCAGAAAGTGGATCACTGCCTGTAATTCAAAACTAAAGTGAGGTAAGATGATAGCTTGGTACTAAGTCATTCCAGTGATTTGTTTGAATGAATGGGCATAGTATAATTTTTAATGAAGATATTAGTTGAATTATAACACATTAGTGATTTGTAACATCTGTATAAAAACTTCAGTCTAGGACATACTAAAATAGTTAACAGATGCTGTTTCTGCATCTATCTAATTACAAGCTTTTAATCTTAAGACTTTTTAGAACTAGATTATAAACTTTACATATTGATTAGAAAGAGAAGGAAAGGGAGAGAATTTTTAAATAGTAAAAATTGGTAGTGTTTAAAATACTCTCTATTTGAATAACCTGTGTTGAATATATCATCTTTCTTCTTCATTAGCATTCATAGAGTCAAGCTTTCTTGTCTGTAATATTGTTGTCAACAGTCAGCATATTAGTACTCCACAAAATACAGGAATTTTTTGGGTAGTTTTCCCTTATATATGTTTGTTTATCCTAGCTTTGTGGTTTATATTTTATTTCGAATAAATGCTAAGTATTGCAAGTTACTAAATTTGCCATCATTCTTGAAAGTGTTATTTTCGTGGTTTCTTGTGAAAGTTAAAGCAGAGTATCAGAATCACAGAAAAAGAAAGCAAGAAATAAATATTATGTTTACATAACTTTCCCATTCTTTTAAAAATCTTTGTGTTAGTTTCTCCTAAGATTTTATGGCATTGTTGTCTTCAGACTCTATAAAAGATGTAGCTTTTCAAGTATAAAAGTGCAATAACATGTATCCTATGGGATTAAAAAACTTTTGCTTTTGAATCAAGCACAATAAATTTAGTCTTACCTAAAGAAAAGTTCAAAAGTTCAATTGATTTTGTTAAAGCAGTTGTCAAACATATCAATTTTACCTTCTCCTAGCAATGCCTGCAATGTTTTACTTTTTAGTTGATAGAAAAGCAAATATTTGTATATCTGTAGATAATATTTAGTAAAAATAATTCTTAGTATTAGCCTTTTCATCATTCATTAATTTCAAGGGTTCTTTAGGCATCATTTGTTTCTCATATTTTTGTGGTAAGGGATATATGATATTTGAGCTAATATTGTACTAAAATGAAATCAGTTTTTAAGTATTAGCCATTCTAAAAAATTGTTTATTTTGGTCGGTTTGCTAAAGGTAACCCATAATCAGGAAAATGTGTTTGACCTGCAATGGATGGAAGTGACTGATATGTCTCAAGAGGAAATAGAACCACTCTTGAAAAACATGGCATTACATCTAAAAAGACTTATAGATGAGAGAGATGAACATTCAGAGGTTTGTAATTTTCTTTCAGTATATTGTGAAAATTCGCTTTCCAAAAAAAAAGTGGTATCAGAGGGTTTTCAACATTGATACTCTGTTTCTTAGGGACAGGTAATAAAGAACTTTATGTCTGTTTTTGTGCAAAACAGGAACCAAAAAGGATAGATACGAGCCCCAAATTGCTAGTAAAGAGATTGCAATTAGAATTTCTTTTCTCCTTACTTTTAAATTATTATTATTTTGTTCCTGTGTTTTTAAGTCATTCCCACAGTTCTGGCAACAGTACAAAAGTGTGAAACTGAAAATACTATTGGTGTAAATGGAAAAATCATTGCCTTGAAGCATGAGAATTTGCTTAAGGTTAATTTCTTAGTTTTATTGCCACATTTTGAGGTTGGAAAAAATAAGTTTAATAAAAGGAGAATAACAGGTGTTCTGAATAAAGTGTCTCACAAAAGGTTTCGAGTTTTTATAGTTAGTAAATGAGGTGTGATTTTTTAAAAGAATTATAGGCTTCTGTAAGAGAGTACTTTGCTTTTTTAAAAGAGTAAAATGCACCAGGTTTTTTTGCCTGCAGTCTCTGAAAATCGCTAATAATTTTATAGGAGTCTAGACTTAGTGCATGTGATGGTGAGTAATATTTTGTTAATAGCAGACGAAAGTACTCTGCCATTCAGAAGAATGTGTAGCTTTGATCAGTTGTTCCATTTACTTGGGAGAGACAGGGTGTGTGTGTGTGTGTGTGTGTGTGTGTGTGTGTGTGTGTGTGTGTGTTTAGAGATTTGTTTGAGAGAGTGAAAGAGAGCATGAGCAGGAGGGACAGGGGGAGAGGGAGAAGCAGCATCTCAAGCAGACTCCGCACTGAGCATGGAGCCCAACATACCTCATTCCAGGACCCTGATTTCCTAACCTGCGCTGAAGCCAAGAGTTGGATCTTAACTGACTGTGCCATCCAGGTGCCCCTGAAAGAGACAGTTTTGAGCTTATTTACAGAGAATTTGGTTACTCTCTGGGCTAATGAAAGACTTGCATAGGAGAAATTCCCAAAGGTTTTTTTTTCTGAGCAATACTTTCATGTTGCTATAGATGGGAATTTTCAGTTTCTCTTTAGGCATTAAAAGAGGGGGAAAAGGCATTAAAAGAGAAGAAGAGATAGGAAATAAATATTTTAGAGCAACAACTAAATTTTTTAAAAACCTAAGGCAGTAAGACCAAAGGAAGAGTGAATTGAAAAATGTCCCTAATGTATATCACACCTATCCTGATATAGATTATTTAATTTTCAGTCTGAGTTTTGACCCATATGCTTTATCTTCTTTTTATATTGGTACCTTTTTACCGCTTTATTCATTTTCTACAGCATTCTTCTATTTTTATTTCTTTTCGTATTTTGATAAGGTGCCCTCCAGCTTCTGAGGGCATGTATGAATTGTTTGATCTCACTGCCATGAAGTTACTGATATGGGGTGAAGAAGGATATTATTTTGGAGAAATGAGAATGAAGTATTTGTTATGATCTTTTTAAAATTTTTAATTAAATTCATTTTGACAACATAGAGTATAACACCCAGTGCTCATCCCATCAAGTGCCCTCTTTAATGCCCATCACCCAGCTACCCCTTCCCCCTACCCACCTCCCCTTCTGCAACCCTTTGTTTCCCAGAGTTAGAGTATTTGTTATGATCTATGTCAAAACTAAGGAATATGAAACACTGTTGTGATTATTTGAAAAGTCGTTTAAGATGTATTATCCTGCCTCATTAAGCTTTTTAGTTGGATTTATTTTTTAACAAGAGAAAGGTGATCATGTTTTCTTTTCTCAGGTATCTGGAAACAAGTTGCTAGCTGGCTTGAAGCTAGTTCTCTAGGGGAAAATTTTTTTTTTTTTATTTTCTTTCTACCTTTTTTTTTTTAAGATTTTTATTTTTTTATTCATGAAAGGTAGACACACACACACACACACACACATACACACACAGAGGTAGAGGGAGAAGCAGGCTCCATGCAGGGAGCCTGATGTGGGATTCGATCCTGGAACTCCAGGATCAAGCCCTGGGTCAAAGGCAGGCGCCAAACTGCTGAGCCACCCAGGGATCTCTAGGAGAAAATTTTTTAATTTGAATCACCAATGAAAATTAGAAAAGATCCTTAAAAATAATTGTGAAAAATATTAGACAAATGTAAATACAATATATAAATGCAATAATTTTGTATTATTCAATTGGATTGAAACAAGTTCTTATTTAGATTTTCTCTTTAGCTCTATTTTTTCCTCCAAAATATTTTATATAAAATTTTATATAAAAAATAAAATAGAAGAACGTTGTATGTCACACTGAATAAACACATTGAAAATATGTGTATGGTTGTGGTTTCTAATTTCTCTACAAAATTTAGGAGGAAAGAAAGGAATAAGTATCATATTCATAACATTTTTTGGAACACTTTAGAATACAAAAGCAGCATGCTCATTTTTCAGTGCAAAGAAAATTTAAAAGACTTAAAAATATGAATAAAAAATCTGTACATTCGATTATTTTTAAGGTCTTTCCATGTGTATCATTATGCAGAAAGAAAAATGGAACTTCCAAGAGTGGAAACATCATATCAGGTGTTACACATAGGTCTGGCCCTTTTCAGCTTGCAGACCCATCTCTCTTATGAGGAAGGTGGCACTTACTTTGAAGAGGGCTGTAGACCTCATCAGGGAGATATAGTGCTCTTGTTCATGTCATGCTTACCCACAAGCACCATGCTGAAGGAATAAAGTAGGATTTGCAGTAACATCCTGACCTACAGAGCTAGTGCTACAGGCATAATCTCTGCTCCTGTACTATTGATGGGGGCCAGGAACATGCCTATCAGATCCACTGAGATGATGTGTCAAAGATCTAGGCCACACTGTGATTGTGGAAGCATTCCCATCTGCAGGTAGCAGAGGAAGACTGTGGATATGGACACAATGAGGAGTCTTCTTTTCTCATAAAACTGATACAGAAGTCATAAAACTACTATTCTGACACCCACATTGTCATTTATGGCTGTGCACGTAGGCTCTATGCCAGTCCAGGCCAGGTTGGATGGGCCAACTTGGGCAAGGCTACCCTGTAGCTTGTGGCCTCTGATGCAGCAGAACTAACAGGTGGTTCTGTTTATTGCTTCTGCTAGAACACATAAGTGTTCCCTAGAGTGTTGGGTTTACTTTTTTGTCTGACTCTTACATTAACTTGAAATTTGCAAATGTCCTTATTCTCAGCTGTCACAGACTGTACTGGCTTTGTGACCTCCTAGAAAATTTGAGCTTTGGGGGATGCTTTTTAGTATAACATTAATTAGAATTCTTTCTGCTTTGTTTCTTCCCTTTGGGGTCTCCAAGGAACCTGGACTGTCAGCTTATTAATAAGTTAAGCAATGTATTCCTTCATACTTGGCCACTTAATTCTAGAAGGTTCCATATCAACAAAGGAGGCTAGTTGGCTACTCCAGGCCTTTTTATCCATACATGTTGTATATTTTGGTGAGCAGTAACATTCCAGGAGTTAAAGTAGGCACCATCTATGTACTTAAATATCCTCTATTTGTTGGCATGGCAAGGGTAGGACATCACTTTTCACTCAGTAGTAGGAAGCTTCAGGCTACTCAGAGGAAATGTCCTTCCTTGTCAAAACAGAGAGTCCTTTTTTTTCTGTTTTGATTGATCCTTTGCTATAATTCTTTCACTTCAGTCTAGAATGTGTGAATTTGGTCATTCTTTTTAATTACTCCTCACTTCTTATTAATTCTGTGTAGCATATATTTCTTAAGTCCTCTTCTTTTACTGAAAACCAAATAGGAGATTTTAATGAATTTTAAGATCTCTTTATTGTCAGTTTATTTTATGCCAAGTGTTATATTTATAATATACTATCTTTGTAAGTCTGTACAAAAACCCAAGCTTATAAATGAAGATACTTGGGCTCAGAGAAGTTAAACAGTTTGCCAAGTCTAATTCCAACCCCCATGTTCTTGTTTATAAAACTTTTGCCCAAATCCATGATTGTGCTGAGCACATCTCTGATTCTTTTCTTTAATTAGGAATTCTGCAAGTAGAGTTATTAAGTCACCTGAGTTTTTTTCTTAGCTTTTGTATCTTTTTATTTTCATTCTTCAGTGTATATTAATGAATACAGGCGTTTTTGCAAGATCTTGTGCTAAGAGTGCTTGGGAGCAACAAACCAATAAACTTTCAAAAAAGGGTCAAAGATCTTTACAATCTAGTGGAGAATTTATTTTAATAAAATAATTGGTTTTTTTAAATTAAGTTTTTATTTAGATTCCAGTAGCTGACAGTGTAATACTAGTTTCAGGTGTAGAATTTAGTAATTCAGTACTTAACTACAGCATTTAGTGTTCATCACAGGAAGTGCAGTCTTTAATCTCCACCTATTTCATTTATCCTGGCACCTCCCCTCTGGTAGCCATCAGTTTGTTCTCTATAGTTAAGGATATAAGAGAGGTTTGCCACTCTCTTTTCCCCCGCTCTTTGTTGTTTTGTTTTGTCTCTTAAATTCCACATATGAGTGAGTTATTTCACTTACTATAATACTCTCTAGCTCCATTCATGTCCTTGCAAATGGCAAGATTTCATTCTTTCTTATGGCTGAGTAATACTCCATGATACACACACAGCCCACATCCTCTTTATCCATTCATCAGTCGATGAACATTTGGGCTGTTTCCATAGTTTGGTTTTTGTAGATAATGCCGCTCTAAACGTTGGGGTGCATGTATCCCTTTGAATTAGTATTTTTGTATTCCTTGAGTAAATACCTACTAGTATTGAGTAGTATTTGCTGGGTTATAGGGTGTTTCTATCTTTAACTTTTTGAGGAACCTCCATGCTATATTCCAGAGTTTGCATTCCCACCAGCAGTGCAAAAGGGTTCCCCTTTCTCCACATCCTTGCCAACACCTGTTGTTTCTTGTGCTTTTGATTTTAGCCATTCTGACAGGTGTAAGGTGATATCTCCTTGTAGTTTGGATTTGTTTTCCCTGATCATGAGTGATGTTGAGCATCTTTTCCTGTGTCTGTTGGCCATCTGGATGTCTTCTTTGGAAAAATGTCTGTTCATGTCTTCTGTCTGTTGTTTAATTGGATTATTCATGTTTGGTGTTGGGTTTTAGAAGTTCTTTATAGATTTTGGATATTTACCCTTTATCACTGGCAAGTATGTCATTTGCAAGTATCTTCTCCCACTCTGTAAGTTGCCTTTTAGTTTTGTTGATTGTTTCCTTCACTGTGCAGAACCTTTTTATTTTGATGAAGTTCCAGTAGTTACTTGTCTTTGTTTCCCTTGCCTCAGAATTTGCTACGGCCAGTGTCAAAGAAGTTACTGCCTGTGTTCTTCTGTAGGATTTTTATAGTTTCAGGTCTTGCAGTTAGGTCTTTAATCCATTTTGAGTTGATTTATGTGCTTGTATAAGAAAGTGGTCCAGTTTCATTCTTTTATGTTTATTCATGTGACTGTCCAGTTTAACACCATTTATTGAAGAGACCATTTTTTTTCCATTGGATATTCTTTCCTGCTTTGTTGAAGATTATTGACTGTATAGTTGTGAGTTCATTTCTGGGTTTTCTATTCTGTTCCATTGACCTACATGTCAATTTTTATACCAATACCATACTGTTTTGATCACTAGACCTTTGTAATATAACTTGAAGTCTGAAATTGTGATGCCTCCAGCTTTGCTTTACTGTAATAAAATTTTAAAAGTTAAAAGTACCCAAAAAAGACATATATCTAAATACTAATTAAGGAAGGTGTTACTTACAACTGCTAGTGGAATGTCTAGGATCAAAAGTGTCAGGGAAGGCTTATGAAATTATTTTATGCTTTATGGTTTTTTAAAGATTTTATTTATTCATGAGAGACACAGAGGGAGGAGAGGCAGAGACATAGGCAGAGGGAGAAGGCTCCCTGTGTGGTGCCTGATGCGGGACTCAATCCCAGGACCTCGGGATCACAACCTGAGCCAAAGGCAGGCGCTCGACCACTGAGCCACTCGGGCATCCCTATATTATGCTTTAATGACATTTTTTTTTGTCAGGTTTAAAAAAACATGTTTGGAGGCCTTGAGCTAAAGGAACTATTACCATTAGAGAAAAATCATATTGTCTATAAAACCTTTAATGGAAAATGCCTCTGGATACTCTTGACTCTTAGTACTAGGTTTCTTTTTTCTTTTTCGAAAATATTTTGCAGCCCATAGTTGTTTTGTACACTAGTATCTGGAAACTTTTTTTTAAAGATTTATTCAGAGAGACACAGAGAGAGAGAGAGAGGCAGAGACATAGGTTAGGGGGAGAAGCAGGATCCCTGCAGGGAGCCCGATGCAGGACTTGATCCTGGATCCTGGGATCACTCCTGAGCTGAAGGCAGATGCTCCACCACTGAGCCACCCAGGCATCCCTGGAAACTCTTGATATCTCCATAATACCACCTACTAAGTTCAAATGTAATACATGTCTTCAGTACTTTTCTTGAGTTTTATATTTTGTGAGTCATTCAGTTAAATAATTTTGAGCAGCTATTTTTGGGCTCAGTACTATGTTAAATGAGATCAGAGATAGAGAGGAGTTACAAGAAAGATCACATCAGGGGGATCCATGGGTGGCTCAGCGGTTTGGTGCCTGCCTTTGGCCCAGGGCGTGATCCTGGAGTCCCGGGATGGATCCTCGGGCTCCCGGCATGGAGCCTGCTTCTCCCTCTGCCTGTGTCTGCCTCTCTCTCTCTCTCTCTCTCTCTGTCTATCATAAATAAATAAATAAATAAATAAATAAATAAATAAATAAATAATAGATAAATAAATAAATCTTTTTTTTAAAAAAAGAAAGAAAGATCACATCAGGTTTATGGGAGAAGAAAATCACATTGTAAATGAAAAACATAAGATAGCATATAATTCTAATTTGTGCATAAAACAAATATTAAGTATTATGCACAGGCACTATTATTAGAGTCAGAAGGTGTTAGAAGTCAAGATTAAAGATAATGGAGACAGTAAGAAAATATATAAATGAAAATTGACTCAATGAAGGTTGAGCCTAGACTGGTATAGAGATTATTAATAACATTATTCTCAGAGACAGACACTTGGGCTGGGCATATTGAATAGGTGGATAAGAAGTAGTGTCAATAAACATTAAACAACCCTTAAAAATGTAGCAATGAAGGAGAAGTAGAGGGGTAACAAGGGAAATGTCTTTTTTTTTCATAGATAGAAGGTACTTATATATGTTTGAAGAACAAGGAGAAAAAAAGCCAGTAGGAAGAGAGAAGTTGAAAACATTCCAGAGGAATGGCTCAGTGGTTGAGTTGAGTGTCTGCTTTTGGCTCAGGGCGTGAATCTGGAGTCCTGGGATCAAGTCCTGCATCGGGCTCCCTGCACGGAGCCTGCTTCTCCCTCTGCCTCTCTCTCTCTGTCTCTCATGAATAGATAAATAAAATCTAAAAAGAGAGAGAGAGAGAGAGAAAACGTTCCAGAAATAAGGACTATATGTTGGGAGCAAAAGGTGCATAAAAATGGAGGATTTAATCTCAGGTCTTTTTGTTTCTTTGACAAGTTGGAGGAGAGGTCACTTGTTGAAAGCGATAATAGCAGTTTACAGGTGGAGGCTTAAGTAGAGAAAAGGAATATGTTTAAAATAGTCATTGTAGAGAAATTTGTCAAGAAATCAACAAGGTTTTCAATTAAAGAATTGATGGGCAATGAAAAGAGCTTAACTGAAAATAGATGGCATGATATGTTGTAGGACTGTATATTTCTTGGACAAGGAATAAAAAAGAAATGATGGTAAGGAAAATGACATAGTGTTTGAGTCAAAGACTCAAACACTTTTGTTTTTCCCCAAAGAGTGGGCTATAGTCAAAGAATGGTATGGTAATGTTATATTAGAAAATAAGGATGAGGGATCCCTGGGTGGCGCAGCGGTTTGGCTCCTGCCTTTGGCCCAGGGTGCGATCCTGGAGACCCGGGATCGAATTCCACGTCGGGCTCCCGGTGCATGGAGCCTGCTTCTCCCTCTGCCTGGGTCTCTGCCTCTCTCTCTCACTGTGTGCCTATCACAAATAAATAAAAATTAAAAAAGAAAATAAGGATGACAGTTAAGCATTTAATTGTAGTTTCAGGCTGAGTAGGAACTCTAGAGTATCCAGGAATAATCTGGACAGAAAGGAGGAGTTGAGTGATTAAAGGTTCAGGCATAGGTATGGTGCCATTGGAGTAATGCTAGTAATGGAGTCATGGCACAGAGAGGAATGATTCCTTCACTGGAAGAGTCTGTATTGAATAGGGAGTGGGTGTGGAGTTGCAAAGAGGCCCTGAGAAGTCGTGTTCTATAGTTCATCCATAGGGATACTGGGATTTGCAAAAGCAGTAGTTGGACAGACTTTGATTAGGTGCTGAAATATATTCCAAGAAAAAGAAATGAATTCTGATGGGTGGTTTAAAAAAACAAAAAAGAAAAGGATAAAAGTAATGATTTAGTGAGGACGTTATAAGACTTGGTGATAAGAAAGCAAAATGGTGATTTCGTGGTCCTGAGGTAGTTACTCCTGCCTGGAGTAAGACAGTTGACAATATCTCTCTGCCTCAGAAGTTTGAAAGAAAAGCTGAGAAATTGGTTTAGAATAAGAGAATTTTCCAATTAAAGGAAAATTGGAAGAATGGAGGAATATGATAGAGTGAGGTAAATAGAAGTTAAGTAGCCCTTGAAGTTCAGAATTGGGGAAAGTAGAATGAGATTTGTATCCCATGGAGAGACTAGAGAAAGAAATAATCGAACTGTTGAGATGAGATCCAGATTATAATTAGTATTGTAAGAAAGAGAATATAGGATATGGAGTCAAGAGACTGGCCCTGGAGTCAGCATTGCTGTAACTAGTTTTGTGATTGTGGAAAAATCAGTCTCTACCTTAGTAACATTACTTGCAGAATTAAGCGATTGAACTAATAAACCTCTGAGATTCTTTTAGGTCCCTCTGAGATCCCTGTTTACAGTTCTAGAGCAATATTGTCTAATTCTACAGTGATGGCGAAATTGTATTTCTGTGCTGTCTAATATAGTAACCACTACCTACATGTGGCTGTTATAAGTTTAAAATGTGACTAGTGTGAGGAAGGACTTGTGTTTTTAACTTTTAAAATTTATAATTAAATAGCCCCTTGTGCTACTGGCTATCATATTGGACAGCATAGTTGTAGACATATTGCTCTAAAATAAAAAACTATTGTAGTTTTTTTATAGGTTGATTTCTTTCCTGTGTCAACAGGTCTTATACCTTTCTATCTATATCTTATATCTTTCTAGTTGCTATCTAGTTGCTCTCTAGTGTAGTTCTTTTACCATAATTGATTTCCTTTATTAAGAAATTTAGGAAGAGTAAAAAGTATTAATTCATTGTTCTCATGTTATTTAGTAAATAGCTAATCCATAACTGTTGTATGAAACTTTTTAAAAAGAGAGCTAAGTATCACAGTTTTTTTTTTTTAAGATTTTATTTATTTATTCATGAGAGACACAGAGAGAGAGGCAGAGACATAGGCCAAGGGAGAGGCAGGCTCCTTGCAGGGAGCCCAGTGTGGGACTTGATCCTAGACCCTGGGATCATGCCCTGAGGTGAAGGCGGCGCTAACCCGCTGAGCCATCCAGGTGTCCTACACAAAGTTATTTTTGACTAATGAATTGTTTTTGATATTATAAGATAGTACTTAGACTTAGTGAATAATGTTGACGTGCTTAGTTCTCTGATATGTAGAATACTAACAGTGATTCTTTATTTCTGTATTTCCTTAGACAATCGTAGAACTCTCTGAAGAAAGAGATGGTCTTCATTTTTTACCCCATGCCTCTTCATCTGCACAGTCACCCTGTGGTTCTCCAGGCATGAAGCGAACAGAAAGTCGACAACATCTGTCAGTGGAACTGGCAGATGCTAAGGCAAAGATAAGAAGGCTTAGGCAGGAATTGTAAGTTGGTGATTCTCAAGGCTTATTGAATTTACATGGTCGCAAAGATGACCTAGAAATGTTTTTCAGCTTATGGAATATAGATCAGTTGTTCCAACTGCTAGCTTGTGTCAGAATTTTTTCTAGTATTTGTCAAAATGAGAAAAATAAGGAGACTGGCATAAAGTTTTCCTAATCCTAAACCTTACCAATTTAAAGGTTGTCCTTTATTTTGAATTTATGTCCTTCCTGCCTTTCTTGTATTAAAATGATCGTTCTTGTATAAAATATATTGTTCTTCCTTGGCAAATTTTTTAAATTTTTAATTTTTATATTCTTTGAAATCCACAATACTGGCAACCACGGGTACAGGTCAGTAAGTTTAGCTCTTTTAAAATCAATGTTATAAAAGACTGAATTTTTGGCATACAGTATTACAAAAAAAAATTTTGTGTATTCTGTATTGAGTAATTGAAATGCCTGAGTCATGTATTTCGACACAGTAAGTATTCAGATTGGTTAGTGCTGATGAATTTATATTTATTTAACTTTCAAAGAACATTTGAGAAAAGTCAGTGTAAATATCATATAAGCATTCCTTGGTGAATTACACGTAAAGACATAATGTGACTCTCCTGGAGTTTTTTTTTATTTTGTACTTCAAAAAGAACAAAGGATTTTTATGCATGGGACTTTTTTTCTTTTTGGTTTGTTTTGCTGGGATTTGGGCTTCAGAGTATAGATTTAAAATTTAAAGCCACAATGTAACAATTAAGTTTATTTACTGATTATTTAAAGCAGTTAGTTTAAGAAAGTGATTGAATATGCAAGGTAGAAAAAATATACGGTCTATAGGAAAATTTGAAAACAAAAAAAAATACAGCTTTCATTGTGGATGTCTGCACTATTATGTATCTATTGAAGTGAACACGCCCAGGATATTCTATAAACAGCTGCACCAGGAAAATTAGGGAAGAGATTGCTGTTATTAGTTTGACTGGCAGTTAATGGATAGCCTAAACAGTGAACACTAGTTCGTGCCATATAATTTAGCACAATCTTCTCTAGTCTTTAGATAAAGCATGCAATTAGAACTGCAGTGATGGTTGTGAATTCATTTAACATTTTGCACTATATTACAATTTGATTTTTAAATGAAATTTACTTGGCCATGGAATGTATTAAAATCCTAAACAACTTAGATTGATAAAATTGGTTTCTCATGCTGACTAGAAAATTTAAATGATTATTAATGAATAAATAAAGATGCCAGATACAGCAAGTATTCCCAATAAGTATCATTTCATCAAAAATCATCTTTTTGTCCTTTGAAAATGTGTTCCTTCACGGATTTCTTTTATTAATGTTTGTTTTAAGTCTTTTTGTTGGGACAGATCTTTCCAAAATAATGAAGTGTGGAAATCATGGTGGATTAAAATAGTTCAGGTTGCCTGGTACCTAATGGAAATAAATAATTACAATGAGAACATACAAGTCAACTAATATCATACTTACAGGTGATATGTTATAATACGATTGCTTTTGTTTTATTAACAGAGTAGAAATACGATTTGCAATTTGTTTTTTTTCTTTCTAAATTTTTATTTAAATTCTAGTTAACATATAGTGTAATATTGGTTTCAAGAGTAGAATTTAGTGATTCATCACTTAAACACAACACCAGTGCTCATCACAGCAAGTGCCTTCCTTAATACCTGTCACCCATATAACCTATCCCCGCCCACCTCCCTTCCGGTAATCCTCAGTTTGTTCTCTATCATCTCGGATGGTTTGCTTCCCTCTCTTTTTTTTCCTTCCCATATGTGCATCTGTTTTGTTTCTTCCACATATGAGTGAAATCCTATGGTATTTTTCTTTCTCTGATGGACTGATTTCACTTAGCATAATACACTCTAGCTCCATCCACATCGTCGCAAATGGTGAGATTCTTTGTGATGGCTGAGTAATACTCCATTGTATACATATATACATAACATTTTTATCCATTCATCATGGATGGACATTCGGGCTCTTTCCATAGTTTGGCTATTTTTGTTTTGTTTTGTTTTTTAAAGATTTTATTTATTTATTCATGAGAGAGAGAGAGAGAGAGGCAGAGGGAGAAGCAAGCTCCATGCTGGGAGCCTGATGCAGGACTCAATCCCGGGACTCCAGGATTATGCCCTGGGCCGAAGGCAGGCGCTAAACTGCTGAGCCACCCAGGGATCCCCCTTTTGTTTTGTTTTTTAAAAGATTTTATATATTTAGTTGACAGAGAGAAAGCACAAGCAGAGAAAGGAGTAGAGGGAGATGAAGAGGTAGGATCCACACTGAGCAGGGAGCCCAATGTGGGGCTCAGTTCCAGGACCCCGTGGTCATGACCTGAGTTGAAGGCAGACACTTAACCAACTGAACCACCCAGGCACACCCATAGTTTGGCTATTATTGTTAATACTGCTGTAAATATCAAGGTACATTTATCTCTTTGAATTGTATTTTTGTATCCTTTGGGTAAATACCTAGCAATATAATTGCTGGGTCATAGGGTAGTTCTATTTTTAACTTTTTGAGGAACCTCCAAACTGTTTCTTCCAGAGTGGCTACACCAGTTTGCATTCTCACCTAATTTGCAATTTGGATGAAAGAATTAGTTTCTTCTAAATTTCACTTTTATGCAGTAGTTAGTACACTTTCAGGCTCCCCTTTGTAATTCTCTCTGCCTCCATGGATCCTATATTTTCAACATTTTTCTCCCATACAAATTATTAATTCTTTTAATAACAGCTTTGTTGAGATAATTTATCAGGAAATTCATCCTTTAAAAATGTAATTCAGTGTTTTTAATATATTCATAGAGATGTGAAACCATCACACACTGTCTAATTTCAAGATAATTTTGTCACCCCAAAAAGAAACCTCATACCTATTAGCAGTCATCCCCCATCACATTTTGCCATTAATATACTTTATGTTTCTTTGGATTTGTTTATTCTGATCATTTTATGTAAGTGGAATACATTATATGACCTTTTGTGACTGGCTTCTTTCACTTAGCATAATTTTGTTAAGGTTCATCTATATTGTAGCATGTCATGTCATTCTTTTTTACCCTTGAAAAATCCATTTTATGAATGTACCACCTTTGGGTTACCCACTTATGAGGAGACAGATATTTGGATTGTTTCTACTTTTCGACTACTATGAATAATACTCTTATGAACATTGCTGTGCACATTTTTGTATGGACATAGGTTTTTAGTTTTCTTGGGTATATACTGAAGAGTGGAAATCCTGGTTCCTGTTGTAGCACTATGTTTAACCTTTTGAATAATTGTCAAACAAGTTGGCTGCACCTTTTTATATTCCCACCAGCAATGTGTGAGGGCTTCAGTTTCTCCATATCATCACCAATACTTATTACTGTATACCCTTTTGATTATAGGCATTCTAGTGGGTGTGAAGGGCTATCTCATTGTGGTTTCAACTTGCATTTCCCTAACGACTAGTGATGTTGAGAACATCTTGTCATATGCTGTTGACCGTTTTTGTATATCTTCTTTGGAGAAAAGTCTATTCAGATCCTTTGCCCATTTTAAAATTGAAGTGTGAGATAAAGGTTTAAACAGATTAAGTGATACAATGTGAAATTAGAAGTCAGTATAGCCTGCAGCTAAACTCAAAGGAGTTTTGGTCATTTCTGACTTGGAAGAAAAAAGGGAAGTGGTGTCAGGAAGATTTCATAGAGATAGTTACCTTTCCAGCTGATGTTAGGCATTTACTAGGTTGAAAAGGCTCAGTTGGATATTCTAAGCAGAAGGAACTGCAACAAGTTCAGTAAGCTGTATGGACAAGCATCACAAGAAATGAAGTTGAAAATGATGGTGTGGATACATGCAAGGTCTTATATGCAGTGCTCAAAAGTTTGTACTTTAAACAGTGGGAACCAATTGAAGATACTTTGAATAGGAGAATAACAAGATCCATTTTATGTTTTAATGAAGAAATGCTAGCCCTAGTGGTTGGCTCTTGGTGAATGGTCACATTGAAAAAATAAATTCTGATGACAGTGCGAAGGTAGTTTGAAGGACAGTCCACACAAGAAGTGGTGTGGACCTGATTTAAGGTTTATAAAAATGAAGTTGGAGAAGAAGTAAGGGAGAAGGCAGGGTCTTGGGTAAATTTCCTAGTTTTTTATAATCAGTGTCTATTTAGATGATGATACCATTCACTCCAACAGGGAATATAAAAGAAATGAGTAATATTAAAGTAAGAAACAAGTTTAGTTTTTGACATTTAATTTGAGATACCTTTGAGATCTCTCTATGGAGATAATCATTGAATAATTGACTGTCTAGTCCATTGTGTGGAATAGAGATTTGGGATCATTAGTGTACTGATGCAGAATAATAACAGCATATAAATAGTATTTGAAATCTTGGAAGTGAACGAGAACATAAAGAATGAAAAGGATGTAACCTAAAGAATACAAACATTTAAAAAGGTGTTAAAGTTAAGAGCAGACTTCACCATTTATTAGCTATGTTGCTCAGTTTCTTTATACATAAAATGAGTTATATTAATATATACTCTAGAAAGATACAGCAGATGATCCAAGGGCATGAGATTTGGAGGCATTCACCTGAATATGCATCATGGCTCAATAACTGAGTGACTTAACTTAACTGAGTGACTATTGCCAAGTTACTGAATCTCTCTAAGGCTCTTGGCTTGCTAGCCCATTAAGTAGAAATAACAAGTGTGCCTCCTGTAGTGTTGTAATGTGAGGCAAGTATCTAAAGTGAACAGTGTCTAATACATAAGTGCTCAAATAAATATAAGCTACCATCATTGCTACTCTTTCTTTAGAGGCTCTTTTGGGGACTAAGTGCTTGGCAAAGTATAAAGTGCTTAGCAAATATGCCTACCACAGATTTTAAGAGCTTGATAATTGTTAGCCAAAAGATGGACACAAAATATGAAATCAGCAAAAGGGTCAGAGAATTATCTGTAGAGGGAGAGTAGAAGAACTTCCATGAAGTCAAAGGAGACAGAGTGTCAAGAAGAAATGAGGTAATCATTTCAAATTCTTCAAAAGGTCCAAAAATAAGCCATTGGGTTCATTAGTAAGGAGGTAATTGACTCTATGAAAAACAGTATTAATAGGGAAGTGTGGATGGAAGCCTTATTGTTATGGATAGAATGGTCAAGTGGAGGTAAAAAGGAATTATCTATTAATGAGACTGGAACTCATGGATAACTTTTCTGCAAAAATTATTTAAACTCATACTTTGCATACACCAAAGTGAACTTCACGTGGATTAAAGAAGTAAATGTAAAAAATAAAATAATGACGAAAGAACCAGGAAGAAATAAATGAGTAGGTATTTTTTCTCTAGATGGGGAAAAACTTTGCACAAAAGCCAAAGAAGTATTTATAAAAGAAATGGTTCCTCTATTTGTACAAAAGATCTTAAATATGTTAACATCCAGAAAAAAATAAAAGCATTTCAATATTCTTCAAAATCTTAACCATATAATTTTCATATGACTTAGTATTTCCTCATCTAGATACATCCCTCCAAAATTGAAACAGATTCAAAAGAGATAACCTGTATGCATTGTTCATTGCAGTATTACTCCTGATAGCCAAAAGGTGGAAACAACCTAAGTGTCCATGAACAGGTTGTTAAATAAAATATGCTGTAAGTATACAATGGAATATTCTCCAGCCATAAAAATAATGAAATTTTAATACCTGCTCTAACATGAGTGAGCCCTGAAAATAATTTGCTAAATGAAATAAGCCAGATACAAAGGACACATATTTTATGATTCCACTTAAATTTTAAAAGCAAATTCAGAGATTAGTAGATTAGAGTTAGGAGCTGGTTGTACAGTGGAATCTGAGAGTTACTACTTAATGAAGACAGAATTTCAGTTTGGGATGATGAAAAAGATTTGGGAATAGATAGTAGTGATAGTTTAAAAACCTTGTAATTTGCTACTAAAATGTCACTTAAAATGATTAAAATTGCAGTTTTTTGTTAAACATATGTTAACATAATAAAAAATAAAATTCGTTTTAAATTTTTTAAAAAAGCACTCCACAATCTATGAAGAAATATTTATAAGAAATGTCTTATAAATCATAAAGGTAATAACTTTTTAAAAAGTTTTTATTTAAATTCCATTTAGTTGACATACAGTGTTATATGAGTTTCAGATGTACAGTATAGTAATTTAACACTTCCATACATCACCTGGTGCTCATCACAAGAAGTGCACTCCTTAATCCCCATCACCTATTTTATCCATTCCCTTACCCACATCCCCTCTAGTAACAGTTGATTTGCCTTTCATTTCCCCCCCCCTTGCTCATTTGTTTTGTTGCTTAAATTCCACTTAGTATATAATACTCTCTAACTTCATTCATGTCCTTGCAAATGGCAAGACTTCATTCTTTCTTATAGCTGAGCAGTACTCCGTGATACACACACACACGCCACATCCTCTTTATCCATTCATCAGTCGATGAACATTTGGGCTGTTTCTATAGTTTGGTTTTTGTAGATAATGCTGCTCTAAACGTTGGGGTGCATGTATCCCTTTGAATTAGTATTTTTGTATTCCTTGAGTAAATACCTAGTAGTATAATTGCTGGATTATAGGGTGTTTCTATCTTTAACTTTTTTAGGAACTTCCATGCTATCTTCCAAAGTTTGCATTCCCACCAGCGGTGCAAAAGGGTTCCCCTTTCTCCACATCCTTGCCAACACCTGTTGTTTCTTGTGCTTTTGATTTTAGCCATTCTGACAGGTGTAAGGTGATATCTCCTTGTAGTTTGGATTTGTTTTCCCTGATCATGAGTGATGTTGAGCATCTTTTCCTGTGTCTGTTGGCCATCTGGATGTCTTCTTTGGAAAAATGTCTGTTCATGTCTTCTGTCTGTTGTTTAATTGGATTATTCATGTTTGGTGTTTTGTCTGATTGCTGTGGCTAGGACTTCCAGGTCTGTGTTGAATAACAGTGGTGAGAGTAGACATCCCTGAGTTGTTCCCGTTTTCCTCACTGAGCATGATGTTCACTGGGTTTCTCATATAAGGTCTTTATTATGTTGAGGGTTGCAAGGAGTAAGTCCCACGTGATTGTGTTGAATGATTCTTTTTTTGTATCATTGGATTTAGTTTGCAGGTATTTTTTTGAGAATTCTTCCATCCATGTTCATCAGGGATATTGGCCTGTAGTTCTGTTTTTTAGTGGATTCTTTATCTGGTTTTGGTATCAGGATAATGCTGGCCTCATAGAATGAATCTGTTTTTTGGAATAGTTTAAGAAGAACCAGTATTAACTCTTTTGTAAATGTTTGGTAGATTTGCCTATGAAGCCATCTAGCCCTGGACTTTTGTGTTTTTTGTTTTTTTTAGTTTTTTGATTATCATTTCAATCTTTGCTGTTTATCAGTCTGTTCAAGTATTCTATTTCTTCCTGTTTCAGTCTTAGTAGTTTATATATTTTTAGGAATTTACCCATTTCTTCCAGGTTCTTAGTATTCAAATAAATGCAAATTAGAATAACAACAGCATTTTTCAGTTATTAAATTGTTTCTCATATACACCCTTTTATCCTCTGCTGGTTGCATTATAAATTGCTAATGACCTTTCCGGAGGGCAGTTTGACAGTGTATATTAAGAACCTTTAAACATGTATAACGTACTTTTAGAAATCTGGCCTGACACAGGGTTTTTTGGTGGTGGGGGGCTGAGGTTGTTTTTTAAGTTAAAATATACCCAGTGTGACGTTTGAACTCATGACCCTGAGTTCAAGCATTGTGTGCTTTTTCAGCTTAGCCAACCAGGTACCCTTAAACATACAATGTTTTATGTATACTGAGGTTTATTACAGTGAAAAATGGAATTTACAAAGGGACTATTTCTCCATTTAAAAATGTGTTTCTCAAAAATAAAAAATACAGGTATGATGCAATGTCAGCTATGAATTGTTTTATACAATGAACATTAACCTTTTTTTTATTAAAGAACAGAAGGTGAATAAGTAGAGTTAGTGAATGGAAACTCAAGTTTGAGCAGGTTGGCTCTGAAACGGAGATAGAAAATGGGAGAAGTAAAGTACTGTAAGAGGAAAGAAAAGCATAGGAGAAATTTGATAGACTACAGGGAAGAAACCAATAGGAATATAAAGGTTTTATGTGTCTGTGTAGCTGTGTATACTGTCCTTTAGGCCACTGCAAATGTTGAAACTGTGGAGATCCTTTTAAGACTCAGATCCAGATAGTAGTGCCTTGCTTAAAAACTCTCCCAAGTGTATTTGTCTTTGATGAGAGAAAAAGACAAAAAGGAGAGTGAGAGTGGGAGGTGGCAGGAAAAATGAAGAGAGAGAAAACTACATTATGAACTGTGAGGACATCGGTCATTAAGGTTATTAGTCTTTGGGGAATTTTAAGGGGGAGTCTGATTGTTGACATCTAATCATATGTGTTCCTAATACCCATTTCTTTGTAATTTTCCTCTGGGTTAGCATATGGCTAATAGGATTTTCGACTAGATATTCAGCGATGATAATACATTGATATTAATGCAGATAATGATCATGGTTTGCAAAAATAGTAAACTGATTATTTAAATAATTTTCTCATTTAGGGAAGAAAAGACTGAACAATTGTTGGACTGTAAACAAGAACTTGAACAAATGGAAATAGAACTAAAAAGGTTACAACAAGAGGTTTGTACCTGAAACTTTTATTATATGGGACCAGTAAGTAATTGGAAATTGATTTTTCTGCTTATAATTTATAACCTTTACCTTAATGTTTTATGAGGTTACTGAAGCTTCTGTTAAAAAATGTTGGAGCCCAAACTGGAAATCAGTCTTTGGATTTTCCTTTTTCTGTGTCAGTGCTATTCAAACTGCTGAAATTCAAAAGAGTCTCTTAGGGCTGGAATAATTCAGGTTTCTTTTTTTATGTATTTGGCTTCTGTGGGCGTGGAAGCTGGAACATCTCAACTGTAAACTAGCTGCTTTATGTGTATCTCCCTAGGCCTCTGGTCTCAGATAGTACTTTACATTAATATACAGATGACAGAATGCTTTTTAATTTTTTACTCTTTTACTTTTAAATAAGATCAAAATTTTTACCTTTCAAAAATTACTTTTATTTTACTAAAGCTGTGTGGTTTTTTTTTTTTTATCTTGAACCAAGATTGTTTAAGAATTCACTTTTTTTAATGTTTGTGATGTTTCATTTTTATTTGAAGGTAGTGCATGACATTGTCTTTTACCCATAAATAATAAGGATTGTGGTGGCACTAGACTATTATTTCTTCTCCTTACTTCCCCTAACTTGCTGTTTTAAATGCAGGAGCCTAAACTGGAACCTTTCTAGAGGAATGAGACTGGGAATCCTAATCTTCATTTCTATATATGCTGTGGCTGCTATTATGTAGCATGGTTTTTTTGTATGTGTACTCCCTGTAAAATAGTGGTTCTCAATCTTTTTGGTCTCAAGGCTTTTTTCTATTGTTAAAAATTAATGAGGATTGTTTAATGTGGATTATATTTACTGTTATTTTCTATATTTGAAGTTAAAGCTTAGAATTTTAAAAATATTTATTTAAAAATAATACTCAACCTATTCCATGTTAACATAAAAACTATATGCTTTATAAACATTATTTTCCAAAAAAATTAAAAGAATGATATCTTTTACATTTTTGCATATCTCTTTTTTTAAATCATTTTTTCAATCTCATTAATGCCTGGTTTAATTAAAGACTACTAAGTTCTCAGATGTTTTTACATATCTGTTTTTGAATCTATTATATCACATGCCGCGTAGCCTCAAGAAAACTCCACTGCGCCCTCGTGAGAAATGAAAATAAAAAAACAAATAATGTTTTAGTATTATTACGAAAATGGTTTTGACTTCATGAACTGGGATGCACAGATGTCCCTGGGTCATACTTCGATAATTTGTTCTAAAAGATTATGAGAGAGCGTTTAAAGGTTGAATTTTTTTATGTGTGTCTTAAATGTTATTAAGATAAGCACTAATCATATGCAATTAATCATTCACTTGAAAGTTTAGAAAAACTCAACAGGATTTTGGTATGTTATGACATATCTGGATAGAAACACAATTTCTCTAAAGTAACTAATGAGCAACTTTATTAATACAGTTTGCCTCTTCTGTGTTTTCACTATCCTGCATTTTAAAGTTAAATTTTGCACCTTAAATTAATTGCACATGGTTATGTTAACTAGACATTAACCTATTTTTAAAAATCCTGAGTAGTTTTTATATTCCTAAGTAATGATCATTATTTTAGAATTTCTTTGTAAGCATGTTTGTATTTACATATAAACATATTTTAAAATAATTTACGTTCCTGATTTTTTAAAAAAGGCTTCATATATCTTCCCATTTTATTTCATTTATATTTTTTAACAAGATTTAACTCATGTAATTTTTATTGTTTAAACTATGTGATAGCCACAGTTGGAGCCTGGGTCCTCTGCCCGGAGATTCTGGTATCAGTCTGTACAAAATGGTTAGTGAATTCCTGGTAGGGAAACTTGATGAACACGGCCTCTTCCCAGAGGTAGAGATGGGATAGCTATAGGTCTTAGAAATGGCCTCAGAAGTTGCATTGGTGAAGCTGCCCAGGTTGGCAGTGTAGCCCCTGGCCGAGGTATAGCAGTTGTCAGTACTGGCCATCATCAGTAGCTTTTTTATATCTGTCCATTTTAAAAAACCGCTTAGTTGAGATATAGATTACATACCGTAAAATTCACAATTTTACTTTTTGGGTTTTTTTTAGTTAATTGAGTTGTATAACCAGAGATTATCAATTTGAAAATAGAAAATAATATTTAAAATACTAGGGGTGCCTGGGTGGCTCATCTTTTGAGCATCTGCCTTCTGCTTAGGTCCTGATCCCAGGGTCCTGGGATTGAGCCAGGCTCAATGCTCAGCAAGGAGTCTGCTTCTCCTTCTGCTGCCCCTCCTCCCTGCACACTCTCTCTCTTTCTCAAATAAATAAATAAATAAAACCTTTTAAAAAATATTTAAAATGTTAATATTTATTTATATTTAGAACATGAATTTGCTTTCGGATGCTCGTTCTGCTAGAATGTACCGAGATGAATTAGACGCACTTCGAGAGAAAGCAATCAGAGTGGATAAGCTTGAAAGTGAAGTCAGCAGATATAAAGAAAGACTACATGATATTGAATTTTATAAGGCAAGAGTTGAGGTATGTTGTGTAATTTAAGCTGTTCATAATTATTTTGTTTAAAAGTTAGGTTTTTCAGCATGCACTTAAAATGCATGTATTGAAACTTAAGAAACTTTTGGGAATGCTGAACAAATTATAAATACTGAGGTGCTTATTTAATGGTAGATTAGCATATTGCTTATACTTGTAAAAAGGGATCTCTGGACATTATTAATTTTATGGAACTGTTTGGAGTTCTTTCATTCTTTTATTTAGCATTATAGGTGAGGAAGACTTGAAGTCCTTCCCTCATAGTCAAAATACATACTTCTACTAATTTCAAACTTGTTTCTATAATAAAAGCAAAGCATGTTTCTGATCACTGATAATTCTAAATACTAAACTAGGATTAATGAAGGCACTCTCTCCCCCTAATATGTGTGTGTGTGTGTGTGTGTGTGTGTGTGTGTATAGAAAAGACAATTCCTTACTTAATGGTTGCAGTTTGGTGTTGCAGTAGGTTGAGTTTGACTGCAAGAATTTGACAATCCTTGCTTCTACATTCTGTTTTTATTTCTCAGTTAATTTCTTCATTTCTGCAAACAGAGCAGAGTTTCATCAGTTTCAGTATGGTGATAAGAAAGTAGTAGTATAGAAAATCAAGAAGTGAAAATATTTTAAGACAAAGTAGTTAGAACATTTTAGCCTGAAAGTTACCAGAAAATAGGCCCAGTAGATAGCAAAGACAAGGTAGCTATTAATTCTTTGCCATTTATTTAAATGTTATATGTATGGAACTGTTAAGAGATCCTTATAAATGCCACTGTTTTAATATACTTTGTTTTGACTTTATAAACCACAGGCATATGGTTTAGCAAGACAGATTTGTGAATACATCATTAAAACATATAGATTTTAAGCATTTTCTCAAGATGCTGATATGAAATATTTATTGATAGAATCTTGGTTTATGATCTGTGTGAGTCTTAGCTCAAGTATTGGTATTTTACTCAAAAACCCAACCCTTCACTTTCAAGTTATAGTTTAAGTAGAGAGAAATCTTTAAATCTATTTCAGGCAAGGGCAGCCCTGATGGTTTAGTGGTTTAGCGCCACCTTCAGCCCAGGGCGTGATCCTGGAGACCCACAATCGAGTCCCATGTCCAGCTCCCTGCATGGATCCTGCTTCTCCAGAACTCTGGCTGTATCTCTGCCTTTCTGTGTGTGTCTCTCATGAATAAATAAATAAAATATTTAAAAAAAAATCTATTTCAGGAAAAAAAGATTAGCCCTGATTCTATGAAGATTTGTGTCTTAAATAGCAGGAAGACTACTTCTACTTTGTTCCTTATTCGTGTGACTAAGAAATTTAAATATACCCTGACAATTTTATGTGAAATTATAGTAGTGTTACTCATCCTAGTATAAGTACTAAGTATTATGTTTGCATAATAGCTTAACTTCTGAGGGAAAAAAATGAAACCAGGAAAAACATCAACTGTATCTCTCTTATTCAGTAGCTTTCACTCTTGCATAAAGAACTTTTGATAAAGACAGTTTAATGTCTTATTTTACAATAAAGTTTTTTTTTGTCTTTAAGAGCTTTGAAAAATTAAGAGATATTAACATATTTGTGATAAAGGCTATTTAAAATTTTTGTAGGAATTAAAAGAAGACAATCAAGTTTTATTAGAAACAAAAACCATGTTGGAAGATCAATTAGAAGGAACTAGAGCTCGTTCTGATAAATTGCATGAATTAGAAAAAGAGAATTTACAACTAAAGGCTAAACTGCATGATATGGAAATGGTAAGTACTGTAAGGTTGATGTTGCATGGCCTCTAAGGAAATCTCTCAGATCATCTGATTTCCCCATGACAGTGATGACCATCTCCTGTGGCTTTAACAGAGAAGAGGTAGCTAAATAAATTAGATACTTCCGATTCTTTATAAAAACAGGAATAGTACAAATTTCTGTTTTTGTTACAGAATGGTATTCATTATTCATTTTGTCTTTTTTTGAAAAACAAATACCTCTTATTAGCTATTATGTAAGCATGCCTTTAAAATATAGAAATAAAACTATTTGCTAGGTGTGCCTGGGTAGTCAGTCAGTTCAGTGTCTGACTTTGGCTCAGGTCATGATCTGAGGATCCTGGGATTGAGTCCCCATGTCAGGCTCCTTGCTCAGCAGGGAGTCTACTTCTCTGTCTCCCTCTCCCCCTGCCCTTCCTTCTGCTCCTGCATGCTTGCTCTCTCTCTTTCAAAGAAATAAAATCTTTTGAAAAAATTTTAAAAAACCCTAGTTGCTAACATTTAGCATTGAGTCAAAAATCATTTACTTTATTACTAAATATATTGAAATACTTGAAGAGTTTTCAGTGTCTCTAAGGATTGATCACTTAAAAACGATATCAGACAGGGTGCCTGGCACTCAGTCAGTGGAGCCTGTGAACTCTTGATCTTGGGGTTGTGAGTTTGAGCTCCATTTTGAGTATAGAGATTACTTAAAAATAAAATCTTAAAAAATGGGATATGAGACTCCTGATCAAAATAGTGACCAGTATTAATAATTATAACTGATTATTGCCTACAAACTGAAAATTTTAAGGAACTCAGAATTTATCCTCATATTTTTTTATCCTCATATTTTTCAATTTCTGATAAATAAAAGTTATAAAGTAATAGAATATTTAGCTTGAAATTGTACTGTTAGCTTTCATTTCTCTTCCTATTCCCTGATAATAAAAAAGGAACGTGATATGGATAGAAAAAAGATTGAAGAATTAATGGAAGAAAATATGACCTTGGAAATGGCACAGAAACAAAGTATGGATGAATCATTACATCTTGGCTGGGAGCTAGAACAAATATCCAGAACTAGCGAACTTTCTGAAGGTACTCCCAGTATTTTTTTGTTTACGTGAAGTTGTATTTATGCTTATGTTTTCTTTCTTTCTTTTTTTATGCTTATATTTTCTGATGTTTTTAAAAAATTATTTATTTTCCCCTGCTTGAGATGTCTAGGAGGCCAGATATCTCCCTAGGTATGATTACACAGAGTAATATGTTCATTTCCATGTTCCTGGGTCTGGTCCTTATCTTTGCACATCTTATAACTCAACTTTATGAACACAGTAACAGATTTGATCAGTTGTTTAGGCACTGTTTTGTATTAACATCTCAGGAAGCTGGGATGCTAGTTTATTAATTTCTTTAAGGAAAGAAAGCTATCCACTGGATAGAACAAAAAAGTCATATTAAGCTGGTCAGCCGGTTCTTTAACTATAGACAAACTTAAACGGGAAGTTATAACGTGGGAAGATTCTTAGGTCAGTATGTAGCCATGTAAAGAAAGTTAAGGATCTTCATGGCTACTTTCATCAATGTATATACTCCATTTTAGCACTATACCTATCAACCAGTCCAGCCCAATTTTACCCTAGAGATAATGAAAGACCCCCAGATAAATTTTTAACTTTTGAGTCTTTTTTCCTTGTTTGGGTTATAGGTTTGAGTATACTAATACTGATTTACTTTATTGAAGTGATGCCCATGTCCCATTTATTTCAATTAGATTAGTTCTATAATTCCTCAGTTACCCAGTGTTAGCTTATTTCACCCTCTTTATTTCTTTCCAGATACTTATTAAGCATCTACCATATGTAAAATACTATACCAGGTCCTGAGGATATAGTGGAGTGAGGTAGACATAGGTCTGAGAAAGCTTATAGCCTGGTGCTTACAGAATAATTACTTCTACCCATGGCTTGTCATATTTATTACCGTTAGGCTTTTGATAAATTTACACATGGGAACCTAATTCCAAATACTGGGACCCCATGTAAATTCACTACACAGTAAGTGATAATACTCAGCCAGTGAATTTGCTGAGATGTGTTACTTAAAATATTTGGGAACTTTTTAATTGTATTTTTTGTGAATTGAGTTATTAAGAAAATAATTCAGACTTAAATGTTTTCTACTACTAGTTAATGTTAAACTGTTAAGAGTTTCTTCATCTGTTATGTGGGACCAATAATTGTACATTATTGTCAAGATTGAATCATTACTACTTATGAAACCATTAATAAAATACCTGGTAAATGGTAGGCACTTGAATGTGTATTATTATTTTTATCATCATTATCATCATCATCATCATCATCATCATCATCATCATCCCAGTTTTGCAGTTCATCTTAGCTGGGATCATAGACCTGAATACTTGTTTTAATGTGGTGTGATGGTGGTGTTTTGTTTTGTTTTTTTTTTAAACTATACAAGGGAATTACTTTCCAGAAAATTTGTAAAATGTGGAAAAATAAAAAAAGAAATTGGGGATCCCTTGGTGGCTCAGCGGTTTGGTGCCTGCCTTTGGCCCAGGGTGCAATCCTGGAGTCCTGGGATCAAGTCCCGCATCAGGCTCCCGGCATGGAGCCTGCTTCTCCCTTCTGCCTGTGTCTCTGCCTCTATCTATCATGAATAAATAAATAAAATCTTTTTAAAAAATAAAAGAAGAAGAAGAAATCAAAGTCACTAATAATTTCTGCAGTCACTTTTTACATTTCAAAACATGTGCTTCAAAATGTTTCTACACACAAATAGATGTTTTAGATATCAGATGAACATATACAATTCAGGTTCTTTTTACACCAAAGATGATAATGTAAGCAGTCTCCCATGTTGTTAAAAATGTGTTATAAGGGGGCATCTGGCTGGCTCAGTCAGTAGGACATGCAGCTCTTGATCTTGGGCCCCACATTGCGTGTAGAGATTACTTGAAAAAAATGTGTTGTAAGCATCCTTTTAAATTCTTTATAGTCTAACCTGAAGCATCTTTGAAATATAGTCAGAGGGCAGCCTGGATGGCTCAGCGGTTTAGTGCCACCTTTAGCGCAGGGCCTGATCCTGGAGATCCAGGATCAGGTCCCTCGTCAGGCTCCCTGCATGGAAGAAGCCTGCTTCTCCCTCTGTCTGTGTCTCTGCCTCTCTCTGTCTCTCATGAATAAATAAATAAGATCTTTTAAAAAAAATGCAGTCATAGTGTTGAAAGTATTACTAAGGTATCTTGAATATTGTAGTCTAATCTTGTTTAATTGAACTGCATGACTACAGATCATGAAGTAAAGTTTTACTGAAGAAGGCTTAGACAACTAATGGAATTTAAAAAGTCAGTGACGGGATCCCTGGGTGGCGCAGCGGTTTAGCGCCTGCCTTTGGCCCAGGGCGCGATCCTGGAGACCCGGGATCGAATCCCACGTCGGGCTCCCAGTGCATGGAGCCTGCTTCTCCCTCTGCCTGTGTCTCTGCCTCTCTCTCTCTCTCTCTCTCTCTGTGTGTGTGACTATCATAAATAAATAAAAATTTAAAAAATCTTTAAAAAAAAATAAAAAAAAAATAAAAAGTCAGTGACTATTGTTTGTACCAGCTTTTAATTAAAGAATAATAGTACGCTAACTAGAACAAAAGCTAGAAATAAGAATGGAGGCTTTCTTTACTTACAGTCTGAGGAATATCTTACCATACCTAATTTTGAAAAGAACATATGCTTATATGCTTGTTAGCAATATCTTGTTTTATGTGTGTGTGTATTTGTGTGTTTCTCTACTTAATGATTGAAAATTTCTAACATACCAGAAATAGATGAACCTAGAATGCCTTCCCATACTTCTCCATTTCTCTTCCTGAAATCTCGGGTTTCAAAATGAATTCTAGGTACCATATTTCATTTTAAATCCTAATTTTTATATCATCAGAATATTTAATGAGTCTTCTATAGAATTATTAAAAATAATTTTTGGCTTACATCATATGTAGAACTAGAAACTGAGTTTTCTTTAAAAAATGTAATTATGCTAAAATCTATTTAGAAATAAGATTTTTTTGGCAAAATGGCATACATGTTGCTTTTTTACTTTCAGGTTTAGCAGGGATTCTTCCTTAGAGAAAGACCTTTTCAAGGTGACCAGTGTATACTGTTGCCTTTCTTAGAATCAGGATTAGGAAATTAGGAATTTGTTTCCCTTAGACTGACTTCCTTTAATTTTGAAGATGTGGCATAGGATAGGCTTTGTACTTTTTTTTTTTACACTTTTTTTTTAGGATTTTATTCATGAGAGGCAGAGATACAGGCAGAGGGAAAAGCAGGCTCCATGCAGGGAGCCCAATGTGGGACTCGATCCTGGGTCTCCAAGATCAGGCCCTGGGCTGAATGAAGGCGGCGCTAAACCGCTGAGCCACCGGGGCTGCCCTAGGCTTTGTACTTCTTATGTGAATCACAGGATACCTCTTGAGACCTAAGATTCACTGAGGTTAGAGAGACATTGTCAAGCAGTTTTTCAAGGAACTAGAACTGAAACTCTGTAGTCCATTTAGTCTAAATTTTGTACTTTTTTTCCTCTAGAATGCTTATGGGTGCATTTAAAAATTCAAGATTTATCCATCTTTTATCTGTTTTTTTTTTCACTGTGCCTAACTTTGTATAACTATAAATTTTTTATAAAGTTAGGACCAAGTGATATAGTGCATTTGCACTCATTGTTTTAAATAATAATGAGTAAATGTAGTTTTACCAATGACAGTATTTCATCATTATAGCACCGCAAAAATCCTTGGGCCATGAAGTGAATGAGTTAACATCAAGTAGGTTACTGAAGTTGGAGATGGAAAACCAGACTCTAACAAAAACTGTAGAAGAACTTCGGAGTACTATGGATTCTGCAGAAGGCAACGCTTCCAAAATCCTGAAAATTGAAAAAGAAAATCAAAGACTAAGTAAAAAGGTAAACAAAAACTCTACCGTTTTATGTAAGTTAAAGAATATATGTAAAAGTATAAATAACCCTGTGATAGAACATATATTTTCTAGTTTTTAATGTACTCTCATTATTTTAACTTAGGGAAATTTTCAAACATACATAAAAGTGAAGTGAATGAACACCTACACTCATTCGGCCTCAACAGTTATTAACTAGAGCTATTCTTTTTACCCTTTGTGCTCTCCCCACAACCACTAGATGATTTTGAAGTAAATCCTAGACATGATATCATTTCACCAATAAATATCTCAGTATATATCTCTAAAAAGTGAGGAATTTTTTTAAAAACAAGAATAATGACATCACACTTCTAGTTTGGTTGGCATTTCACTTTCTCTGAATGTATTGGGATTTCCTTTTTTTTTTTTACAGTTTGTTCAAATCTGAATTAAAATAAGATCAGTACATTAAATCAACTGATGTCTGCTAAGTATTTTTTAGTGTAAGGTTTACTCTTTTTACCTAGTAATTTTTCTGTTCAAGAAACCAAGTCTTTTAATCTAGTTTTCCCACAGTGTAGATTTTGCTCACTGTATCCTTTTTGTGTCACTTCACAAGTTCTTTTGTTCCCAGTAGGTCATATTTTATCTGTAGATTTAATCAGGTTCAAATGGAGTTTTTAGTAAGAATATTGATAAGGAGTCTATTTCAGTCAGGAGGAGGTACGTATCTCATTGTCTTTTTGTCATGTTAGTTGTCATGGAAAAGGTTTGCTTAGATTCTTTAATTCAACAGAGGTTGCAAAGTCCTGATTCTGTTCTTGATTTGGTAGCTAGAATATTTCTGTAAGAAAAACTTCCTTTAAAAACTATTGGCTTAGAAAAACAACTGTTAGGTTGAGGAACTCTCGGGGGAAAAGCAGGATGAACCTTTGATTCTTTCCCTTTATTTACTAGTTTCCTGGTAGTGAATTGGTTCTCTCATATCCTCTGAGATAATTAATGAGTGAGTTTTTGTTTGTTTTAGTGTCTTTATGAACTCATGGATTTAAAAATGTTTGAAATGTTTTAATCTATTGCATTTGTTTTTCTTATGTCCTACCTCTCTAAGCTGCTTTCTGAATCCCTGTAACACAGTCTTATTAGTACCTCTTGTAAGCCTCTGTGCTTTTTCACATAATAGGCCTCTCTTAAACATTTCCTGTCCCAGATCTGGAAACATCCATTTCTCTGGAAAACCCTTGTTCTTTTTAGTGGGAAATGATATTTAAGGACCGCAATTTAGGCACTATGAAACTTGAATTTTAACTAGGTTTTGGTTTAACAGAAATAATCAAATTGTGTAACAGACCAAATAATTTATTTTTGAATATCTTCCTGCATACACACATACACATACTGTAGATAAACAGAATTGTATCATGGCAACATACATCATATTTTTATCATGAATATCTCCCATCACATCTGCTCCCCAATATGTGCTTTCGCTTTTGTTTCTGGGTCTTGAGCACAATGAACAATACTGTAATAAATGTTCTTATACATATGTCCTTATGTATTCGTTTTAATTTCTACATGTAGTTGGCCATATCTAGTTTTTTCTTTAGATTCTGAGTTTCTAGACTCAGTTATGAAAATCTCCCTAACCTTTAGACCAGTCGATTTTGACCTATAGTATGCATCAGAGTCACCCTCAGGACTTGTTACAACATAGGTTGCTCATTTGGTAGATGGGGTAGGGGCAAAGAACTCTCATTTCTAAGAAATTCCTAGGTGATGGTCTTCCTGCTTTTTTGGAACCGTGCCTTGAGAACCACTGCCTTAGATAATGTAAATACACTCCTTGATTATCTTGCCAGATTTTTACTCTTTTAAAACATTTTTTTCTGTAAAAAAAAAAAACAACACATTTTTGCATCATCTTTAATCCATTAACCAAATGATCTTAATAAGCATTTGACAGTCACTAGTATAATGGTGGGAATGGCTTATTTAGAACTTGGAACAGTTTTATTTTGGTTGTCATAATTGGGTCTGGAAATTATAATTTGATTTTTGAAGATAGCTTTGAATTCTAACAAACTTTTAGTGATTCTAGCAATTTTTTTATAAATTCATTGTATGAAAGGTAATTTTTGTAAACTGAATGTTTCACTTGAATTCTATTGATGTAAGACAAAATGAGTTAAAATAATTGTTACCCATATATTTCAATCTTTAATGGGAGAACTGGATTCATAATTAAGCTTCCTGAACATGTTTACATTGAATTGAGTCACAAATAAGATTTGTGACTAAATGCTTTTGAGATATTACTGGAAGATGGTTTTGCATATGTGGTTATCTTCCATTGATATTAAAATAGAAATATTCTACTTGCTTTACTATTAAAATTCTTAGATTTCTTCACTATTGATATAAGGATTTCATTAATATCTAAACTTTAAGTGGAATATTTTTTATAGCTAAATCTTTAATTTCTCTTATTACCTGGTTTGACCATATTGTATAATAATGGGAAAATCAATGGTTTGGCATAATTTAAACTGGAATTTGCTATTTTATCTTTATAACCACATATTTTATCATATCTTTATTTTATTTATTTATTCATTTATTTATTTATTTATTTATTTATTTATTTATTTATTTATTTATTTATTTTTGGTATTTTTTTTATTGGAGTTCGATTTGCCAACATATAGTATGACACCCAGTGCTCATCCCTTCAAATGCCCCCCTCAGTGCCCATCACCCAGTCACCCCAACCCCCCGCCCACCTCCCCTTCCACTACCCCTTGTTCTTTTCCCAGAATTAGGAGTCTCTCATGTTCTGTCACCCTTTCTGATATTTCCCACTCATTTTCTCTCCTTTTCCCTATGATCCCTTTCACTATCTTTTGTATTTCCCCAAATGAATGAGACCATATAATGTTTGTCCTTTTCCGATTGACTTATTTCACTCAGCATAATACCCTCCAGGTCCAGCCACGTTGAAACAAATGGTGGGTATTCGTTGTTTCTAATGGCTGAGTAATACTCCATTTTGTATATAGACCACATCTTCTTTATCATTCATCTTTCGATGGACACCGCTGCTTCTTCCACAGTGTGACTATTGTGGACATGGCTGCTACAAACATTGGGGTGCAGGTGTCCTGGTGTTTCACTGCATCTGTATCTTTGGATAAATCCCCAGCAGTGCAATTGCTGGGTCGTAGGGCAGATCTATTTTTAACTCTTTGAAGAACCTCCACACAGTTTTCCAGAGTGACTGCACCAGTTCACATTCCCACCAACAGTGCAAGAGGGTTCCCCTTTCTCCACATCCTCTCCATCATTTGTTTCCTGTCTTGTTCATTTTCACCATTCTCACTAGTGTGAGGTGGTATCTCATTGTGGTTTTGATCTGTATTTCCCTGATGGCAAGTGATGCGGAGCATTTTCTCATGTGCTTGTTGGCCATGTCTATGTCTTCCTCTGTGAAAGTTCTGTTCGTGTCTTTTGCCCATTTCATGATTGGATTGTTTGTTTCTTTGCTGTTGAGTTTAATAAGTTCTTTATAGATCTTGGATACTATCCCTTTGTCTGGTATGTCATTTGCAAATATCTTCTCCCATTCTGTAGGTTGTTTTTTAGTTTTGTTGACTGTTTCTTTTGCTGTGCAGAAGCTTTTTATCTTGATGAAGTCCCAGTAATTCATTTTTGCTTTTGTTTCCCTTGCCTTCATAGATGTATCTTGTAGGAGGTTGCTGTGGCCAAGTTCAAAAAGGGTGTTGCCTGTGTTCTCCTCTAGGATTTTGATGGATTCTTGTCTCACATTTAGATCTTTCATCCATTTTGAGTTTATCTTTGTGTATGGTGTAAGAGAATGGTCTAGTTTCATTCTTCTGTACGTGGCTGTCCAGTTTTCCCAGCACCATTTATTGAAGAGACTGTCCTTTTTCCAGTGGATAGTCTCTCCTGCTTTGTCAAATATTAGTTGACCATGGAATTGAGGCCCCATTTCTGGGTTCTCTATTCTGTTCCATTGATCTATGTGTCTGTTTTTGTACCAGTACCACACTGTCTTGATGATCGCAGCTTTGTAGTACAACTTGAAATCCAGCATTGTGATGCCCCCAGCTCTGGTTTTCTTTTTTTAAATTCCCCTGACTAAAAAATAAAAAATATAAATAAAAATAAATAAATAAAAAATAAATAAAATAAAATTCCCCTGACTATTCAGGGTCTTTTCTGGTTCTACACAAATCTTAAGATTATTTGTTCCAACTCTGAAGAAAGTCCATGGTATTTTGATACAGATTGCATTAAATGTGTAAGTTGCCCTGGGTAGCATTGACATTTTCACAGTATTAATTCTTCCAATCCATGAGCATGGAATATTTTTCCATCTCTTTGTGTCTTCCTCAATTTCTTTCAGAAGTGTTCTGTAGTTTTTAGGGTATAAATCCTCTACCTCTTTGGTTAGGTTTATTCCTAGGTATCTGATGGTTTTGAGTGCAATTGTAAATGGGATTGACTCCTTAATTTCTCTTTCTTCAGTCTCATTGTTAGTGTATAGAAATGCCACTGATTTCTGGGCTTTGATTTTGTATCCTGCCACATTGCTGAATTGCTGTATGAGTTCTAACAATCTTGGGGTGGAGTCTTTTGGATTTTCTTCTCTTTTTTTTTTTTTTAAGATTTTACTTATTTATTCACGAGAAACACACACACACACACACAGAGGCAGAGACACAGGCAGAGGGAGAAGCAGGCTCTATGCAGGAATCCTCATGTGGAACTCGATTCCGGGGCTCCAGGATCACACCCTAGGCTGAAGGCGGCGCTAAACTGTTGAGCCACCTGGGCTGCCCTCTTTTGGGTTTTCTATGTATAGTATCATGTTATCTGCGAAGAGGGAGAGTTTGACTTCTTCTTTGCCAATTTGAAAGCTTTTTTTTTCTTGTTATTGTCTGATTGCTGAGGCTAGGACTTCTAGTAATACGTTGAATAGCAGTTGTGAGAGTGGACATCCCTCTCGTGTTCCTGATCTTAGGGGAAAGGCTCCCATGTTTCCCATTGAGAATGATATTTGCTGTGGGCTTTTCATAAATGGCTTTTAAGATGCTGAGGAATGTTCCCTCTATCCCTACATTCTGAAGAGTTTTGATCAGGAATGGATTCTGTATTTTGTCAAATGCTTTATCTGCATTTATTGAGAGGATCACATGGTTCTTGTTTTTTCTCTTACTGATGCAATCTATCATGTCAGTTGTTTCATGAATATTGAACCAACCTTTGATTCCAGGGATAAATCTCATTTGGTCATGGTGAATAATCTTCTTAATGTACTGTTGGATCCTATTGGCAAGTATCTTGTTGAGAATTTTTGCATCTGTGTTCATCAGGGATATTGGTCTATAATTCTCCCTTTTGGTGGGGTCTTTGGTTTTGGAATTAAGGTGATGCTGGCCTCATAGAACGAGTTTGGAAGTATCCATCACTTTCTATCTTTGGAACAGCTTTAGTAGAATAGGTATTGTTTCTTCTTTAAACATTTGATAGAATTCTCCTGGGAAGCCATCTGGCCCTGGACTTTTGTATCTTGGGTGGTTTTTGATGACTGCTTTAATTTCCTCCCTGGTCATTGACCTGTTCAGGTTTTCTATTTCTTCCTGTTCCAGTTTTGGTAGTTTGTGGTTATCCAGAAATACATCCATTTCTTCCAGATTGCCTAATTTATTGGTGTATAGCTGCTCATTATATGTTTTTAAAATCATTTCTATTTCTCTTTTTTTTTTGTATTTCCCCCTTTTTCATTCATGATTTTATTAATTTGAGTCTTTTTTTTAATAAGGCTGGCTAATGGTTTATCTATCTTACTAATTCTTTCAAAGAACCAACTCTTTGGTTTAGTTTTATCTTTAAACTGTGTAATTGAAAAGAAATTGAAACCTAGACTGTAAACATTTGCTGGAAGTCAGCCTTTTTTTCTCCCTCTTTCCTTTTTATTTTAAACCTAATACCTTTGTTTCCTCATTAAACATATTACTATTTCTCATCTTTCATTCATGCTTTTTATATTCTCTTCCTTCTTTGCTGAGATTAGACTGCAATTATAATTCTACTTTATAAATCTCTTCAGTCTTTCAGTAAGATTTGTACAGTTTTCATATACCACATAATTGTCATATATTATTTTTATTTATCTTTGTATTTAGAGGTAGAAATGTATCCTTCAAAGATGCACATGTTAAGAAAGATAATCATGTCTGCATATTTTATACAGCTGCTAAAATTAGCATGTAATATTACTTGAATTTCTCTACTCAGTTCTTAAATTTCACCATTTGAGTATTAAAACTGTGTTTAATTTTTTATTCGAAGATTATCTTTTGTTTTGACATGTTTCCACTGTTGTAAAATATTTAATGATACATTGTTTTTTTATTTAATTTTTCCCTAGGTTGAAATTCTTGAAAATGAGATTATTCAAGAAAAGCAGAGTCTTCAGAATTGTCAGAATTTAAGCAAGGACCTAATGAAGGAGAAAGCTCAGCTTGAAAAAACAATTGAAACACTTAGAGAAAATTCAGAGAGACAGGTTCATAAATTTCCTATTAAGCAATATACTTTAAAATGCATTAACAAAAATTATTTTGAAGTTTAGGCAAACAAAAATGTTCCTATGACTTGAAAGGGAAATGTTTTAGAATTGTTTACTTTTTAGAGTAACTATAGCTTTACTTCACTTTCTGTCATATGTATTTTAGGAAAGTTGAAGGGAAAGCTTAGAATTTTTTAAATAGCCAGAATGCTTATAATTATCTGGTATAAAATTTTGCAGTACCTGTGCTTTCAAATGTCTGTGGATAGGACTGAAGATTATAAAGTTCTTGAGAGGAGTTGCAGAAGATTGCAGCTATACTCCAGCCATACTAAAGAGGGGATTTGGTGGCAGCAACCTCTAGAATGCATTCTCATTTGCTTTCCAGTGTTTCTTTTTTAAAAAGTTTGTTACTTTTTTAGAAGTAAAATGATTTATTTCATATTATCCAAGTATACTTCTCAGGCTATCTATAAAAATATAGGTTTCTATTGAGTTACAGCATAAAAATTCTAGAGCTAAACATGAATCTATATTTTTCCAAGGTTCTCAGGATTATTTAGCACACTGACCTTTGAGAACCACAAAATTAGGCCATGCTATAAATTGGATGGATTAGTTTTCAAGTGTACCAGAAGATGTTTCCAAGTTAGAATTCTTAGGGGAATGAAAAGACGTGTGTGTGTGTGTGTGTATATATATGTATGTATATATATATGTATATATATAAAACACATATATATATAATAGAGTGATATTTATTGAGAACCCACTGTGTATATGCATTGCAAAATTTATTTAAAGAAATTAAAGCTTATATTCATAAAGAGATATGTATGTACATTTCACCTGTATTCTTATTTGAATTTGAAGCATGTAACTATATGTAATCTGAAGATCACTGATTAATATTAAATACATCTCCCCTTACCATTTCTTTACATTATGAATTTCCTAAAGATAGAACTTTAGTCACCTAGCAGTACATGTACATAGTGGTCTTTCATTATATATTTGTCAGAATTAATTTATTTTATTTCCCTATTAGTTTTTAGAAAGGAAAATCCCTGTAATTTAAAATATTTGGTTTATGCTCAATTAAGGTTCTAATTTTCTCCTTTGTTTTGTGATTAGATTAAAATATTGGAACAGGAAAATGAACATCTCAATCAAACTGTGTCTTCCTTAAGACAGCGCTCCCAAATAAGTGCTGAAGCAAGGGTGAAAGATATTGAAAAAGAAAATAAAATTCTCCATGAATCTATTAAAGAAACAAGCAGCAAGTTAAGCAAGATTGAGTTTGAAAAAAGACAAATTAGAAAAGAATTGGAACATTATAAAGAAAAAGGAGAACGAGCAGAAGAACTTGAAAATGAGTTACATCATCTTGAGAAAGAAAATGAATTGTTACAGAAAAAGATAACTAATTTAAAAATTACATGTGAAAAAATTGAGGCCTTAGAACAAGAGAATTCAGAATTAGAAAGAGAAAATAGGAAATTAAAAAAAACATTGGATGGTTTTAAAAACCTTACTTTTCAGCTAGAATCCCTAGAAAAAGAGAATTCCCAACTAGATGAGGAAAACTTAGAACTGCGAAGGAATGTGGAATCTTTGAAGTGTGCAAGTATGAAAATGGCTCAGCTACAACTAGAAAATAAAGAACTGGAAAGTGAAAAAGAGCAACTTAAGAAGGGTTTGGAACTCATGAAAGCATCTTTCAAGAAGACAGAACGCTTAGAAGTTAGTTACCAGGGTTTAGATACAGAAAATCAAAGGCTACAGAAAGCTTTAGAAAACAGCAATAAAAAGATTCAACAGTTAGAGAGTGAACTACAAGATTTAGAGGTGGAAAATCAGACATTGCAGAAAAACCTAGAAGAGTTAAAGATATCTAGCAAAAGACTAGAACAGCTAGAAAAAGAAAATAAGTCATTAGAGCAGGAGACTTCTCAACTGGAAAAGGATAAGAAACAACTAGAGAAGGAAAATAAAAGACTCCGACAACAAGCAGAAATAAAAGATACCACTTTAGAAGAAAATAATGTGAAAATAGGAAATTTAGAAAAAGAAAACAAAACTCTTTTCAAAGAGATAAGTATTTATAAAGAATCCTGTGTTCGTCTGAAAGAATTAGAGAAAGAAAATAAGGAGCTTGTGAAAAGAGCAACTATTGACATAAAAACATTGGTTACATTACGAGAGGTAAATACAGTTACCTAAATTTAAGGCAAATATTTTTTATATTTTTAACTTGAGGCTTTGTTAGGTTTTATTGGAACCCATCAGAAATTTGCATCATTTGTTTATGGTTCAAAGTCAAAATTTGGAATTAGAACTAGAAGCAGTTTTTAGTTTCCTACTTTTGATATACCAAAAAGTACATGTAAATTTTATTTTTTAAGATATTGTAGTAATAAGATTTCCATGTGGTATATCACTTATTACATTGCAATTTTATATTTTGTTTCAAAATAATACTAAAATATTTGAGTAAGACTGTTACTAAATGTTAAAGTATAATAGGAAGCATGACAGTTACTACCTATTGAATGCTACCTTTGTGCCAAGTACTGGGCTAAGGGCTTCATAAGTTCTATTTATGTGTATTTCTATAATTTTTACAACTAATCATCTATAGATACTATCTCCATTAGATTAGAAAGCATTAGAAACATTAAGTAACTTACTCAGGATCACATAGCTAATAAATGATAAAATTTGATTTCTGGATTCAAATCCAGATGTTTCAGACTCCAAAATGAATTTGGACCTCTAAGCCTGAGAATGCAAATCAGGTTACTCTTAAGAGTCAACACTGAACAATTGGTAGTTGTTTGGATCTGTGTGTTGAGAAGAGTTGTGAAACTTTCAGGAGTAGTTGGCAGTAGGTCCTATGAAACATGGTGTAGATCGGAAGATAGCATGCTTGGCTCTTTTTTGCTATCCCTAAGCTCTACAATATAGTTTGCTATCCCTAACTTTTCAAGTTCAGTTAAAAAGTTTCTTAGCATTCTGGCAGAAAGTCATATTGGGAAGTTTGGATTTCTGCTAAAGAGGTATTGAGGGAGACCTAATTACTAGCTTTTCGGCTTTTTCTCTGTTGTACAGTCCTATAGACATGAATGACAGGTTCCTTGTGTCTGAACTTCTAGGGATGTCCCCTGTTTTTTCAGATCAGTATAGGTCTCTTCCATTGGCAGAGGGATGCTTGTGGTGGAAGAAGGGTGTTGCATCCATCATATTTTCATAGGAAAAAATATGCACTAAAAGACCTAGTTCATTATTAAAAAGTTAATGGATATGTATTGTTTTTCTCAGTTTTCAAACATAAAGTGTTCACAAGAGTTTTTCCTTTTAGTTTTTAACACAGAAAGTTACAATAAATACTAGACAAAAAAAAAAAAAAGGAAAACCATTTTGTTTGAACTAGGGTTGTTTTGTTGCTTAACTACTTCTTGTTGATGAAGGAAAAATTCAACAACATTTCTGTTCTTCCTGGTTTGAATTATTTGTATTCCTGGATAGTGGTAGTTATAGTCTTGGCTGAATTTCTTAGATGTTCATGATCATGACATTTACATGAGTTTTGCATTCCTTTTAAAATAAGGATTTGGTGAGTGAGAAACTGAAAACTCAACAAATGAATAATGATCTTGAAAAATTAACTCATGAGCTGGAGAAGATAGGGTTAAATAAAGAGCGACTCTTACATGATGAGCAAAGTACTGATGACAGGTGAGTATTAAGTTGCTTTGGCAACAGTTGAAATTATTGTTATTTTTTTGCTCAAACATTGTTTCCTGTACTAGCTACAGAATATGTATTTCACCCTGTTTCTGGTTCCTTTCTTCTTATAGAAGTTCTATAAGAAAAAAAAAGTAAAAATTCTGATTAATAAAACCTAATATTGATATAAGAGAAAAATGCTAAAATGTTACCATAAATAGTTACATAATGGGAAAACAGGATGCCACCCAGGTAGCAGAAGACCAGAGGCTATAATTACCTATGAAAATAGAATGAGACACTATCAACAAACAAACCCCTCTCTCTCAAAATATAGTTTTTATTTGAATCATGTGATTAAATGCCTCAGTTCTTTCATTTATTTTGTGTGCTAAAAGTGGACTTAAAGAGAGGTGGAGAAATACACTGAGGAAGTATATAAAGGAAAATATACTGAGATAGTTAAGGTATAAAAATAATTGGAAAATAAGGTTTGATAAACAGAAGAAAAAATTATATACCCTTTAATGTTGAGAATGATCAATACAAACTTAAAAATTTTTATTTTCTCATGGTAATTTACAGTCTATCAGACAGATTTTCAAGTAGTCGACTGTTTAGCATCCAGTCAGCCATGTGATTCCAGCTAGACTGGAAGTATGTATTGTTAAAAATATTGTTTTGTGTAAACTAGACATTAATTCATTAGAATTTTTGTAATATAATTTATATCTTATCTACCCACTATTAATGTTCTATTATTTATGTTCTATATTAAATATATAGAGGAAAATTAATGCTGATTATATGGGCTGTGTTTATGTTATTTTAAAAATATTCAAAGTTAAGAATAGATTGATACTCAAAGATTAGTTCTCTAATAATAAATAGAAGTAATTTGAGGCATTCATTCTAGAAATGAATTCACGCACCCATAATTGGGTTAATCATACAGCTATTTCATGGTAAACTTTTTTTTTAGTTAAATAGATAGTTAAGGGCCAATTTAGTTGAGTACATCTTAATATAGTCACTAAATATACATCATTTCTTTATTCACACAGATTTATTACCTGTCCTATGTAAGACATTTAGTAGAAGGAGGGAAGACAAGTATACCATTAGCTACCCTAACTGATCCTTTTAGAACACAGCTGTAGATGGGTCCTTCGTATTGTATGATTCCTCTTCCCAAACCTTAATTTAAACAACTTGTCATTGTTAATTGAGCTCTTATCATCTGCTGATCATCAAGCAGCAAAGGAATGATAATGCTTCATTCAGTTGAAACTTCTAAAGAATGACTGAAATTTGCAAGGTGGAAATAGTGAAGGACATTCTGTGGAAATAAAGCACAAAGATGTGCTGAGTAATTCCTAGAATAACATGAAAGCTGGATCAGAAAAAGGGCAGGGTGCCTGGGTAGCTCAGCCAGGTAACCATCTGACTTGATTTTGGCTCAAGTCATTCATGTTCTGAACCCTGGGTCTGGTTCCAAGCTCAGTGGGGAGTCTGCTTGACTGCTTGAGATTCTGTCTTCCTCTACCCCTCCTTCCCCCCTTCAAATAAATAAATCTTAAAAAAAAGAAAAGAAAAAAGGCAGATTGGAGGCACAGAGACCAGTTAGGAAGCTATTGAAATAATCTAGGCAAGATGTGATGCATTCATTAATCTACACATTTATGTGCATAATGAAAGCATTCGAAATGGAACTTAGGGTATATATGAACTAAAAATTTTTTAAGAAATGGGATTGAGACCATGATCAAATTTGGTAGATCAGGAAAAGAACTGTCTTAGGCCACTAAAGCAGCTTTTCTCTCAACCATTAAGTTAGCCTTAGTGTCACAAAGAAAAGCTCACAGAAGTAAATTCCATTTCCTCCATCTTGGAATTTAAGTATATCTCCATCTGTCTTTACCTCCAATTTCAGACGGTGTCCTTAATCAATAGTTTGACCTTTTCATCTTTCTCATTGATGTCATTTTCTCTGACCCTTTTAAGATACAATTAAGATATTCTTGCCCTCAAGGAACAGATAGTCTAAATTGTGGTTTTGCCTAAATGAGTAGATAAAATGCAATGAAGTAAATTTGGTGGTAGAGTTAGAGACAGAGTGCTAAGCAGTCACTCTTGTCTTTCTCTTTTAACAGCTCTTTTCCTGTGTCTTCTCTTTTAATATAGTTTCCTTAGGATTATATTCTTAGGCCTCTTAATCATTTATTCTGAATGCTGTGCATTGCCATCCATCATCATACCTGATAGTCACATTATTCTCTACTTAGTAAAATAATTTTCAGACCTGCAGTGATGAATTGTGTTATTTTTGTACTTGGATAGTAGGTACAAACTTTTGGAATCAAAATTAGAATCCACTCTAAAGAAGTCCCTTGAAATAAAAGAAGAAAAAATTGCTGCTTTAGAAGCTCGATTAGAAGAATCCACAAATTATAACCAGCAGTTGCGTCAAGAACTTAAAACAGTAAGTGACTTCATTAGAAAGAATTTTAAGGGCAGCCTGGGTGGCTCAGCGGTTTAGCGCCACCTTCAGCCCAGGATGTGATGATCCTGGAGACCTGGGATTGAGTACCACATCGGGCTCCTTGCGTGGAGCCTGCTTCTCCCTCTGCCTGTATCTCTCCCTGTCTCTCTCTGTGTCTCTCATGAATAAATAAATAAAATCTTTAAAAGAAAAAAAAGGGGGGAAGATTTTTAATTGTCAGATATTTGGACAGAAAAGTGTAAAGTAAGAAAACATAAAAGCAACATAATTAATATTCTATTTCATCCATTTTCTTAAATCTGAGAGTAAAATTTGGTGCTAGATTTAATTAATCTGCAGTATCTAGGTTGCCAAGAAAGTCACCTTCATGAAGCTTTTCAGCCATTTTGCGTATGGTTGGTATATATGCATTTCAAGTCTAGGGGGGAAGAGATTTAAAATTTCATCAGTTTCCCACTTCCAGCCATTTTGGCGTGGCTATTGGACTAGCTACCTGCCATAAACAGGAAATTAGGCTGCCATAAGGCTAAAATTAGACTGTGCTAACTTTTAATACTGTATGTGAAGAGGTATATCACTTGAAGACTATGAAAGTTAATTATGAATCGAAGGCCTGAAGTAATTGCTTTAATAATGTCACAAAAAGGTATAGCTAATATGCCAGCAAAGGAGATAAAGTAGAATTATAAAAAATACGAAAAAAAAAAAGGAAAGCAACAAGGAACAAAGTACAGATTGGACATATAGCAAGTGATGGTTTTAAAACAAACCAGATCAATAATCACATTAAATATAAAAAGTCTAAGGGATCCATGGGTGGCTCAGTGGTTTAGCTCCTGCCTTCGGCCCAGGGCATGATCCTGGGGTCCCGGGATCAAGTCCTGCATTGTAAATCCTTGGATTGCTCACTTTTTATAAAATAAGTTACAGTAATCATATGTGGATTAGGATCTGACTAAAGAAGTCATCAATTTATCTGTTACTATAGCTCATTCTGGGCAACATGTCCTTCTTAAAAGGGCAGACATACATAGATACTTCTTCAACTTCAGGTATCTTTTTAGAAGGAATCATTCCATATGTCAAGTCTTCATTTGTCCTTTACATGGAGATCTCTGAATTCTCTAAATCCAGCTATTGATAGGTCAAAAAATAATTGTTAATATTTAGCAGCATGTCTATGTCCACTTAATTGATTCTTAAGTTATATTTCATCATAAACAACAGGATCTGAAATTACAGAATATATTACTAGAGTAATATGGCACATAAGCAGAGTATATTTAATATTTTCTAGGAGCAAAGGATTTGCAGTTTACAAAGCATAAATTGTGATCATGATAGTAATGATATGTATTATTTATCACATTTCTAAATAAAGTGCCTCTCACATTCACCAGACCATTGCAGAGTTGAATTGTGAGAGGTGATAACCTTGGTGAATATTTTTCTCCCACTTAAAATATTTTAAATAAAATTTTAGGTGAAGAAGAATTATGAAGCTCTCAAACAGAGACAAGATGAAGAAAGGATGGTACAGAGCTCTCCTCCAACTTCGGGTGAAGATAATAAATGGGAGCGAGAAAGTCAAGAAACAACTAGAGAGCTTCTGAAAGTTAAAGACAGATTAATTGAAGTAGAAAGAAATGTAAGTATTTTTAAATTTTTAGTAGGAATAAGAGTTTTTTTTTTGAAGTAAAGTATCATTATATATATAACTTAAAAAGTTTATCTAATCTTATTTTATACTTTCTTGACTGATTTATAATAAGAGTGAAAAACTAATAATTTAATATACTTTTCTCTATTACCCTCATATAAGTCAACTCTGTTATGAAAATGTAACCCAAGCCCACCTACTTCTGTCCCATCATTACTGCTACTACTCTAGTCTGGGGTACCATTATCTCTCCTCTGGATTATTAGACTAGCGTCCTGGCTGGCTAGGAAGCTTCTACTCCTGGCCCAGTCTAACCCATTCTTATTACAGTAGTCAGTTAATTTTTAAAACATAATCCTAGTCATGTCACTTTTCTACTTAAAATCTTCAATGTCTTCCCCTTCCAATTAGAATAAAATCCAAATTTTTCGGTGTTCTATAAGATCATTCCTGACTTTGCCCGATATTGTTGGCCTATGCCATACCACTCTTCTATCCCTTCCGTTTATTAATCTCGAGATATTATTACTGTCTGTTATACCTGGAAAACCCAAATAATGCCTGGCATATAATAACTAAATTAACTATAGTCATATTGGCCTTTTTTGTTTGTTCCTATTTCCAGGCATGTATGTTTGCATCCTGTACCTGGAACACATGGCTGGCTTCCCTCAGCATTCAGGCCTCATTTCACATTATCTCCTGCAAGAGGTCTTTCCAGACCCTTCCCCCAGTAAAGGAGCTATTCTCAATCTAAACCGTTCACTGTCACACCCCTGCCTTCTTTTGAGAAGCAAAAGCAGTTCTTCGTAGCAGTTCTCACTAATGAAATTACATTATTTTATTTGCTGGTTTTCTACTAGAAAAAAGCTATTTAACAGTAGAAGCTTGTCTTTTTTTTTTTTTTTCTTACCACTGTGCCTTCAGTATGTAGAATTAAGCCTGGTAGATAGAAGACACAGTAAATGAATTTGCTGAATATTTGCTGAGAAATATTTGCCAACAAACAGTAATCAAACTAACTCATCAAACATTTATCTTTTAAAGATCCTTTAAAGATGAATTAGCTTAAGGAAATCACCCTTTAAAGATGAATTAGCTTAAGGAATTTATATGCTAACAAGTAAAATAGTTGTGGTGGTTGTTATTATGTTTTAATGTAACATGAATTGAGAACTGTAAGCCATAATGCCAAAAATTAATCTCCTGCACTATATTCCTGCTTTCTCATCCAGAAGTAATCACTATAAACAGTCTTCCCAGAAAAATGTGATTTTTCTGGGAAGCATATTTCTTTAGGGGTGCCTAGGTGACTTAGTTAAGCATCTGACTCTTGAACTCAGCTCAGGTCTTGATCTCAGGGTCGTGAATTCAGACACCATGTTGGCTCTATGCTGGGCTTGGGGCCTACTTATATTAAAAAAAACAAATTAGTATATTTCTTTTCTTCCAAGATTTAAATCTCAGTTAGTTAACATATAGTGTAATATTAGTTTGAGTTGTCGGATTTACTGATTCATCACTTACATGCAACACACCCAGTGCTCATCACAAGTGCCCTCAATACCTATCACCCATTTGACCCATCCCTTCACCCACCACCCCTCCAGTAACCCTCAATTGCTCTCTATAACAGTGGGCTTTCTGGTTTGCTTCTTTTTTTACCTCCTGTATTCATCTATTATGTTTCTTAAATTCCACATATGAGTAAAATCATATGGTATTTGTCTTTCTCTGACTTATTTCGCTTAGCATGATACTGTCTTGCTCCATTCATGTTGTTGCAAATGTCAAGATTTCATTCATTTTTTATGGCTGAATAATACTCCATTATATACTTACATACCACAACTTCTTTTTTCATCATTTGATGGACTTTTGGGCTCATTCCATAATTTGGCTATTGTGGTTAATGCTACTGTAAATATTGGGATGCATGTATACCTTCGAATCTGTATTTTTGTATCCTTTAGGTAAATACCTAGTATTGCAATTGGTGGATTGTAGGGTACTTCTGTCTTTAACTTTTTGAGGAACCTCTATACTGTTTTCCAGAGTGGCTGCACCAGTTTGCATCCCCACCAGCAGTGTAAGATGGTTCCCCTTTCTCCACATCCTCACCAACATCTGTTGTTTCCTGTGTTGTTAATCTTAGCCATTCTGACAGGTGTGAGATACCATCATCAGGGAAATAATGAGTAATGTTGAGCATTTTTTCATGTGTCTGTTAATTATCTGTGTCTAGGAGTATATTTCTTTATAAATTTACATCTGTGGAATCATGCTGTATAATACTCTTATTTGCTTGTTTCAATTATGTTATCTTAGAAAACTCTCTTATTTTAGGTGGTTTTGGATCATCCCATTTTGTTTAGTGACCACATATTATTCCATAGTGTAGATGTTACCATAATTTATTTAAATAAATCCCAATTGATGGGCATTTAGGTTATTTTCAGATTTTGCTGCAATGTAAATCCATGTGTAATATGTTCATAGAGTAGTAAGTTCCTGACAGTGGATTTGATAGGCCAAAGAGTATATACGTATATAGATGTGTGTACGTGTGTAATTTTAACTGGCATTATGTTAGCCTTTGAAAATCACATCAGTTTTCAATTCTAGTAATAGATTACCTGTTTTTTTAGATAAACATTTGGTGTCACCAGCCTTTTAATTTTTGTTAAAGCAATAAGAAAATATTTTAATTTGCATGTTTTTAAATTATTAGTGAACTGTTTTACATCTTTTTATCTATTAGCCATTGTTGAATACCTATTTTTAATTATTCAGTGATTTTTATATATATACACACATAGACACACACCTCAATCACTCAGATTAATGTTGTATTTCAGAAAATTTGGCATCTAAAAGTTCTATAAGGTAAATCTCTTGCCATTGACTTCCTTTATAAATTTCTATTGGAAAAAATTACTTGGTTGTCATTTCTTAGGCATTTTATTTTAGATAATGGTTTTTAAAGATGGCTAGCCTTATATTAGACTGACAGTTTTAGTGCATCTGCGGTATATTTACTGACCTCCTACCTTTTCCATTGTAAATCTTTTCCTTCTCTGAGATATCTTTTCTGCTATTTCTTACTATTTATAGACTATAGGAATTTTTCTTATTTGTATAGGGATACCTAGACTTGTCATTAGAGCTTGTACTTTTTGGTTTCTTAAAAGCTTACCTATAGTAGCACTTAAGTATGTAAGCGAAAAATGGTTCACTTTTTGGTGTATCAAGACGGTATATAAATATATCAGTGCTCCATATTATTTTTCCAGTATAATTTTTCCATCCTGTTTATTTGAGCACAAGAGAAGTAAAATATCAAAACCCATCTTAAAGAATTTTTCTTCCTCGCCTTTGATTTTGTAGTAAAATGTATGGGTTAAATCATTACTTGCCTTTTAGGCAGTGACATGTAGTATATGTAACTTGAAAGCCTATAAAATGAATGTTTTCTTTGTTCCCTATGTAGATGTGATAAAAGTGATATGTTGTGATTCAGTTGTAGCTTTTTATGCATATTGCAATTACATGCAACAAATTCTGATCTTTTTGTATATAAAGTTTTATTTCCGCTTTTTAGAGGGCTCTTTGTTTATACTTCTTGACATTAATTTTTATGAAATGTTATTTAGAATATAATGGAATAGAATATAATAAAAATACAACATCTATGACAAACATTTTAATATATGTCACATTAAATTAATGATCTATGATTTGCATAGTAATTCACTGTTTAACTATAAAATTGAAATATGGTCAAATGTACTGGAAGAATTGTAAATTGTATGTTTTGTTTGGATTTGCTCCAGAAGTCCTATAGATAAAATAGAGTTTTAGTGAGTGTTTTATACCATGGGGAAAAAAAAGTCGCCAAAGAAAATATGTAACATCTGTTCCGTCAGTTGTGGACTTAATATTTTAAACACATGGTTAAAATTGTTCCTGCTTCTCTTCCAAATTTTTGTTTATAAAATCATTTTGTCCCTACCCCTGGGACCAGTACTCACCTATATATATTTGCCTTTGGGCAATTAAAAAATGTGCACTTCATTAGCTAGACACAGTCTTGTGTATTTTTGAACAGCACAAAAACCATGTAACTAACAACCCCATTCCAGGGGCACCTGGGTGACTCAGTTAAGCATCTTCAACTTGGGTCATGATCCCACTGTCCTGGGATGGAGCCTCACATCAGGCTCCCTGCTCAGCAGGGAGTCTGCCCTCTTCCCCTGCTTGTGCTCTCTTTCTTTCTCTCTTGGTCACTCTCTCAAATAAGTAAAATCTTTTTTAAAAACCCATTCTAGTTTCTTATGTTAATATATCGAGAATGGAATATTTTACTTTTTGGACATTATAAAGCAAACCGTATAGAGACATAATAGTAAGGTTTTAGTATTAGCCCTTTCTCTTAGATTAAATCTCTCTTTACAATTTGGGATAGAGGGGATTTTAAGGTTGTTGAGATTTTTAAAAATTTTAATGATAATAATTGTTATTGGAATTCTAGTATCTGTTAAACAGAAATATGTTTGTTGCTTTTTAAAATATGTGTTTTTTCTTTATTAAGAATGCTACCCTACAAGCAGAGAAGCAAGCGCTGAAAACTCAACTGAAGCAATTGGAGACACAGAACAATAATTTGCAGGCTCAGATTCTTGCACTTCAGAGGCAGACAGTGTCATTACAGGAGCAGAATACTACTCTTCAAACACAGAATGCAAAGCTTCAGGTTGTAATGTAATATTTTGGGATATGCAACCAAATTTTTGAATTATGGTCTTAAAGTAAGGATAACTAGACATGGTAACATTGTTTCTTAGTAAGTGAATTTAATGGAAGATAATTTACAATATGTCTACTTAGTGCTATGCCAGGCTTTCAGACACCAGCATTTTTTTTTTTACTATTAGAGCTCTAAATATTAACTAATAAATTTACTCAATGAATATAAATAAAATAAAGATAACTTTATCTTTATTTAGAATATTTTAAAAATATTGTTATGTTTTAAGGAGCCAGGGGAGCTGCAGCAGTACCCGCCAGTAAGGCCCGGTACAGGAAAACAATAAACAAAATTAAGTACTTATTTATTTAAAATATAATTTTATCTTTATTTATATTTACTTTATGGCCTTTCACCTGTTTCAACCAGTTGATTATAACTAAGCAGAAACCATTGCTTTAGAGCATGGTTGCAACATACCACTGCTTATTTCATTATCGGTTATTAGAAAACAACATAGCATGAAAATTTTGTCTTTAGACGTTTCCTTAGTTCAGAGAATCCATCTTGTGCTTAATGCTGCAATGTCTTTTCATATAGAATGATCAGGTCAGAAAAACTACAACTCTCTGAAACCTTTTGAACCAAAGAAAAAAAACTCCATCTCTGAATCTGAAAGTTCTTTCTGTAACTTTTCCAAATGGTAAAACATACAATGTGGACTCTTGAGAAAATTTCCAGTTAAATTTTCACAAGTCATTTTTCAGTTCTGTCAACTTTTAGAAAGTGATAAATTAGCATTTTTTAGGAGTGAAATATAAATTGTTTCTAATCACCAGCATCTAAAATAATTCAACCCAAAACATGTATATGATATGTATCTCCTAATAATAAATAATATAAACAATAATATTAAATATTAATATTAAATTAAATAATATTGTAGCCTTGTTCCCTGGGATACTAAAATCCAGATTTTCCCTGTACAGTAAGACTATATCTACTGTGTCTTATGTAGAGCTTCCTAAAGTTAATGTTATCTTTTATATTTTTTATGTTGCTATTAGAATAATATTTTTGAATAATTTTTAACATGGGAGAATTATTTTATCTGTAATAAACACGTACCACATATTTACATCTTCTAGAAAAACAAGATGATTATTTACCTTATATCTGATAACAGTATACTTTCTTACAGGTTGAAAATTCTACCCTTAATTCCCAAAGTACTTCACTTATGAACCAGAATGCACAACTCCTAATCCAGCAATCTTCCTTAGAAAATGAAAATGAAGCTGTAATCAAAGAGCGAGAAGACCTGAAATCTCTCTATGATTCTCTGATCAAAGACCATGAAAAGCTGGAACTTCTTCATGAACGCCAGGCTTCAGAGTATGAGTCTCTTATTGCTAAACATGGAACTCTAAAGTCTGCCCACAAAAATCTTGAGGTGGAACATAAAGACCTCGAAGATCGGTAATTTACTATCTTCTCTTCTGTTTTTAATTTAAAAATATTTTTCTTTAGATCATATAAAAAATTTTATGTTAAACAGATCTAAGATAATTTATATAGGAAATTTATGTATCATGTTTATGTGATACTAATAAGTTACCCTTGTTTTCTTCATTTCTAAAGTATTTTGTTTTTTTAAGGAAATATTATAAAATAAATACTTAATATTTTTTCCAGTTACAATCAATTACTAAAACGAAAAGGACAATTGGAAGATTTGGAAAAAACACTGAAAGTAGAACAGGAAAAAATGCTGCTTGAAAACAAAAACCATGAGACCATAGCTGCAGAATATAAGAAACTTTGTGGTGAAAATGATAGGTAATAAATATTTATATGTTTTAGTTTTGTGTTATTCATTACATCCAAAACATACACTGCCCCTCTGCAGTACCATCTGTAACATAGAATATTTTTAAAAAGACCCCAGAGCAATAAGTAAAACCCAACAAAATCATGCAGCTAGTTATAAAATGGCTTAAAAAACCCGATCCCTTGTCTTCTCTTACTGTTTCTCTCTTCATTTATTCAACAAGTTTTTAAGCCACATTATATAATGAAATTTTTGTACCTTGATAGCATGTACATGCTTTATTGTGACAGAATGTAATGAAAGCTGATTCTTTATGTCTGTCTGTCTTTGCTAGTCTGGTATCTCAGTTCTTATCCTTCAAAGTTTTTATACGTGAGCAAATTCCAATTTCTTAGCTGACAGATTTGTACTCTTATTTTTAACTGTCTTAGTTACTAGTCTCATATTCCATGGGGCAATTATTTTTTAATTTGTAACCCTGGGAAAATCAAAACTTGCTAACCTGTGACCAGTCCATTTCATAAAGGTACATATCAAAAGGTTTTTAGAAACCTTGGGAAAGTTTAGGCAGCCTGAGTATTTGCTGAACCATAGTGGAAATGCGAAAAGGCAGCACACAGAATTCAAAAGGGGGTCATTTGTTGTCTGTTTGTCCTATTATGAATTTAATATAATCCATTTTTTGAATTGTATTTCTTTTCCTTTACAAAAAAAAAAAAATCCCTAAGCTTCTAGAGCCATTCTCATGTTCACGTTTAGTAGTTTTTAATTTAGTAATTGTTATAACTAGAAATAGTGTACTGGGGGTTTGAACTTTGAATAAGCTCAATACCAAGCCAGATTCAAAAAGGATGTGTCTTTACGGTATGTGCAGTAGAAGACCCAAGTTGTGACAAGTTATGGAATATAAGGATAGGGTCATTTTTATTACACACATAACATTGAGGAAGGCATTTACTGTCAACTAACCTTGAACTTACCTTTTTCCATTGTTTGGGATTCACAACAAACTGGGACAATTTGTGAGCTTGGGTAGGCCTTCTCGGAAGCTAATTGTATTCATTACTGTGGAACCTTCTGAGAAAGAACTCAGCCTACATGATAAGAAGAAATTGATCATCATGATCTTGAACCAGGAGAGTCTGCAGGCTTGGAAGGGAAGGGTGGTTCTGAGTATTTTGTGTCTTTCAAAGCTGTTCTATCACAGCTTTTATGCAGTCATGTCTATATTGTAAGGCAAAAAAAAAAAAAAAAAAGCTTTAAGTAAAACCTGAAAGAGCTCAGTAAAAAAAAAAAAAAAAAAAAAAGGAAGTGTTGTGAAGACTTGTCTCAAGAACAAAAGTTTGTTTACCAAAAAAAAAAAAAAAAAAAAAGTTTGTTTACCCATTCCTCTAAATAACCTAAGTTTTAATCTTTGATAATGCCAAACCAAGTAAGTTTCTTACGTGGACTGGTTTGTCTTGGCCTCTTTAGAATTGTGTTCACTGAATTGCATTTTGGTGTTAATATTCTCAGCTTTAGGGACAGTGTAAAAAACTCTTATTTTAGCATTTGCCTTTTTTTTTTTTTGATTAAACTTTTTTTTTTTATAAATTAATTTTTATTGGTGTTCAATTTACCAACATACATAATAACACCCAGTGCTCATCCCGTCAAGTGTCCCCCTCCGTGCCCGTCACCCATTCACCCCCACCCCCCACCCTCCTCCCCTTCCACCACCCCTAGTTCATTTCCCAGAGTTAGGAGTCTTTATGTTTTGTGTCCCTTTCTGATATTTCCCACACATTTCTTCTCCCTTCCCTTATATTCCCCTTCACTATTATTCATATTCCCCAAATGAATGAGAACATACACTGTTTGTCCTTCTCCGATTGACTTACTTCACTCAGCATAATACCCTCCAGTTCCATCCACGTTGAAGCAAATGGTGGGTATTTGTCGTTTCTAATGGCTGAGTAATATTCCATTGTATACATAAACCACATCTTCTTTATCCATTCATCTTTCGATGGGCACCGAGGCTCCTTCCACAGTTTGGCTATTGTGGACATGGCTGCTAGAAACATCGGGGTGCAGGTGCCCCGGCGTTTCATTGCATCTGAATCTTGGGGTAAATCCCTAACAGTGCAATTGCTGGGTCGTAGGGCAGGTCTATTTTTAATTCTAGCATTTGCCTTAAGATGATGTTGACGAGATTATATATTGTATCTCTTCATATCTCCCCCCATGAAGCATCAGTAGAGAAATCTTTGATCTCCATAGGTATTGATATATATTGTGTAGCTGCCTGTGTGTCTCAGTGAGTCTGACCAGCTGTTACAACTCATTCATGGATTCAACATATTTATGGAACATTTTCTATGTTTCTGGTCTTGCCATTTTATTTTATTTTATTTTATTTTATTATTTTATCTTATTTTATTTATTTTATTTTTTATTTTATTTTATTTTGACTCTATTTATTCATGAGAGACACAGAGACAGAGAGAGAGGCAGAGACACAGGCAGAGGGAGAAGCAGGCTCCCTGCAGGGAGCCCAATGTGGGACTCGATCCTGGGTCTCCAGGATCACGGCCTGGGCTGAAGGTGGTAATAAACCGCCGGGCCACCGGGGCTGCCCTCCATTTTATTTTTTTAATCTTGTTTTAAAAAACATATTATTTTGTTATTTATTTTATAATTCTTGTAAGCTGACTCAATTCTTGGGTATTTAGTTGAAGTAAATTATTAGATGTTCTGAAACAAGTACCATCCTGTTCTTAATACTGTAAGATAAAGGTCGTATTAAATTAGAACCAGCTCAGGACACCTGGGTGGTTCAGCGGTTGAGCGTCTGCCTTTCGCTCAGGGCGAGGTCCCAGATTCCCACATCAGGCTCCCTGCATGGAGCCTGCTTCTCCCTCTGCCCATGTCTCTACCTTTCTCTGTGTCTCTCATGAATAAATAAATAAAATCTTTAAAATAAATAAGTAAATAACCATCTCAGCAGGCTAAATTCAGGTTGCATACTGTTGTGTTTTTTGTTTTTGTTTTTGTCTTTCAGATTTAAAAATAGATTTTATTATAGAGCTCTTCTACCTGTTTTTTATTTTTACTTTTTTAAGTTTTTATTTTAATTCCAGTTAGTTAACATATAGTGTTATATTAGGTTCAGTAGTACGATATAGTCATTTAACAATTCCACCCTGTTTTGGTTCAGCTCCTACCCTAAGAACAATTTTTGAATTGTAAAAGTTGGGGGTGCATGGGGGAAAGAGCTTTATGAGCCACATGCAACATACAACATGCTTGATGATTTCAGGGGAAGAGTATTCTGAATTTTTTTAATCTACTTTTACAGAATAGAAACTGAGTTTTGATGAGGTTAGTCACTGGTTAAAGAGTCTTATATTCTCTAAGTATGTCTGAATGTGATCCATAGCATTTCACATTGTGTAAATTACAATGAAAGCTATTAAGGGAACCTAATTCTATTTCTATCATGATTTCTAATTATAGGTTGAATCATACATATAATCAGCTTGTAAAAGAAACTGAAGTTTTACAAACTGACCATAAAAACTTGAAAAGTCTTCTTAATAATTCCAAACTGGAACAAACAAGATTAGAAGCTGAATTTTCAAAGTTAAAGGAACAATACCAACAGTTGGACATCACATCCACCAAGCTAAATAACCAGTGTGAGGTGAGCTTTGACAAGTTTCTTCCTTTAGGAATCAAGACGTGCCTAAAAAATGAACAATACTATTAAAATGAAAATAGCAGTATGTATTTGGTTGGGTATTTCTAAAAGAATTGGTCAGGGGTAATTGAAATTCATAAGTAATTCAGAAAAACTTCTTTTATTATGAATTTCAATACTATTTACTATTAGTTTAAACTTACACGTCCACATACTTTGATACTGTAAAATTGTGCCCTTGTTTAATGAAAAATGTTTACAACCTGGCATGTACTGGTAAACCAAAAAGGTAAAGATCTGTCCCTTTGTGGAGCTTATATTCTGGTGGAAGAAAATAATAAGAACAACAAATAAGTGAAATATATATTATTTCAGTGTTTTCTAACATGGCTGTATAGCACTTTACTCCAGAACTTGGTAGTGTAAAACAACCATTTATTAGGTTCACAGATTGTGGATCAGAATTTGAACAGGGACATTGGGGCAGATTTGTCCCTGTTCCACTTGCAACTGGGCCCCCAGCCTGAAGATTGAAAGGCTACGTGCATGTTTGGTGGTTGATGCTGACTGCCAGCTGGAGGCATCAGTTTTCTCTCCACGTGGTATCTTCTCAAGAGCTGGTTTAGGCTTTCTCACAACATGGTGAGAACCAGACAGAAGCCATTTCTACTTTAATGATCAAACCTCAGAAGTCATGCAGCATCCTTTCTCCTGCATTCTATTCATTGAGGCAGTCAGAGTTACATTCAGGTTTAAGGGAAAGAGAAAATAGACTCATCCTTTTGGTGGAGAATGGTAAGATTCTTAAAAGAGCATGTGGACTACAATTACTGATATAACTATTTTGAAAATTGATCTGCAGCATAAGGTATGTTACAAGATAGGTAAGTTATATGCAAGTAACAATGAAGTACAGAGTAAAGGGAGATAAGGAGGCCTTCCAGGGTAGATAAAGGAATATAGATTGAAATTTTAATAGGCATCCTTGAACAAAGATAACTTTATTTGGAGAAAAACAAGGGAGCCATTTGAGTGTTTTGAACAATAATGACATTGACATTGGCCTTATGTATACAGTTGTGTTTTTAAAAGGCATATAATTCCATGCCTTTCTTTGTGTTGGCTTGATAAAACAGTAAGGGTTTTAAAGTATAAAGGGACATTGAAAGCCTTAGAAAATCCTTAAATTTTATTGGTTGGTGCAAGATCATTAAAGTTTGAATATAGCTTAACACCTGAATTTCATGGCACTTCTAAGAAATAAGCTTTTAAGCTAACCTTTAAAGGGAAATAAAATAGATTATCAGAAAAGGTATACGTAACAGCTTTTTGTCTGAAATGATAAACCAATAGAAAGAAAAGTTAGTTTAAAATCATATTTAATTACCCAGTGAGGTCAGAAAGTATAGAACATTCATAATGCCTGTGATTTATAAAAGTCTAAATCAAATGTAATTGGAGTGATGTACTTACAGAAGGAGGACTAAAACAAATCAAACTCCTCAAGAAACAAAATTGGGTAAAGTTGTCAAACAACCATTGTAGTACTCTGGAACTGAAGGAAAGATGTGTAACAACTCGAGAACCTTTTATTAGAGAAAAGCTATTCCACGTTATGTAGGGAGTAGGATTGTCTGAGGCATTTTTATCTCTTGATTTTTCCTATTCCTCTCCCATTTCCCCAGTTCTAATACCTGGTAGTTCAAGTGAGGGGCATAACGTGAAAATCAGCAACTTTGCCACCAAAGCGGATTGACTTAAGCAGAGCACAATCCTCATAGCCAGGAGAGTTGTTAAAGATCAACTCTCAGATGGTTTGAGGTTGTAATATTGGTTGGAGCAAGTAACAGCAAATTAGTCAAAAATTTAACTGGGAGATCCACAGAATGAGATGTCCAGCCACACTGAGTCTTGATAAGGTCCTGCCTGACACTGGTCACCTGGAAAGCTGTCTAGGAGAGACCAGAAAGGACCCTAGCTACCTACCTATCTGGCTCATAGTCCCAACTCAAGTCAGATGTTAACTCTTGGCTAGGGGCTGTCATACAATAATATGATTTAGAGGGAGTAGGAAAATGAATCCATAGTGTGAGAGGTCAGAATAGCAGTTAATTTACGTGGGGAGGGATGATGATTAGAAGAGAGCACAAGGTGTTTCTGGAATATGGTTAATGAGCTGTTTCTTTTCTTTTTTTTTTTTTTTAAGATTTATTTATTTGAGAGAGAGGATAAGAGACAGAGAGAGAACATGAGCAGGGGAGGGAGAAGCCGGCTCCACACTGAGCAGGGAGCCCAATGCAGGGCTTAATCCCAGGTGCACACATTAGTGCACACATGTGTTCACTTTGCACTAATTCATTGAGCTGTGTCTACTTAAAATTTGTTCTCTTTTCTATATATGTGTTTTATCTGTTGACACAGTAATTAATGCTGTATAATAACATAGAACCTTTGGTAATGGATAGTAGACATTTATTTTTGCTGACGAACATATTATTTAATCCTTACAACAGTCTGGAATGTGAGTTATTATATTCATTTTATAGGTGAGATCATTGAAGCCAAGATAATTAATTTTACTTGTCCAGTGTTTCATAGCTCCTTAAATAGAAGGCCAGGTAGCTTTCCGACCAGAAGTTAAATAGTTTTAAAGAAAACAAGTGTTTTTGGAACTAGATAATTTATTATATGTTAAACCCAGTGTTTGTAAGAATTTTTTAAATGTATGTATAGCAAATTTTAGCTCTAATTATAACTAATTAAATAATTGTTCATGTTCTTATCAAAGTGCAACCACCTAATTGTTCCAAGTAGCATAACACCTTAGTCTTTTTTTTTTTAAAGATTAATTTATTTATTTTAGAGAGTGTGTGTGAGCAGGAGGAAGGGTAGAGGGAGAGGGCATGAGAGAATCTCCAGCAGACTCCCCACTGATCATGGAACCCAACATGGAGCTCAATCTTATGACCCTGAAATCATGACCTAAGCCGAAACCAAGAGTCAGATGTTTAACCAGCTCAGCTACCCAGGCACGCCAAGACTTAAGTCTTTGTGAAGCCCTTTATATTTTTCAGATGTTTTAGGTGATTTATGTTAAATGTGAATGTTGATTTTTCAAAAAATGTTTGTGTTTAAACAGTTGCTAAGCCAACTTAAAGGAAATTTAGAAGAAGAAAATCGACATCTACTAGATCAAATTCAGACATTAATGCTACAGAATAGAACTCTATTGGAGCAGAATATGGAAAGCAAGGATCTCTTTCATGTCGAACAAAGACAGTACATGTAGGTACCAAATAATTTTGAAATATTACTCATGATTTTATCATTGTCAACTGGTGACAGAGAAAACTCACTGTTAATTTTTTTTTAAGTTTTAACATTATTATTTCTCCATTCATTTTCTTGAATGCATATTTTCTAGGCATTATGCTAGTAACCAGAAATACTAACATGAGAACACATTAAGTCTTGCTCTTAAGGAACTAGTAACATAAAGCAAGAAATACAAATAATTGCTAGAATGGAAGTATGTGTAGGAGCCCATAGAAATACAGCAAATATAGGGGAAGGAGTACCTTAATATGGCAGAGACGAGGTATACTTTCCAAAGATGATTGGTCAAGCTGAGACTTAAAAGCTCATGGGAGTTTGCCAGAGGAGACATAGCAGGCCAAGGGAGCACAAATGCAGTAATGTGAAGGTGCGTTATGGTATGGTATGGATAGACCTAAAGATGCGTAATTCTTCCTGGAGCAAAATTAAGGACAAAGGAGCAATAGAAAAGTGGCTAAAAACTTAGAAGCCATTTCACAAAGGTTTTTCTATGCCATACAGAGGAGTTGCTGAAAAATTTGAGCAGAGGAGTAAGATGACCACATTTGTGTTTTTTTAAAAAGGCACTGATGGTAGTTTAGAGTATGGATTGGAGGTTCTGAGAACAGAGACAAGGGGCAATTTTAGAAAGATGGGTTGTAATAATCTAGTGAATCATAATTCACAAGCAGTGGTAGTTGAGATTAAAACCAGATGTAAGAGAGAGAGAACTTCCAAAGCTTAATATTGGTAAGTTATGCCTCCATTAGGAGTAGAGGAATCTGGTAAAATCTGGGATTTGGGCCTTAGCAACTCAGTGGATACTCCTTGTATTGCACCAAAATTCACCTTTACTAAATTAAATTCTTCACTTTCCCTATTCCCTAAATGAGAAACACTGTAGTATAATAGTAAAAGTACAGATGTTGAAATTAGGCAGCTCCTAATTCAAATCTCAGTTCTTCCAGTCACTAGCTATGTCACCATTGGTGAGTTACTTCATTTCTTTGATCACTGGTTTCTTTTTCTTTACAATAGAAATATAACATCCACTTCTAAGTTTATCCTAAGAAATGAAATCCTATATTTGTGCCTTTTGGGCATGATGTATATGATGGGAAGCTAGGGAACATATAAAACCAGGATACATCATATATTTTTTGAAGCAACAGTTTTCTTATAAAATTTTGGGCAGGGAACATGATTGTTGTATTAACAGAAAGGTATATTATGGAGCAAAAGGCAGAGTTTGCGTGAGCTTTTAAGATAAATGCAAAACTTAAAAGAAATTTCACATCTGTGGCTGGCCACTTTGAACTATACCTTCAGTTCTTTCAGGGATATGTGTTTCTTTGCTGTTTGCTATAAGAGAGATTTCTCTTGACATTCGAGTTTTCTGTCCCTTAAGCAAAGGCATTATCCAGAGCTTGATCTTTGGGTATCTTTGGAATATCTTAATATTATGGCCATTGGTGAATAATCTGTTTCCAAAGTTTCAGTAATTGTATCTGTATAGACAAATATTAGTATCTTATGTGTCAGACAGTTCTAGTTGAATGTCTCTGTCACATGGTCCTAGCAGGAGTGACAGTGAACAGGTGGTACTGAGAATTTGGGAGATTCCTGATGATATTTCAACAGGTAAAAAGAGAAAACAGTTGGGAGGTATAGACCATCTGCCATTGTGCTATGTGGTATAACTCTTGGAAACCTCTGTTCACAAAGCACCCTCTTCAAAAAAATCTCTCAAATCTGTTTGTGCTGGTTAATTTAGCCTAACCATTCATCTAGACTCCTCATTAGCCTCCTGGCTGCTTTCTTCACTTTCACCATTTCTGATACATTCTATTTCATTATGGAGTTAAGGTACCTACAGCCAAGATTTCATGTCACTTTATAATGAGACCTTGAATGCGTCTGATTTCCTATTGAACAAAATCTAAACCTGAAAATCCCTCAGTGCTTCCCCTCAACTAAACTACTTAATTTAGCATTGTTATCTTTTCAGTCTATCTAATATGGCCATTCTCTCCATGAGGCTTTTTTTTTAAAGATTTTTAATTAACTTATTTGACAGTGATAGAGCATGAGCAGGGGGAGCAGCAGAGGGAGAGGGAGAAGCAGGCTCCCCGCTGAGCAGGGAGCCCGTGTGGGGCTTGATCCCAGGACTTTGGGACCATGACCTGAGCCAAAGGCAGACACTTCATGGACTGAGCCACTCAGGCCCCCCTCCATGAGGCTTTGGTCATCCAAGATAGAAATATTTTCCTTTTATAAGTTGCTTTTGTACTTACCACAGTGATTTTATTTTGTTCCACTACTGCCTTGGATTGTAATAGCCATTATGAAAATATGTTCTCTCCTATTATAAGCAAAGTTGGGCTACTTGTTATTTGTCTTTATATGCTCTTTGTGTTTTCTTCATTGTAAATGAGCGCTAAATGTATGTTGAGTAAACAACATTGCAGTTTGGCATCACAGTTTTTTTTAGATCATTTTACTTTAGTCTGTGATCTTTGAGGTTTCCCTATGTAATATCTGCCATCAAGGGCATAAATGAGACTAAGGCATGGTAAAACCAGTGTATTCATATATTGCTGGAGGCAGGAAATAGTTCTCTAAAGGTAAATTAAGCCTAAACAATTCTGCCGTAAAGGAAAAAAGTCTGTTTGCATGAAGATATGTTTGCATGATTATTTATTATATACACAATTCTAAGCAAACTATTGAACATTTTAGCTTTTTACTTACATAATTTTTACTAAATCACCCTTCATTTCAGAAACAATGTGAGATACTAAAAGATCCAAGAATAGGAGAATAGTCACTGTTATAATCTCACTTAACAACTATTAAAAGATCAGTTGAAACAATTCCTTTGTCATGGTGAGAATATAATATGGAAATTTTTCTTCAAACAAATAAATTGTATTAAAGAATTGAATTTTAAATTCTATAACCTTTTGTTATGTTTGTAAATATAAAGAAAAAGAGAAACTTGGAAAAAATCCTATTGTTAGTACCTAATAAATTTTAGTTTATCTAATAGTTTATCTAATATCTATATTTGTTTATGTTTTGGAGACAAGTTAGAGTATAGTCACAAAATAATTTAATATAACTGTGCAAAATATAGTGCATGTCCTAAAATGCAATTTTTATTTTTATAGTGATAAGTTAAATGAATTAAGACGACAAAAGGAGAAACTAGAAGAGAAAATAATGGATCAATACAAATTTTATGACCCGTCTCCTCCTAGAAGGTACTGTTAACCAAATTTTACTCATTTTTATTTTGGAAAAAAAAAAAGTTAAGACTGCTAATTTTGTGAAGGATTTATATGTTGAAGTTTAGACTGATAAGAGTTTTTTAAAATTATTCTATTAGGAGAGGCAACTGGATTACTCTAAAAATGAGAAAATTGATAAAGTCTAAGAAAGATATTAATCGAGAACGTCAGAAATCTCTAACATTAACACCTACCCGCTCAGACTCCAGTGAAGGATTTCTTCAGCTCCCCCATCAAGATAGTCAAGATAGTTCTTCAGTAGGCTCAAACTCTTTAGAAGATGGCCAAACTTTGGGGACCAAGAAAAGCAGCAGTGAGTGCTTAAACTCTTTAAACATTTATGATCTCTAGTATTGATTTAGAATCTTTTCAAAAGATTTCTTTTAACATATAACTTCAGCAGTCCTTTGGGGTAATAGTCTAATGAATGCATTTCTTTTAACTCTATATGATTATAAGATTCATTGTGTACTGCAATACTGCATAACTATGTGATTTTCTGTATTATGTGTTTAGAAATATATCAAAACACAGAGATACCGTCATTTAGCCAGGGAGGTAAAACAGTGTCAAAAGAACACTGAGATAAGAGCCAGAATATCTTGCCACTTGGTAGTTGTGTTGATATGGGCATGCGTTTCACCTTTGTATCATACTGGCACCAGGGTGATTACGAAGAACGAGTGAGAAATGTTTATGAGCTCATCTTGATAATTATTTGTAACTAAATCGAATAATAAGGCATTATTATATAACTCCATAATATAATGGAGTTTTATTCATATACTTTGGTGTCAAATTGGAGCAAAGTTACATTGATAAGAAGCAAAGAAAAATAGATATCAATTTGGAGAGAATATTATTCAGTGATTTCGAAGGTTGTAAAAATTATTGAGGGATTGCTTGGTAAAGAATTGACTAAAATAGGTGTGTATAAACTTGTGTATAAATTTGTGATTTAATTTTTTAAATTACAAATATAGCAGTATCACATCATAACATGCCCTATACAATTCATAATATTTTTATTTCATTACTAGTGTGCTTATTAACAAGGGCAAAGTAAAAGCAAAAGAAGTATATTTTAAGAGAAAGAAATGAATCCAGTGCTAGGCCCTTTGAAGATGTCCAACAAGTTGACTACTAACAATATAGAATATGTAAACAAGATACTTTGAATACACTCATACTATCACCAGTCACTAAGTTAAAAAATGTATATTTATGTGTGTGTATATGTATATTTACATGAAATAGATCTATATAATTTCATGCTATTCTTTTGAAGTAAATAGGCAAAAACAGCTACTACTTCCCCCAGGGGTGGATTTGCCTTATGGCAACTCTCAGAACACTCAAAAAACTATAGATAGTGTTTTGGCCTCAAAGGAGTTATCTCTGAAAAGACAGTATTTTAGGGTGTAAGAGATTAGGCATTCATTATAGGGTATATTTTAAATCCTGTATCCCCATACAAGATTATCATTACTTGGGTCTTTTGCTGTCTAGTCTTATCAGTCAAATCTACATGAAATCTCAGAGTATTCTTGTAGAGAAATCATCAGGTTTACCGTAAAAAGATGCCAGATAATTCAATTTTCTCTGTTACCTTTAGATATAAGATTTCTGACATCTTATTAAGTGAGAAATGGTAATAGTTCTACTTAATTATTTTCCAATTAAAGGAAGATATTTCATAAGGGATTTTTTTTTTTTGAAGTAAGCTCTACACCCAACGTGGGGCTTGAACTCACAACCCTGAAATCAAGAGTCACATGCTCTACCAACTGAGCCAACCAGGCACCCTAAAGAAAGATATTTCAGTTCAGATATGATAATGTAACACAAGAAAGGCACAACACTCTTTTTTTAGGTCAGCTTGTCTGTTTTTAATATAAATCTGATATTCCTTCTTACTCTCTGCTAAAACATCCAGAATAAGGGTCAGAATGCAGTGATGTTCTCCTTTCCTACAGCTGTTCAGTTTTAGAATTTTTTAAATCAACAAACCCCAGCAATGTTAATGTTCCCTGAATTTCAGTATGTTGGAAAAAGAACATTGGATGTCTGTAAACCAGTTGACATAAGAAAGATCACATTCCACCACTGGCAAATTTAAAATTCCTTTTATCCTGTCTGTCATTAAAGCAGTCTTTGGAAAACAGTTGAAACAGAAGTATCTAAACAAGACAACATGTGCATGCTGCAACCACTCAGCTTTGTTTTAGCTAAGTGTCCATTTTTACATTGCTTTCAGTTCATTTCTTTTTAATCATTAAAAACAGCTGTGTTTACCAAGCTAGCAAAGAAATAGGTCAAATTAAAAGCTTAAATGAATCACGACTGTTCCTAATAGCAGTCAAAAAAGTTAAAAAGCTGTACGTCCATTGCATTCTCTTTAATGGATGATACTTGTCAGTTTGTCAGAACTTTGATTATTTACAAGATGATGGCAAACCTTGAGAAGGAGTATCGTTATTAAGGCTATGTACAATATGCTGTTAAGTCTTTATTCACGTCGTTTCCCTGACTCCTAAATTGCAGTTACAAAAGGTGTAACAGTTTTTTATATTTGAATCTTATTAAAATATAACCCAAGAATATTAGTGACTCTAATGAGCATTTTAATTTTTATGCCGATACCTACTTTAGTTATAACACTTTCATTTATAGAATTTTTCTGCAAAATGCTACCTTTTTTTTAATAAAGTCACCTAAAAAGCCCTTCAAAATACCTTAAAGTGTTATAAATACATATTTCTGTGTCATTTTTGCTTGCATTAGGGTGCCTCCTTATCTTTTAGTCCTAACAGAGCTTAGTGTTAGCTTTTCTCTTTTGCCTAGCCAACCTTTTGCAAAATAAAATGGATACAATTGCTCATGTCATCTTTTGAAAAAATAAATATTTTTGTGGTACTTTGAACAATGCACCAGAATTCAAATGAACCCAAAAAATAATTCTCTATTTTCTTTGTTAAAGTTTAAGAAAATAATGAAGTTTTAAAGTTTCTTTAGATTGTTTTAAACATTCCCTGGGTACCCTAGTTTTTGTTGATCTATATTACTAGAATACTTTTTTAGAATGTGCATTTTCCTAAGTCACTTTTCTTCTGAAATGAAGTCTTTTTATTTAAAAAGTTAAAATAGAGGATTGAAAAGCTTGTAGATTTTCATCATGGCCCACCACTAGCCCTAATTTTAAAGATAAACCTTTACAGCTTAATTAGGAAAATTTTTCTTTCAGTAAGTACTTCTAATCAGTTCCTGTGTTTATAGGACTTTAGCCAATTCAAGCTTTCAAAATACATGTTTTCCTCATCATTGTCTTCAGTCCTTTCCAAGTATTTTAAAGTGTCAAAGTACATATTTCATATTTCATTATCACTCAGCAGCATGAGAATAATAGCTTTAGTATAGCATACATAGCTGAAACTCAGACATTCATTTCTGTCCTTAATTTTCAACATTTAACTCCCATCTGTTCTTCTCCCTTTTTTCTTTCATTTTTCTGTTTCTGTTTTTCCTCATGCTCTGACATTAAAGTGGTTGCACTGAAAAGACTGCCCTTTTTGAGGAACAGACCGAAGGATAAAGACAAAATGAAGGCCTGCTACCGTCGTTCCATGTGTAAGACTTTATGACAGTTCAGCTTCTTTCAAATGACTACACTGGCTTCCATTACTAATTTTTCACTAACCTTTCTCTGGACTGTGCCACTTTTCTTATTTTGCAAAGTGCAGTCTTCCTCTAATGCAAGGAGCTGGAAGGATATTTTTTTTCAAAACTGGCACTGAATTTGCATCCTATGTATGTTCACTGATACATACATGCATATGTTTAGTCATACATGTAATATACTTAAAATTTCCACTGCCTTCTAAAAGTTGGCAGGGAAAAAAAAAAAACACCTTTAATTTTCTATGCCATAGAGATTTTTTTCCCAAATAAATTTACTTAAAATACAACAAAACCTTTAGCATTAGGAATTTATTTTCTTAATGAACTAACTTAAATAAATAAATAAATAAAATGGCCTGTAACCCTTGAAAACGTTTGTCATTCTTTATATATTAATACTGTTTTTTTAAGTGGTATGGGTAATTACATAATCACATTAAATATCTGTCACTTTGGATATCATCTCTTTCAGGTTTTTATTGAATGGTATACTTATTTGATTCATAAAATGAATGATTTCTTCAGTAACCTGCTCTGACCAAGGACTCTTTGTCATTTTCAATAATGATGCTGTATAAGAACTGCTCTCCATCTTACCTTTATTCATTCCATTTCTGTCATCACAAAACCACATTATGAAGGCTTCTAATTATATTGCACATCACTGCGCAAAAGCATGGCAGTTGTACAGAGTAAAATTCCTTTTCCTATCTTTAAAGGGGGTGGAGGTGGGATAAAAATATTTACTGAAATTTATCAGCCTTTGGCCTACTCATTTCATTCAGCTGAATGCATGTCATAATTCGAATGACCTTGTGGTTATAGTCTTTGATACTCACTTGCATTAATCCATAGACAAAAAACAGATCATTTATAATACAAGATAGAAATAAGAACAGATACATTAACCATGCTGATTCATTTGCTTTCATTTGCATCCCAGCCATGAATGACCTGGTGCAGTCCATGGTCCTAGCAGGAGGACAGTGGACAGGTAGTACTGAGAATTTGGAGGTTCCTGATGATATTTCAACGGGTAAAAGGAGAAAAGAATTGGGAGCTATGGCCTTCTCTACTACAGCCATCAACTTTTCAACTGTCAACTCTTCTACAGGCTTCAGATCCAAGCAGTTGATTAATAATAAAGGTATAGGCCGTCTGCTCTTTGCACTGTGGTGTAACTGTTGGCAACAGGAATTTTAATTTGACCTTTCCTTGTGTACTTTTTTGACAGCAACAACCTGAAATAATTTATCAAAACAGTCTGGATTTGATTTGAGAGAATTTTCAAATCACTTCAAAAATTTAAAACATCATACAAATAATTAAAATCTTTCCTAGGCCTTCCATAATAAACAGCTAATGAACTAACAAGAAAAGGAAAAGTAAGCCAACTAAAGAGTAAGAAAGGGAAGAAGTGATGATAGAAGCTTTAAAAAAAAAAAAAAAACCCAAAACTGAAAACACTACAACTTCAAACAGAACCACGTAGAGCAACCCAGGCTCTTGCTTTGCTTTGCAGGGTCCTTGGGGAGACTCTTTCACTGCTTCCGGTGTTAAGCAAGTCAACCCTCATCACAACTATTCTGTTTCTTATTCCTAGTTCCAGTTTCTGGTTGAGTCTATGAAATATGTTAAATCAAGATGTATTATATGTGATTGAAAAAGAATATCCGTATCTGCATAAATGACATTTTATAATGTTTTTTTTTTGTTTAAAAATGTTTTTATATCCATTTTGCTATTTTATGTAGATACTACATCCTTTGAAGACATAAGTCCACAAGGTATTAGTGATGATTCTAGTACGGGATCAAGAGTTCATGGTAAGATATAAACTTTATTTAGAGAGTACCTATTACATACAGAATGGGAATGCTGAGGCTCTGGCATTGATTTGGTGAATGTGGCATTGCCAGCAAGCATGTTTTCTCTAACCTGCATCTCATCTCTACTGCTGCCATTTCTCCAAACCTAATACTCCCTTTTGCCCCTTTTAAGGTTATTGCTTCATCTAAGTAGTCTCTGTTTTGGTCAAGGTCATTTATAAAGTATGCCTGCACAGTGTGCTCAAAGGTAATTTTGTTGCCATTTTGGTATAAGGTTAAAGTTATGAGAAACACATTTACCATTGGTTTAAAAAATACTTATTTTGGTAAAGGATGAACTCTGAGAAACCACAATTTCTGCAGTGTTGAACATTTCAGATTTTTAAGTTTCTGGAGACATCTACAAAACCATATCTTGCCAAACTAAACTACTAACAAATGGATAACATGTTGAGGGAATTTTATATATAAGCAGGATTTTAAGAAATAAGGTAGGGTCATGTTAACTCTGCAATTGTTTCCCTTGTACGGATAGGAATGGAGGACATTAACTGTGCAGATGCTCATGTTCCTCCTGTTCGTGGCATCTCTGCAGTGTGCAGGGTTCCTTGTCTGATCTGTTGTAAGTGACCTAATCACTAGCACTTTTTTTTTTCTTTTTTGGTGTGTCATTTTACTCCACCAAAACAATTCTGGTATCCATTTAGAAATCATTTCCAAATATAAATATGTACTTCTTTTCTTTGAGTCTGAACTAGTGTTTCAGAAGTGTCTAATTTTAAAGTGTCTAACTGAACTATCTGGAAATGTATTTGCTCTCTAATCTGTAAGAGTCAGCTCTGTGGGCATGCTCAGCCTGTGATAGTATGCATGATGGCTTCCTCAAAGCATTCTGTGATCAGAATGTAAAAGCTCAATGTCATTAGCCAAAACTTCCAATGTATAGAAGTTTTATCACACTGTCTCCTGATTTTTTCATTTAGCTTCAAGACCAGCCAGCCTTGATAGCAGCAGAACATCCACTAGCAATAGTAATAATAATGCTTCACTCCATGAAGTCAAAGGTATGCTGTAGGTAAATTTATTAATATTGTTCATCCATTTCCAGATTTTATAGTTAGAAGATTGATGAAATTTCTGGGGTAAAGTACGAAATCCAGATCATCTAAGTTTGGAACATAGTTCACACATTTTATATTTTAATACAATGTATACAATGTATATAAATGTAAAAACAGGAGCAGTTATTTTGGTTTCCATTTTGCATCTTCACAGACAAAATATTTTTATGTAATTTTTAGCTTCAAAAATATCTTTAGGTCCTTATTTTTCTTATGTTTTGTCTTTGTCTTGAAAATGGTTGTCCATTTCTCGTGAGGCATGTATGTTGAACTCACGTTACAGAAACTGTTTTAGAAATAATTTTAGCTTAATTTATTCTTGAAATAAGGGGAAATCATTTTTTAATTCAAGAAGATAGTTGTGTTTGTGTATAATAAAAGACAAATGGATGCACATAACTTATATAAAGCATTACCTCAAGATTTTTTTTCTTAATTTTTTAATATGCCTTCCAAGGTGAGGTTTTTATGCAAACGTCTAGAGGCCTTTTTTCCTCTAAGGTGTACTGCCTACTTGGATTCAGGAATTGTTTAATAAATTATTAAAGTTAGTTAAAGTAGTTATTCTCTGTAGCCCAGAATTGTCAAATTATAACAAATACATGTGTTCCGTTGCTTTTTATATTATAAAATCATTTTGTCTCAGTTGTTATTTTATCATTAATGCTATGACTCTGTTACAGTGCTCTGAGAAATCTGATCTCAAAGAAGGGATTTTTTTTTCATTTTTATAATCATGTTCTTATACCCAGTAGAAAATTTTAGTCTGAAAATATGAAATATTTCTTTTCTGATTTGAAAATTTAAGAAAATCTTCCATTTTTAAAATGTTATATAACTTGAGCCAAATTCTTTCATGACCCCCTTTACTTTCTATGATTAGGAAACCATGGAAAGTTGTATTTCCATCTTGATACTACATCTGTAGTTTGCTATCAATTAGAATCCACATGAAGAATAGCATAAACATTAGGGAGCTTTTTTCCAGAACTAGTAATTTGCATTCTGTACAGTTGATCAAGCTCAGTTGAGTCTTTTTTTTTTTTTTTTTTTTTTTTTTAAGATTTTATGTATCCGCTCACGAGCAACACAGAGAGAGGAGGCAGAGACACAGGCAGAGGGAGAAGCAGGCTCCATGCAAGGAGCCTGATGTGGGAATCGATTCCCAGGAATCAATCCCAGGATCACACCCTGGGCTGCAGGCAGTGCTAAACCACTGCGCCACCAGGGCTGCCCTCAGTTGAGTCTTTTAAGGCTATATAGTCACATACCAAAAGTGAAAAGAAGGAACAATCAGAGATGATTCGGACATTAATGAATAAAATACAAAACATATTTGATTTTGTATTTTTACTAGAATTTGCTAAGTAACTATATCATATCTCTATTGGTTTTCCTTTATATGCCTACTATTTAAATCTTAGAAAAAACTTCTTTAAGGTTATTCATTCAGGATGAGCAGAGATACCTTCAAATAAAGAATGAAAATTTCATAGACAATTAGAATTTTTTAACTTCTGAATTTTTATTCTGGTTTTAACATTCTGAAATAATTTAACATTAATATAATCATGTTTTGTTCTAAGTTGTGAAAGTTACCTAAACCTGAATTTTAAAAAATGTATTATTTACTTATTTTTTTTATTCACTTATTCATCCAGATATATTGAGTGCCTGCTTTGTAGTTTAGCTCTGAGTGTAGAGGAGAAAGCAAGTACTTGCCCTTGTAGAACTTAAAATATTTGTCAAAATGAGACAAGACTAGGGTAGACAATGTTAGACTGATGAAAGATTAACACAGTTTACTAGCCATTTCTAAATAAAGTTTGAAATTCAGTTTAGCTATTTGTAAGAATCCAGTCAACAAATGTTATTACTTAAATATTTTTTATCTCATTTCTGTTACTGAACTGTTAACACACCATTTACTCCAAAAGCAGGTGCAGTTAATATCCAAAGCAGGCCACAAAGCCACAGCAGTGGAGAATTTAGCCTGCTTCATGATCATGAGGCTTGGTCCAGCAGTGGTAGCAGTCCAATCCAGTACTTGAAAAGACAGACCAGATCAAGTCCAATGCTCCAGCACAAAATGCCTGAATCATTAGAGAGTCGAGCACATCACAAAATCAAAACTGGTTCCCCTGGAAGTGAAGTTGTTACTCTACAGCAGTTTTTAGAAGAAAGCAACAAGCTTACCTCAATACAGGTTAGTCTTATCTGCTGGGACTTTAATTTAGATTGACACTGCAAGTTAAACTTCTGTGACTGAACTATAGAGCTTCTTTTTAAGTTAAGGGGTGCTTCCAAGCAATTTTATATCACACAGTCTAACATATCAGGAAAGTAAAAGCTTGGCTGCATTCACTAATTTGTGATATATTTTTTAACAGATAAAATCCTCAAGTCAAGAAAATCTTTTAGATGAAGTAATGAAAAGTTTGTCTGTTTCTTCTGACTTTTTGGGAAAAAACAAACCAGTTAGCTGTGGTCTGGCCAGGTCGGTAAGTGGAAAAACCCCAGGAGACTTCTACGATAGACGGACAAGTAAGCCTGAACAATTTGTGAGACCTGGTCCTCGAAAGACTGAAGATGCCTACTTGATTAGCTCTCCAGGAAAACCTACACTAGGCACTCAAGGAAAGATAAAATTAGTAAAAGAAACTTCTCTATCACGACAATCAAAAGATAGTAATCCTTATGCCACTTTACCTCGTGCAAGCAGTGTGATCTCTACTGCTGAAGGAACTACTCGAAGGACAAGCATCCATGATTTTTTGACCAAGGACAGTAGACTACCTATATCAGTTGATTCACCACCAGCTACTGCTGATAGCAGCATCACTGCAGCATCTAGTGAGTACCTTTTACACCAGTGGTCCTCTCATACACTTCATACTCCAATCCATGCTGTAGGTTCTCATGCACAAAATGATTTAGCTACAGATAAACCCAAGTCTCTGTTTGTCCAGGCTAGAAACTCAAGAACAGAAAAGTCACATTTTCAAAACCAAACTTTTGCCATTATTAGTATGTCTAATGATGCATTTGGAATATCAGCTAAAGATAGTGTACAGTCGTTTACTGTGGCTCATCAATCTCAGCCATTTTTATCCCTGAATACAGAACTAGTTAGTAACATAAGTGGGTTACCTCCCAGGCCAATCACCAGAGTAACTGACCAGGCTTCTGCCTCTTTGGATAAAGCTACAAAGAAAGATAATGAACAGTTATCTGAGAGTCAGAGCCCTAGTAGCAGTAACCCACAGTCTTCTGCAGATAGCAATAATCTTAGTACTCCTGCATGCTTCTATCCTGATGACACAGAAGCTGCATTGTTGGTTTCTGAAGATAATCAGACTGTTTGGTATGAATATGGTTGTGTATAATCAAAACTGCACAATATAATACTGATGTGACTTGATATGCACTGTGCTTCTCTAATCTGATTTGAAGAGCTGCTGTTGAAAAGTATAATTTGGCTAGGCTTATATTTTTATTTTTGAATTGTGGCATAGTATTTACTTGTACATGATGGCATGTATGTAAATATCAATGTGTAACCACACCAAAGCCTGCATGATATATTAATTGCATTGTACATTTTCTGCATGACTTAAAATACCTTAACAATACATGCTCCTCTTTCACATTTCTTGTCACCCGATAAGAGATTGTTACTTTGATACCTGGAAGCACCTTAAAATAGTTGCATGCTATAATTATCAAGAAGGCATCTCCAAGTCATAATTACTTCATTGCTCCCAAAAAAGAATGCTCATTTTCTCCCTCCCTCCTTTTTTGCTCCTCTTCCTTCCCTCTTTTCCTTTCACTCCTTTTCTCCCCCAGAATGTGCACTTCATATTGCACATGTACAGTGTTAAGGAAACTATGTAAAAAAGATGTCATTTTCTTTTGCCATTTAACTATGTCTTCTGTCCTGCTGTTTTATTTTCAAAGAAATAGTAACTCCATTAACACTTTCTGCAGCAATTAACTACTGCCCAATTTATATAATTGTTCAGATTTAAAACATTGTTGATATTCATAAATTTAGTGTAATTCTTTAAAAACCCCATCAGATTTACATTTTACTTATATAGTGACTAGGAGCATTTGTATTGTTTCCTCATTTTCCTTCATCTGATAAATGTAAGAGCTCAAGGACCATCTTTCCTTCAAGATGACGTTTTTTACTTGGAATCAGTTAATACATTAGTTTTGCCAGCTCTTTTTTTTATATAAATTCAAAGAAATAAATCAAATAATACTCAATGTGTTGGAAATTTGCATTTTTACTTCTGTTCAAAAAGGGTAGTAAGTTTACAAAGTAGTGAGGATTGTTGCTTCTATAATATATCTATTAAATTATATGTGTGTGTCCTTAAAACAGCTTTTTAAATGAGTACATTCTACTAAAATAAAATTAACATTAGAATTTAAATAAACAAGTGTGTTTTTAGTGGAACAAATTTTAGAACTACAAATAAATATAAACTTTTAGCTAAAGAAATAACCATAATAAGATAAAATGTTTTCTAACTCTGACTCCAGTGTCATAAACTTTAAAATTATCTTGCTGTGTTCATAACACTTTTAAAGCAGAATCAGCTAAACTCGAATCTGTAACTCCCAGAACTTAAAAAAACAAAATAAAACAAAACAAAGCCATAACCCTGATTCACTTACTTCTAGAGTTGTGTGTGTTAGCCCTTTCTCTGGAATGTTTTTGCTGTTTTGATTCAGCCTAAATATTACTGCTAATAAACTCAGCCTGGTATCTGAAAAGGAATTTTTTGAAATGTAACTTTCTAAATGGGGAGAAAGTTACTGTTTTATAAATGTTGTTATATTAAATTATTATTGTTAATGGGCCGAAGAAATAGAATCTATAGAGAATCTTTGCTTAATGAAATTTCTGTCCTTTAAATTAAGCCATTCTCAAGAACTTAAACAAGATCATTGTGGGGGCTAAAGCTTCTCCATTTTTATTTTATTCTTTTATTCATGAGAGACACACAGAGAGAGGCAGAGACATAGGCAGAGGGAGAAGCAGCCTCACCACAGGGAGCCCGATGTGGGACTCCATCCCAGGCCCCAGGATCACGCCCTGAGCGAAAGGCAGATGCTCAACCACTGAGCCACCCAGGCATCCCTCCATTTTTATTTTTGACTTTTATTTTCTCACAGCCAGCTATTAACTAAAAATGGTTCTACTGCAGATAATCACATAAGCACAATCAGAAAATTTTCTTATTTTTTAGTGCCACCTAATATATTTTGACCATGATACATCTATCTTATTTTATTGTCTGTTGTTTCATCGTCAGTCCTAACATTAAAAATGTTTTTGGCATCTCTTCTTTTTTTTTATTACCTAATAATAAAATTTAATGGTAAATATAAATGAGATTAGATGGGGGCCAAGTGATTAAAATGTAATAATTAGTGTTCTTTTCCACTTTGAATCAAGAATTATTTCATAACCACTTCAACTCTTTAGATATAACTCTGGCCACACACTTTAAATTTAAAGTATTAAACTTATATATGCAAAATACATTGAGAGATCCTGTGCTATTATATTAAAATTGTGTGGTTATTTTAAAGGAAAGAAGTATTTCCAACACAAGTTGCTATAGTTTATAGTATAGTATATATGTTTTCAAAAGGAGCATACCATACACACTGTATATGTAAGACAGATCCATTCCATGTCCGTGTGTCTTGAGGATTGTCTGTGAGAATACAGTCTCGACTTCCTCCAGGAAGTTTCATCTGCCATGAAGTCAGAAAATTTTTTCAAAATAGCAGTTTCTTATGTTTCTTTATAGCACTTGGAATCAAATTTTTAGCATGGGAATAACCTTAAAATTCATATAGAGCCAGTGTTTCCCAAACTTTAAAAAATCAACATACTGCTTACTTTAAGTCTTAAAAAGATGCACCAGTATTTTAGCTTTTTTATTATTGTTTTTAAAGATAAAAATTAAACAACTCTGACTCAGTTGAGCAGCTGCACTTTGTTCCTCCAATATCCTATGACTTTATAAAGGATTACTTGGAAAACTACTTGGAGATTCAGTACCTTGATTTTAGGTGAAACTCAGAGTTTTCACATTCCTGTCCTGAGTTTCTAGAAATCATACCCTTATTATTTGCATGACATTGTAAACTGACATTATTAGGCATTGGGTCCCCTTTGACCAAAGTAGTTTTAGCTGTAATAGTGAAAGTAGGCATATTATCTGCCTATAAAATTTTTCTCAGTAAAGAAAACAAATACTTCATTGTGGATGTTTCTGTGGCTGCATGCAAGATTATTTTGTATTTTAAAACTATTTGTGACCATTTAGTAAATAAACATAGTGAGTAAACCTATCTGACGCTACTAAAAGGACACAAGTATATTATTTCTGGCTTTTAAAATACAATAATCAGTCTTTAATAAGGTGTCCTTCAGATTAATAAATTTCCCAGAGTTAGATGCTTTCTCCTTGCCCTACTCAACAAGAGTTCGTTAGTTTCTTAATTTCATGAATTATATGTTTAACCTTTGATTAAATAACATGAAATGCTTTTCTCCTGCAGATGTGGACAAAGTACAAGAAAGCAGAAATTCAAAAAGCAGGTCTAGGGAGCAACAAAGCTCCTAATTCTATTACCCACTACATGACATGTGGGCCAAGTGGTGAGTTTCTTGCTTAAAATGTAAATGAGATTTAATCTCATTTATACAAACTAACCGTGTTACGTATAAGAACAAGTGCACATTGCATTAACAGATGTAAATATTGCTTGCTTATTTCATGACTTTCTGTCCTACATACTAGTCAAGCAAGATTTATTGATCGCTATAAGTTTTTGCCTGTCAGTGCAGGAAACAAACCTTTAAAAAATTTTTTTTCTTAATTTAATTTTACTAGTGAGTAATGTTTTAGGAATCCCTTTTTTAATTTGAAGTCTTTTTTTTTTTTTGGTAGAATACAGTTTTCCCACAATGTAATTGTGAATAAACAAGGAATAACCTTTTCTATGAAGAGCCACTCAAAGAAAAATTGTCTCTTTCTGTCACTTTCTCATTTCTATAGAAGAAATATCTGGTGCATGTTGTTCTTACAGTGGCTGCTCTGTATTTTAACTCTCTCTTCAAGCTTTTCTTATATTTTCTCTTTCTACCTTCCAACTAAATACAGAGAGAAAAGTGTCCTTCAGTTTCTCAGTGTGAAGCCTTTATTTCTGAAGTAACAAGACACCCAACTATAGGAATCATTTTAAAAATCTTTAAGGAGACTTTAAACAATCCTTCGTGACTAGAGCAGGCAAGAAATACAAAACCTTCATTCCTTCCTTGAATCAAGGAGCACTACTGGAGTCAACTGCCAAAATTTTTAGAAGGTTTTAGGACTTACTATACATTGTTAAGATCTACCGAATAAAGGATGTTCTCTCACTAAGGACCAAGTGTATTAGGATTTCAAGAAGTACTCCAAGAACAATCTACTTCTTTCGTCATTTGTTTATGAATTTATCCATGTTTGCTTAATGCTTCTGCTAAGTATTAGCCAAATTCTAGCCATTTATATTTAGTTGTGTAAATCTAAATTAAATGCTGTAGTATGTTGTGGAATGTACTATATATCAAGATACAGAGAACATTGTTTTGGCATGTCAGAGCCTTATTTGGTTAGCAGACTGCATGTGTTGGTATTCTTTCTTTTTTTTTTAACCAATTATTTTGATGCACTGCAAAAGAAATTCAGTTTATAAGATAAATCTGAAAAATAGGAGCTATAAAAAATTTACAGTAATATTAATCTTTCTGTATTCCCTATTAAGCAACACTAAGCATTCACACATGGATCCAAGATAATTAAAAAGAGTGTTTTTCTGAAACTTTTTTAGTAAGGTGGTTTTCCAGCAAATCACATTCCCAAGATAATGCTGTTGTGTTTAAATTCATTTCCCTTCTTTAATATTGGGTTATGTATGTGTGTTTGTTTTTTACATGAGAGCTGACTGTTGCTTAAGAAGTTTTCTTATGGCAAAAAAAAAAAAGTGTAAATAATTTACTATGATCTGCATTTTGCCAAGAACTCATTTATTTTTAAGGTTATCACGTATTAATAAGAAATTTTCTGTTTTCGTCCTTTATAATATTACATTAAAGTTGGTAACTGTTATTGGTACTTTTGAAATATTTGTATGCATTTGTTAAACTTAAACATTTGAAAGAAGCACAAAAAAAGTAGATTTAGTTAACCCAGGGAAACATCAGTTTTTTTGTAGCTTCAATTTTATATCACAGTTTTATTTTCTTATGAAATCAAAAATGCATTGATACTTATTAATGCAAATTCATTATTTAACATAAATATCAGAATAATCTTAAAGGTCTGAAGTCAGAAAGAAAATGACTTTTTTATTTTAACAGTATACTTCTTAGGCTCTCATTACCAGCTCTAAAAATCTTTTTGGAATAATTCCATATTCGTAGTGTGTGGTTTAGGAACTATGTTTCATCACTAACCTAGTAGCCCTGAGAAATGTGTGTGTCTCTCTCCCTGCCTCCCTTCCCTCTTTCTCTCCTCTCCCCTTTCCCTCTCTCCCTCTCCTTCTCTCTTTTTGGTAGGCCAGTTAGCAGTATTGTGTTCAGAGTCTACTTTCAGAAAGACTATTAATGAAAAGAAAGACCGCATGTATAGTTGACCAGAAATTAAAAAGGAATTTAGAGAACTTGGACTTACTTAACTTAATGCCACCATTAACTTAGGTTTTGCCGCCAAATAATGCTGTAAAATTAAATCATTTTTAAATTCTTGGATGAAAGGTGCTATGTAAATGTAAATACAAAGGATTCTTACTAAAATACAACTATTGCACAACAGACATATTTTAAACGTATTCTCTAGACTTTGAAACATCTCTCTCCATTGTGACTCCCCAGATTCAAGTATCAAATTGATAATGGGCATCATGGCAGTCTGGAGATACTTGCATGTAAAAAATGTAAATTCATTTTTAGGTGGGTAAATTGAAAGTAAATATAGAAGTTATGTTTTAGCTAAATACAGTAAGTGGGTAACTTAGATTTATATTAACTAGCATCTAATTTGCACAACTAGGACACATCCCAGGACAGTTACTGAAAGTTGGAATTTAATGAATAGGAAGTGGCCCAGTAAGGGTGACTCATACCACACCTTGACCTCTCCAGAACACTAATGTCCTAAAATAGAGAACCTGTTGACTTAAGCAGCACATTATTGCTTCACACAGAACATGTTTAGGGGTGGCCTATATAGTATTGAGTCTGAGGATGAGGAGGCTGACCTTGAGAAAGTGCAGTTAGAGACAACCAAGGGAACACTCGAGACAGCAAAAGTAGGAATATTCTCAATTATATTCATCACCTTTTCCATACCATTTCAAGAAAGGACTAGATAATAACCTCATGAATATTTTACATTCTCCAAAAGATTGAGAAGCAAACTTAGTAGGAAGTCACTCCTTTCCCTTAAGGTAAACTGCTTCTGCCAAACAAAATTGTATGGTTACCTAGGAACCTACTGGGCCACTTTCCTGACTAGGGCCTGACATGCTTTTTGTCTGGCTGTCTTCTAAATCAACACCTAACCCCCTAGGAAACTGAAGAATTAATATACAGGGTAATAGCTTCAGCAAAGAGCTCCAACAAAGTGCTTCAGATCTGACCATGTGGAAAGGTTTGGTCCATGTTTTTGAACTGGTGGTTACCAAAGAGTTCATGTAACAGGTTTGTATGTAGCACCTTTCATGCAAGGCATGGTAAGAGCCTATTAAAAAAAAAAAATCACTGTGCATACTATGGAATTGCAGCCACCTCACAAATGAAGTATTACAGCCTGCACTGTCTTAACAGTTTATGTCAGGAAGTAAAAAAGATACTGTACCAAATCTGGAATTACAATGAGGAGTAATAATGTATGCTCAATGACTTTGTATTTTAAGTTACTTTTATGAGAAAAGTGAATTCTTGTGTTTTTCTTTTCTGCTACACTTAGTCCTGAGATGTATTTTTTCTTTAAGCCTTGAATGAGTAATACAAAAGGAGCCCATTTTGTGATATAAACCTTGATGTACATGTTGAGATATTTGGACAAGAGTGAAAATGCCTTAAAAGGAATGCTTATGGATAAAGTTGCACTTACAACACCCTTTAACAAAACCTGATTTTAAATTGTCTTTTTCTTTTCTAAGGGTTCTCTTTCAATGTTTGCCGTTGTACTTATAATTGTTATTAAATACCAAATCAAATAATATAAAAGCTGTAACATTTCCTTTAAAAGTAATGCTACTGAGGGATTTGGAGTTGAATAGCAGTGATGATTTCTTGGTAATACCTGTTGTCAGCCACAGGAATCCAGTTCGTAACAAACCATCATTTGGTTGATTTGTCTTTTTAAAAACATTTCATTTTTCATTTTAGTTTAACTTTATTACTCCTAAAAAAATTAAGTTGGCTTAACATTCACTTAAACTGATTGATATAAAAAGAAATAAAACAGGTGATTTTTATAACAAGTGGCTAATCATTTAAAAAGTGTAACATATAATTTACCTAAATATTATCTTTAGCCTTTCCCTTTGACCTGGAAACCTTCTTTCAGACATAACCTATAACATTGTTGAGATGATTCTGTCTAAATCTTTTAGAGATTAAGTATTGGAAGTTTGGGAAAAGAATGGACTCTCAGTTCTGTCAATCCCATATAGGTTTAAATACAATAATATATTGCACAAAGCAGTGTCTTTCATTTTCATTTATAGCCTTTGGGAGGCAGAATGTTCGAGGCAAACAGCTGTGTATTCTTGGGCAGGTTAGTCTCTCGGAGCCTGTTTTCAGTAGAAGATGGGAAGGGCACTGTCTACTATCCTCAGTGTCTTTGATTCTATTCATTAAACTTTCATTTTATGTTCAAAGCAACCTAAATTTTCCTCCTAGAGAGGTAGTAAACAGCAGGTAAAAAGTAACGTGGCATCTTAGAATGTTATCATTTATGGAAAATCTTACTAATTTCACATCACTTAAATTCTTTATAGAAATTGTCATGAGTAGACTTGTAGTTTCTACTCCTATATATCAAGAAATGACAAGTTTTTACTTACTCTGCCTTTTGTAACAAATTGGCTACACTATCACTACCAGATGGAAGTTACTTTTGAGTAAACAAACAGGAAAAAATGGTTACCTCACTATTCCATTTGATTGTACTGTAAGAAAATGAGTATTTTCATGACTAGATTTCTAGATACTTCTGTAGTGTAGTCTAGACCCTCAACTAATGAAGGCTTTAATTTAACCGAAAAAGTATGTTTCTCACTACACAATTATGAACTAGCTTCTATAGTGCTGACAATCCATAATCCTGAGTTCTTATACTGTATCAGATGCCATAATTGAAGGGCGGGGGGGGGGATGAGTAAAATTTCATATACTCTACAGGACAGAAAAGTTTTTCCACGTTTGTTCACCTTTTTCACCTCTGAAAAAGATTAAACAAGTCTTTCTTTAATCTCACTCTCCAACGATAACCACTATCAATAATTTAATATATTCCTATATTCCTTTTCCCCCCCTCTATGTACAATATAAGTGTAATTGTAGACATGGGATTTTTGGAAGTTGCTTTTTTTAAGTACAGTAAACACCCTAAAGAAGATGTAAGATAGTTAATCTTAGCTAGCCTCAGTTTTGTTGTTAATCTACTCTTTTTTTAAAAAAAGATTTTTTATTTATGCATTCATTCATAACAGACATAGAGAGAGAGGGGCAGAGACACAGGCAGTGGGAGAAACAGGCTCCCTGCAGGGAGCCCAACGCAGGACTCAATCCCGGGACTCCAGAATCGGGCCCTGAGCCAAAGCCAGGCGCCAAACCACTGAGCCACCCAGGGATCCCCTGTTAATCTCTTATTTGTTGAAAGCATTCCTATAGTGAGTATTGGCTCTGAACTCAAACTACCTCAGTGTCTTTTTAAAAGCAGCCCTTTATAGGGTACCTGACTGGCTCAGTCAGTTGAACATGTGACTCTGGATCTCAAGGTTGTGAGTTTGAGCCCTACATTGGTGTAAAGATTACTTAAAAAGTAATAATAATAATAATAAAAAGCAGTTCCTTTGAAAGGAAGTGTTCCTCTTAAAATGATTTAGTCACCAAACCCAGGTACTAAATATTATCACTTTTAATGCTTTTTAAAAATTGCGAGTAAGAAAATCACTTTCAGAAATGAATGTATCCTAAATTTCAGCCCAATTAGTTGTTTTCATCAAAACGTAGTATTATGGGATCATGTCCTGTCTTTTTCACAAATGTGAGAAAGTCTTCAGGGCTCAATCCCATGGTTGCAGAATTGGTCATTGGATGAAAGTACACCTTTTCGTGTCCACCTTCCAAAAAAGCTGAATCCAGAACAAATTTCACATCTCCATCATCACAGAAGAGTGCCAAAGGTGTGGCACAGCCTTGGCCAACTTTCAGTTTGTCTAGCATGGCTGTTTCATCAGCAAACCGAAGATTTCCACTCCCAACACCTAACTGCTTGGCAAGATCATTTAAATTAATTTGTCTATCATGAAGAACAGTCACCAGCCAATAGCCTTTTTTCTTCTTGTCTTTAAGAAATAAGTTCTTACTATGTGCTCCTTTCAAATGCTGGATATGAGGCATCATTTCTTCAACTGTAAACACCTGTAAAAGATCACATGAAAAGTTTCAAAATATGCATGTGCTCCGCTTGCTCAGTGCGGTGGATGTCGCTGGGGGGACCCGTTCCCAGTCCATTACGAAGTAATCCGCCTGGCCCTGGCAGTCCTTCATCTCAAGGCCTCTGAGGCCAGTGTCCTGGCCAAGCACTCCTACTCCTACAGTGGGGTTTGGGGTTTTGTTTTGTTTTGTTTCTTTAAGCTATTGGTACTGAAAATTCATAGCAACCCAGATTCCTATTCCTTACTATTCCGTTACACCCAGACCACGGGACAACCTCCACACCCCTCTGACCACGAGGGCGAGCGGGCAGGGGTGCGGGCCCTGGGCTGCGGGCCACCACGTGCACAGGGAAGGCGGCGGAGAGTAGGTGAACCACGCAGTGGGGACGACGGTCCTAGGAGGCGATGTCGTCTTGATGTTAGATCCGTAAAGCTGAAGGCGTTCACGGCGTCCACCCTGCGAGGATGACCACAGCTCGCTATTACCGTTAGCGGGGCCCGTGTGCGGTGCAAGTCCCCAGGTCACGCTGACCCCACGGGGACGGCCCAGGCCTGGTACCTGACCCACACCGAAGAGCGGGCACACTGACCAGTGTAAGATGTCAAAGCGCGTCAAGACGAAATGGGACCAAATCGCTCCAGGAGGAAAACGTCCAGTTTTCCCGCAACAACGTCACAGTCCCGAAAGGCCTCCGATGCTCCGTCGGGTCCCTGCTGGGCTCTGGAGCCCGGGGACTGTGCTGGACCCCACGTCTCTGCGGCACGTTACGGCCCCGCCCGAGGCCGCCGCAGCGGAGCCCACCCCTCCAGCAGCAGCGTCTCACCTCCGGGTGCTCCACGACCTCCGTACGGATGGCCAGGGCGCCGAGCCGCTGCTCCAGCGCCGCCCGCAAGTCCGCGCCAGCCATGCCGCCGCCGTGGCCCGCGCAGACTGAGCGGGGCAGCGGCCGGGTGGGCGGGGCTTCCGGGAGGCCGAGGGGGGCGGGCGGGGGAAGTACCCGGAAGTCCGGGCGGCGCCTTCCGGAGGCGGGCTCTCCCCTCGCTCCTCCCCGACCTCCCGTCGCCTCCCCGGAAGTCGTCTGCGGAGATTGCCCGGCGGGAAGGCTTCGGGGGTGGTTCGCGCGCGTTCCACGGGCGGAAGCCACGTGCTTCCTCATTGCCTCCCCCACCCCGCTTCCGGCTCCCCAGGCTCCCGGTAGCTGCCGTGTAAACCGATCAGGGCCGCCTGAGGGATTAAGCATAGGGAGTGTTGCCGTAGGTCCTGGAGAGGATGGGACCCCCGGCAGGCCCGGGCACACGAGCTCCTTGCCCCTCCCCCTGCCCTTGACGCGTCCTTCGGCCCCTGCGCCTGTGCCGGGAGCCACTCGAAGGGCATTGCCTTGAGAGTCCTGTGTTGTTGAAACCCCTCGAGGCCTCTGCACGAGCTCAGGATCCCGGCAGGTGCATGCGGAGGTGGGGGCCCCCCAAGGCGCGCCTCCTGCGACTTCCGTGGCTGTGGAACTTGCCAGGAGGCCTAGGGAGCGGGCGGCCTTCCTCCCAGGCTTTCCCCGGCTCTGCCGCGTGCGAGGTTTGAGATGTTCCCCGGGGAACCTCCGAGGTCCTCGAACCAACAGGGAGAGGGCAGGGGGAGGGGGCCAAAATGCCTATTCTTTTATGACTTTTCAACTTGTAACTTATAAATTAGGATTTTACATGTGACCTTTTCGGAAGGTTACCTTTTATTATTCATCTACAAATAACTATTATTATTATTATTCATCTACAAATAACAGTGGCAACCACAAGTCCCCTTTTCCAAGAGGCGGTGTGCCTACCTCTTGGCGGAGGTTTTCTATTCTCCTGTGAAACCCCCCAGTCATCCCTTTTTTCTCCAGGTTTTCCAAAAATGAAACTAGAAAGCGTTGGAATAGCAAAGATCACCCACTTGAAGATGCTACATATCCTAAATAACTGTCCTTAAATATTTGAGGATGTTCAAGAAAACCCAAATCCGGTCATGGTGAACTGAGAGTAAACGGGGGAAAGAAGAATTGGAATCTGGTTGTAACCAAGAAAGGTTAAGTGTGCAAAAGTATGAAGACATTAACCCAGCGTAGGATCTTCACGACAGCTACAAAAGAGGAATGCAAAGAGCCCAAACTGGCAGCGGCGGCATCTGCATATTGTCTAGGCAGTTGAGTCCTCTGACCTAGAAATCTTTTGGAGATTAACTGCCATCAATTATTCAAAGCATGAATTCTCATCCCCTCCGCCCCAGCACACCACACACACACACACACACCCTATAACTAATCCATCACAGTTTCTCAAATCCTTCCACTTACCACCTCCACCACCCCAGCCCAAACTACCTTCCTTTCCCCACGTGGCTGACACTAATATCTACCTGTGTCTACCTGTGATAGAATGACCAAGTATCCTGCTCTAAGCAAGTCTTAAGACCAAAGGTTTTTATAATAAAATGGAACTAAATCTATGGTGAGAGAACCTATCACTGCTTATTTTATTTTATTTTTTTAAAGATTCCATTTATTTGTTCATGAGAGACACAGAGGGATAGAAGCAGAGATACAGGCAGAGGCAGAAGCAGGCTCCACGCAGGGAGCCGGGACTCGATCCAGGGTCTCGAGGATCACACCCTGGGCCGAAGGCGGCACTAAACCGCTGAGCCACACGGGCTGCCCCCTACCACTGTTTAAAAACTATCCTAACCCAAGTTTAATGCAATATTTATCGAGCATGTATGTCAACGTTGTACTAAATACAAAAGAAACGGTATCTACCCTTGGCATAGTCCTTTGTCTTCAGGGCAAATACAATCTCAGATTAACACTGGAAACAACATGAAACATTAAATTCGGGATCCCTGGGTGGCGCAGCGGTTTGGCGCCTGCCTTTGGCCCAGGGCGGATCCTGGAGACCCGGGATCGAATCCCACATCGGGCTCCCGGTGCATGGAGCCTGCTTCTCCCTCTGCCTGTGTCTCTGCCTCTCTCTCTCTGTGACTATCATAAATAAAAAAAATTAAAAAAAATATTTAAAAAAAAAAGAAACATTAAATTCAAAATGATCAGCATGAGCTTGAACTAGATATTTAGTCGCAGAACTTGAATTTAAAAAAAGTTATAGAAATCTCACAATTCTAGGAGAGAGAGAGCATGATAAATACGCTTTACTGAATTGTTTTACAAACAGGAAAAAACTTAAGCAAGCAGTTTTGTGGCATGTCTACAAGAATGTATTGAGGGAAAGATTCTTGTTATCATTAGGAAGAGTATGGTTATTTGCCAGAAAAGGATGGAATCTGGAAAAGAGAGCTGGAAAATGGCAGGACGGAACATGCCAGGATGCATGAAACCTGGGATCCTCATCTAAGTCTGCTCAAAGTAAAAGAAACAGTTATAACTGTAGCCTACCTGGTAAAGGAAATAAAAAGGCCAAAACATTTATCAACATCGTGGGGATTGGGCAACATTGCATTTATTAGATGAAGAATGTCAGAAATCCCCATTATGAATGTAACAAATTCCAGAACAGGTAAATTGAAAACCATCCTAAGAAGCTGTACATACCCCCAAGCAAGTGAAACAATAGGGAAAAAGTGCTCTCCGTAATCTGTGTCTCCTCAGCCTATCTTATGGAACATCTCTATATACCACATTTTTTGCCCTCAAAGACCCTAAAATCTAGCAAAGAGGACTGAAATATTCACAAAGGATAAATCCAAGAAAATGTGCTGCAACAATAGTGACATGATGTGGATGCTTTAGGAGCCCAGAAGAAGGGTGTTAGGCCTGGGTTGGTGCATTAAGAAAAGCATTACGGGGAAATGGCACCAGTTTGAAGAATAAGGACTCTACCAGATGGGGAGGGAGTTCTCCAGCTGAGGAAACCCCAGGAGTTGAGAGGTGGAGGTGAAAAAGCATAGTATGTCCTGGGGCAGTATGATTTGGTGTGACAGTAGAGCAGGATGAGAGGTCTGTCAGCAGAACACAAGACTAGAAGTAGGCACAAAGAATTGTACCTGCTACACTAAGGAACCAGGAATGCCCCATCACCAATGGCCATGTTAAATAAATTAGATGACATCTTTCTAGGGAATTCTATATTCTCAATCATGCTCTCAATATTTGAAAATATAGGGAAACACAATTTAGTAAATGGAGAAAATGAATTATAAGAGAGGATAGACAACACAGCCCCAATTTTGCTTCAAAATACACATAGCGGGATCCCTGGGTGGCGCAGCGGTTTGGCGCCTGCCTTTGGCCCAGGGCGCGATCCTGGAGACCCGGGATCGAATCCCACATCGGGCTCCCGGTGCATGGAGCCTGCTTCTCCCTCTGCCTGTGTCTCTGCCTCTCTCTCTCTCTCTCTCTGTGTGTGTGACTATCATAAATAAATAAAAATTTAAAAAAAAGTTTAAAAAAAATACACATAACTGTATAACAGAGTAACTGAAAAATCTAAACAGTAGTAGCATCTTTCCCTAATCCTATCCCACAAAAATTGGCTTCTTCTAAAAGCCTATGAAAGAGGATTCTTCCCAGATCAGAAGATGGAGGTTGGGGAGGGAGTGCTCCAGCTGAGGAAACCCCGAAGATAAAGAAGGGAAAGCAGCTGAATCTAGGAGGAAATTTAAGTTTCCTCAGAATCAGAAAAGAAGGTGAAGACTGGAGTGGGAAGGATAGGATGGTGGAGAGGAGTCCTTTTCTTGGCACTTTATCCCCCCAGTGGGTAGCAAGATGGGAACGTCTGTCAGTGGAAGACAGTCTACCTGGGGCAACATTGCCTACGCAGTCATGAGGCACAAGTACATCTGAGCATCACTGCTCAATGAGGAGCCATGATGAAAAAGACAATAACCCCATAGTCCAGTTCCCTGACTCCTACCAAGTCTCAGGGTCCTGGATGATTCTGTGGGGAAGGGAGGAAATCGCAGTCTGACAGCCTCAGGTTAACGTTCCTTGCAGCTCCAACATGTGGGGACATGGGCCATATTATATTCAACTCAAAATATGACTGAAGATCACCTATGGGCTCAATGGAAAGTGGTGAGCAAAACCAGACAGAGACCCAAGCAAAGAGTATATTGCAGGAGATAAATATTAATTAGTCAAATAATCACAGAAACAAATGTTAAATTGCATGGGTCGCAAGTGCTAAGCAGGATACTATGCAATGCCAGGAAAGTCTATTAGTCTGGAGGGAGGAGGAACGAGTCAAGGAAGGCCTCTCTGAAGAAGTGAAGCAAACTGAGATCTGAAAGATGAGTAGGATATTATGAGGGCAGAGAGAGGAGAGAAGAGTGAACCAGGCAGAAAGGAAATAGTGTGACACTGTGTGCAAGGGTGGAAGGAAGCAAATCAAGGAAGAGACTTTGAAAGACAGTCAGTGTGGTTGGCATTCAACAAGCAAGGGGAGTGGGGTCATGGCTCCAGTTCCTACACACTAGAGCTGGGAACTAAAATTCTCACCTGTTAAAAATACATTTCTTAAAATGGAACTGTGAGTATTGTAAAAAAATTTCTTTGTATTTTCTATCTTCTGAAAATTTCTATGTATTTTTATAATGGAGGAGGGAATTGCTAAGCTATTAAAAATAAAGAAATGCAAACCATGTCTCCATAAATAAGACAGATTATATGAGGGTATTTTCAACAAAGACTTCAAAAGAGAAGAAAGCTAAAATGTAAAAAAATTAATAAGTGGGCAGACTGAATTTAATAACCTTCAAATTAAAATATGAAATGGGAGAAAACATTCAGTTTTCTTCCCTGGAAAAATATTGGTTTCATACAACGTAAACAAAATGCATGGAGTAGATGACAGTTGGCTAAGCATCGAAGTAGCATATCTCCTTTTTGTTCACTTTAAATACTCATTTATAATTGGAAGGTTCTAAGGAAGCTTTGTTTTAAAATTTATAGGACTTTTAGTTCTGTTAAGAAAAATTATCCAGGGATCCCTGGGTGGCGCCGCGGTTTGGCGCCTGCCTTTGGCCCAGGGCGCGATCCTGGAGACCCGGGATCGAATCCCACATCGGGCTCCCGGTGCATGGAGCCTGCTTCTCCCTTTGCCTGTGTCTCTGCCTCTCTCTCTCTCTCTCTCTCTCTCTCTCTCTCTCTCTCTCTCATAAATAAATAACAATTTAAAAAAATATTAAAAAAATATCCAAAACCTGGAAATAAACAAAGGGATGTGTTTGCCCTGCTGGGGTCCTGCTGGGTTTTCTTTCACATGCATTCTCGGGGAGTCTCTGATTCTCTAGGAATGCTCACTTTTTTTGACTTCATATTTACTATTTTTTAGCATCCAGGTATTATACAACTCTATGAGGGTAGATCTTAATGTATAGTAATACAAATGATAGTAATGTAAATGAATTTAGTCTCATAGAGGTGCAAATGATTTTTGTCCTTATAGAAAAGGTAACCCCAAAAGTTACAGCTTTGTTGTGCTAGAGAATATTAACCAATTTTGTATCTATATTAGCAAGCTTGTTCAAGCATTCATTCTTTCAGCCACTGTAAATACCTGGCGCTCCCCAATTCTCCTTGGATGAGGCTTACGATCTTGTTGGGTCCCTTGTTAATGAGAATACATCTTCAGACACATGATCACTTTATATTTATTTAATATCTTTAAGCTCTTTAAAAATAACACTCTAAGAGTTTAACCTTCTTAATTTGGCAATGACAATATTGATCTACCAGAAAGGTCAAGTATCTTATTCAAAGTCTTCATACAAAAAAAAAAAAAAAAAAAAAACAAAACAAAAAACAAAAAAACAACAAAAAAACACACACAAAAAAACACCCCCCCAAAAAAAACCAAAACAAAAAAAACAAAAGTCTTCATACTAATTGGAGAAAGAGAACAAGAATGTAGGAGTAAGAAACGTAGGTTGGGAAGAGAGTGCAAACATACCAAGATAAGCAAGATCTAATGTATGACAATGTGGTTCTAGTATATAATCCTCTGTTGTGTAACTGAAATCTGCTAAGAGTGGAACTTAAATGTTCCCGACAACAACAAAAATAAATACATAAGTAAATCTGTGAGGTGATGGATGTGTCAATTCAATGCAAGGGGGATACTTTCACAACATGTATGTATATCAGATCATCACACTGTACACTTTATTTTTTTTTAAATTTTTATTCATTTATGATAGTCACAGAGAGAGAGAGAGAGAGAGAGAGAGAGAGAGAGAGAGAGACACACACAGGCAGAGGGAGAAGCAGGCTCCATGCACCGCGAGCCCGACGTGGGATTCGATCCCGGGTCTCCAGGATCGCGCCCTGAGCCAAAGGCAGGCGCCAAACCGCTGCGCCACCCAGGGATCCCCCCACTTTATTTTTTTAAATTCATTTATTTATATTAGAGAGAACATGAGTGCACATGACAGAAGGGGGGGGCAGAGGGCGGGCATCTCCAGCAGACTCCTTGCTGAGGGCAGACCGTGAGGTGGGACTTGGTCTCATGATCCTGAGATCATGACCCGAGCCAAAAGGAAGGATCCCACCAGCTTAACCAGCTGGCTCACACCCAGGTGCCCCGACATTGTTTTGATGTTCACCAAAATACTAAAAGGGATTAACTCTGAATAGGTGGGATTTAGGATTTCATTCGCTTCCTTTTTTTTTTTTTTTTTAAAAAAATAGGCTTTAAATTTTGGGATAAATTTAGATCCTAGAAAAGCCGCAGAGAGAATAGAGACTTCCCAAGCGCCCGGCACCGCGCCCTGCCTAATGCCTACACCGGTGCAAGCTGAAGCAGCTCACACCGGGCATCACAGCTAAGCCTCCCGCACGCTGGACTCGGATCGCAGTTTTTCCGCTAATGTGCGTTTCTGTTCCAGGATTGCAAGCAGCATTCCACGTCGCATACGGTGATCGTGTCTCCTTAGTCCCTTCTGATCTGTCACGGTCTTTTCTCGTTTCCCATGACCTTGACAGTGATGAAGGGTTCCGCTCGGGTAATTTGGAAAACATCTCCCCCTCCTTGGGCACGCGTCTTTGAAAAGCCTAGCGATCCCCTCCCTCACATTTCAGCATCAAGGCGGCTCCAGCCCGCCCCGGCGGCAGTAAGTGACCTCCCAGGAAGGGGGGGGTTGCAGAGGCGCCCCGACCCGCGGCGGACCCCGCGGACGCAGCTGCAACGCGCACCCACCGCCTCCCGCCTCCCGCCCCCCGCCCCAGTTCTGGCCGCCGCAGCTCCTTGGGACTCCGCCGTCCGAATTCCGGGGAGGACCGCTTCCGGCGGCACCGGAAGTCCGAGGGGGACCGTTTCGGGGACGGACTGACGGGCAGCATCCCGGCGCCGCAAGGTGATCTCTCCGCCTTGCTCCTGAATCCGGACGCTCAGCGCCGGAGGCGGCCGCCAGGTGAGTGCGGTCCGTTTGCCGGGTCGGCCCCGGGAGGGCGTCTTTTGTTTGGCCTGGAGTGGCAGTGGCACCGCCTGTACACAGCGAGCCCCCGGAAGCCTGTCGGCGGTGCGTGTGATCCCCGCGAGCCCCGCGCAGGCGTGGCGGGCGCCGTGTTCGCCCCGCGGCCCCCGGGACCCGGGTTCGAGGCCAAGCCACACCAGTCATTTTTTTCTACCATGACTCCCTTTTACCTTCCAGGTAAATTCCAAGGCTGACAGAGCCCACCGACGCCGCCGAGTGTTGCCCGCATCTCTGTTCAGAGTCCGTGATAAGGAAATCCTGTCTGCGAAAGACCCGGGGGTCAGACAGCTTGGCCTCCAGACCTGTCATTAGCTGGTGGTGTGACATCGGAGAAACCGGCTTCCTTTTCTGTAAAATGAGGAGCTTGGAATAAGTAGCAAGTAAGGTTCCTTCCCGTTCTCACACCTGGATTTATTGCCCTTAATGTTATTTTGCTGATTCCTTCCTGTTACCTGCCTGTACTTTGGTTAATCTCCTCGCATTCCATTAACCCGTGCCCTTGTTGAATCTGGTTTTAGATGCATTAAGACATTTTTTTCCCCCCTAAAGGAATCCCTTTCCTTGTTAGGCCAGGGACCGGTACCTAAATAAGATTTTTTAAAAAAAAATTTTTTTTAAGATTTTATTTATTCATGAGAGAGAGAGAGAGAGGCAGAGGGAGAAGCAGGGAGCCTGACATGGGACTGGATCCCAGGTCTCCAGGATCACGCCCTGGGCGGAAGGCAGGCGCTAAACCACTGAGCCACCGGGGCTGCCCTAAATAAGATTTTTAAAATGTGCCATTCTTCAGTTGTTTCATGTGCCTGAGAATCATGAAATTGGAACTTTTTAGAGACAGTAAACTCTGAAGGAAGGGACTCTGGGTTATTAAACTCTGAATCGACATATTCTCAAATGTTATGTCTGGAAGGTGGTACTCAGGAAGTGTTTGCTGAGACGGAAACGGGCACATCTACATTATTTAAGTCGCTCCTTTCCTTAGAAGCTAAGAAAGCAAATCTGTAGAAATGGCAGTCCTGAGAGCAGAAGGAAGACTCAAGGAGAAAAATGACTATACTCTTGAGTTCTGGACAATACTATTGAGTTCTGTTGCAGTTTCCTTTCAGTTAACTTTTCTTTCATTCCGAGAATAATATTCAAAAGGCATTATTCAATAGATACTTATTAGGTGCCTTCTTCCCACTCTAAAGCTTCTTTTTGGTGGGGAGAGGGAGGTGGAAAGAGGGAAGAATATTGAGGGTTGAAAGAATTCCAAGAAGAGAGCATATGCAAAGGTTCAAAAATTAGATGACAAACTATTAGGGATTACAAGGGAGTCAGAATAATAAAAGCTTGGAGATAGGAGTGAGGGGACAATGAGTAAGAAATGAAGTGAGAGGTTTGCAGAAGCCAGGTAATGAGTCCTTAGATAGCATGATTCGAAGTTGCACTAGACACTGGAGGTGATGGCCACCCACTGCAGGGTGTTTAACAAAGAGCTGATGAGTTCAGTTCGCATTTAGAAAAATCACTCTAGTGATCTGGTTAGCTGATGTTTCGAGAATGAAAAAAAAAAAAAAAAAATCCTAGGCAGCCCCGGTGGCGCAGCAGTTTAGCGCCACTTGCAGCCCAGGGTCTGATCCTGGAGAACTGGGATCCAGTCCCGCATCAGGCTCCCTCCATGGAGCCTGCTTCTCCCTCTGCCTCTGTCTCTATCTCCCTCTCTCTCTCTCTCTCTCTCTGTGTGTGTGTGTCTCTGTGAATAAATAAATAAAATCTTAAAATTATAAAAAAAGAAAAAAAAATCCCTTTGTAAGTTGTATTTCAGTTCTGGCCTGGTAGGAACATTAACGGTGATGGTAATTAACATCTAGAGAGTAGTTAGTATGGAATCCCATCTCTCTAATTAGATTGTGAGCTCTTTCAGGGCAGGAACCCAGCTTTACTTATTGTTGTAACTCTGGCACAGTGCTTTTCATGGAGTAGATATCCAATTAATATTTGCTAACTTGATTTTCATATTAACCAAAATAGTATGTTAAAAATTTTTCCAGGGGCAACATGAACCTGAAGATACTGAAATTGGAGAACTTGCTACGATGTCATGCTGTCTTTAGGCAGCTGCACAGCCTGGGTCAAAGAAGAATGTTAGCACAGTGGAGTCATGTGTTTTCATCTGCTTATCCTGTGTGGACAGCTCAGCCCTGCGTCTGGCCTTGGCAAACAGACCTGGTCATTGGGGCAGCTTTATCTCAATATAGGCTTCTAGTAACAAAAAAGGTAGTTATAGATTTCTGTCAGTTACTCTGTTATTTGGTCTGAAATGAAAGTGCTAAGGCATGAGTAGAAATCCATTTTGGGTGTTTTGTCATGTACATAATCTTTATTCCTTAATGCTACACTCCAGGCAGTGAGTCTTTGTGAAAAAGGGAAGTTCTAGTTTGTTGTTTAGTAATGCTGATGAATTCGATTACCTGGAAATCAGTATATAATAGTGAATTAGAGGTGGAAGATTGTGAATTTTAGTCTAAGGTTTAACTATCTGTGTGAATATTAGTTGGTAGGAATCAGAGCTGTGATTATGGTAGATACTCCAGAATAAATCTATTGTCACTTAGTTTTTTCTTCCTTCTGTCTGCGTCCTGAATTTTTAACAGGAAGGAAGATCACAGAAACCTCCGTTATCTTCAACAAAATCCAAAAAGGAGGTGGAGGTATGGATTGGAATGACTGTTCAGGAACTGGCCAGAGCAATGGAAAAAGACGTAGGTGGGTCAGATAATTTTATAAGGAAAAATGTGGGAACATTGAATATTCCCACAATGGAATTTTTATTTGCAGTGAGACTAAGACAGTCAAAGATGAAAATGAGACTGGTGGCTTAAAAAGATGTTAAATCATTCCAGTATTTTTCACTTTAGGTCACAAACTCTAGTGTCTTATATCTTAGCTAAATATAGTTCTCTAAGATTTTTCTTTTAATATAAGTGGAAAAGATTTTCTTCTCTGTACTAACCCTTCTCAGAAATTCTATAGGTTTATAGAGGAAGTCCAAAGAATGTTTTTGGACTGAGAGACTGTATTTATACTCTCCCTTTGTTGTCTATAATTTCTGACTTTCTTTTTTCACTCATTGCAACAATATCTATAGTGCCAGCAGAAAAATATTTGTAGTAACAACTTTTAATAATACTGTTTTTACTTATAAATGTTTAGCATCATTGTCATTTTTTTATTCCTTCATTGCACTGTTGGTGTATTTACTACCACTTTAGGATTATTGGAACAGAATTTGAGTTCTCATTATAAATTAACATTAAAATTCATTAAATAAGAAATAGCCTATTGTAGCAAAATAAAGTGACAAAGCAGACTCTTGGAAAAAAGAAAAATAATAACTATTATTGAGCTGCTACTATGTACCAGTGTTTTATATATATTAATTCATGTAATTCTCACAGTACACTAGAGATAAGTGTAATTATTATCCCCATTTATTATCCCCAGTTGAGAAACTGTGGCATGGAGAGGATAAATAATTGCCACAGTTAGTATGAGCCAGGTAGAGCCAGGATTTGAATTCAGGGAGTATGGCTATCAAGACCATGGTCTTATTCACAGACCAGATTATCTCTCAAGAATTATTATTTTGTAAATTACAGCAGAGATAGAATTTTAATGTATTTCCTACCTGAAAGGGTTACTACTCTCTGTAATGTACATTCTTACAAAGAACAGAAAGTTCACCCAGTCTTGCATTTTTATAACTTTGCAGTTGGATTATGTAATCATTTCATTAGAAAAGTTTAAGAGAACAAATACGTATGGCTACATCATGGACAGTTTCTCCAAGGAAAACTGTATTGATAGGACTTTATAAATAACATTGGTAGTAGATGTGATTTTTAAGACTTTTATTATTGGCAATTTTCATATATGAAAGCAGAAAGAATGGAGTAATAAGTATAATATATGCACAAGCCAGTGATAATTATTAACATATCAATCCATAAATATTTCTATGTTTATCACTAAAGATGCAGATTTTTTTTTTAAGCTCTATTTATTTATTTTAGAGGGGGAGAGAGAGCAGGAGCAGCACAGATGTGGGGAGGGGCAGAAGGAAAGGGAAAGAGAATTCCAAGCAGACTCCCTGCTGAGTGGGGAGCCAGAGGCAAGTTTGATCCCATGACTCATGAGATCAAGACCTGAGCCAAATCACAAGGCAGATGCTCAACTGATGGAGCCACCTAGGCTCCCGAGGATTCTTTTTTTTAAAACCTTGCCTCCCTCCACACCCATAACTAATAATTCTTTTTTTTTAATAATTCTTTTGTATTGCTAAATAAACTGTAATTACAACATAAATTTAATCCTATAGATGGGTGCTCTAGATCCAAAACTGATATGCCATGATTTAAATAAAAGTTATCTATTTGAAGCTTATTTAGTGTTATATTTTCATCTCATTTAAATTAAAGATGGTGAAAATTTAGGGAGCCCCTGGGTGGCTCAGTCAGTTAAACTTGCGACTCTTGATCTCAGCTTCAAGGTCCTGAGTTTAAGCCCCGTGTTGGACTCCATGCTGGGCATGGAGCCTACTTAAAAAAAAAAAAAAAAAAAAAAAAAAGGAAGAAGAAGATGGTGACTATTTTTAACTACTATTTTAGCACTGTGAGTAGATTTTTTTTTTCCCTCCTCTGGGTAAATTAACTTCAGATGTAATATTTCTGGTTCAAATGTTTTAGGTACTTTTCTACTTTTCTATATTTCTACTGTAAATATTTAAGATAAAATAATATATTAACATTAAATGCATTTAGTATAGAGGGAAAGAGATTATCTCTGTAGAAGTTATTTTCATAAGTTTAACCTTGGAAAACTGTAGTTACTGGATTATTAGGGATTTTAGCATTATTAGAAACATAATTCTCCTCATTATAATTTATATGGATTTTTTGTTCTCTTAGTGCATATCCATATAGAAAATTTGTACTGTTTCAGTCTTTTAAACTGTTTTCTTGGGAAAGGATGTGGTGAGGATATATATAGGAAAGGATATCTTAGCATTATTACAGAGTAGGATCAGTGATGTGTGGGGCTGGCTTGCACCAGTTTTTCAGCCGATTGCTAACTAAGGAAGTAGGTGAGCTGGTAAACATAACCATTACAAAAATTAAATCATAAACAAAGGTAATAAATACTCATTGAACCCCTGCACTCCTAATTCTTTTACTGAGTTTTGCTATTTTCTGTGTTCTTGAGGTTATTTACGCCCATGTTCCTATATGGTAGAAATACTATACAATGGTATGCTACTGTGCATCTCTTTCCATCTCTGTGTTTGGTGACTTCATGTTGGTAGCTGAAATCAGGTATAGTGGAAGTTTTTGCACAATGGAAGTTGGGAAATGCTGTAACAATCAGTGAAATTTTTTTTTTTCTTTTGAGAGTCTTGTGAGTAAACATTTACCTGCACAGTGGTGAATAGGATATTCTTTATTGTATAATGTTTTGCTTATTTGAGAATGCCTTTCTCTCTTGTCTGTTGCTCAAAATACATATTTAAAGGGTGATTAAAAGTTAAGAAGCATAAAACTACTTATTTCATTATCACAGATAAATTCATTTATCATCTACAGGGAAATATGACTGAAATGAAAAAAAGTATATTAAATAAAATGCAAAGAACACCAAGTAAATATTTTTCCTATATTTTAAGACTTTTTGGACATCCTAAATGGATAAATAAATAAATAGATAAATAAATTGTACATATGTATATTCTGAGAAACTCTGTGTGTGTGTGTGTGTGTGTGTGTGTGTACACAACACATATGCATACAGTTGATCCTTGTTATATGGAGATTTTGTATTGCCCTATTCTCTAAAATGTACTTGTAGCCACCAAATCAGTATTCACAGTGCTTTCACAGTCATTCCTGGACACGCGTGGAGCAGTGAAAAATTTGAGTTGCCCAATCACATTCCTAGCGGAGGTTCAACTATGTAAATTTCGACCTTCTTGCTTTAGCTCTCATGTTGCAAACAAGTGTCATTTTGTGGCTTAGTGATAACGTTTTCACGTTTTTATCCTTTTTGTTGATTTTGCTGATTAAATTGGCTCTAAGCTGAGTGCTAAATGAAGTGCTGTTTACTAACTGCAAGAAGGCTATCATGTGCTTTACAGAGAAAATACATGAGTTAGACAAACTTTGTTCATGCACCGGTTTTAGGGCTTTTAGCTGTGAGTTGAATGTTACTGAATCAACAGTATATATTAAATAAGGTGTCTTGAAACAGAAACACATAAAACAAAATGTGTGTTGATTGGCTAATGAAGATGTGATCAGGAGCTGAAGGAACCTAACCTTGTATTTCCCCTTGGAGTGATGGTTTAGTAGTTGCTAATTCAGTATTTGTGGTGGGTTTAGGACATACTCACCGTGAATAATGAGAATCAGCTATATATGCACGCACATTATATATGCACATTTATATATGCATGACATATGTAACCACAAGTTTTCAAAGAACTAGGCTGTGATAAACTGCTCAGTATAAATGTGTACAACATGTAATGTTTTATTGGTGGCTCAGATGATTCATAAGGTACATAAATATTCAAATATTTATGAGTGCAGTAATGTCCTTAATATAAATGATCACATTTTAAAGATTATTTTCTTTGACTTTATTTGTAATTTGTTAACATTAGAAGAATAGCTCACATAGTTATTCTCACTGAGTGTACTGTTTATATATAGACATTTATTAATAGAGGTCATTTTTGTGAACATTTAACTCATCCTAAAAGGTCTTATCTGTTCCACCCAGATTGTGTATTTGAAGCTTTAATGAACACTGATATTGACATAGATTCACTAGAAGCACACTCACATTTAGATGAAGTGTGGATCAAAGAAGTAATAAAGAAGACGAGGATGAAGTTAAAATGGAGCAAATTAAAACAGGACAAAGTCAGAGAAAATAAAGATGCTGTAAGAAGGTAAAACTTAACCATGTATATTGGGGGATGGAGACCGTATAGTTTTATTCACATTTTATAACGGAAAGATATACCTTAAATTTTTTTTTGTAGTTAAAATGATATGGGAGTATAAACTTTGCTTCAAAGTGTTTAAAACATCATAAAGTATATTTAGGTTATAAAACTCTGCAGGTTGTTTTTCTTAGGTTGCCGAGTGTGTATATTGATCCTGAACTTAAAAATTTTATTCCATGTGCTTGTTGTTATGAAGATGCCAACTGTACGTGGCAGTCATTATATATTTTGTCATAGGTCATTCATTGATTGTACTTATGGAAGAGGAAGGTATTTATATCTAATGAAAGCCAAATGTTGGGTTTTATTGTTAATGGTAGTTTACAGAGATGTCTGCAAACCAATTCACTGGCTATAAAGATATTTAAGAAATGAAACTCCTTTGCTGTTAATTATAGGCCTCAGGCAGATCCAGCTTTATTAATCCCAAGGTCCCCAGTTGTTACTATAATGGGCCATGTTGATCATGGGAAAACGACGTTACTTGACAAACTGCGAAAAACTCAAGTGGCAGCAATGGAAGCTGGAGGCATCACTCAGCACATTGGTGCCTTTCTTGGTATGAACACACATTACCTTACAATGTGCCTGGGAACCCCACATACTATTTTTTTAAACCAAAGTGTCATAATATGAGGTAGACAAATTCAAATAAAAGGGAAGCCTAAAGCTTAAAGTCATTGGTCTGATGAAGTATAGAGCAGGTGGTTTCATAAAGCTTATATTGTACATTGTATAAGAAGAAAATTATATTATCTTTTTTATTCTGGCTCATTCTTAGTTTTTGGTTTTTTTTTTAATGAACCTACAATTCTTCAATGCTAGATTGTGATAATGTTGTTAGTAATAATTAAATAACAGCTACCTTTTACTGAGCACCTAGCATGTGCCCAGCACTGTGGTGAGCATTTTATTTATATGTTTTATGTTTTTAACCTTCACACCGACATCACAAGGTAGGTATTAATATTCCTACTTATAGATGAGGAGGCTGAGGCTTGTGCAGATTAAATTACTCATTCAAGGTACACAGCTAGTAAGTGGCAAAGCCAAGATTTATACTTGAGGCTGAGTTTGGGCTCAAATCCTTAGCTCCTAACTGTATACTATATTGCCTTTGTTGCTTAAGGCAGTTGTGCAACTTATGTTTGCTAATGAAGGGGAGAATTGCCTATATAGCTGTTGGTCTCCAGATTAGATACCAATTGGTACATTTTTGAAAAGCATATTCTAGAAATAGGAGGAATTTTAGTTTGAATTTATTACATGAAAAGAAAACACTAAAGATTTCACTGTGTTGTTACATTTCTCAGTGTGAAATGATGATCTGTATTGCTCCTGATTAAGGTTAACAGAAGGAATAAATTATTTTAAAGAATTATTGATTCTGTTTGATAATTTCACATATATTCCTTTGTATTAAGAAAGTACATATTTGAGTCCATGGTGTGCTTGGATTTCTGTTTCCACAGTCTCTCTGCCTTCTGGGGAAAGGATAACCTTTCTTGATACTCCAGGACATGCTGCTTTCTCAGCAATGAGAGCCAGAGGTGCTCAGGTCACTGACATTGTTATATTGGTTGTAGCTGCAGATGATGGAGTGATGAAACAAACTGTAGAATCTATTCAGCATGCCAGAGATGCTCAAGGTACCGTGTGGCTGACTTAGGTGTCAGGAAGGAAGTTTTTTTTTGTTTTGTTTTTTTTTTTTTTTTTAAAAAAGGATCCAGCATGTAGAGTCACTATTCTGGGGCCCTTTCATCTTCCTGGAAATCCCAGGATTATTATACTTGTGAAGAGATAAGGCTCAGGGACAGTTGAATTGTTTTTCCACAGACATAACTACTAAAAAGGGTATAGTAGGATTCATGTGTGGACCTGGGATCACAAATACAGTCCTTCCAATACAGTTTACTTACTTGGCATGATGTGAGAATTTAATTGTTTTTAAATGACTTTTTAAAAAACCTTTTTATCCTGGAAAATTTGAGTTCTAAAAGTAAGAATAGAATAATGAACTCCTGTGTACCTATCACCTAAATACATTAGGAGTTGTAATGTGGTGATATTCTGTTTCTGTTATTCCTTGTTCATTTATTGCCGGAATTCTTCTCTAAAGAGAAACTTTTCCTTCCTGTCCTTTAAATAAGTTCTTATTTGGTCAAAGGTGTAAAATTGAAACTTTTAGAAAATTACTTAGCTATCTTCTCGCTTTCTTTTTCATTTAAAAACTGTAGTAATAGCCACCCTCCCACACATATACTTTGTACATTCATTCTTACTCTGATGTAAACCCTATGCCCACTGAAAAAATATCTTGAGATAGCAGAAAATGTACCTGATGGAGAGTACATCCTATTCCCCTAGGTTGGTTGGCAAGAGAAAAAAAGAAAGGTTGACAATCACACTCTAGATCAGTTCTTTTCTTACAGCATGAAAACTTAAGAACCAGAGAATGACAGGAACTGCCTCCAGTTACACTTACTTTTCATCATGTACACAATTGGGAATCTGGCCTTTTAGTTTCCAGGGTTACTCTTTTTCCTTTTTAATTCCTCAAAACTGCCTTTGTGGAATGGACTATGTTCTTAATGATTTGAGGAACTATAACAAAAGGAAGAGAGTGATAAATTTGTCAGGGATTCCCATAACAAAGCAGGTGGTTGTGATAGGGTAAATTTCTTACAAGCATGCTTCCTGTACCTAATTCTTCTAATTCTCTTGTCTTTGTTAAATTTTAGCTCATCCATATGCAATGTAATTTTTCTAATAGTACATTGTGGATTGTATAACTTTTTTGTGTCTGTTTTCAATTTCTTTTGATACCTGAGAAAATTGCAAAAGTTGTTGAAACTCAACCAGAGAATTATCTCCTAGCATTTTATCTGATTTCTCTAATGGGAGGGTATGTTTAATATTGACAAGTAGATTATATGATTATTTGGTTCATTCATTATGCAAATGTTTATTGAGAATCTACTATGAGTCAGTCACTAAAGTAAGTGTGTATGAATGAAGAGTTGCTGTAAATCCTAAGAGAAAGTTTACAACAATGCTCCTTTGTGTCACTCCAGGGTGAGATGTTAGGCTTTAACAATGACTTAATAGCTCCTGGAAAGAAGAGGCAAATGATCTAGTGGTTTAGTATTAGATGAGAATCTTCTCTTGATTTTTTTTCTGGAGATTATCTTTAGTATAGTTGCTGATCTTACATGCAGGTTTAAAGATAGGCCTTTCTTTACTCAAAATGTTGTATTTTGTTTGTTTATTATCATCTTAGGTATCTATTCTTAACTCAGAATCTGTTTATAATTATAGTTTTGTCATTTCACATCCAGAATCCTTTATGTGCAGAAAGCAGTGTAGGGAGTGTCTGAAGCAGATTTTTTTTTTTTTTTAGATCTCTTAGTTGAGTACATCTATTGAGTAAAGAGAAAGCCAGAAAAGATTGATGCTTTTCATTGTCAATACCTGGAGTTGAAGGTGTCCTCATCTGCACTCATTTTACCTGTCTTTCAGTTCCTATAGTACTTGCCATAAACAAATGTGACAAAGCTGAGGCTGATCCTGAAAAAGTGAAGAAAGAACTGCTAGCTTATGATGTGGTGTGTGAGGATTATGGAGGCGATGTCCAAGCAGTGCACATCTCTGCAGTCACGGTAAATGCAGGCACTTAGGAGCTGATATGTTCAGATGGGCCTGTTGTATATAATGCATGTAGTGCACATAAACAGCATTTTGATACATATAATTTCTGTTGTTTAAAAATCCTTTGTAGTATTAGGCAAAGCTGGTATCGTCTTGGTTTGGCAGATTAGAAATTAGGCTCAGAAAGGTCAGTCACCAGTCCAGGGTTACATAGCTGAACAGTGGGGGATCAAGTCCAGACCTAATGCTTTTCTTATTGTGAAATACTTAAGAATGGGAATAAATGGTAAATGATGTGGATAGGGTGATAGTAAGCTGCTGAAGACTGTTTTAAACAGAAATGAAATCTAATTTATAGTAAGTACTTGTTTTTATAGTGAAAAAACATAGAAAAGGTCTTAGGGTATTTAATGAGGATTTAAACAAAAATTTCACTAATACAAAGATAAAACATTTGAGTTCAGTTTGTTATTGATTGATTCAGTGTTTTTATGGATTAGATTGCTGTAGGTTTTATGTTATTTATGGTGAATTCCATTTTCTTTTAAATTCCTTTTCTTTCAAATGACCAATTATTCTTTTCTAATTGAAATGGTCTTTTCTGATTGCAATTTTTCTTTTCTGATTCTTTTTGATTGAAAAACACCTGCTTTGTGACATCATTTTCCAGTTCTCTTATAAGCAGTTTGCTGCTAAGTAACAATTTCGTTTTTTGTCTTACCATATTCCATGGTTTATGCATAATATATTATACTTTATTTTCCTCATCATTCACTGAAGGGATGGCACTATATTTGGCCACCTCCCTCTTGTTAAGTCTCATTTTATCTTTAGATTTCCTAAATTTGTTACCTCTAAAATGCTCACTAATCATGCCTCCATCAATAGTAAAGCCATGTTTCTTTTTCTGTGAAATTCATAATATGCCACCTTGTTTTATCTTTCCACTATACCTCAATTGCCATTGCACTCTGAAAGCTATATGACAAGATTAAAACATTTGAAGACATGATCATCTTTTCTGCCCAGATATCAGGAGATGCTGCTTAGGCAAACTTGGAGGCATGGCAGAGATGATTCCTGGGAAATGGAAGCAATTGGGAGGAAGTGGCAGGAAGTAAGATGAATCCTTTTTTTCCAAGTAGAGATAGAGGACCCTTGATGCAAAGAAATACTCCAGTTCTGCTTTGCACAGCAGCATTTTGTAAATTGAAATAGATACTAGTAATAAGTGGATGAGTGAGTAGAGTATTTCATCAGCTTTGTTTACACTTGTCTCCATTGTTTTATACTCTGACAACTGAGCCATCTCTTAGCTGACGCAGAGAATGGAAAAGTCCCTTGCATATCAGTTCCAGTTCCATCGCTACTTAATCAGCTGTGTGGTCTTGGAACCCTAGAAAGCATAGTGAACATAGATCATTAAAGGTGAAACAATCATCTAATCTAGCTTCCTCATTTTACAGTTGAGAAAAGGAGGTTGAGGGAGGTGAAGTGATTCTTCAAGGTTGCACAGCTCGGTGATTACAGAGTGTGTCTTAGAGTCTAGTCTGTACTTTTTCTCCTTATTTATTTGACAAGAGTAAGTAATGTTTGGTTTACTTATTTTATAGCATTCTTAAGTTGGTCAAATGAAATAATAGATATGAAAGCTTCTTCAGTTAGAACTTCAAATGCAAAGTAGCATTGTAAAGAAAGTGAGAGGAAGAAGATACAATTACAGAGACAGATGGAGGAGAGAGAATGAATGAAGTATTTATAAAAGGGTATTAACAAGTACCAATAATGGCAATGCTTTTAATAAAATAGCTTTTCTTCCTTGATAGACCTATCCCTGGATCAGGTTTTCTGCTTTTCTTTGCTTTGTTCTTTCCTGCCTTCCTCCCTCCCTTCCTCTTTTCCTTGCTTCCTTTCTAATTGGATGATTCATAATTTTAATACTTAAAAGTATAATATAACTATGAAGGATTATTTGGCTTTCTGACCCTGATATTTAAATTTCAGATAATATTTTATTATTGTATATTAAAGCCTTTTTATTGTTGTTGAAGGGTGATAATCTGATGGCTTTGGCAGAGGCAACGATTGCGTTGGCAGAAATGTTAGAATTGAAAGCAGACCCCACTGGTCCAGTAGAAGGAACAGTAATAGAATCTTTCACAGACAAAGGAAGAGGGTAGGACTGTTAAAATGCTTGCTTTTTAATAATTATTTTTGTTGTTTTTGTGACTTGATTAAATAAGTATTATTTTTATTGTATATTATTATTAGACATGAACAGTATTTTCAAAGCATTTGTTTTGAAAAGGATTTATTGCACTAGCACACAGAACACAAAAATGCAGTTATCGGTAGACCATAGCAACTATCTGTATGTATCTACTAGTCTTAGATGAGGTGAGTAGTCCAGTTTGCTTGAATTTTTTCCCCACTGGTTTTCCTGGATTGGTAAATAAAGCCGTATAGACCAACAAATTGGAATGAAATAGCAATTTTTGCATTTTAGGATTCCTAAATTCTTTATGTCCTTACTCATTAATATAATATATAGGAAGGTCTTTGCATTGCTCTTCTCTTCTTTAATTTTTCTCCCTATCAGCAAAACGTTTCACTGCTTAACAAATTAGTTACAGAAAGAGGATTAGGATTCTCTCAGAACACGCAGCTATCTGCAGCCTTCACTATCATTAGTTTGTAAGAACTAGTTTTTGTTTTTCCTATTTTATTTTATTTTTTAAGATTTTATTTATTTATTCATGATAGTCACAGAGAGAGAGAGAGAGAGAGGCAGAGACACAGGCAGAGGGAGAAGCAGGCTCCATGCAGGGAGCCTGATGTGGGACTCGATCCCAGGTCTCCAGGATCGTGCCCTGGGCCAAAGGCAGGCGCTAAACCGCTGTGCCACCCAGGGATCCCTGTTTTTCCTATTTTAGAAAAGTGTGATAAAAGAAGCATAACATTAAATTTACCACCTTAACCATTCTTCCATTCTTAAGTGTATAGATCAATAGTATTGAATATATTCACATTGTTATACAAAAAATCTCTAGAACTTTCTAATCTTGTAAAACTGAAACCCTTACACCCATGAAACCCTAATTTCCCCTCCTACCTCCCCCCAACCCTTAGCAACTATCTTTCAATTCTCTTTTTCTATGATTTTGACTACTTTAGACACTTCGTATGAATAGAATCATACAGTGTTTGTCCTTTTTGGCTGGCTTATTTCACTTAGCATAATGTTCTTGAGTTAAGTTCATTCATGTTGAAGCATATGACAGGGCTTTCCTTTTTTTAAAGCTTGCATGATTTTCCATTGTGTGTATATACTGCATTATCTCTGTTCTTCAATTGATAGACATTTGGTTTGCTTCTACCTTTTGGCAATTAAGTAGAACTATTTCTGTAGTGAAAAAGTGCTTGAGAAATTTAGCCCTTGTGTACATATTATATATATTTAAGGCTCATAAAGATCTTTGCTCTACTTAAGAAAGTGTTCTTAGATTCTGATTATGTCAGTAAGAATATATACGTTTATTTTCATTTTAGTCCCGTTACTACAGCTATAATTCAAAGAGGAACTTTGAGGAAAGGCTCGATTCTGGTTGCTGGAAAGAGTTGGGCAAAAGTACGCTTAATGTTTGATGAGAATGGAAAACCAATCCAAGAGGCCTATCCCAGCATGCCAGTGGGAATTGTAGGCTGGAGAGACCTCCCTTCTGCAGGAGATGAAATTCTTGAAGTAGAATCTGAGGTATATCAAGCTTAATTCCTATATATTAGATATGATTCAGTGATTATAAATATTAATCTATAGTGTTATACCAAGTAAGTATATTTATTTAACAAATAGTTGTAGACTATAAGGGCCTATGAGACACTAATAATGCCATTTTAGAATTTGGCTATAGAATTATTTTAAATTTGAGGTAATATTTTTAAATTAGATCAGCTGTTATACACAAAATCCCCAGATTAAAGTTTTATAAAAATTTCCTGAAATTTATGGAATTAGTAGCTTCATGTATGAGTTAAGAAAGCTAAAGTTGGGGAAAAACACAAAGCTTTTAACCCATAAGTTACTGGTTTTTATTTAGTTAAATAATACCTGTTTTTTTCCCTGTGAAGCCAAGGGCACGTGCAGTTGTTGACTGGAGGAAGTATGAGCAAGAACAGGAGAAAAATAAAGAGGATCTGAAAATAATAGAAGAAAAGCGAAAGGAACACCAAGAAGCACATCAGAAAGCCCGTGAGAAGTATGGCACTTTGCACTGGAAGGAGAGATCATTTCTAAAGTATCAAGAAAAAAAAGAACAAAAACTTTTAAAGCCAAAAGAGAAAGAAGAAAGGGATTCACCTGTACTTCCTATAATTATTAAAGGTGACTTTGGAAAAATTTTACTTTACACTCATTTCTGGAATATATGTATTTCTTCATTCTCGCAATTAATTTGGGCCATTAAATTTAAGCTAAAAATAGTTTGGCATTTAGAGGGAGTCTTTTTTTTTTTTTAAGGTTTTTTTTTTTGAGAGAGAGCATGTTGGAGAGGGGCAGAAAGAAACTTCAGCAGACTCTGCACTGACCCAGCATACGGCTGGATCCCACAACCCATGGTCCCAGGAGATCATGACCTGAGCCAAAACCAAGAGTCAGACACTTAACTGACTGTGCCAACCAGGTGCCCTGGGGGAGATTTTTTTTTAATTGAGGTATAATTGACATACAATATTATGTGAATGTCAGGTATACAACATAATGATTTGATATTAGTATATATTGCAAAATGACCACCACAGTTAAGTCTAGTTAACATCTATCACCATACATAATTACAAAACATTTTTTTCTTGTGATGAGAACTTTTAAGATCTGCTCTCTTAGTAACTTTCAAATGTGTAATTTAGTGTTATTAACTATAGTCACTAGACTGTATGTTACATCCTCATGACTTACACATTTTATAACTGGAAGTTTGTACCTTTGCCCTCCTTCAAACTTTTTGCACATCCCTCACTGGGGTAGATTTTTTGTTGTTGTTTAAAGATTTTCTTTATTTATTCATGACAGACACAGAGAGAGAGGCAGAGACATAGACAGATGCGGTACTCGATCCCAGGACCCTGGGATCACAACCTGAGCCAAATATTTTTCTTGCTGATTTTGTTGTAAATGTATGTTTGGGGGATCCCTGGGTGGCGCAGCAGTTTGGCGCCTGCCTTTGGCCCGGGGCGTGATCCTGGAGACCTGGGATCGAATCCCACGTCGGGCTCCCAGTGCATGGAGCCTGCTTCTCCCTCTGCCTGTGTCTCTGCCTCTCTGTCTCTCTCTGTGTGACTATCATGAATAAATAAATAAAATCTTTAAAAAAAAAATGTATGTTCGGTTCATTAAACTTTATTAAATTAAATAGATATTTATAATGCTAAACCTAATTCCAGGTGGATTTAGTGGTAAATGGCATTCCTGTTATGGCTTTAGATAGATTTGTGTTGTTTTTGTGTTTGTTAATGCCTCTTAAAACCAGTCATTTTAAACTTTTGCTGCATTTAGGTGATGTTGATGGTTCCGTGGAGGCCATTGTGAACATTATGAATACCTATGACGCTTCACATGAGTGTGAACTCCAATTAGTACACTTTGGTGTGGGTGATGTCAGTGAAAATGATGTTAACCTTGCTGAAACATTTCATGGTAAGAATTCTCTTTCCTTTTTGTTTAACTGTGTTCCTCAGAACACACTGTGAACCATTTGCTTCTGTCTTTTGTTGCTTGGCTAGTCGACCTGCCATTTACTCTTATGAACATCCCCTTCTTGCTGTAGCTGAGCCCCAACCATGGAGCCGAATGGGATGTGCAGTATTGCAGCCATAGCTCCACTCATTTCACTGCACTGCAACCTTGAGCAACTCTTTCATACCCTTGTTTTTTCCTTTTTTTTGAAGATACTGTCCTCTGCCCCCTCCAAGCTCCCCACCCAATCCAAGATTAGTTCTCTGTATCTTTTATTTAGACTTTTGAATGCTCCTAACATTGTTATCAGCTTGTTCAGTACTTTATCTTATTTTTGTCTATTTTCTATTAATTGGTAATTTTACAAATCATGTCTTAGATGAAAAGCTGTTTTTAGCTTTAGTGTATGTGCTGCCAAAGCAAGCACTGATTTTAACTTTACGTAAGAAGGCAAGGGGACTGTTTATTAGTTGAACTTACATACAAAAAGGTGACTCATGACTGTCACTTTAACGAAGTCACCTAGCAAAGCACCAACATTTTATTGAGTGATTAATGAATCACTTAGGTACTTCATGATTGGACTTGATTATAATTAAATGTTGGGGTGACTGGATGGCTCAGTTGGTTAAGCGTCCACCTTTGGCTCAGGTCATGTTCCTGGGGTCCTGGGATACAGCCCCATGTTAGGCTCCCTGCTCAGTGAGGAGCCTGCTTCTCCCTCACTCTCTGCCCCTCTCCCAGCTCCTTCTCTCTCTCTGTTTCTTTCTCAAATAAATAAAATCTTTAAAAAAAAAAATAGAACTAGATGTTACCTCTACTACTGAAAAGGTATTTTCTGTAATGCTAATTCCAAGTATTTTCTAGGCACTGATTAGCCTAGCACTTTGTTATGTAATGTAGATAGTGTTTTGAATGATTTCTTAATGATAAGACTTTGAAGATGGTTGTGTTTTTCTCTTGTCAGCATTGCCTTGTTTCACTTATTTAAGGCAAGAGTGTTTTGCTTTTTTATTTCCTCCAAAGTATTTGTAGTTATTATTATTTTTTAAGAAGATTTATTTATTTAAGAAAGAGAGTGAACAAGGGGAGAGGCAGGGGGAGGAGAGAAGCAGACTCCCTGCTGAGGGCAGAACTCCATCCCACCACCCTGAAATCCTGATGGGAGCCAAAATTAAGAATCAGACAGACACTCAACATACTGAGCCATCCAGGCGCCCCTAAATACGTTATTCTTTGGTAAAATGGTTAGCTCCAGGGAACTTCTTTCATTTCTTAAATAACTTTTTGAACGTTACCAATTAAATAACTATTATTGCGCATCTTTTGGCCAGTTGAATACTTATGAGTAAACCACAAAAAGTTGTAGACAATAAGATTATAATTTAGTAATACAATTGTTATTAAAACAATGTAATAATGTTTTACCCCTAATCAGTTTTTTCTTATTTCTCTGGTATAAAAACCAAAGTTTTGTTTAGAATGCTGCCTTGCATACTATGGGCACTTTTGTCTCTTAAATAGTTGGATTTAAAAATTGTGAAGAAATTTTCCTTTATTAAACAAGGCATAGTAGAATTTATAAAATCCTTTGTAATTTGAAAATATGCTAGTTTCCTGGGAAAATTATAGAATTTCTCCTCTCCCCTACTCGCTTTTAATTTACATAGAAGGAAATAAGACAATTTAGATTTGGGGATCCCTGGGTGGCGCAGCGGTTTAGCGCCTGCCTTTCGCCCCGGGCGCGATCCTGGAGACCCCGGGATCGAGTCCCACGTCGGGCTCCCGGTGCATGGAGCCTGCTTCTCCCTCTGCCTGTGTCTCTGCCTCTCTCTCTCATTCTGTGTGACTATCATAAATAAATTAAAAAAAAAAATTAAAAAAAAAATTTAGATTTGAGTTGCTGCTTGAAAGAAAAGTGTTTATTTAATGCAGTATTTGTGCTACTTTATCGATCGTTTGCTTGCCAGGTGTTATATATGGCTTCAATGTGAATGCGGGCAATGTTATCCAGCAGTCTGCTGCAAAAAAAGGAGTAAAAATTAGGCTTCACAAAATCATTTACCGTCTGATTGAAGATGTGCAGGAGGAACTGAGCTTCAGATTGCCCTGCACTGTGGAAGAGAATCCAATAGGTGCGTGTTTACTGAATGTTAAACATTCATATCTTAGGTGCTATAAATGACATTTGCAAGCAAAGTATAGCCTTGTGTTCTAGAAAAAAAATGACTACTGTAGATCTATTCAGTCTAACTTCTTCTTCATGCCTGCCATCTGCAACATGTTATACTTCTGCCCTGAGGGATACAAAGGCAAATAAGGCGGTAAGAACTTGTCCTAAAGTTTAGACATCAACAACCGATTGTAGTACAAATTAGACTGGGATGGGAGGGATAAAGATTATATATGTTGTGGAAGGAGCCATTGATTTTATTTTTAAAAGATTTTATTTACTTATTCATGACACACACACAAACACACAGGGAGACATAGGCAGAAGGAGAAGCAGGCTCCCTACGGGGAAGTCTGATATAGGACTCTATCCCAGGACCCTGGGATCACAATCTGAGCCAAAGGCAGACTCAGCCACACAGGTACCTAGGAGCCATTGATTTTTGTCCTGGAAGCTGGCAGAGAAATCCACCATGACAAGAAAGTTTACTTTAAAGTATCACATATTTAAAATTTTGCTTTCTAGCATATCCCTTAGCCAGATGGAAGCCTAAATGTATTTGAGATGGATTGAATCATTTTATCTGTTCTTGTGGCCCAGAGATTTTAATATTTTTCGGACCTGCTAATAAACATGACCATAGTTTTATATATTCTTGCACAATTTGGAAAACTTTTGAGTCCTACAAGGGTTTCTAGGAACCAGATAACACGTCAGTAAATGGTATGTGATAGTGTGATAGTAGTCATTGTTGTAAAATTAAATTTTAAGTGAAAAATTAAGAGTTACAGAATAGTACTCTTAAATGGATATAAATTACTAATGGGGAGATTAAAAATAAGTCAGGTAACAACAGATGATCTCTTTGAGAAAATACATTGAGGGATAGCTGAAAACCAGGTTTTTAATGAAGCAGACAGTAAACTGTTCTCTTCTAGTGCATTTTATTCAGCTGAAAAAAAATGAATTCCACTTTTCTTCATTCTTTTGGGAAACGTGTTTTTACAATTTTCTTTTCCAACAAAACCCAGGGATTTCACGTTTCTAATAGTGGTCAGGAAAATAAAGTTAGCAGAGTCAAAGAAAACCTGAACTTCTTTCAAGGCATGAGTTTGTTTTTTCACACTTATTGTGCAGAATGTGTGAAATTATGTGTTTTTCAGAATCTTATTTTCTGTGCACTCTATATTCTCTTCTTTCTTAAGGTGAGGCTTCTATACTAGCTACCTTCACTGTAACAGAAGGAAAGAAAAAAGTTCCTGTGGCCGGCTGCAGAGTCCAAAAGGGACAGTTAGAAAAACAAAAAAAATTTAAGTTAATCCGTAACAGAGATGTTATTTGGAAGGGTAAGCAACATCACAATCTGTTTCAAATTGATATCTGATCCAGTCACCAAAACCTGCTAATTCTGTGTCATCATCTGAAATCTGGCTTGCATTCCCATTTCCTGGTTCAGGCCATTCCTTCTTATGAACTCAAATGTGGTCTCGACAGGCTCCCTCCCTTACAAATTCTGATAGTCTAATAATAACCTATAATGATAATCCTGATAAATCAGTAATCTAAGTTTTAGGCTTCTAAAAATTGGCCCCAAACCACCTTTCCAGCTCTGTATTCTAGACTTTTCTCCAGCATATTTGCTTACCTCCATCCTTTAACTTGACCTTTTGCCTGCAGTCTTTTATAAGGTTTATCTCATTTAAGTCCTGAGTATAATGCCATCCTCTGCAGTTAGCCTACCTTTGAAATGGGATATTTAGTTATCTTTTGCTATAAACCAAATCTTAGTTTACAGCAAACCTTTTGTCTTTGGTTTCCCTAGTGTTTAGTTCCATCATATAACATGGTACTATAAAATATAAAGCTTCAGTGTTTTTACTACCAGACAACATAGCACTTAGTAGGTACTATTTGTTGAATATATTATGTACCTTGTTTTTTTTTTTTGTATTTTCTTAAGGTTCATTAACCTCATTGAAACACCATAAAGATGATATTTCAGTCATCAAAAGTGGAATGGACTGTGGTCTCAGTTTGAGTGAAGAAAAGATAGAATTTAAAGTGGGAGATGAAATTATTTGTTATGAAGAAAAAGAAGTTCCAGGCAAGACTTCTTGGGATCCAGGATTTTAAAATTATATTAAAAATGTAAACAAGTAATGAGGTGCCCAACTGGCTCAGTTGGTAGAACATGTGACTCTTGGGCTCAAAGTTCAAACCCCATGCTGGGCAGAGATTACTTCAAAAAATAAACTAAAAAATATAAACAGATGTCTTGCTTAATCATAGAGAACAACTAGTTTTGAAGGGAAGAATTCAACACTGCTGGTCAGATACCCTAGAGTTAAACCAAGTGTTAACATGGTTAACTTGTCAAAATGCTACAGAAATAGGAAACCTTATTTAAGGATGATACCTCCAAGGAAGAAGAAATCTTGGAAAGAATTTTATAAGAGAATTTATTGGTATGCCATTGAATGTAATAATTTTTATATTAAACTTCAACTGCATGTTTTAGTTGAGTGTTACCAAGATAAGCAAACCTCCCTGAATTAGGTGATGGGCAAAAAAATATGGTGCCAAATACTGCCTGAAACTATTTCTCGATGTTAATAGTACTAGTGAACAAAGTGTTTAAAATTCCCAAGATTTCACACTCAACATTGAAGGTTCACTTGTACTGTGGACAACATATATCCCAGCCAAACCCCAGGGACTCAGGATGACTTCTTGAATGGAGTACTGAACGCTTAGCCTTTACATTTATTATATATGAAACAAAAGGTCATAGTCCTTGTTTAGGGAAGACTTGTAACACCAATTCATACAAATCAGTGTTTCTCAAAGTGGGGATGGAACGGCAGCTCTCCCCTTCTCATCACCCCAGGGATCATTTGTCAAGTCTGGATATACCTGGTAGGAATAGGTCTATGCTACTGGCATCAGAGGAGTACAGGCCATTATGCACAGGACAGCCTTTCACAACAGAATTATCTAGTCCAAAATTTCAATAGTGCTGACATAAAAAACTGATAGAAACGTAAGCTCGTTTGTATCTAGATAGTTCATTTTAAATACAATCCTAATTCTTCTGCCAAAGTATATACAGTCTATCAAAATAGTGTGGTCATCAATTTGATACTTAAAACCAATCTTTTAAGTCACTAGAACAAAACTCAACAATTAAATGTTATCAGTTCACTTCTTTTATTATCAATCCATATACAATTACTTGTCTTCTGGTTTGTTGAAGCAATAGGTCAGACAACATTTGCCACAATAATGTCTGTCGAAGTGGCTAGCCATAAAAACTCCAGCACCACATTCATCTGAAGGGCACTCTCGACGAAGGCGACTGATTTTGCCATTCTCGTCCACCTAAAAAGTGGAAATCTGCTGTTAAGATAATTTCACAACATATTCTGAAGTCTAAGTTAACTGGCTCATCAAAATATTCCCTTTAAAATCACGAAACAGTGGTGGTCTTTTGTACTTAAAAACCAAAGCACTCCAAATCCTCACCAGTAATTACTACAACAAAACAGTTCAGAGCCCACTGAAGTCCAGCCTTGCAGGTGGTGGACAGAGCCAAGACCTAAACCCTACATCTGACTTCACCAGAATTTTAGTTTGGAACAAGTAGCTAAAAGTGAACCTACCATATGAAACTATACCAAACAAAACTTTTGTAGAAAGCTTGAAACTAGCAATGTAAACAAAATCAGTTTACAGATAAAAACATTTTTATGAAGTTGGCTCACCTTGTAGTATTTCAGGACGGCCAGCTTAACCTTCTTTCTCTTATGCTTATTCTTCTTGGGAGTGGTGTAAGACTTCTTCTTCCTTTTCTTAGCACCACCACGAAGTCTCAACACAAGATGAAGAGTGGACTCCTATTAAAGGAAGAGGATGAAATAGGCTTTAGAGTAACTAATGCTCATATTCCACTAAGTAAGGAGCAACTAGCATCACACAGCGATAAGTACACAACATCACAGATAAGCAGGTTTTCAAGTTATCTACCGGTTTATAGGGAGATTAAGGAACACATTCAGGCACACCACAGGACACAGTATACAAAATCCAGAAGAGGAAAAACTATAGCAGTGTTTCTGAAGTGTTACTGCAGGAGAGTTACCTGGCAATCTGTTGCTAATCTTATGTTGTTCTCCCCCAATTATGTGTTGGTCAAAAGTCACAAACTAAGATTTACATTTAAAGGACTGCTTTTGGGACGCCCGGGGGGCTCAGCGGTTTAGCGCAGCCTTCAGCCCAGGGCGTGGTCCTGGAGACTCGGGATGGAGTCCCACGTTGGGCTCCCTGCGTGGAGCCTGCGTGTCTCTCTCTCATGAATAAATAAAAATCTTAAAAAAAATAAATAAAAACAATAAAAATAAAGGACTGCTCTTCCCTCCAAACAGACCTTTTGAATGTTGTAGTCAGACAAAGTACGGCCATCCTCCAGTTGCTTGCCAGCAAATATCAGTCTCTGCTGATCAGGAGGGATTCCTAATAAACAACAAAGATCAAGTCACATCAGAAGGCGCGCATCTGCCTACGATTATTATAAATAATCCTTAATCAAAGGGTATTAACAGCCGTCACGGAGTTCTTACTCTACGCTAGGCGGCGGGATTTTAAATGCTTGCACAATTGGCCTTATTTAAACCCCAGGACAAAACGTCATACATGTTAACATCGCCTTCGTCTTACAGATGTAACAGGCCTAGAGAATGAAACAGCTCCCCAAATCCACAGGCCAAGAGCATCCCTGGTTGGCCCCATGCTCACAAACATCGTTTCAAAAGCACTTCCGTCGGCCCACCCGCCTCTTCCCACCCCGCCAGCAGGTAAGCGCGGTAGGTAAGCGGGCGCCCGCAGAGCCGGATTCCTCTTAAGCCAGAAAACACTACTTGCCTTCCTTATCCTGAATCTTGGCCTTTACATTTTCTATCGTATCCGAGGGCTCAACCTAGGAGTTTAAAAATGCAAACGCATCGATAACACAGAAACTGCAACAAACGCCCACTCCCATTTGCTAGTTAGCCCAGAGCCCGGTCGGGGGCGGGCCAAGCCCACGCGGCGGAGCAGGCCAGTCACCCCGGCGGGCGGCCGCCCCGGGCCCGCTGCGGGCGGGCACTTCCTGAACCCGGGCCCGGGGCCAGAGCCCACCGGGCCGCACCACACGCGCTCGCGCCGTCCGCAGGGAGCGCCCCTCCCCCACCGCGGGCCCCGGCTTTGGCCGCCTCCACGGGAGAGGTGCGAGCCCACACTTCAGGCACCGGCAACCCGCCCTCAGCACCCAGGCTCATAAACACACTGGACGGCGGGAGGCCGCCCGGGCCCCTGACTCCACTTCAGGCCCGATTCCGGCCTCGGCGTCCTCACGCCACCTGGCCCCTACCTCGAGAGTGATGGTCTTCCCCGTAAGGGTCTTCACGAAAATCTGCATCTTGGCGGCGGTTCCACCTGAGGCGGAGAAAGAGGAAGAGTAGGGTCAGGCCTGGGGACGCAGAGGAGGGCACGGGGTAGGCCGCCGGCGGGAGACAGGCCCAAGAGCACACACTCACCGCAGATGGCCGATCGGAAAGGAAAGCTACGCGCCGGCCCACGGGGTTTCCTGGCGCCCCCGCCGGAGGCCCCACCTCCTAGGCGACCACGCCGAACGCCGGACTGCTGCCACGGCGGCTGTCTAGCCACGTGCCTGCCTGGGGAATGAAACTCCTTCCTCCTCTCTATCCTGGACTTGTTTCTCGCTTTCACCTTCGGAATGCCCTCGAAATAGTGGGTTTAAACAAACGACGAATAGCTTTAAAAGGCTTTTCCCATACAAGCCACGTGGCTAAAAGGGTCTTTAAAAGGAGGGGTGGCGTGGAGGGGGGGCCTCGTGGAGGAAAAGGAAGTGTCTTCTGGGAATTGTAGTTTCCCACTGCTTTCTTTTCTCTAGGACTACTTGTCCCAGGATGCAGTTCCCCCCCTCCGGTTCCCTAGTTACCATCTCCAAGCCCTGGAGTCAGTGTTTGGAGAGAGGGGCTCAGGTGAGGAGGGTGGACAGGCCAGCTGGAGTGATGGTTTAGGGAAGGTGGAAACGGGCCGGAAATGACTGGGAGGAAAAGTTAAGAGGCGGGACAAGGGTCGGGGAACGAAGGTGTCGTTCACTCACACGCGGAGACCGTGAGGACGCCTCGGCCTCCGAGGGAAGGGAATCCCCGTGGCCAGCTCGGCCTGACAAGGATGGGTAGGACCTTCAGAACCTTGGGTTCATCTTTTCCTGTCCTGTAGCTCCTCCCCGTCTTCAACCCCCCAAACCTGTCCTAGTCTGAGGAAGGTTCAGGGCCTGGTGTAGGACTCCTTAGTGTGAAACAGTTTTAATATGTTGAAAATCTCAGGAGTTTTCCAATTTTAAATGAAGCCGCATGAGACAGAAACCTCCAGAATGACTGTTTAGTTGGAGAATTTCCAAGTCGGAACGTGGGGAGTGGTTCTGAAGGAAGATTTTTGGGAGTGTGTGTAGGGTTCTTGCCATTTAGAAGGAAGTTAAACCCTCTCCTGTCCTTTCTCCTCTGCACAAACCCGGCATCTTTTCTAATGTACCTTCCTGATGTTTTCTCGGTTTAGTTCTCTGTGCCTTCTCCTCTGCATCCCCAGCCCCAAATTCAGGCCCTCCTTAATTTTCCCCTTGGAAGAGTTAACTTCTTTTTTTTTGGGGGGGGGGGGAAGAGTTAACTTCTAACTTGGCTTCATTCTTTCTCCTTTCCTAACCCATCCTCACTCTTGCCTCCAAAATATTGTATGAAGTAAAGATGGTTATGTCATTATTCTACTTCATCTTCAGGATCAAATCCAGATTCTTCAGTATGATTCTCCCCCTCCGTCTCCCTTACAGCCTAATCTGTCAGACTCGTTACCCGCTTTGCACTTTATTATTATTATTATTTTTTTAATTTTTATTTATTTATGATAGTCAGAGAGAGAGAGAGAGAGAGAGAGAGAGAGAGAGAGAGAGGCAGAGACACAGGCAGAGGGAGAAGCAGGCTCCATGCACCGGGAGCCCGACGTGGGACTCGATCCCGGGTCTCCAGGATCGCGCCCTAGGCCAAAGGCAGGAGCTAAACCGCTGCGCCACCCAGGGATCCCACCTGCTTTGCACTTTAATCACTGAGCTAATTGGAGTTGCTAGCTTACCTTTCTCATGCTTTAGCGCTTCTGAAAAATCCATTTCTTGGTAGAATAGCTCTTATGGTCACTCATCACTGCCATGTTGCTAAACTCACTGGTTGTTTAATCTTACTCGATCCGTCGGCATTTGACAGAGTTGATTACTTTTCTCTCTGAAACACTTTTTTCACCTGACTTCCTGGATACCTCTCTTATTTCTACTTCCTTGCACACTCTTTTCCAGGCTATTTTGCTCTTGATCTACCCAACCTCTAAACTTTGGAGTGCTCCTCCCCACCTCCCAGGCCTAGTCTTTGGACCTTTGCTTCTTGACATTTCTCAGGTCACTTACATTCTGTCTCATAACTCTATTTTATTTATTTTTTAATTTTACTTTTAATAGGGTCCATGCCCAGTGTGGAGCCCATTGTGGAGCTTAAACTCATGACTCAGATCAAGACTTGAGCTTAACTAACTGCCCCATCTGGCTCATAACTTTTTTTTTTTAAAGATATTATTTACTTATTCATGAGACACACACACACAGAGAGAGAGAGAGAGAGAGAGAGAGAGACAGGCAGAGACACAGGCAGAGGGAGAAGCAGGCTCCATGCAGGGAGCCAGACGTGGGACTTGATCGTGGGCCTCGAGGATCAGGCCCTGGGCTGAAGGCGGCGCTAACCTGCTGAGCCACCCGAGCTGCCCTGGCTCATAACTTTTAAATACCATTTGTATGCCTGTGACTGATAAACTTCTCTCTCACTCAGACCACTCACTAGAACCCCACCTTTACATATACAGCCGACTACTCAACACCTCTCATAGGCAAAGTTCTGATCTCATGAATTGCTCTTCCCATCTCTGCAAATGGCAATGCCCATCTTCTCATTGCTAAGGCCAAACACTTTGTGGTCATCCTTGACTGCTCTCTCATATCCACATACCCCCTCTTATGCACAGCAAATTCTTCTTGGCTTTATTTTCAATACCCAAAACACTTCTCATCACCTCAACTGTTATCACCCTGATTCAAGCCACCATTATCTTTTGCCCACATTATTGCAGTAGCTCCCTAACAGTTCTTCCAGCTTTGACCCTTGTCTTCATAAAGCAACAAGAAGAATTCTTTGAAAATGTATGTCAGCTGTCACTCTTGTGTCCATATCACTCCAACACCTTCCCATGTCACTGAGAGCAAAGCATAAATTTCTATAAGGCTGTTGCTTCAGCACTGGAATGACAAGGCCATGTTCCAGCCCATTGTTCCTCTAGTGAAGGGGACACCTTTTTCTAACCTGTACAAAAATGCCCCATGGGGGGCTGGTAATGGTCCTGCCTTCAAGGCCTTATGTCCTACGTGTTCTGGCAGCTACCTCTGATCTTATCTCTTTTGGCCCTTTCTCATTCCCTTCTAGCTCCTTTGGCCTTCTTGCTGTTTGCCAGAGGTGCTCTGCTGCTTTGAGGTCTTTGGACTTGCTGCTCTGTGTGCATCAACCACTCCTCCCAGGAATATTCAAACTATGTTTTTCAGGTTTCTGAAATGTCACCGTATCGGTGAGGGCTTTCCTCTTTCCCAACCTAACACCTCGTATAAAATAGCATGCTCCCACCTTCTTTCTAGTCCCCATTCCTTCTTTCATATATTTATACAACTTAGCCCCATGTGTCTTCTGCATTTCTGGGTGTTGTCGGTCTCTGAATGTAACCTCTGGGAGGTTAGGGACTTTGTTTTATTTGATGCTGTATCTCTAGTGTGGGGCTTAGTGGCAGACATGGTAGATGGCCCCCCTCCCTCCCAATTCATTGAATACATAAATACAGTGCAACATAAGCATTGCCCTAGGTGTTGTTCCATTAGATGTTTTTCCTGATGTTTCCCTGCCCTCTCCCACAAATTAGTGAGATGCCCCTCTGGGCATTGGAGCCCCTTGTGCCCACCTCTGTCACACTACCCTCTCTGCTCTATAACAATTGCTAATTTAACTAGACCCAATAGACCTGACTGGGAATCTTTGTGACTTGCTTTCTCTGTATCCCTATGTATCTAGTATGAATAAATGAGTGAAAGGTAATCTGAGTTGATTTATGTGACTTGGGGCATTTTGTAGATTTTGAGAAACAGTCACTTCAGCTGTGTTCTGATTTGAGGGTACAAGTGATGTCTTCTGAGCAGACCAGACTATTGCTCAGTGATTATTGATTATTGAGCATTTTTTGGTACCTATTCTGCTAGAAGCTGTACTGTGCACTGGAATGCATATAGGTAGGGAAGGATGATGGGGAATGAGAAAATTTTGGTTCCTGCCTACTGGGAGAGATAGAGAATGTAAACAGAAAGTGTCTATTACAGAGTGGCTGAGTGATAATACCAACCATGGTAGAGGAAGCGCGCAGTACCATGGGAGAATGTAGTAGATGACCACGTTTAAGGGAATTCAGGGCAGCTTTCCTGGAACTGTGTAACCTAAAATCTGAAAAATGCATAAGAGACAAGGAAATGAGAGTGGTAGTACAAAGGTTATCTTGGTTGGGGCAGGGAGTGTTGAGGGTGGAGGGACAGAATACAGAGGTGGAGAGAGAATTATACCAAGACTCTCAGCAAAGTCATGAAAGTGGGGTTGGGGGTTACGAGGAGGGCAGGGCATGGAAAGGCTAGATTTGGACAGAGAAAGGGACTGCCTGTTCCTATAGGGTATTCATTGGTAAAGGAATTTGGATTTTATCCTAAGGTTAATAGGCCACTGGTATTCAGATGTAATCACTAATTCCCCAGTGGTCACTCCCATTCCTTCCTCCTTTGACTCTTTATCTTTTACAATCTGAAATTACATTGTTTATTTATTGTCTGTTTCCCCTACTAGATTGTAAGCTCCAAAGAGCCAAAAACTTTATCTTATTTATTACTGAATCTCTAGCTACAAAACAATGGTGGCACATAGTAAACAATAAATATTGGTTGAATGAATGAATAAAGAAATTGATTTCTCACTTGGGAAAACTGTTGATCCATTTATGGGTTATCACCTTATTGGAACTACTTTATGTTCATTTATAAATTGGTTTTTCATTATCCAGTTCATCAATATAAATTAGTTCTTTTAAATTTTGAAATTGGCTCCCTCCTCCTGCATATGACCTGTGGGCAAGATTTATAGGCCATATATGCCATTTTAGATAACCAGATTTCAATGATATCGCTACAACATGGTGTAATTGATTTAGATATTTATCTATCACGGCATTATTTATTATAGTGGAAATGTCTAAATGTGGGGGAATGATTTTTTAAAAAATTTTTTTATTGGGAGTTCAATTTGCCAACATATAGCATAACACCCAGTGCTCATCACCCAGTCACCCCAACCCCCCGCCCACTTCCCCTTCCGCTACCCCTTGTTCATTTCCCAGAGTTAGGTGTCTCTCATGTTTGTCACCCTCACTGATATTTTCACTCATTTTCTCTCCTTTCCCTTTATTCCCGTTCACTAATTTTTATATTCCCCAAATGAATGAGACCATATAATGTTTGTCCTTTTCCCATTGCCTTATTTCACTTAGCATAATACCCTCCAGGTAACTTGGGGGAGTGATTAAGTGAAGTATGGTATAGCGTACTATAAAATACTACATAATTAGAAGTCATGTTTTTGAAAACTATTCAGCAACATGAAAAAGTGCTTTTAATATTAAGTGAAAAACATGAGGATACAAAGCTGAATATAGGGAGTGATCCTAATTTTTATAATCATAAAATCTGGAAGGAAATATACCAAAATATTAAATAATCATGTTTGGATGGATGATTCTGGATGATTTTAGTTTTTCATTAATTTTCTTTGGTTTATATTTTCTAAATTTTACACCTGAATGTGCATGGGTGGGGGAGAAGATGAGAAGAGTTAAAATGTTTTGCCTTGCCAGACATTTTTCAACAAGCCATGAGATCTGTTTGAAGTTAATATGAGTAGTTTTTAGGAATCAACTTCTTTATCCAACTAATTTTTCTTAAAGAGCAATGGAATGTAGCTGCTTGAAACTGTACTAGAGGAGGACTGTTTGTTATTCTGATATCATTGATGGATGTATTTTAGCAGAAGTTCTGACTTCTTACTTTTTAATTAGTATGTTTATATTGAAGATAAGAATTCTAATAAAGTTTATCATAATAATGAATTGTTTGTAGCTATCATGACTATGGTTGGGCCAACTGAGCACACTGGTAGAGAAGTATTTGACCTTGTTTGTATCATGAGGAGGCTTTCAAACTGGTTCTCTCATGTGAAACAAACAAAATGGCAACCATCTGTTAAAAAGTATCGAATTAAACATAAGAAACTATCCAATGACATAACACATAGGCCTGGTTACTAAGAAAAGAGCTCTTTATTAAGTGGTGTTTGGTATTTCTATCCCGGAAGTATAGCACTTGGCAGTAGAATAGATTAGACCTTTTAATTCATAGGTTGAAATATTTATCTCAGATTCATGGGAACTTTTTTCCCAAGGCAAATATACATTTTAGGCCAATTTTAATTTATTTTAAATTTATTAGAAATGACTTAGTTTATTTTAAGCTTCAGATCAATTGATGGTCTTTTTTTCTTTCAGGCTTACCAAAGTTTTGGCTTTGTTGCAAAAGCCAGTCAAGACAACTCTACTCTGGTGAACAAGTGTTCAGATTGTGACATATGTTTGTCCAAGAAATAAATAAACATGCAGTTCTTCCTCCTATCATTGGTAGAAGTGACAAGGAATTTTTGGAAAGTATACAAAGATACATAATTACAGAAATGGAAAGAGTGGGCTGTAATGAGGAAGGACCTGCTGATGAATATTACATCATTTATCGAAATGTTTTTGATAAGGTATCATAATGCTTTTAAGATGATGGAGATTTCATGGGGTAGAAATAGTCTATCTTGACAATTAAAATTCCTGCCTTAGTAACATCACTGCTTGTTTGACTACACTTCTTTTGTCAATTTTGAGATGTTCATCCAGTGTATTGGGAAGGGATGAATGGGGAAAATACAGTGCTGGATTTCTGCCACTAGGTAGTTAATGAATGTTTCAGTTGTTTTAGCTTGAGTGCAGACTATCAGTTTTTGAGCAACAAGTTAGTTGTGTCTCCTAACATCATTTTGGCCTTTTATCTAAAAATATCTGATTTATTAGGACTTGGGCTGCAAAGCAGGAACCTGTTGGTTGTTGTTTTGGGTTTGCTTGTGATATTAAAGTCTTGGCTTGGATATGATCTAGCATATTAAATTGGAACTCTTTGTGAGTTAGAGGTCCAGTAAACAAGAGGTTTGACTGGACTGAACACTGGAAATAGATTGAGTTTAGAAAATATTATGGTTTTATATAACATTTGATTTTGCTTTTTAGGGTTTTAGAAACACTTGTTTTTCTTTATAAACAATTGCATTTCCCCTTTGCTCCTATTTTTTTTTTAACCTTACTTTTTTTTAACTTAGAAGATGCCCTGGCTGCAAAATAATCAGCATCCTTTCCTCCTTACCCAGAAGAAATAATTATTTATCTTGAGAATTCTGTAGATTCTTGGTATCTGAGTAATACAGTTATAGGCAAAATAGGAACTAAGTCTTTTGTTTAATTTTAAAACAAGACACACTATAAGTCTTCTTTCTACTCTAATTAAAAACTCTAAGGAAAGGTGAGCACAAAGTAGTGATCTATACCTGCAAGTGGAATTAAGATAATGTTTGAGTATCCATAAAAGTATAAAATAAAGAAACAGTCTTTTAAATCCTGTAGAGGCACTATCATTTAAAATTGGTACATTGGCAGGTTAGCTTCTTTTTTTTTTTATGTTACTATGATAAGTGATACTGCTTTTGGTGTTTGAGGTACTAAGGAATATATTGGATGAATGTTTAAAGGCAATATTTTGAATGGGTTTCATAAATATCAAGAATCATCCTAAGATTGTACTTACATGAAATCAGCAGAGGAAAGTTACCATAGCTGTGACGTGCTTTTCTTTGCGTGTCCAAATGCTGACACTTGTCAGAAGTTTTCTTACATGAAGACTTGTCTGCTTTAAGTTAGTATTATAGTTTTAGTGAAGTCATGTTGGAGGTGGTGTTGGTTAATTTAATTCTTAGAGAAAAGACATGGAATTAAGTAAAAGAACATTTAACATCTATAGACCTTTTCTCCCTACCCCCCAAGATTTCCATGTAGACTGTCCATTGTACAATTATAAGTTATACCTTTGTGCCTTGTAAAGAATCCTATTCTTCAGGACTGAGAGGATGTCTGAAATAGAAATAATTTGACATTTAGAGAAACTTCTGGTTTTTTTTAAGATAATCTGTCTTTCCATTTTCATGTTATTCCAGCACATTTGATTGTTAATAAACTATTAATGACTGCCTTCTCTAATCTTCCTTCCTTCTTGGACAAAGATGAAAGTATAACTTGCATCTCTGAGTACTTGGAATCAGAAAACAACAAATTCTGCTTAGAATCAGAAATAGAGGATTTTACCTGGTGAACTGTGCCTGAATCAAAGCAAGGAGGACCTGAGACTCCTATAACAAGTATTGAGGGTAGGTTATAGAAAGAGCCAGACTTAGTAAGTGAGGAAGACCAAAACTTGGAAGAGTGAGCTTCTACAGAAATGGGCGAATTATGGAGGCAACTGTCATCTGGAAATGGCTGGTTTTTGTGTTGTTTCTGGTAACATGTACAAATAGTCTATGTCCATATGTAGGAGCTGAGGAATGACTGCTTTTCCTCATCTCCCTCAGACCCCTGGACTTTTACCCTGAATTTATTAAAAATTATATTAAACAGTGTATGAAGCCAGTGATGGCACAGTAATGTTATTTTTTCCCCTTCTCCTGGGATCACAAAAATGATGGCAGAGAAGATTCAAAGTCTCTAGCTCTCTGTGTAGAACTCTTCCCACTTGGAAATTATTTCTTTAATGATCTATCTTGGCCTGACTTTACTCCCAAAAACAGATTATTAAAAATAATAGATTAACTGCTTCATGAATTCTCCATCTTCTTCTCTATTTATTTCCATTCTTAGTTAACTCTTTTAATCCATTAATTCTAAAAACAGAGATACATAAAACCCTGGAATTTCATTTTAAAACACTAAGAGCAGGACACTTGGGTGGCTCAGTGGTTGAGCACCTCCCTTCCGCCCAGAGAGTGATCCTGGAGTCTCAGGATTGAGTCCTGCATTGGGCTTTCCACGGGGAGGGAGCCTGCTTCCCCCTCTGCCGGTCTCTGCCTCTCTCTCTGTGCCTCTCACGAAGAAATAAATAAAATCATTTAAAAAATAAAATCCTCGTGAGCAGAACTTGGAAACAATAAATTCTTGATTATTTTTTGTTTTTTAACTTATTTAAATGTCAATTATTTTTGCATGGGTCATATATCTAGAAGATAGGAAGAAAGAAAGAGAAGAATATACAGTGTAAAATCATGTCCTTTTCATCTCAAATCCTGCTTCCTCTTTGCTTCTCTGCAGGCTCCCATATTTCTATTTTCTTTTTTATCCTTCTAGAGATATTCTACTTATACATACCATTGGAAACCATGAATATGTAGTAGGTTTTCTATAGTTGTACTTGACATCTTAGCAATAGAAATGCAAGTGGGGAATTGAGAGTATTGATTGGCTAGTAGGAGCTGATAGGTTAGAAAAACAGGTGAAGAGAATCCAAGATTTTAAGGTCTGAATGACAACGTCTAAGACTAGATTTGGAGATAGTAAGGAATGGTAGGCAATTATATTTAAAAGATCTATAATTGAGATAATTAGAACTGGTATTGGTTTTAACTGACGTATAATATATGTTTTCATACTAAGTAGAGCAAAAATATTTAAGCTCACGGTATTGTAATAATTCGCAAGGTGCATATTCTGTGAATATTGTCTTTAATACCCTGGGTATTAAAATTTAAGGCTTCTAACTGCCTGTCATGTCTTATTTAAGAAATAATCAGGGATCCCTGGGTGGCTCAGCGGTTTATCGCCTGCCTTTGGCCCAGGGCGCAATCCTGGAGTCCCGGGATCAAGTCCCACATCGGGCTCCCCACATGGAGCCTGCTCCTCCTTCCTCTTGTGTCTCTGCCTCTCTCTCTCTCTCTCTCATAAATAAATAAATAAATAAATAAATAAATAAATCTTAAAAAAAAAAAGAATCTACAATAATGCTGTTTGCAAGGCTTTTGTTCCATAGTTTTCCAGAAAAAAAATTCAGTACCATAGGCAGAAAAATCATATTTCAGGTAATAGAGTATGTCACTGCATACAAATCCGTTCTTACTTCAATCAAAAAAGAATATGATGCCATTATTGAGACAATGAAGGAAAGCCAAAGAACTGCATTTTGTCTTCATGGAAAACTTAAAGCTTTGGCAGCAGAGCCCACAGCATTGGTGTATCACAGGAAAAGAACAATCCAACTTGTGGCAAAGTAAGTATATTAGTAAGTAGCCCAAAAGGACACAGGGCTCAATTCCACAACCCTAAGATATGATGTAGCCAAAGTCAAGAGTCAGACACTTAACTAACTGAGCCACCCAGCCGCCCCCAAAATTTGTTTACTTTTAACATGCTCTTTCACAAGCATAAGTTTATTTGGATGAAAGTCAAATGGTATTTTATTTCTGCAGTCCCTCTTTCATAAATACTACAGGCTCTTACTCTGAGGCATCTATAGTTACCAGGAACTCTGTATAGTAATCAGATGTGGGCAGCAGTTCTCTACTGACAGACTTTTTTTTTAATTTGCCAAAAACGTTGACATTTATATGTCTAGTTTATTTTAATCTGTTATTTCCTCCCTGGACCAACATATTAGTGATAAACTAGATAGTGAACTTCAAATAATGCTTAAAGAAATTTATATCCACCTTTTGGTCTTCAAGATCCCCAATTCTGGAATAAAATAGTTTTATCTCAAAGAGGTGCTATCCTTCCTCCAGCTCTAGGATCAAAATTAGGATAGGAGGGGCATCTAGGTGGGTCAGTTGGTTAAGTGTCTGCCTTTGGTTCAGGTCATGATCTCAGGGTTCTGGGATGGAGCTCCACTTCGTTGGGGAGGGGGGGCTCTCAGCAGGGAGTCTACTCCCTCTTCTCAGCCTCCCCCCCCTCCACCCACTCGTGTGCTCTCTCTCTCTCTCAAATAAATAAAATAAAATTTTAAAAACCCCACATAATTACTATAGGAGGCTGAATAATGGCCTCAAAGTTGTTATTAGTTCCTAATCCTGGGAACCTGGAATTGCTACTTTATTTGGAAAAAAACTACATTAAGGATCTTGATACATGAAAATTATCCTGGATAATTCACATGGGCCTTGAATACAATCACAAGTGTTCTTATAAAAGAGAGGCAGAAGGAGTGTGGACAGGAAGAAGGAGAGAAGGCAGTGTGGTTATGCAGGCAGATTGAAGTGATGTCCTAGAAGGCCAGCAGCCCCCAGCAGCTGGAAGAGGCAAGGAATGGATTTTTCCCTAGAGTTTCTAAGAGAAAGCATAGCCCTTTGATTTTGGCCCGTGATACTGATTTTGGATTTCTGATCTCTGGAACTGTAGGAGAAAAAATTTCTGTTGTTTTAAGCTACCAATAAGTTGTTGGCAATTTGTTAAAGCAGCCACAGAAAGCTAATATAATTACAAAAATAACTGTAGCTGCAAAGGTAATTTTCAACTATAGGGAATAGATACAGTACTTTGTGGCCAGATTATTATGTTTAACATAACACATACAAATTTCCAGTAAGGTTACGAATTGGTAGTGTGAGATATTACTGATTCAGCTCTGTTCACTTGTGAGGTTAGTTAACTTTTTATGGGCATCGTTTTGTAAACTTACACTCAAGTCCATAATGCTTCAAAATGATAATTAGCCAAAATAAAGTAATGATTTAATCTGTTTTACTTTAAATCTTATGATTAAATAACTAGTTGAAAGAAACATAAGAAAGCCTTTCTGTTTTTCAGAATGAATGTTATTGAAAATGATTCCTCAAAGATTCAACTGCAAATAGACAAAATGAAACAACTTAGGGCAGAGTATGACACAAAAGAAGTAAAATACCATACTTTCTCCAAAGATCCTTCAAAACCTATTCCAGGTACTGTATTTTGTTTAAAGCGTTTGAAATTCCAACTGTTTTCAGTTATTATCTATCATACGAATTATGATATATGTGCTACAATGTATATGTTTACAAGTGTACCAGGATTTTAGTCAGACTTTACAAACAATGTTAGCCTGGGCTGCAGACAACTATAAGGGAATGAGAAACTTCAACAACCCTGAAAAACTAAGAGTTCCAGACTGGCTGGATTACGTAAAGTGTATAGGAGTAGCTATTAAAATTTGGTTCCTGCATCAATGTCAAAATTACCCTTAAATCTCTTGGAAATGCAACTCTTTGGCCCCACTGCAGACTTATTGTGTCAGAAACTCCAGGGATGGGATTTGGGGTGTTGGTGGGGTGGAACTCAATAGTGTTTTAGCAAGGCCTTCAGGTGATTCTAAATTTTGAGACTCCCTGGTATAATATACAAAAAAAATTGTAGTGTATTAAGTTCTAGTGAATATTTTTGATTCACATTGATGTCAGCATTTACTGGTTCTTTATCTTCACCTAAGCCACATTTTAAGAAATTGGGAGTATATCCTGGAATTTGTCAGGATGTTGAGAGGTTTTTTTTGATGCATGGATAGAAGAATTACAAATATTCGTCCTGGAGAAAAGGGAGACTTTGAGAATAGCTAACTGTATTCAGAACTTTTAAGGATTTCAACCAGTGTTTATCCAGAGGCAGAACCAGTAGGTGGAAATTTTAGGAAGTCAGTTTTAGTTTTAATAGAAGAAGCTACGTCTTGAAGATAATGAACTGTTCCATACCAGAGGATTTCACCTGAGGTTGGATGATCATCCTGCATTTGGTGGGAGCAGGGACTCGATTCACTTTCAAATATAAAATAAATGATTCTCAAACTACAAATAAGGTACATATGAATAAGTAGAGAATAAGTCAAATTGATAAAATGGATTCAGGGTAAGGAAATGATTACAAATTGAGTATGATTAATCCAGGGAGGTTTCTGGGAGAGAATTTTGAGGTATGCCTTTAAAGGCAAGAGTTGGCCTGTATAAGGGAATCATTTCAAGTGTGTGTGAGTGGACTGTTATGAATGATGAATACAGGGGGTGATGAGGGAGAGAGGGCTGAGGGTTTGTCAGGTTTTATAAACGTTGCATTGGAGAGAATAAACAGATTACCCCAGTGTTTGTTGTAGTAGATTAATGGAAGATTTGGTTAGAGAGAAATCTTTGGACAAAAATCCTGAATTGTTAGGCAGAAGCTCTTAGCAGTGTTGAGTAACAGTGATACTTGGAGATTTGCAAGGCCGGACAGTGAGGTCATTAAAACTTCTTAAGATGCAGGGAAGCCAGGGTGGCTCAGTCAGTTAAGGATGGGACTCTTGATTTCATCGCAGATCCTGATCTTAGGGTGGTGAGATCAAACCCCTCACTGGGCTCCACACTGGTCGTAGAGCCTGCTTAAGATTTTTTTCTCTCCCTCTACACCCCTGCCCCCCCAGCTGTGTGAGCACACTCTCTCTCTTAAAAGTAAAATAAAAAGCTTTAAAAAAAACCTTTAAGATGCTAAGGTTTGGACAATCAGCCTTCATTGATGATATGTTTAAAACTGCTATGCATTTAAAATTGTGTGCTAATTCCCTTTATGTTCAGTAAGTTACAAGTTCATGCATGTCTTATTTATTTCTTAACATTACAAACTATGTTCTATTTTGCTAGGACTTGCCATTGAGGATGAGTCCCCCACACGGTTTCACTTTTGATTTGTTCCCTTTTCCCTGTAGGCATGACTCTTCAAGAATCCGTCAATTTAGATGCTCTCACTAAATACCTGAAACATCTTGAGGATAAATATATTGAAATTAAACGGATTATGTTGAAAAAATATGTTCCAGTTCAAAGGAAGGCAGACTTAGATGAGGAAATGATTGTGACATTAAAACGGAGAGATTTAGCTGAAAATATGAACAAAGAATTACAGTTTCGGTATGAAAATTGTATATTTTTTAAGTTCAAAGCTTTTATTTGTGTTTATTCTATTATTCCACTATTTGATTTTAGATTCAGTAAATTGTTGATTTTTTTTAATCTTTGTAGTCATCAAAGACTGCAAATTATTTCAAATGCAGTTACTTCATGGGTAAAATCTGATATGAGCAGCTCATTTCAAGACCTTGTGGAGGAAATTCAGAAAACAAAAAGTTTACATGGTAATTTATCTATATTTTTTAACTACAACAAATAATGGAAAACATCATTTTTCCCCCGGAAAGCTAAAGAATAAGGATTTTCCTAGCCTGAGTTTAAAGAAATAAAAAAGTGCACTACTTCTGTTAGGTTTCTATTATCCTATGAGCTTCTTCCTTCAACAGCTAACAGGTAAATAGTAGGGACACCTGGGTGGCTCAATAGTTGAGCGCCTCCCTTAGGCCCAGGGCGTGATCCTGGAGTCCCAGGATTGAGTCCCACGTCGGACTCCCTGCATGGAACCTGCTTCTTCCTCTGCCCGTGTCTGTGCCTCTCTCTGTGTCTCTCATGAATTAAAAAATAAAATCTTAAAAAAAAAATTGGTAAATAGTAAATGTGGGAAGCCAAAGAGAGAATACCTAAAAATGTTCCTGAAAATAAGGGAGACACAGATGGGGAGGCTACTCAGTTTAGAAGGAGGTTAGTGCTGTTAGAAATCATAGCATTAAGTTATTTTTTTTTAAGATTTTTATTTATTCATGAGAGACACACAGAGAGAGATTGAGGCAGAGACACAGGCAGAGGAAGAACCAGGCTCCATGCAGGGAGCCTGATGCAGGACTCAATCTGGTGACTCCAGGATCACGCTCTGGGCCGAAGGCAGGCACTAAACCACTGAGCCATCCAGGGATCCCACATTAAGTTATTGATATTAAGCATATATATATATATTATTTTTTCTTTTGATCAATAGTCTTAAGTATTCTATGGTGCTTTCAGTAATTATAGGTGACCAAGGCATTGTTGAGGAACTGCTTGAAGATGATCCAGGCAAGGCAAAAGAAGCTGAAATTTTGCTTGGCTACATTGAAAGGCAAATATTTTAAAATCTTTGATTTTTCTTATTAAAATGTTATCACACTTATTTAATATTTATTTAAATATTAAGTACATGTTTAATATTAAGTGTTCAGCATTTATTTAGCATCTTGATGAGCCTATAGTCTCTAGATTTTGTATTTTTATAATTTTACTCTAATAAACAAATTAGAAAATAAACTAGAATTTTTGAAAATACATTCTTTGTGTAAAAAATATTAGATTGGTAGTCTGGGAGATTTTTCAGAGGATATAGGTGGCTCATAGTGTTGATTTAAGTTTTATTTATATCTATATTTGCATTTCCTAACCATTTGCCTGGTGTTATGAAATGTTTTTGAGAATATCTTCATGAGTCATGAGTCAGATCATCCTAATTCAGTCATTTTTTCTCATCATTTCCATCCTATGTCATATTAAGAGGCATATTTCTTCCTAATATTTAAGTTACTATATATAGTGTGTAATAGAGGCTTAAGAAGACCTATGACTGTTCTCTAAGAGATTAATTTATAGGCTATGAGGCCAGTATGTAAGGAACATTTCTAGTTCTATGTTGAACAATATTGTTTCTAGTTATATGTTGAACAATTTTTATTGTGGATTGTCTTACTGATGTGGTACAAAGAAGGGGCGAAGGTCATTTTGGGGTGGTACCAAAGCCTGTGCTATTTCCTTACACTGTGTGCCTCTCCAAGTCTACCAGCTTTAGATATGAGAGAAGAACCCTTGAAGTTGAAAGTTTTATGTGTTTTGCTTATTACTTTGGTGTTTTTCTCCCTAGGGTTTTAAATTCATTTGCAACACTGTAAATCCTGTTTGCCATAGTTTTTTTTTTTAATTAATTTATTATTTATTTATTTATTTATTTATTTATTTATTTATTTATTTATTTATGATAGTCACAGAGAGAAAGGCAGAGACATAGGCAGAGGGAGAAGCAGGCTCCATGCACCAGGAGCCCGATGTGGGATTCGATCCCGGGTCTCCAGGATCGCGCCCTGGGCCAAAGGCAGGCGCCAAACCGCTGCGCCACCCAGGGATCCTGTTTGCCATAGTTTTATTAATTATGGGGTAAGAGCTGGTTTGAAGACATTTTGCCCTAAGAAGAGGAGTAGAGGCTTAAGTTAACCAAACTATTATTTTTTCTTCTGTGTTAGTCTCATAATTAATGGAGTGTCTGATGCCTGGCAGAGCAACATAGGCTCGTGAATACCAAGGATACCTCTTGATCTCCAATTCCACATTCTTTGTGTTTCACTTACTGTGTCCCCTAGGCTGAATCCCTAAGCAGGTTGCCCTTCTTTCCCCTCATATCCCTTTTCATCTTTAGACGATACCAGAGAAAAAAATCTGAGCTCATTGTGAATTCAGTTCAAGTTCTTTTGTTCTCTATGTCTTGCAATAAGTGCTATAGGAATAAAGTACAGGGTAAGGTTCAAAGTCTTCTGTCACGTGAGTTTTATTAAAAAAATACAGATACAAAAAAATGCTGGAATATCACAGAGTGAAAAAACATCTTATTGAGTGAATAAATCTAGATAGAGTTTTCCTATATTACTGTGTTTAGTCTGCTTCAGACATTTCTAATCAGTTTTCTTTCCCTTTTTTGTGTGTACTATTATAATGTATAACAAAATGGAATGGCTGTAGGTTCAATGAATTAATGTCGCTTGGTGAATATGAAAAGGCAGCTTGTTTTGCAGCACGCAGTCCCAGAAGAATTCTTCAAAATATTGGGACAGTGAATAAATTTAAGGGTGAGCATTTTTCTATGAATCTTATGTATGGAGGCAAATGGTGCTTTTTCCGCCTGATGGAATGGAAAGAGTATTATAGTAGCTGACTACAGATCTAGGCTCCAGCCCTATCTCTGCTAATGACTCCATTTCTTTAGCTGTCACACTGAGGAATTTGATTAGGTTTTCTAAATTAAATGTGGAAATATTTCAAGCATACAAAAATGTGTGGAGAAATATACAACAGCCATGTACTCACTATCAAGATTTAGTAAATGTTAACATTTTGTCAAATTTGCTCTACTTCCTTTTAAAACAGCTTTATTGCTGTAAGTTGACATACATACAACACAGTGCATGTATTTACACAATTTGAAAAGTTGTGACATTTGTATCACCTAAAAGTTCCCTCATTGCCCTCAGTGATTCCTCTCTCTGACTCCTCCTTATCCCTCCCATCTCCCTGTCTCCCACAGCATCAGGGGCAACTGCTAGTCTGCTCTCAGTCACTGTAGATTAGTTTGCATTTCCTAGCACTTTATATAATGGAATTACATAGTAAGTAATTTTTTTGACTTCTTGCCTAAATGTCCATTGACTGATGAATGAATAAAGAAGATATCTATCTATATGTATATCTGTATATCTATGTCTATGTATTTACAATGGAATATTACTCAGCCATCAAAAAGAATGAAATCTCGCTATTTGCAATGACATGGATGGAGCTAGAGTGTACTATGCTATGTGAAATAACTCAGTTGGAGAAAGAAAAATACCATATGATTTCACTTATGTGAAATTTAGGAAACAAAATGGATGAACATTGGAGAAAGGAAAAAAAAGAGGGAAGCAAACTATAAGAGACTCTTAACTATAGAGAACAAACTGAGGGTTGATGGAGGGGAGGTAGGCCAGGGAATGGGCTAAATGGGTGATGGGTATTAGGGAGGGCACTTGTGATGAGCACTGGGTGTTATTATATGGGAGTGATTAATCACAGACTCTTATACCTGAAACCAATTTTACTATGTATGTTAACTAACTAGAATTTAAATAAAAACTTGAAACAAAAAATAAAGTCCGTGTCTTCTAAGCAACATTTACTTGGATCCTACTTTTTAATACACTGACAATCTTTGCCTTTCACTTCGAGTGTTTAGATCACTTACATTTATTTTATTTTTTAAAGATTTTATTTATTTATTCATGAGAGATACAGAAAGAGAGAGAGGCAGAGACTTAGGCAGAGGGAGAAGCAGGCTCCTTGAGGACTCGATCCCAGGACTCCAGAACCACACCCCGGGCCAAAGGCAGATGTTCAAACACTGAGCCACCAGGCATCCCAAGATCACTTACATTTAATGTGATTGTTGACATGGTTGAGTTTTGTTTTCTTTCTTACCCCTTGCTTGTTACCTTGTTTTTTCCCCTCTTTTTCTGCCTTCTTTTGAATTAGTTGAATTTTTTCATGATTGTATTTTTCTCCTTTGCTGATCATGAGCTATAACTCCTTGTTGCCTTATTTTGGTTGTTGCTTTAGGGTTTATAGATTATGTCTTTAACTTATCACATTCTACCATTAGGTGATGTTACACTTGATGTATTATATAAAAACAGTATACTTCTAAATAATTATATTCATAACATATACCATTTCCAGTCTTCATTTCTTCATGTAGACTCCTATTTCTCTCTGGTATTTTCCTTCTGCTTGAAAGATTACTTTTAACATTTTTTATAGTGAAAGTCTGCTGATGATATATTCTTTCAGCTTTTAAAACTTCCATGTGAAGGCTCTGAGGGAGATTACTTTCCATATTTTTCTCCTAGCTTCTAAATGGCTGTCAGCAATTTTTGGCATTCTTTAGTTTGTAGACACATCACTCCAATTTCTGCCTTTGTTTTCACATAGCATGTAATATTTAGTCATTATCCAAAATGTAATGTTTAATCCATAAGCATTAGTTAAAAATTATAAATATATAACTTTAGATTGAAATTATTTGAAAATACAAAGAGATGAAAATAATAATATGAAGTAAGAAAAAGTAAACTATTACTTACCTAAAGTATTCAACTAAAAAACTTTTCTTCTCTCCGTAGCTGTTGGAAAAATTCGAGGAAAGCCTTTTCCCTTACTCTTATTTTTTGAAGCCATATTTAGCACAAGTCATGCATGTAGACGTCCTATTGATGCAGAACTAACCCTGGAAGGAATCAAATGTGGATTATCTGAAAAACGTTTAGATTTAGTTATCAATTGGGTCACCCAGGAAAGGTAAGCAAAGTTAAGCTTTTAACAACTTTGATAGTTGGTTAGTAAAGTTGTTTACTCTCAAGATTTCAATAGTTTTTTATTAGTACATTATTTGAACATTTATCTCAGGTCTCTAATGCAATTAATGGGTCAGAAAGAATTTACTAAGCATTCATGTAGTCATGGGACCTAGTCACAAAGAGCCCAAATCAGGAGTTAATTAATGGCAGTTCACGGCATGATTCATGACCACTTAATGGTGGATAGAGGTTGATTGGTAAGGCTAGAAAAGGATTAGTCAGTATCATGCTACTCAGAGGGATAAGGCAGGAACCTGGATCCAAATAGGTTATGGGTACATGTAAAGGATAAACCTAGGAGAAAACTTATAAGCAGTATGGATGTAGGCCAAGGTAACATTTAGAACATACAAACCAGCAAGGATAGACAGGAGATGGCTTCTTGGAGTTGGTTTCAGGACAGAGTGGCATATTTGCACTAGAGCTCCCTTAGGTTAGATTCCCTAGAACCAAAGACTCAGACAGGAATTTGAGTGTATGTGATTGATAGAGAGGGCTTCTCAAAACCCTATCAGGGAGTGAGTGAAGCAGAATAGGGAGGAGTGTGTATGTTTTTGGGAAGCCAAGAAAGGATGTGATCTTAGGCAAGTTCTAACCTTGGTCTTACTTATAAGAAGCTCTAGACCATAACCTATACCACGGAGCTGTCCCCCTGAGGCAAGGGGCCAGCCTTTTGTACATCTTTTTCTCTTTTAGGGCTGTGGACTGCCTGGGTGGAGCATAATATCCTATAATGGTGGCTCCCATCAGCAAAGGGCAATTTGCTTAGAAAGGAGGGACTTGGAAGCCACTGGCAGCCACACCCAGAGTATCTGGGGGAAGGAGGATCTAAGCAGGACATTAAAACAGCATCTATTTTAGTCAACCATTTGCACAAACCTATGTATTTGCTTGTCACATTAATTTTGCTCCATCTAGGCACAACCTCTCCTGTGGTTATAATTCTGGGGGAATCTTATAAGAGAGGAGTTAGTGGATGTACTATAGTGTTTATCATGATAATTGATCCTAGGGCTGTAATTTGTTTTTTACAACTTTATTGAGATATAAGTTATATACAATAATTGATGTATATTTCAAATGCACAGTTTTATGAGTTTTTGGAAAACAGCATTGTAGAGATATAATTGACATATAATAATCAGTACAGTTTGACAACTTTTGACGTGTATATACCCATAAAATTATTACCACCACTGAGATAATTAACCTTATTCCACCTCCACTGTCCCCAGGTAATGACTGATCTACTTTCTGTCACAATAGATGAAGTTTCATTTTCTAAAATTTTATAAAAATGGAATTATACATTATGTATTATTTTTTCTTCTTGGTCTGGCTCTTTCACTTAGTTATTTTGAGATTCATCCATATTAATTATTAATCATCTTTCTCCTATATCATCCATTTTATATTCTACTCTGAAACTTCTCCTGGTCTCGATGGCTTGTCTGGTAGGATGACTGTGGTTGCCATGCCTTTATCAAACTGTGATTATTGATACCCGCTAACAATTTTCATTTGTCTTGGGACTACCCAGAGATCTCCCAGTAGATTATCTGCCACCTGTAACAAGCAACTGTATACGATTAAAAAACTTTGCTGGGTCCTACTAAAGTTGAAGTGTTTATCCAGGAAACACCAATGATGTGAAACTAGAACTGCTCATCATGAACTGGATTGTGGCAGACTCACCAGGTCATGAGGTCAGGTGGGCTCAGAGAGTTCATCTAAAATTAGGTTCAATCAGGGATCCCTGGGTGCCTCAGTGGTTTGGTGCCTGCCTTTGGCCCAGAGCGCGATCCTGGGGTCCCGGGATCGAGTCCTGTGTCGGGCTCCCGGCATAGAGCCTGCTTCTCTCTCCTCCTGTGTCTCTGCCTCTCTCTGTGTGTCTATCATAAATTAATAAATCTTTAAAATTAGGTACAATCAAGGTCATGCTCAATAGATCCAGAGCATACAAGTTAGTTTCAGGAATCGGTGGCCCAGAACCCATGTCAACTACCATGAACTGTCTGACACTACTTCCACAGCTCACACCTATGGTCTCATGCAGGGGTGGGGTGACCTAAGACCAGTAGACAAGGAGGAAAAAACCCAAACTTGGTTCCTGGATGGTTCAGGTTTTGTCCAGGTGATGCTAGTTTGTTACTCCATCCTTTAGGATGAAATGCACTCTAAACCAGTGGCAATTACATGGTATATCCCCAGTAGATAGAATACTTGGGTCTGGGAGATAAAAGTGTAGCTCTGCTATCATTCCCAGTAGCCCACTTGGGGAGTATATTAATTAGGGTTCTCCAGAGAAACAGAATCAATAGGATATATATATTCCATATCTAAAATTATATATGTGTGAATGTGTGTGTGTGTGTGTGTGTGTGTGTGTGTGTGTGTCTATACACAAATATGAAGAAATTGGCTCAGGTGATTATGAAGGCTGGTAAGTCCCAAGATCTGTAGTCAGCAAGCTAGAGACCCAAGAGAGCCACCACTGGTGTGAGTTTCAGGCTGCTTAAGACCCAAGAAAAGCCAATGTTTCTGTTTGAGTCTAAAGGTAAGAAAAGAATGATGTCCCAACTAAGTGGTCAAGCAGGAGGCCTTGTACCATTCAGGCTGTCAAGTGATTGGATGAGAGCCATCCACATTCACAACAGTCTACTTTATTCAGTCTATGGATTCAAATGTTACTGTCTTTCAAATACATCCTCACAGACTCGCAGAATAATACTTGACTAAATATCTGGGCACTCTATGAGCCTGTCAAGATGACACACATAAAATAAACCATCACAGGGAGTTTAGGCTTCCCATGCCTGCAACTTGAGGTTCTGTGAATCCTTGACTAACTTTGAGTCCAAATCAATTGACTTTGATTATCATGAGAAGGTAAGATTATTGTTACATAAAAGGGAAGAGAGGAATATGTTTGGCACTCGGGTTCTCTGTTCCCTTAAAGAGAGCATGATAGTTGGATTTGAGTCATGTCATTTGCTGATAGACTACTCCTTAAGAAATATTGTAAGGGGAGAAATGAGATGGGTTCGGGAAGGGCAAACTGCTAAGCAAGGATGTGAACTCAGATGAAGTCTAGTATTAGCTAGCATTACAGGGAGAGGATGTGGAGCCTATATACCAGAGTTGTTTCTTTTTACATTGTGGGACTGGCCTTTCGTATTCCTTGTTAGTCAGTCATCTTCTCTAGACTACTGGAGGATTGAAAGGCGCAATTTTCTGCATGAGACAGCTCCAGTCAGCTGAGGGCAATTCTTTGGGGAAGGAGATAGCTGTGAGTTGTTAATAGTCATCTGGGGAAGAGTCACTGGTCCAGTAAAGAGGACTAAAACAATTTCTGCCTGCTTTTGAAGATCAAGCTACTCTTGCTGGGTCTATGTGGATATAGGATGGGTTGTGAGTATTGGAAGGCAGAGAGAGGAAAGGCTTCTCTGTTACCTATCTAGTAGCCATGCTTGCTTATTTTGCATCCTAAGGACTATGCTTCCTTGGCTCTGGTTGCATAGAGACATAGGATACATATGACAGTGTAGTTACAGTTCTCCTATATCATAAGGGAGATGGATGAACTAATGGAAACACACCCTAAATAATAAAGTCATGATTTAGAGATGTCTCAGATATAAAAATGGCAAGTTTGCACACTACTGCCCATTCCAAATTCACCATTTCCCCTACATGACACTGGATAGTCCCAAACTGTCCTGTATTGAAGGCACTACTGTTTACCAGTGCAAAGTAGCTTTTTCCCACCCTCTAATTATGGCTTCACTTATTGTTCACATAATAGTTAATCCTGTTTTAGGAAATTTCTTTTTATGTACATATATCCTGTAGCCCACTTGGGCTATATATATATATATATATATAGCCACCCCAAGTGGGCTATATATGGTAATGTATACCACCTGGTAATATATGGTAATATATTATATGGGAATACCACCTGGTAATATATGGCAATATATTCCCACCTGGTCACATCTTCTACTGTCTACAAAACGTACTCGTCAGGGAGCCCTGGAAATGGTTTGGATGTGAGAACGCCATTAGAAAGTGCATGCTCGGGGATCCCTGGGTGGCGCAGTGGTTTGGCGCCTGTCTTTGGCCCAGGGCGCGATCCTGGAGACCCGGGATCGAATCCCACGTCGGGCTCCCGGTGCATGGAGCCTGCTTCTCTCTCTGCCTCTCTCTCTCTCTCTCTGTGACTGTCATAAATAAATAAAAATTAAAAAAAAAAAAAAGAAAGTGCATGCTCATTAATACCTGTTATCAATGCAGAGGCACTTCAGACAAGATTAATTCCCTATATTCATATTCTTTATTCTTGGCCTCTGTCCTCTGGTCTCTGACTCTGATGGCCTGGCCTCTAGGCTACCTTAAAAAGTTCTACAGTTCTTTCCCTGAAGACCTGCACAGAGCCAGCCCTAAAACTGCCTAGGCTATAGATTAATCTTGATTCTCTTAGTCATTCTTACCTGGGAAAAAAGTCTGATCACCTGACACATAAAGCTGTAGCTATTAAAAATATAACTAAAGTAAAATTTCCATACAACCAGTGATTAGAAGGAATATCTTTAATTATACCCAAATGTGTTTTGGCCTACACTGATCATTTCTAGCTGGAGTTAATGTACTAGTGCAGATGATTCACTTCAATTGTATTTGAGAATGGTGCATTAAAATGTGATGACAAGTAAAAAGTTTAAAAATTTAAAAAATGTGGTGACAAGTGAAACCTATTCAAGTGAACCATCTCTTTTTTTTTTTAAGATTTTATTTATTCATGAGAGACAGAGAGAGAGAGAGAGAAGCAGAGACACAGGCAGAGGGAGAAGCAGGCTCCATGCAAGGAGCCCAACATGGGACTCGATCCTGGGACCCCAGGATCACACCCTGGGCCAAAAGGCAGGCGCTAAACCGCTGAGCCACCCAGGGTTCCCTCAAGTGAGCCATCTCAAAAGAACTATGTCAGTCTCTTCTAGTAGGGACATCTTATATCCTTTTTTTCCCTTTGTTTTTTTATATATCTATAACAATCTTAAAAAATAACAATGGTATCACACATTTCTTGCAAATGCTTACAAAATCTGTCACTAATTTTGAGCTAAAATTTCTTGTCACTGTCTTTAACCAACATTTAATGAGTTCTTACTCTCTACAGGGTTTAGAACTGCTGAGGACATTGAGATCCTCAATTATAAGAGAATTTTTCTTTACCTTGTCGTTTTAAATCCCACCAGTCTTTTTAGGAGAGTTTTAACTGTGTTTGTAGATTTTTTAAAAACTTGAGCTCAGTTTCGCTAAAATGTCTTCCCCCAAACGAATATGTGCTGATTGTTTTTGTTTTTGTTCTTGTTGTCAAATCTTAGATATGTTTAATTTCTTCTACATCAATTGCCTATTAACTTGGAATTCTTACAGACCGTGGAAAATCCTGTTCTGCTGTGCTGAATTTTTAGATATTCTCATCTACTCACCAAGAACTCTCTAAAGTATACTTCTTGATCTGCTTGCTCTAGGCTCACATTTTCTGAGGAGGTGGGGGATGTGATTTGCGATTATGGGGAACAGGATACTTATAACAAGGCCAAGTGCCTAGCATTAGCTCAGATGATCTACAGTGAATGTGGCCTGCACAAGAAAGCTCTTCTTTGCCTGTGTAAACAGGGTCAGATTCATGGGGCCATGGAATACATACAGCAATTCAAGGACTTTACTTACGGTAAGTGAAAAAGTCTACTTAACTGTATACATTTGAATTCTAGACTTTAATTCTAAGATCACCCATGATAGTAGGAAATATTTTGGATTTACATATAAAGTGTGTTTTACATATATGATGAGTAGATTTGTCTGTTTGCCTGTTTTTAGTGAAAACCTATCTTTTATTGAGTACCTACTCTGTGTCAGACTCTGGGTAGGGTGTTCTCACAACCTTCCAGCCAATCCCCACAACAGTCCCATCAGGTAGGCACTGCTAGACCCATCATACAAGTGGAGAGATACTGAGGCCCTGAGAGGGAAATGAGCCAAAGCTTGCACAGAGGGAACTCTGAGGCAGGGAGTGAAGTTCGTCAAGCTTGTGGTACTGATGGAGGGTCCAAGGTAGCTGTGGCCAGGTGCAGCAGGGTGGTCTCTGCTTTATGGTCAGTTGTTGCTGAGAAGATTTGTTTTCCTTGCATGTCTGGCAAAGGTATTGGGGACTGAGACTGGGGCTGTCCTCGGGGGAGGGCCTGGCAGCCTTCGAGAAGGTGGATGTCTGGGTGTCACTGCTTCTCTCCCTCTGAAGTACACAATTTATTCTGCAGCTATTTTAGGCCATGCAACTTAAAGGATTTTTTTTAATAGCTGAATTTATTTGTTACATAAAATGTTCTGGACTATGATATAAGCATTAGAAATGATGAATTAGTAAAATAATGTTCATTTCAAAATTTTGAAAATCTAGGTTGCAGTTGGGCTGTGATCTGAGACCATTGTCAACTTTAGGGTAACCTTAGTTCAATGAGCTGATCTCTTCCTTCGTAACCTAAATGTGCAGGCATCCTGACATCTCCCACATCCCAGGCCTATGTCTTATTCTGATTTTCAGGCTTTGTACCCCAATTCTAAGAAGTTGCAAATGGAACAAAACATAGCACTTTTAGGTTATATTTTTCTAGGAAAGAAGACTGTTGATGGCTGTTGAATCTGATCATTTTCAAACAATAAACTGAATTTTGCTTAGAATCTATTTTTTAAAGTTATGAATTTCTTTATTTGTTATATAATAGCCCACTTGATACTATAGTTTGGCTTGCCCAAAGAGGTAAGTAATTTGCCTACACACACAGCAACAGAACAGAATCTGGTATAGAAAGTGCAACTCAATTAATATTTGTTGAATGAATTACGTATTCTATTTTTATTATCTAAATGTACAGATTTAGTTTCTGTTTTAAATATTATTTTTCCATAGGTAAGAGATTATTTTAGTCAATTTAGACATGGATGGAATATAGGTTTAATTACTCTTAGAATTTTTATTGGTTGAAATGTCAAGTTTCTGTTTTGCTTGCAAAATTTACCTTGTGTAAGTACATAGAAACATGATTGACTCATTATTATATTGTTCTGTTCCTCAAGTAGTGCATTACAATCTAGAATAATTAAATATATATTGTAATAATTTACAAAGTAGTGACACTCTTACATAATTAGGACTTTGCTGTTTATCCTCAAAATTTGTTGGGATGCCTGGGTGGCTCAGTGATTGAGCATCTGCCTTTGGCTCAGGGCGTGATCCCAGGGTCACAGGATTGAGTCCTGCATCGGGCTCCCCCGACAGGGAATCTGCTTCTCCCTCTGCCTGTGTCTCTGCCCTCTCTCTCTGTCTCTCATGAATAAATAAATAAATAATCTTAAAAAAAAAGAATTTATTTAGCACATCATAAGATAAAAATGAGAAAAATTAAGCTTACAAAATGGAAACAATGTTTGAAAAATTACTTTCTTTATTTTGCTTTTTTAATGAGAAACAACCACAGCTTTCCACAGTATTATATGGACCTTGGGGGACAGATTCAATTTGTTAATACTTCCTGGTTTCAGAAAAACTGTTCTCTCTTAGATTTAGACTATCAATGGGCAGCCTGGGTGGCTCAGGGGTTTAGTGCATCTTCAGCCCCGGGGTGTGATCCTGGAGACCTGGGATGGAGTCCCATGTGTGGTACCCAGCATGGAGCCTGATTCTCCCTCTGCCTGTGTCTCTGCCTTTCTCTCTTTCTGTGTCTCTCATGAATATATAAATTAAATCTTAAAAAAAAAAAGAAAAGATTTAGACTATCAGTTATACATTTACAAATTAAAAAACCAAACAAAAACAGAAAAGTTCTTAGAAAGGTTTTTGTTCCAAAAGCATAAGTGTGACTAAAAAAGCATCTGTTTTAAAAGTAAAAATTATTTGTCCCCCACTAGTAATTTTTAGAATAAAAATTATCATTAAACAAGTGAATATACCTATCTGCATATTCCAGATTATTGGGTTATTCCAGATGTGAGGCTCTCAAACCTTGTGGCCTCAGATAACTTTTAGACTTTTAAAAAGCACTGAACATCCCAAAGAGCTCTTATGTACATGAGTTATGTCTATTAATATTTATCCTATTAGACATTAAAGCAGAAAATTTAAAGGTATTTATTTAATTCAAAATAACAATAAGCCCATGACATGTTATCATAATAAAATGTTTTATAAAAAAATAACTTCCAGGGCAGCCCTGGTGGCTCAGCGGTTTAGCGCCACCTTCAGCCTGGGTTGTGATCCTGGAGACCCAGGATCAAGTGCCACATCGGGCTCCCTGCGGGGAGCCTGCTTCTCCCTCTGCCTGTGTCTCTGCCTCTCTCTCTCATGCTCTGTGTCTCTCATGAATAAATAAATAAATAATATTTTAAAAAAATAATAACTTCCAAAACCAAAGAATTTCCTGAAAAGAGTTACATTTTCTACATTTTTGCAAATCTCTGTAATGCCTGATTTTATAGAAGATAGCTGGCTTCCCATATCTGCTCCTATATTCAGTTTGTTGTAATACCACGTGTCATGTAGTCTCATGTGTATTTTGAAAGAATGAGAATGAAAAAGAAAAATAACAACTTAGTATTTTTATGAAAGTAGTTTGACTTTGTAGCCCTAGACCATATTTGGAGAACCACTGCTCTAGATAGTTGTGAGTTAAAGAGATATCATACTTGGTATATAGGCCTTTATAATCTTATTAAAACAGAACATCCACAGTATAAAAAATGATTAACATGTCAAACTAATGAATGACAAAATGGATTCCAAAGTGTGGTAAGCAGAGGATTTGAATTTGTATTTTTTCTAATTAGTCATAGATCATATCTTGCACATATTTTAGTAAATATTGGTTATTTTGGAGAAGGGGATTTCAATACTTGACTGAATGAAGCAGAGCAAGATGTGTGAATTATGAAATGTTGAAGGCTGGGGCGTGCTATGTAGATAGCTTCACCTCAGTGGGGGCCAGTTTGAGTGACCCAAATCATAAACTTCTACCTCTCTCTAGGGAAATTTTTAAAAAATTGTTTGACTTTATTGATATAGAATTATATTCTGCTATTCCTTGTTTCTTCTTTTACAATTTCTCTGTCTCTGTATCTATGTGTGTGTGTTTGCATGCCTGTGTATACATATATACATACATGCAATGCACACACATACATATATTTATTGTTTTGGAGGAGCATCACTATAGATTGGAAGGTCATAGACTGGGAGAGCAAATGAACTGTTCTACTTTATATCATATGTATAATTATGGGAAAATGAACTTTTTATGAAAAGCCTATTTCCTCACTTTCAATGTGAGAATAATAATATCTCACTTATACTGAATATTAAATGCAGCAAGTAATATATTTAAGTTCCCAGTACATAAATATGTGTTTAATAAACACTAGATTATCTTATATTGCCTGTCAGAGTGCAAATTATGTTTATGGTAGTTCTTTAAAGGCACTTGGAAATTATTTTGAAAATTATCCCTGTTGTGACCTAAGAAGAATATTTTTACTTGAAAAACTTCAGTAAGTTGGGACCCCTGTGTGGCTCAGCGGTTGAGTGTGTGACTTTGGCTCAGGGTATGATCCCGGAGTTCCAGGATTGTGTCCCACATCGGGCTCCCTGCATGGAGCCTGCTTCTCCCTCTGCCTGTGTCTCTGCTTCTCTCTCTCTGTGTGTGACTATCATAAATAAATAAAAAAATTTAAAAAAAGAATATAAATCATGGCAGAACTAGATGAACTCATTAGTTAACTGGTATATTAAGCCATAAGAAATTCCTTTTTTGGAATCAAAAATGGTCAAATGTAGGCAACTTCATATGGCTCTACCTCTAGCTACTTGAACTAGCTGATAGCTTCTTAAAGTCTTCATTTTTGAGTTTCTAAATATTTGATATTTTTAGGAAAAAAATTAGTGAAACCCTTTTTCTGTGCAAGGCACAAAAAGAAAGAAATTATACTCATTAGGAATTGGTGTAAATATGAGCAACAGGATATAGACAAACATAAGGTAGTATCAAATGGAAACTTAGAAATTGGATATATTGATTCTAGCACTTTTAAGGTGCATCAACTGAGATCCAAAAGAATAAGTCAGTGATGGAACTGTGATAAGAGCTCAGGTTTCCTAATTGCCAATTGAATCTTTTCTAATCTACTATCTTTGATAATCTATTTTTCTGGTAGTCTTTCATTTTTTGGTATATTGAGCATGATTTTTTTTTTTGATTGGAGAGAGTACTGTTGAGTGCATTGAGAGGGTTTTGGAAGGATTGTAAAAAGAATTGTTGATTGGTATAGACATTAACTGGTCCTGGTTTGTAGTTGATGTAACATATTAAGATGTTGAGACATAGTTTTTTACTTTTACTTTCAGATGACCTGATGCAGTTAATAAAGTTATGTCCTCACACTGAATTAATTCAGTGTCTCACTAGAGAATGGAATGGGAAACCACCATCTTTATCTTTTGGTCTTGCTATACTTCAACTGTTTTCTATAGATATGAAAACAGTTGGCATTAAGCTACTTCAAGAAATAAGTAAAGGTGGGAAAGGTAAGTATAGTATAGTAAAATGTTGTTGTAGAAGAGAAAGTAGTGGGGTTGTTTAGGGGGAAGGTTCAAGACTATTATGTTTGAGTTAACTGATTTTTTTCCTAAGAGTTACTTCTTGGCAGGACTTGACTTTGGGAGTTTATAAATATAAAGATTATCATGTCAATAACAGTCTGTTGACAATAGTATATATTTCTTGAGGGAATTCCAAAGAAGAGCAAATCTTTGTGAAGCTTTAGAGGAATATCTTAATAATTATAGTGGCTAACACTAAATAAATTGTACATATATTAACAAGTGTGTATATTTAGTAATTTTATATGTATTTGTATTTTAAATGTTATTTAGCCATAATCTCTCTATATTTTTATTCTTAACCCAAATATGTAAATATCATTTATATATGCTGTTTACTCTTAATGTAACTCTGGAATAGGATCAAGAATAACTAATTACATCTTACTTTTTTCTTTCATTTCTCTAATTTAATATAGGAAATTGAGCAGATAACTTGATTTTAAATTGTTATATGGGGTTAAAGAATGAATAGCAAATTGCACAAAAGCATATTTGGGAAGATAATTTTGAAATTATCAAAATATTTGACAGAAAAATAATAATCATGGTAGAAACAAAGTAATAGTGATGACAATATTTTAAAAAGATGCCCTCTTTCACTAAGTATCATAAGTAATGCATGTAATAAATAAGAAGTGAGTTCTCTAAATAAATATATTCCAAAGAGGGTCATCATAATTGATTTCAAAAGTAAGTAATATCATTAGTTTTTTTTTATTTTGAAGATTATTTATGATAGACATAGAGAGAGAGGCAGAGACACAGGAGGAGGGAGAAGTAGGCCATGCCGGGAGCCTGACGTGGGACTCGATCCCGGGACTCCAGGATCGCGCCCTGGGCCAAAGGCAAATGCCAAACCACTGAGCCACCCAGGGATCCCCCATCAGTTTTCTTTAATAAACAAAATCATTCTTTTATTTCCTTTAGAAAAATATTTGTTATAGAAGCCCCATCATTAAGAGCTTTCTCTCTATCCAGAGATAGGAGGAAGGGTTTGCCAAAGAGGTTTTTAAGGAGAAATTTATAAAAGAATCTGAAGGATCATGAAAACTAGACCTATAGGCCCCCTAGTTATATAATAGTGTCTAGTGGTACCTTAGAAACTCTGAATAAGACTGAGCCCTCATTCTTTATTTTCTGAGCCCCCTTCCTGGTTGCCTTTAACATTTGTGAACCTTACCAAGAAGGAGATGAGTAGAAGTGTGGGAATGTGAGAGATGGTAGAAGGTTGAAGTGGGGCATGAAAAGGTTAATGAAAAAGATGAATAAACTAATCCTTGATTACTTGCCCTGAACTGGCTGTTCACACTCCACATTAAACTTCTAGGAATCAAGTTTAATAATAACTTTAATAATTGAATTGAGGGGATCCCTGGGTGGCTTAGCGGTTTGGCGCCTGCCTTTGGTCCAGGGCGCGATTCTGGAGTCCCGGAATCAAGTCCCGCGTCGGGCTCCCTGCATGGAACCTGCTTCTCCCTCTGCCTGTGTCTCTGCCTCTCTCTCTCCTCTCTCTCTCTCTCTCTCTGTCTATCGTGAATAAATAAATAAAATCTTTAAAAAAATAGTTGAAATGATATCCCTTTCTATTTTTGAAGAATTGCTAAGTGTGGGTTTTCAAATAAGAATAAGTGCTCTACTATAATATTATCATTTTTCCCCTCAGGTATAATTGAACATCTTATGATAAATGATCCATTTTGTGCATTCGAAAACTGGCAAGAAGTGGCAAATATATGTTTACAGAATGGCTTTGACAAATTATCTCGTGATATCACGTCCGTTCTTCGTTCTCAGGCTGGAGTTACAGAAATTTCTGAAGAGGACAATACAGTTAACTTAATGGAACATGTTTTTTGGTAGTTCTATGTCTTAACCAGTTGAGGGAGCTTATATGACATTTTATGTGTATTCATTGGGCAAACTAACTTTTGGCCATTTTGGCATAACTAACTTACAAATAAATCTAAAGTATGAAGCTCTCAGAAATAAACCACGCTGCTTTTGTTATGATGGCATTTAGATTTGTCCTTGAAACATTTATACTGTTGCTTCCTTTTTTCCATATGGTCATTTCTGATATTGAATCTTGATAAAATCCCAGAATATAACTTTGTATAAAACTCAGTTTAGGCACATCTATCCAAGGGCAGCCAGGCTAATGTCTGGATATATTCCTTTCTGATTATCTAATTTTATAGCAAGAGCTGAGGAAGGTGTGATTAGTATCTGGTCAGACTGATTTCCCAAATAATAAATGCTTCAACACTGATTTTTTTTTTAATTTTTTTTTTAATTTTTATTTATTTATGATAGTCACAGAGAGAGAGAAAGAGAGGCAGAGACATAGGCAGAGGGAGAAGCAGGCTCCATGCACCAGGAGCCCGACGTGGGATTCGATCCCGGGTCTCCAGGATCGCGCCCTGGGCCAAAGGCAGGCGCCAAACCGCTGCACCACCCAGGGATCCCCAACACTGATTTTTAACAAGACAGGCAGGATGTCATTTCAAGGTTGGGCTCACTTGTGAAAACCTACAGTATAGTAATTTTGTACTACTGATTTAAAGATGTGCCCCATGCTTTGGCATATGTAAATGACAGATGTTAGGCTTCTACTCTAAAAGTTGGGAATCTTAGCATGTTCTTACTTAGGGAGAAGACCAGCCAAATTTTGCATGAAGTAGACCTGAGATACCTGTAGTATGGAAAATACGTCATGAAAAGTGGTTTTGAATGATTTCAAATCTCTGAATAAGTATTTGATGGAATACTCAGAGTTCTGTGTCATGGACAGGTAGGATATTCAAAATATTTAGTGATCAGTATGGTACAGACACCGCCAGTCAAACAGAGCAGATACCAAACTAATCCTAACAGCTTTCAGCCCTTACACCATACCAGCAGAATGTCAGCCTTGATCATGGAACATGGTTACAGTGAGCTGATATTAGATAGAGTCAGAGTAAAAAGTCGAGTTTTCCCCTCCTAAATTTAAATTCTCTATTTTTTACGCTATAGTGGAAAGAATATGTAGTTGGAATCAACAAACTCATATTCAAATTCTGATCTTACCTCTTCCTTTTTGTAAAATATGGGCAGTAATACCTCCTCTAAAGGTTTGTCATGAGGATTAGTCATATCTGTGTGTACTAGAAGTATATACCATAATGGAGGAATTTCATAGAAGATTACTGTTATTTCTATGTAATAGGTCTCAGAAATACATGTTCCTCTACTTGGCTTATACTTACTAAATCCCACGTATCCATTTGTATTTGTATACAAATCCTTGTTTGGATTATTTGATATGTTGACATGTCTTATTATCTATATTGAGCTATCTGTCCACGTTTATATTAGCGTTGCTTGGCTTATCTTATAAGTCCAGAAGACTACTGGCTGAGTTCTCAGTTTTTTTCATATATTGCTAAGCACAGTAATACAGATATTTATTTATTTTTAGCAGCATTGACTTTTTTAAAAAAAGATTTTATTTATTTGACAGAGAGCACAAGCAGAAGTGGCAGGCAGAGAGAGAAGCAGGCTCCCAGCTGAGCAGGCACCCGATGCAGGGATCAATCCCAGAACTCTGGGATCATAACGTGAGCCTAAAGGCTTAGCCAACTGAGCCACCCAGGTGTCCTTAGCAGCATTGACTTTTAATCTATCAACAGCTTAAAACCTTTCTTTCTTTGAGACTTGTAAGATCAATACAAAGCTATTGTGTGTGTCCATTGTTTTAGGAAAACAGTGTGTCCATGACAGCCAGGAGAATGAAGTAGGAACATAAATGTGGAAAAAGCTTGAAATAGCAGCTGTTGTTGTTACTGTTAATTTCGCTTTGGTTTTAAAATATTTTTCCTTCCCTCATTATTATTCCTTCTCTGTTAGCATTACTTTTGGCAGTTTTCCCAAGGAATGTGAAACTTGTCAAGTGAATATAAATTAAACTGTCTGGAGATGGAGTTAGGAGGAAGAGCAAGAATATGAAATCACATGGGGGAAGGAGAAGGGGTTGAGTTGTGAGCTGCATGGGGCGTGGAAGCAGTCAGAACCTCCCATGAGCTGCACTGGGAGATGGTATCCTGAGCTCTCTTGGCCCAGGAGCCTGCATGCTAGACCAGCGCTGCCACAGTCTGGCTTTGTGTCCTTTTCCTCGTGAATTTATTTTGATTAGATAATTCCTCTTGTCATGTTTAACTCAAAAATTCTGTAATTCTGCAAAGATACAAATGATTCCCCAGTACCTCCTGACCTGCCTCCATTTGAAATGCCAAGATTCAGCATTAGAATCAACAACACATACTGAGTACTTCTTTTTGTGGATGATCTCTGCTATCAAGATTACAGCTTTAGTGGAAAGACACAGCGTGTTATTTATGTATTTATTTTATTTTTTTAAATATTTTATTTATTTATTAGAGAGTGCGTGTGAGCACACACGAACAGGGGCAAGAGGCAGAGGGAGAAGCAGATTCCCTGCTGAGCAGGGAGCTGTCAGGGCTCCACGGCTCCATCCCAGGACTCTGAGACCGTAACCTGAGCCAAAGGCAGATGCTTAATTGAGCCACTGAGGAACTCCAAGACACAGCATACTTTTAAAAATAATTAACAATAATTTCTTAGTACCATCTAATATCCAGTCCATATTCAAATTTCACCGGTTGCTTAAAAATGTCTTTTCATAGTTGAATTGTTCTAATAAGAATCTAAACAAGTTTCATGTGTTCTGTTTAGTTGTGTCTCCACAACTAGAGTTATGCCTCCTCCTCTCCCCCCACCTTTTTTTCCCCCTTTTGCCATTGACTGGTTGGACTGGCCGGTTGTTACTAGGAATATTCCACATTCTAGATTTGTCTGATTGGTATTTGTCTTTATGGTATTACTTAATTTGTTCTTCTATTTCCCATATTTCCTATAAATGGAAGTTATTTCTAAAAACTTGACTAGATTAGGTTCAGCTATTTGGGTAAGGATACTTATAGGTATGTTGAGTACTTCACATTTTACTATATTGACATACTCAGCGGTTGTCTCACTGCTTTTTGAGATAAAGTTCAAAATCCCTAACATGGCCTGCATGATCAGGATTCCTGCTGCCTCTCCAGCCTCTCTCCTACTATACTCCTCACTTTCTTCCAACCCAGTGTGTGCTTCTTTTTTGTTCCTCTTGTAAGGTACGGTGACTAAATGTGTTATCTCCTGATTAGATGGGGACCCTCAAATATGGGGTGATTGTCGGGAAGAAGCTGTTGCTGCTGCCAGCGGTGAAAGGATTCAGCAGGAAATAGCAGTTTACTGAATACACTGCAAGGGAGCCACTGGCAGGACGATGGACTGTGCACGGTGGAGAGACTGTCTGCAACAAGGCAGTGGGTGGTGGCCTGTATTTAAAGCAGGAGGGTGAGGCGGTGTGGTGACCTATGGAATCTTCTCTTTTTTGGTAACTCTGCCTGGTTGTAAATGGCCCATTGGTCAGTTATGGCCTATGGATATTTTGATGTGGGTCGCCGATGGGCCTTTCTGTGTTCAGCCAGGGGGTTGCTGTGGGCTCTTTCTACATTCCTTTGCTCAAGCCTGTTGTCTAAAAGTGGTAGGTGTGTGTGAGCAGGGAGAGGGGCAGAGGGAGGAGAGATCGTCAAGCAGATTCCCCGCTGAGCACAGGGAGCCCTACCTAGGCTTGATCCCACGACCCTGAGATCATGATCTAAACTGAAAGCAAGAGTCAGACACTTAACCTACTAGCCACCCAGTAGCTATTCCTTTTACCCAGAGGCTAATCCCTCTGTTTTTACCTCTTCAACAATTTCTTTTACTTCAATTCTTAGCTTAGTTCAAACTTCCTCAGGGAAGGCTTTCATGACTTCCTTAATTATGCTAAATTTCCCTTTTACAACCTGCCTTTATTGCTATCTTGGCTGTGGTCAGGGACAATACTTTTAATTGAGGGCAAGGACATTATCTTTTGAGGGTGTGGGAAATGGGGGAGGGTTACTGTATTAGTTTTCTGGGCTGCTAAAACAAAGTACACTGAGTGGTTTAACAGCTGGAAATGTATTGTCTCACAGTTCTGAAGGCTGTGAGTCTGAGAGCAAGATGTCCGTAGGGCTGGTTCCTTAGAAAGATTGTAAGGGAGGGATCTGTTGCAGGCCTCTGCCTCTCTCCTTGTCTTATAGGTGGCCATCTTCTGTCCCTTGTATCATCTTTCCTTTATGCATGTCTGTGTCCAAATTTCCTCTTCTTATAAGGATACCAGTCATATGGGAGGAGGGCCCACCCTCATGACCGCTTTTTACTTGATGAGTTCTGTAAAGACCCTATTTCCAAATAGGGGCACATAATGAGGACTGGGGATTAGGGCTGCAACATGGGAATTTGGGGAGGACACGTTTCAACCTATAGCATTTACCACTGCATCACTAAAATCAAACACAGTACCAGGTACAAAGTGAATTTCAATAAATAATTGCAGGAATAAATGCCAAGTTAGGTATCTCCCATATTTAATGTTCATGTTGTAAATTTACTGTTGCTTTATTGTTTTTGATAAATGTTATTGATATATAAACATACATACACCCAATAAGAAATTCTGAAAAATGCCCAAATTATAACTGTAGACAGAGCTCAATAATTTTTCACAAAGTGAACATGTTTGTGTAACTAACTCCAAAGTGAAGAAACAATACCTCTAATCACAGAAGACCTGGTCCAGCCACTGTTATCCCATTCCCAAAGAGAGCTACTATTCGGACTTCTCACACCATAGATAAGTTTTGCCTGATTGGAGTTTGATTTGCCAACATATAGCATAACACCCAGTGTTCATCCTGTCAAGTGGCCCCCTCAGTGCCCGTCGCCCAGTCACCCCAACCCCTGCCCACCTCCCTTTCCACTACTCCTTGTTTGTTTCCCAGAGTTAGGAGTCTCTCATTTTCAGTCACCCTGATATTTCCCACTCATTTTCTCTTCTTTCCCCTTTATTCCCTTTCACTATTTTTTATATTCCCCAAATGAATGAGACCATATAATGTTTGTCCCTCTCCGATTGACTTCACTCAACATGATACCTCTAGTTCCATCCACGTCGAAGCAAATGGTGGGTATCTGTCATTTCTAAAGGCTGAGTAATATTCCATTGTATACAGAGACCACATCTTCTTTATCCATTCATCTTTCGATGGACACCAAGGCTCCTTCCACACTGTGGCTATTGTGGATATTGCTGCTATAAACATTGGGGTGCATGTGTCATGGTGTTTCACTGCATCTGTATCTTTGGGGTAAACCCCCAGCAGTGCAATTGGTGGGTCGTAGGGCAGGTCTATTTTTAACTCCTTGAGGAACCTCCACACAGTTTTCCAGAGTAGCTGCACCAGTTCACATTCCCACCAACAGTGCAAGAGGGTTCCCCTTTCTCCACATCCTCTCCAACATTTGTTTCCTGTCTTGTTCATTTTCACCATTCTCATTAGTGTGAGGTGGTATCTCAATTGTGGTTTTGATTTGTATTTCCCTGATGGCAAGTGATGCGAAGCATTTTCTCATGTGCTTGTTGGCCATGTGTATGTCTTCTTTGCTGAAATTTCTGTTCATGTCTTTGCCCATTTCATGATTGGATTGTTTCTTTGCTGTTGAGTTTAATAAGTTCTTTATAAATCTTGGATACTAGCCCTTTATCTGGTATGTCGTTTGTAAATATCTGTTCCCATTCTACAGGTTGTCTTAGTTTTGTTGAATGTTTCTTTTGCTGTGCAGAAGCTTCTTATCTTGATGAAGTCCCAATAATTCATTTTAAAAAATATTTAATTTATTTATCCATGAGAGACACAGAGATGCAGAGAGAGAGGCAGAGACACAAGCAGAGGGAGAAGCAGGCTCCATGCAGGGAGCCCAACGTGGGACTCGATCCCAGGTCTCCAGGGTCACATCCTGGGCTGAAGGTAGAGCTAAACCACTGAGCCACCTGGGATACCCCCAATAATTCATTTTTGCTTTTGTTTCCCTTGCCTTCGTAGATGTATCTTAAAGGAAGTTGCTGTGGCCAAGTTCAAAAAGGGTGTTGCCTGTGTTCTCCTCGAGGATTTTGATAGATTCTTGTCTCACATTTAGATCTTTCATCCATTTTGAGTTTATCTTTGTGTATGGTGTAAGAGAATGGTCCAGTTTCATATTCTGCACGTGGCTGTCCAATTTTCCCAAGCACCATTTATTGAAGAGACTGTCCTTTTTCCAGTGGATAGTCTTTCCTGCTTTGTCAAATATTAGTTGACCATAGAATTGAGGCCCCATTTCTGGGTTCTCTGTTCTGTTCTATTGATCTATGTGTCTGTTTTTGTGCCAGTACCACACTGTCTTGATGATCACAGCTTTGTAGTACAATTTGAGATCCGGCATTGTGATGCCCCTGGCTCTGGTTTTCTTTTTCAATATTCCCCTGGCTATTCAGGATCTTTTCTGATTCCACACAAATCTTAAGATGATTTGTTCCAACTCTCTGAAGAAAGTCCATGGTATTTTGATAAGGATTGCATTAAATGTGTACATTGCCCTGGGTAGCATTGACATTTTCACAGTATTAATTCTTCCAATCCATGAGCATGGAATATTTTTCCGTCTCTTTGTGTCTTCCTCAATTTCTTTCAGAAGTGTTCTGTAGTTTTTAGGGTATAGACCCTCTAACCTCTTTGGTTAGGTTTATTCCTAGGTATCTGATGCTTTTGGGTGCAATTGTAAATGTAAATGGGATTGACTCCTTAATTTCTCTTTTTTCAGTCTCATTGTTAGTGTATAGAAATGCCACTGATTTCTGGGCATTGATTTTGTATCCTGCCACACGCCGAATTGCTGTATGAGTTCTAGCAATCTTGGGGTAGAGTCTTTTGGGTTTTCTTTTTTCTTTTTTTTTTTTTTTTTACGATAGTCACAGAGAGACAGAGAGAGAGGCAGAGACACAGGCAGATGGAGAAGCAGGCTCCATGCACAGGGAGCCCGACGTGGGACTCGATCCCGGGTCTCCAGGATCGCACCCTGGGCCAAAGGCAGGCGCTAAACCACTGCGCCACCCAGGGATCCCTCTTTTGGGTTTTCTATGTACAGTAGCATGTCATCTGCGAAGAGGGAGAGTTTGACTTCTTTGCCAATTTGAATGCCTTTTATTTCTTTTTGTTGCCTGATTGCTGAGGCTAGGACTTCTAGTACTATGTTGAATAGCAGTGGTGAGAGTGGACATCCCTGTCTTGTTTCTGATCTTAGGGGAAAGGCTTCCAGTGTTTCCCCATTGAGAATGATATTTGCTGTGGGCTTTTTGTAGATGGCTTTTAAGATGCTGAGGAATGTTCCCTCTGTCCCTCCACTCTGAAGAGTTTTGATCAGGAATGGATGCTGTATTTTGTCAAATGCTTTCTCTGCATTTATTGAGAGGATCACATGGTTCTTGTTTTTCCTCTTGTTGATGTGATATCACATTGGTTGTTTCACGAGTGTTGAACCAACCTTGCATCCCAGGGATAAATCCCACTTGGTCATGGTGAATAATCTTAATGTATTGTTGGATCCTATTGGCAAGTATCTTTTTGAGAATTTTTGCATCTGTGTTCATCAGGGATATTGGTCTATAATTCTCCTTTTTGGTGGGGTCTTTGTCTGGTTTTGGAATTAAGGTGATGCTGGCCTCATAGAACGAGTTTGGAAGTATCCATCACTTTCTATCTTTTGGAACAGCTTTAGTAGAATAGGTATGGTTTCTTCTTTAAACGTTTGATAGAATTCCCCTGGAAAGTCATCTGGCCCTGGACTCTTGTGTCTTGGGAGGTTTTTGATGACTGCTTCAATTTTCTGCCTGGTCATTGACCTGTTCAGGTTTTCTATTTCTTCCTGTTGCACTTTTGGTAGTTTGTGATTTTCTAGAAATGTGTCCATTTCTTCTAGATTGCCTAATTTATTGGTGTATAGCTTCTCATAATACGTTTTTTAAATTGTTTGTATTTCTTTGGTATTGGTTGTGATCTTTCCTTTTTCATTTGTGATTTTATTAATTAGAGTCTTTTCTCTTTTGTTTTTGATAAGGCTGGCTAATGGTTTATCTATCTTATTAATTCTTTCAAAGAACCAACTCCTGGGATCCCTGGGTGGCTCAGCAGTTTGGCACCTGCCTTTGGTCCAGGGCACAATCCTGGAGTCCTGGGATCGAGTCCCACGTCGGGCCCCGGCATGGAGCCTGCTTCTCCCTCCTCCTCTGCCTCTCTCTCTCTCTCTCTCTCTCTCTCTCTCTCTCTCTCTCTCTCTATCATGAATAAATAAATAAATAAATCTTAAAAAAAAAAAGAACCAACTCCTGGTTTTGTTGATCTGTTCTACAGTTCTTCTGGTCTCTATTTCATTGAGTTCTGCATGAATCTTTATTAACTAACTCTCTTTGGTTAGGTTTTATTTGGTTTAGGTTTTATTTGCTGTTCTTTCTCCAGTTCCTTTAGGTGCAAGTTTAGCTTGTGTATTTGAGTTTTTTCCAATTTTTTGAGAGATGTTTGTATTGCGATGTATTTCCCTCTTAGGACTGCTTTTGCTGTATCCCAAAGATTTTGAACGGTTGTATCTTCATTCTCATTAGTTTCCATGAATCTTTTTAATTCTTCTCTAATTTCCTGGTTGACCCTTTCATCTTTTAGCAGAATGCTCTTTAACCTCCACATGTTTGAGTTTTTTCCAAATTTCTTCTTATGATTGAGTTCAAGTTTCAAAGTATTATGGTCTGAAAATATGCAGCGGACAATCCCAATCTTTTGGTATCAGTTGAGACCTGATTTGTGACCCAGTATGTGGTCTATTCTGGAGAAAGTTCCATGTGCACTTGAGCCGAATGTGTATTCAGTTGCATTTGGATGTAAAGTTCTGTAAATATCTGTGAAATCCATCTGGTCCAGTGTATCGTTTAAAGCTCTTGTTTCTTTGGAGATATTGTGCTTAGAATATTTGTCATTTGCAGAAAGTGCCATGTTGAAATCTCCCAGTATTATTGTATTATTATCTAAGTATGTCTTTACTTTGGTTATTAATTGATTGATATACTTGGCAGCTCCCACATTAGGGACATGAATATTCATGATTGTTAGGTCCTCTTGTTGGATAGATCTTTTAAGTATGATATAGTGTCCCTCTTCATCTCTTACTACAGTCTTTGGGATAAACTTTAATTTATCTGATATAAGGATGGCTACCCCTGCTTTCTTTTGAGGGCCATTTGAATGGTAAATGGTTCTCCAACCTTTCATTTTCAGGCTGTAGGTGTCCTTAGGTCTAAAATAAGTCTCTTATAGACAGCAAATAGATGGGTCTTGCTTTTTTATCCAGTCTGAAACCGTGTGCCTTTTGATGGGATCATTAAGCCCATTCACATTCAGAGTTACTATTGAAAGATATGAATTTAGTGTCATCATAATACCTATTCAGTCCCTGTTTTTGTGGATTATTTCTTTGGACTTCCTCTTTCTTTTACAGAGTCCCCCTTAATATTTCTTGCAGAGCTGGTTTGGTGGTCACATATTCTTTCAGTTTCTGGCTATCTTGGAAGCTCTTCATCTCTCCTTCTATTCTGAATGAGAGCCTTGCTAGATAAAGTATTCTTGGCTGCATGTTCTTCTCATTTAGGACCCTGACTATATTCTGCCAGCCCTTTCTGGCCTGCCAGGTCTCTGTGGAGAGGTCTGCTGTTAACCTAATACTTCTCCCCATATAGGTTAGGAATCTCTTGTCTCTTACTGCTTTAAGGATTTTCTATTTATCTTTGGAATTTGCAAGTTTCACTATTAAATGTCGAGGTGTTGAACAGTTTTTACTGATTTTAGCGGGGGGGGGGGGATCTCTCTGTCTCCTGGATTTGAATGCCTGTTTCCCTCCCCAAGTTAGGGAAGTTCTCAGCTATGATTTGTTCAAATATGCTTTCTGGTCCTCTGTCTCTCACAGCACCCTCTGGAACCCCAATTAAATGTAGATTTTTATTTCTGAGGCTGTCATTTATTTCCCTTAACCTTTCCTCATGGTCTTTTAATTGTTTTTCTCTTTTTTCCTCAGCTTCATTCCTACCATCAACTTGTCTTCTATGTCGCTCACTCGTTCTTGTACCTCATTAACCTTCGTCATTAGGACCTCCAGTTTGGATTGCATCTCATTTAATTGATTTTTAATTTTGGCCTGATTGGATCTAAATTCTGCAGTCATGAAATCTCTTGGATCCTTTATGTTTTTTTCCAGAGCCACCAGTAGCTTTATAATTGTGCTTCTGAATTGGCTTTCTGACATCGAATTATAATCCAAATTCTGTAACTCTGTTACAGATAAGCAGAGAGTACTGTTTCTGATTCTTTAGTGGTGAGTTCTTCTTTCTAGTCATTTTGCTCAGTGCAGAGTGGCTAAAAATGAGTTGTACCGGAAAAAGGAAGAAAAAAAAAAGAAGAAAAAAAAAAAAACAACGAGGTGTATCCTCTGGTTCTATATACTGTAAAATCCCTCAACTTCCTCTGGAGCTTTCCAGCGCTGCTTGGTCAAGAACTTGCTCTTCCCCTGTCCTTCCAGCTGGTCTTCTGGGGGAGGGGCCTGCTGTGCTCTCTGAGGTGTCCACCTGGGGGAGCTGCCCCACCCCCTGCCAGGTGCACAGCTCACTGGAAGCTGTTTATCCCTTGAGGTCCCTGTTCCCTGGCGGCCCTGCTCCATCCCAGGCACAGGGTGACACAAGGAGGTACAGTAACAGGGGCGGCGGCCAGCTCTCCAGCCCTGGAGTCAGCTCCCGCAGTGACTACCAGAGCTCTCAGTCTGCAGGGGCCTGGATGCTCTGGGGACGGGGGGTGCCCGGGGGCAGGAGTGTCCTCGCTGTCCTGTGTCCTCCCAGCCTCCGTCTGTCCCGGGAGCAGCGCAGGATCCTGGGCTGTGTCCCTGGCGCCTTGGGATCCGGGGGGCTGGAATCGCTCCCCGGGCTGTGCAGTCCCCTCCACCTGAGCTGCTCCCGAGGCCCTGCCGGGTTTGCTTCAGCTCTCCAGGGCACTCCATCGGGCGGTGGGCGCTCTCCCCCAGGGGGCACCTCCCCTGTTAGTGACCCGGGAGCCTGGGGGCTCCACCGCCCTTCCTGGGGTCCTGCCCGAGGTCCCTGCTCAGCGCCTTTCCCTCCGGGAAGGATCCGGTGCGGATTTTTAAAGTTCCTGCTTCTCCGGGACTGGGCTTCCCTGTCCGGGGCTCTCGCCGCCCCCTTAGCTCGGCTCCTCCTGGGGGTCCTCCCATCCTTGATTGTTTTTTTTCCCCCCCCGTCTTTCTACCTTGTTAGAAGCGCGAACTCTTCTCTCTGTAGCGTTCAGGCTGTTCTCTCTTTAAATCTCAGGCTGAATTCGTAGGTTTTCAGGATGATTTGAAAGTTATCTAAGTAAGTTGGTGGGGACAGGTGAGGTGGGGACCCTACCCCTCCGCCGTCTTGCCCCGCCCCCAAAGTCAGTTTTGCCTGATTTTGAATTATATATAAATGAAATCATAATGAATTTTTGTGTGTGTTTGCTTCTTTGCCCCTTATTATTTTTGTGAGATTTTTCCATGCCGTATGTATTTGCCATTGTTCATGCTCATTGCTATTTATTATTCCATTAGATAAGCACAGCAGTTATACGAGGGATGGACATTTAAATTGTTTCCAGGGACCCCTGGGTGGCTCAGCGGTTGAGCACCTGCCTTCAGTCCAGGGTGTGACCCTGGAGGCCCGGGATCGAGTCCCATGTCTGGCTCCCTGCATGGAGCCTGCTTTTCCCTCTGCCTGTGTCTCTGCCTCTCTCTCTGTGTCTGTCATGAATAAATAAATAAAATCTTTAAAAATAATTAACAAATAAAAAAAATAGTTTCCAGTGCAGGGCTAATACACATAGTGCTTCTGTGAACATTCTTGTATTTATATGTGAATGTAACGGGTGCATTTCTGTTGGATTCCTGCTTTGTATTTTAGGTTGTAAATTGATGGGTGTATATTAGGTCATACTAATAGCTATTATTTTCAGGGTCAGCACTGTATTAATGTTTGATTTGTAATATTATCCTCTGACAGCTATAATGAAATGGCTATAATAGAAATTTTGCATTGGGTTAGAAACAGTCAAAATCAGTCATATTTTTCTACACCTGTGGCTCTAAAAAATAGATTTTATTTTTTTGAGCAGCTTAGGTTCACAGCAATATTGGGCAGAATGTACAGAGATTTCCCATAGATCTCCTGCCCCTACATATGCACAAACTCCCCCATTATCAACATCCCTCACCAGAGTGATACATTTAGTACATTTGGTGAGCCTACAGCAACACATCAGTATTATCCAAAGTCCATAGTTTACATTGGGGTGCACTCTTGGTGTACATTCTATAGGTTTGGACAAATTTATAATGACAAATATCCACTATTACAGTATCCAAATAGTTTCATTGCCCTAAAAATCCTTGGCACTCTATACCTATTCATTTCCCATGGCTTTTTTCATTTTTCTGTGGGGAACCTCTGCCTCCCATGTATGAAAAGAACAGAAATATTTTTAAGTGTTTTCTGTGTGCCAGACACTGTGCTATTTTGATAAATACTCTTGTGAAAATCTTCACAATAATTTTGTGAAATAGGTATTAAGATCCTCATTTTTATAGGTGAATGCAAGGGACCAGAAGGCAAAGCAATATGCTGAAGATCATGGTAAGGGTCATGATACACTAAATTTCTGACTTCAGATTAGCTGTTTTTTTCCTACCATACCAGTGAAAGAGAGGAAAATATTTTTTCTAGAGTCAGAAAGATTTAATTGTACTTACATGTATTTACATATTTAATTAATGTAGTTAATCATTTATCAAAGTGAATTTCTATTAATTTCATTTGGAAAAGTTTAGAGATTTTCTGGAACAAAAATTTAATCTAATGAAAAGTTTTCTTAACATGTAGGGCTTTTTCTAAATCCTGGATTAGTTAAGAAATAACCATTATATCCAATCACTTTTTTAACCTTAACAGATGAAAATGTTACTTTTTAGTTGCCTCAATTCTGTTACACTACTAAAGCATAGGTTAAAAATCAAAGTATAGGCTTCATGGATTATTTTTCTAACTTTCTCCATTTCATGGAAATTTCTTCCATTCTCAGAAAAAAACAGCATTTTTTTCCTTCACGTTTTTATATAAATTCCAATCAACATAGAGTGTAATATTAGTTTCAGGTGGAAAAAAAACAACAACATTTTAACATAGTTGTACCAGGCAGTACTACTGAACATATAAAGTTGTCAACTTGGTAGTAGTTGTAATTTGTTGTATTTTTGAGACACCTAATAAAGGTACTATTATTAATGTAGCAATTTCTTTTTGTTTCTTTTTTATTGTCAGTTATCTACAGGTACCCTATGTGTCTTGGAATCTGTGTCAATCTCTTCTTGATGTTCTTAAACTCCAAACTGAAGGTCACTCAAGTACTTATAGAAGCTGATACTACTATAAATTACTGAGGTATTTGACAATCAAGCATAGGGGGATCTGGGGACTTTCCAAAGGGACAACTATAGTAAGTTCCAGCCAATTTCTGTCTTGCAGGATTATGGATTCAGAATTACCCTATCAGAAGCTGGAGATATTGATTTGGTGTGAACAGTTGTCAGAGTATATATAGGCTGAACAAAACACATATATAGATCAAACTTGATTGATCTGTAGGTTTCCGATTTAAAACATTTCCTAAACTCAGGAGGCCAAATTGAATTTCTGGTCTTCATTAATTTTATTATTTTAAAATTTTATTTTATTTACAAAAATTTTTAAAAAATATTTTATTTATTTATGCATGAGAGAGAGAGGCAGAGACATAGGCAGAAGGAGAAGCAGATTCCCTATGAGGAGCCTGATATGGGACTCGATCCCAGGATGCCTGGATCACTCCCCGAGCCAAAGGCAGATGCTCAACCACTGAGCCAGGCATCCCCACACATTTTTTTAAAAATATTGTTTATTTGAGGAAGAGAGCGAGGGCTGGATGGAGGGAGAGGGAGAGAATCTCAAGCAGACTCCCTGCAGAACCCCATACAGGGCTCCATCTTATAATTCTGAAAACATTACCTGAGCCAAAATCCAGAGTCAGCTGCTTAACTAACTGAGCCACCCAGGTACCCAATTGTATCCATTAATTTTAAATGGTTTTTGCATGGATAAAGTAAATAGCCACTGTGTTTTCTTATTCAAGAAAAGCTGCTGCAGAATGCCCAATTTATTGATGCCCTGGTAATAGAAGGCAGGGTTCTTTAAAACTTAGAGATATTATATCTATTACTGATCTAGAATGGAGGCCATTTCAATTTCTAATGTAGAAATTGGAAAGTAGAAATTGAAAAGTAGCACAGGTGCAGTTTGCTTGTAAAAGGAGGGAAAGATAAATGCTCTTTAAGTAATTTTGATGCCCTTTTCTCTCATGCTAATTAATCTGCCAATATCCTTCCTCAATTGTATTGCCAGAGACTGGTAAAAAAAAAAAAAAAAAAAGCAGCATTACACTTTCTAAGAAGTTATTAAGATACATTTTGAAGATTTTCCTAAAGATCCTTGTTTCTATTTAGCGAGCTCTTTAGTAAAAATTCCATTATGGCTGTGGGGGGACGCCATTATCATGTATTTTCAAACTGCCTGCAGGAATAATTACCACTAAATGTTTTCAGTCCTCCATTGTGTTCATACTCTACTGTCAAGCTCCCACGTGTATTGATGTGTTAAAGCCACTGAGGAGGATCTACTTTTTTCATCTAAGGAACAAACATGAGTTGCATGAGTTAGATCCTGTTATCTTGTTTTCTTGCATCAGATCATGCAGGGCTGGCTTTAGCTGGATTTGTGCTTAACCTGAAGCACATGTTAACCTTGAACTCTTTGGTTACACACAGATCAACACGTCTAATAACAAATTCCCACCCATTTCCTCACTCCATACACATGCTCACACAGTTTGAAAGCACAAATTTTTAGGGTTTTAGGGTACATTTGGGTACATTCAAGCTCTCACCAATGGGACTGAATGATTAAAGATCTCTGCCAAGTTACTTGAAGATCTAGTCATTTATGGGTTAACAATCATGGGTTTTGAATTGCAAGCCTTCACCAGTCCAGAGAGCAAACAATCTGCTTGTAAAGTCTGCATGCTATTTTATTTTTTTCCCCAGCTTCTCTGGGTGGGGTGAGGATTTATACTGATTAGTTCTTGAACACATCACAGTCAAAAAGACAAGTATTATATGATTCCGTTTATATGAGGTACTTAGTCCAAAAACATAAAAATAGGGAGTGCCTGGCTGGCTCAGTCAGTGGAGCATGTGACTCTTGATCTCAGGGTTGTGAGTTCAAGCCCCATGTTCAGTGTAGAGATTACTTAAGAGAATAAATCATAAAAACAGGAAGTATGATGGCAGTTTCCAGAGGTTAAAGGGAGGAGGCTTTTCTTTTTTAAAGACTTTATTTGAGAGAGAGAGAATGAGTTGGGGGAGAGGCAGAGGAAGAGGGAGAAGGAGACTCCATGCTGAGCTGAGAGCCCAATGTGAGGCTCAATCCGAGGACCCTTAGATCATGACCTGAGGCAAAGGCAGCTGCTTAACTGACCAAGCCTCTCAGTCCCCCCAGGAGTCATTGTTTAATGAGTACAGAATTTCAGTTTTATAAGATGAAAGAGTTATGGGGATGGATGGTGGTAATGGCAGCACATTATGCATGTATTTATTAGCATTGAATCAGACACTTAAAGACAGTTAAGATGGTAAATTTTGTTATGTGTATTTTACTAAATTAAAAAAAAAAGGCAGCTCTGTTCTTTTAACAGTTCTGTTCCCAACCCATGTAGTTGATGTCACAAAATTACATCTCTGAACACAGTGTGCCCAAAACCATAAATGAATTTTTTTTTAAATTTTTTTTAAAATTTATTTATGATAGTCACAGAGAGAGAGAGAGAGAGGCAGAGACACAGGCAGAGGGAGAAGCAGGCTCCATGCACCGGGAGCCCAATGTGGGAATCGATCCCAGGTCTCCAGGATCGCGCCCTGGGCCAAAGGCAGGCGCCAAACCGCTGCGCCACCCAGGGATCCCCATAAATGAATTCTTGTAAGTGGATTAGTCTCTTAAATAAGGTAGAAAACAAAATTAGAGTTATAACTAAAGTTACAAAAATATTAGCTTTTAGATTAATACTTTTTTAAAAATATGTTTTTCTCTAAGTCACACAGATAACAAAAGGTGGAGTTACAAACGATCATTACAGTGATACTAGGTCTTCTAATTGGCTATGTGTTTAGCTTTATTGAGATCCTTCTTTTGTCATTGGGCTTCAAGTTACTGCCTAGTGTTCCTTTGTTTTACCCTGCAGTAGTCCCTGGAGCATTTCTTTCAGGGTAGGCTTTGTGGTAATGAACCCCCTCAGCTTTTGTTTATCTGGGAAAATCTTCATTTCTCCCTCAGTCTGGAAGGACAGCTCTGCTGGATCTAGGATTCTTGGTTGACAGTTTTCTTTTAGCACTTTCAATAGCACTGCCTTCTGCCCTCCAAAAATTTTTTTTAAGATTTTATTTATTTATTCATGAGAGACTCACAGAGAGAGAGGCAGACACACAGACAGAGGGAGAAGCAGGCTCCCTGCAGGGAACCCCATGTGAGACTTCCGGCCCGAGATCATGACCTGAGCCAAAGGCAGATGCTCAACCACTGAGCCACCCAAGCATTCTTTTCTTTTCTTTTCTTTTTTTTTACTTGTTTTTGGGGTTTTGACTGTTGTAAGCTGTTTCCATGCCAAGGATCTGCCTGAGGTGTAAACGTCTTTTCAAGTCTTTTCTGAGCCTGCACCTTTAGACTTTCTAATCTTCCCTGCATATGGAGTTTCTTTTGTATGTCCTACTCTTTCATATCTGGTTCCCAAAAGGGAAAACAAGAAAAATGGAGGTTGGAAACAAGAGAATACTGGCCCTTTAAATCCCCTGGAAGTCACTTCAGCTGGAAGGAGAAGCTTGCAACAATGGAGGGAGGTGCAACAACAACAACCAACTTCCTCTTTGTTGGCATCTGTGCAACCAGAAGCCACCAACAGTGATCAGAGCACACATACCCTATATTTGGAAGGTAGGCTCTTTATTATCCACCTGGCTCCTACAGTCCATGCCCAGTGCTTCAGGAGCAGGTGCACAGCTGCCTGCTATGGGGCTGGGGATGTGAGGGGTGGAGCTGCTACTGTACTGACAGCTGAAATTGACCCAAATGAGCCACAGTTCACTGTCCAAGCCTTCCCCTGAAGATTACAAGCCTTCAAATAATTCATTAGAAAATAAAAATGTTGTTTAAAATAATTAATTTAACTGAATTATTGTTTTGGGGGTGTTGAGTTTGAGAAGTTCTTTATAGATCTTGGATACTAGACTCTAGAGTCTCCAAATAGTTAGACTGGCAAACATTCTGCCAAAGCAAGTGTTGTCTAGATGGAAAGACAGATTCCTGGTGCTTCTGATCCTTCCCAGAATCCTCGTTGAGAACTATTCTTGGGGGGGTTTGCATTCTTAGGAAGATGGTCCTTAAAAAAAAATTTTTTTTAAGATTTTATTTATTTATTCATGAGACACACACACACACACACACACACAGAGGCAGAGACACAGCAGAGGGAGAAGCAAGTTCCATGCAGGGAGCCTGATGTGGGACTCAATCCCAGGTCTCCAGGGTCATGCCCTGGGCCGAAGGTTGGCACTCAACCCTTGGAGCCACCCAGGCATCCCAGAAGATGGTCCTTTAAAGAAAAACTCTACGTTAAAATGTTTTAGGGAAATCCCTGGGTGGCTCAGCGTTTTAGCGCCTGCCTTCGGCCCAGAGCGTGATCCTGGAGTCCTGGGATTGAGTCCCACATCAGGCTCCCTGCATGGAACTTGCTTCTCCCTCTGCCTGTGTCTCTGCCTCTCTCTGTGTCTGTCTTTCATGAATAAATAAATAAAATATTTTTAAAAAATGTTTTAAACTTCTAGCACCTTTTCTTTTTTCTTCAAGCTTTTCATTCAGTTGAAGCAGGGATAAGTGTGGGATGAGTGGGGTGATTTGGGGCCTGGAAATGAGGGCTTTGTTTTCTAGACATAAGATTTCTTTTCAAGACATTTCAAAGGCCATATTGTTGGGTCCTGTCGGTTATGCAGTGATCCCACACTGTTATATGCTTGACTGGGCCCTTGTGACTTGGCTGACTCTTCTGCTTATGCTACTCTCGGTTAAAGCATAGGCTGGCTGCAAAGCTCTTGCTTATATCATAATTTTAGCTTCAAAAAATTTTGACACAGTCTATTTTTCAGAAAAGAAATGTCTACACAAAAATAGCCCAGGCTGATCAATTTACTTCCAGATTGTGGGAAGTCTGTTTTCTTAAAATCATTGGGATGGTTTCAAAAGCAGTTGAAGAGGGTACCTGGTTATTTTGCTTATATAGTGTTCAATCCTTGATTCAAAGTGGGGAAGATGAGATTAATACACAGTTGAGAGCAAGAGGCATCTCTTTGTCCCAGATTAAAACCTGACCTAGGAAGTAATTCTGAGAATTCCTGTTTTGTTCTCTGTAGTAAAGAGTCTGTTTCCTCGTTTACCTCTTTTTCTCCCCCATGTTCATTTGTTTCTCAAATTCCATATGAGTGAAATCATATGGTATTTGTCTTGCTCTGACTTATTTTGCGTAGCATTATATTCTCTAGCTCCATTCACGTCACCGCAAATGTCAAGATTTCATTCTTTTTTATGGCTGAGTAATATTCCATTGTACGTATACAACAACATCTTCTTTATCCATTCATCAGTAGATGGATATTTGGACTTTTTCCATAATGTGGCTATTGTTGATAATGCTACTATTAACATCAGGTGTGAGTGCATGAATCCCTTTGAATTAGTATTTTTGTATCTTTTGGGTAAATACCTAGTAGTGCAGTTGCTGGATTTTAGAGTAGTTCTATTAACTTTTTGAGGAACCTCGATACTGTCTTTCACAGTGGCTGAACCAGTTCTTCTTCCCACCAGCGGTGCAAGGAAGGTTCCCCTTTTTTCCATATTCTTGCCAGCACATGTTGTTTCTTGTGCTTTTGGTTTTAGCCATTCTGACAGGTGTGAGGTGATTAACTCACAGTTTTGATTGATATTTCTCTGATGATAAGTAATTTTGAGTATCTTTTAATGTGTCTGTTGGCCATCTGGGTGTCTTCTTTGGAAAAGATTCAATTCATGTCTTCTCATTTAACTGAATTATTGTTTTGGGGGTGTTGAGTTTGAGAAGTTCTTTGTAGATCTTGGATACTAACCCCTTATCAGATATGTCATTTGCAAAAATCTTCTCCCATTCTGTAGATTGCCTTATAGTTTTGTTGATTGTTTCCTTTGTTGTGCAGAGCTTTTTATTTTGATGAAGTCCCAATAGTTGATTTTTGCTTTTGTTTCTCTTGCCTCAGGAGACATATTTAGTAAGAAGTTGCTATGGCCGATGTTGCTGCCTATGTTCTCCTCTAGGATTTTGATGGATTCCTTCCTGTCTTGTGTTTAGATCTTTCATCCATTTTGAATTTATTTGTGTGTATGTTGTAAGAAAGTGGTCCAGTTTCATTGTTCTATGTGTTGCTGTCCAGTTTTCCCAACACCATTTGTTGAAGAGACTGTCGTTTTTTTCGTTGAACATTCTTTCCTGCTTTGTTGAAGATTAGTTGACTATATAGTTGGGGGTTCATTTTTGGGTTTTCTATCCTATTCTACTGATCAATGTGTCTATTTTTGTGCCAGGACCATACTGTTTTGATCATAATTCTGAAGGCCTGAATTGTAATGCCTCCAATGTTCCCTTTCTTTTTTCAGGGTTGCTTTGGCTCTTTGGGATTTTTTGAGGTTCCATATAAATTTTAGGATTGTTTGTTCCAGCTCTGCGAAGAATGTTGGTGGTATTTTGATAGGGATTGCATTAAATGTGTAGATTGCTTTGGGCAATATAGACTTTTAAACAACATTTTTCTTTCAATCCATGAGCATAGAATATTTTTCCATTTCTTTGTGTCATTTTCAATTTCTTTCATCAGTGTTTTACAGTTTTCAGAATACAGATCTTTTACCTTTTTGGCTAGGTTTATTCCTAGGTATCTTATGGTTTTTAGTGAGAATTCCTTGTTATTTTCTGAGTTGGCCTGCCTGTTCACAGATGCCCACATAATGTATACCTTTTGAAGGGAGTCCATGGGCCAAGAGCAAGCTTGTTTTCACTTTGCAGTTGGGGTTTTACTTGTCTTTGTTCCACAACTCTGACTCCATCACAAAAAAAAAAAAAAAAAAAAAAAAAAGGAAAGGCTGTGAGCTTGTTGGTCAACAGCTTGTAATTTCCCCAAGGCCAGAAGAGGGGAAAGAGCAATGCCTGAAGCTTTCTGAATAAGTGAATACATTTTGGAGGTCTTATTTGGAATTATTTGTAAGTCAGGGTTTCTCAATCTCAGCACTAACATTTTGGACCAAATAATTCTTTGTTGTGGGAGGCGGTCCTGTGTGCTCTAGGATGGTTGGCGGCATTCTGGCCTCTATCCACTAGATGTCAGTAGCGTTCCCCGCTCCCCCTGCAACCAGTCATGACTAGCAGAAATGTCTGCAGGCCTTGACAAACGGTTGAAAATCATTGCTGTGGGTTTTCCTAATGAGCATAGAAACCCTATCAATCCACGGTTAAAACATAATAGTTACTGGGTGGTTTTCCTGCAAAGAGGATAAAAAATATAGCAAAATAAGTGAACGTAGTCCTTTGTAAATTGTTATTCACCATGCAGATCCGGAAAGCATCCTGAGGTAAGCACAAGGAAACAAATTAAAAAGGGCTTGTCTCACTTTCAATTCACAACTCAGCAATATAAATTATCTCAAGGATTCTCAGTAAGAAAGAAGTAACTAATGTGTTGAGAGGTCTCACATAGGCAGAAGCTCATTTCTCCCAAACATGAGTGGCCTGCCTCTGGCCAAGCACTGTAGAGTCCCTCTTCCCTGCGGTTCTCTGGGACACAGTGGCTTCTCTGTTCCCAGGAACCATGTGGTCTCAGGTTTAACCTTCTTCCCACTTCTTGATGCCTTCCTACTTCTTCAGTGAGGAGCCCTGTTAGGACCGCCAGACTGTGGGAATGCCCGTGTTGGTGAGTGGTAACCGAGGAGAAGTGCCCTTGCTGGCTCGCGGATGGTGCCTTGTGTACTGGGGTGCCATAGTTCACACAGGATGATCAAGTTGACTCTAACAGGCGAGAAATTGGCATGGCCCTTAAAATGACCAACATTCAAACCAAGATCTGAAAGAGAGTGTTTTGTGGCCTTCACAGAAAGCCACAGAGGTGATAATAGGACTGAAAGCAGGACCTTTTGTGGATAAACTAATGGAAACGGAATCATTTACCTTGATGAAAAGACTGGTGAGGAATCATAGAGGGTCACTAAGCGGGGAAGCTTCTAAATGTTTTCTACCTCTGCCTAAGGTCATAAAAAGAAATTAATACAGAGTGTGAAGAATTTAAATGTATTTCAGAATACTTCTGATAGTTAAGGGCTATCAGCTTTACAAGGGGTGCCAGCATCCGGGGTGGTTTGGGAGTCTTCTTTAAAGGGCTTTAAGAATTGCCTGGACTTGTTTCTGGCTGACTGGCTCAGGGTGTGGTCCTACCAGGAAAGGAATGGCCTCTTCAGTCTCACTGCTCTGGCACCTGAACGGCTCAATACCCATGTTGTAGTTGGCAGTGAGGTAACCTAGACAGAGCATTGACTTGGCTCTCTAAATTAGGACGTGGGCCATGCTCTTCTATAGGGATGGGTTATTTGACCAGATTCAACGGATGGAGGTTTTCCCTCTGCCTTCCGTGGAGCTCTGTATATTTACTTCATGAGCTGTGTTGCCCTCTGGGTACTGCCCCCCACCCCAACCCCAAGGCTGACTGAGCTGGGGATCCCTGTGCAGGCTGTTCCCTGGGGACTGTGCTCTTGCTACCCACACTGTGAAGGGAGGGGAGAAAGTAGGATGGGCGGGGGGTGGAGTCAAGCCCTGAAGCAAGCCCAACAAAGAAGTCAGCTGACTGGGAAAGCTCTGAAGCTGGGAAGCTGGGAAGCCATCTCCAGGTGGGGCTAGAGGGCCAGGTCTCTCACATGGATGGGTCACTGACTGGGGGCTGCCACTGGAGGAGGGCATGACCTTGGGAGGGCTAGCTCCCTTTGGCCCAGGCACTCCCAAAGACGGCTGACAGCCTGGAGTCGTCTTCCAGCAGCCCTCCACATGCAGGGGGGTGGGAAATAAATCATTCAGGAAAGCGAATCTGGGCCCATATCCCTGCATTCACCACGGGCAGCTTTCCCTGTCTTCTACTCACACCTGAGACTTGCCTTAACCTTTATCTATGCAAGGAGCGTTTTCCCTTTTGCAGGGATGTACAGCCCTTACCCCATTCCCGGCCAACCCTTGCTACCCTAGAGCGCGGACTCAGTGCAGTCATAGATTCTGTTTGTTCTGAAATGTATTTTCCTCCCTCCTGCCCTCTCTCTCACTTCCCTCCTTCACTCCTCTTTGGGCAGATTCACCTGCTTCCAATTTGAGCCTCATGACAGCCAGCCTCCATGGATGGCAAACTAAGTATCAGCTGATTTCTTCCTCTTGGGAGTTTCTCCATTGCCTGCCCATCCCCCCGAGTGACCACTCATGCCCCTGGTACCCTCGGCCCGAGCCTGGTACAGGAATTCCCAGGGCAGCAGTGCCCGGGCAGGCGGCTGGCCTGGAACCCCGGGCAGCTCAGCCCCTGGCTCAGGGGACTCTGATTAGGCCTCTGTCCTCTGTTAGCTCTCCAACCCGAGGAGGGGCCATTGGCCTGAGCCATTTCCTGCTCCCCATCTCTCCTCACTCCAACATTCGGTGACTTTGGGATTTGGAGGGTTTTCCCAAAAGGAAATAGGAACAGAAAGGGATGGCAGATTTTTTAGTCTTCACTTCCTGTCTCACGCACACTCCTGGAACTCCTGTCCCAGAGGGATGCAAGATGTAGGGTGCCTCCCGGCCTAGTTGGAAGTGTTGCGGGGTGTGTGTGTCTGTGTGTGTGTGTGAAGGCTTAGGATCCCCAGAACATTTTGGAAATCAGCCGGAACTGAAATCCCCAAGTGCCCAGCAGCGCTGTCTCTGGCTGTGAGTTATGTGAAGGTGAACCCAGACTGGCCGGGGCTGCGCTGCAGAGAGCCGCCTCCCTCCTTTTCCTAATCTAAATGGATTGAGCTATGGCTGCTGGTACTGTCTGCAGGTTGGATTTTTGTTTTGTTTTTTGTTTTTTTTGCGGGAGATTGGGCGAGGGTAAACACTGGCCCTTGAAAGGAACCCAGGCTGAGGGAGGCCAGATAAAGACCCTTCAAATTGTCCTTTCTTTTTCAGGCGTGTTGTCTCCTTAAGTCATGACAGACCATGATAAATGAGGGCCGCAGAGTCAAGACAGCACAGAGTGTGGAAACTGGACGGAAAAGCCTCGTGGAAAAGTGAACCTGGCTGTTCCAAGAGCAGAGCTGAGCTTATTTGCATAGTAACTCAGGTGTGGTTACTTATTTATGAAGCACATGCTCTCAGGTGTGGAAAATAGGCTAGCTGTGGCCCTGATCCCGCCCTGGATCGCTCACGGTCCGGAGGCAGAGCCAGGGGGAGCCCCCGTCCCCATTTGCTCCCTCTTCCCTGGGGGCTGTTAATTCCCTGAGCTTTTTCTTGGCCTTCCCTTCTTGCTAGAGACTGTGAGGTCACTAATGTTCCCTGGGCCCTGAGTCTCACCTGGCACTTGGCAGGGCTTTAATAAATGAATGTGTAACGAATGAGCGGCACTTGGCAGTGAGGCTCACAGCTACTTGGAAGCTGGAGACCCGAGGGCCAGAAGGAGGCCATTTGAAGAAGGGGTCAGCTGTGGACCTACTGCAGGAGAAGATCCCAGACAAATCTGACCTCCTTCCAAGTGCAAGGGAAAAAAACAACCCTTTCCCCCCCAAAACACCTACCTCAAACAGCAATTCCTCCAGACTCCTAGTGGTGCCCCAGTTACATAGCAGAAAGAACAAAGAAGTGATTTAAGCATCTCGACATCGAAATAGCTATTGCCAAACACCAGAGGATCAGCAGAATCATTAGATTCCAGAAAATGCAGAACCTCTGAGGCCTCTGTGTTCTTCCATCCTGATGTCAGACTGCTGGCCGCCCACGCCGAGCTGCTCTGTAAGAATGTGCAGCCAGAAAGACGGGAGGAGGGAGGAAGGGCAAGGTCGCTTTGCGTGGAATCTGGAAGCTCTGTGTTGAAGATAAGTTAATAACCATCAGTGGACACCGTGGTTTCTCTGCTCCCAGTGATGTGGGAACACATTGGGGTGGCCCTGTCAGCCGATCGGACGCAGCTGTGGGGTGTCGCTGAGTTTATCAGTCTGAGGCCCAACAGGAAAACACAATTAATCCCAGGTGGCTCAAATGAAAGACTCTAAGAGATCAACCGAGGGGCAGGTAGGGTTAAGGGAACAATAGGGAGATGCCCAGAGAGTTCTGTCAGCCTGGAGCCAGCCTTGAGCTATGGCTGCTGGTACTGTCTGCAGGTTGGATTTTTGTTTTGTTTTTTGTTTTTTTTTGCGGGAGATTGGGCGAGGGTAAACACTGGCCCTTGAAAGGAACCCAGGCTGAGGGAGGCCAGATAAAGACCCTTCAAATTGTCCTTTCTTTTTCAGGCGTGTTGTCTCCTTAAGTCATGACAGACCATGATAAATGAGGGCCGCAGAGTCCTAAAGAGGCTAAAGAGGAATGAGGGAATTTTGGGGCAGGAACCCCTTTCCTGCCGGATGCCTCCCACTGGCCAACCTGGCAGTCCCGGCCGGGTACCCAGGAGGCTGCCTTTCTCGGGGGTCAGCCTCCGGGGCTCAGAACACACGGAGGTGAGTGAAACGGAGAACAACACGGACAGCTAACTTTGTTATCATATAGTTAGTGTCTATATTTTAAAACACTATGTGGAGCTTCTTATGTGTAATCTCATTTAAACCTTGACACCAAAGCACGTCTGAGCCAGGGGCTCTTGAGAATATGGGGGGGGGGGGAGCTGTGGGTATGGGTAGGCCCACACTCTTGCCACAGGGCGCGCCCTGACCCAGCCGAGGCCAGGGAAGGGTGGGGGGCGCCGTCCTAGGGTCCTGAGGCCGCGGGGCTCGGAGACCCCACCTAGAAGGGAAGTCACAGGGACAGTGACTGGGGGCAATCCCTCCGTTCTCTTCAGCCTTCATAGTTTCCTCCATGTCTGTGCATTTTATCCCGAATGGCTCCCAACAGTAGGAGGGTGGTCCTCCCTCCGCAGGCAGCCCCAGGGGACAGAGTCCTGGTCAGGTCACTGAGGGAGGACAGGGAAGCAGCGAGGCCAGGAGGCCTGTGGATGGGCCCGGGGAAGGGGCTGGGGCCGAGAGGCGCTTAGCCCGCAGCTGGCGCCTAGGCTTTCCCCCTGGCCCTTCTGCGTCCCTGCCCAAGGGGTTGGGGAGCCATGGCCCCCCGCGGCCGGAGCGAGTGGCCCTTCAGCCCTGGGGCCAGCGGGCAGCAGCACTGACATTAGGGCTGCGCTCTTGTAAGGCAATCCGGGCAGCAGCGGCCATCCGATCCCAAGGGCAAGGTCTTATCACCAAATAAATATTTCATCATTTGGGGAGCTGAGGCCCCAACAGGCCCTGCCTGGGCCCCTGCGCCTCCCAGACGTCCGGTGCCAGGGAAGGACGAGGACAGCCTGTGGGCAGCAGGCCGGGGTGGGTGGTCGGAAGCCAGGGCCCCGGCCGCCACCGAGGTGCCGCGCCACCGGGTCAGGCCGTCTCTGTGCAAGGTCTCGGTTTCCTCAGCTGCAAAGTGGAGACCATGGCGCAGCCCAGCTCCAGGGCCCTTTCTTGTTGCAAAGATCAAAAACGATAGCGCACGAGGGCCGCAAACGATACACCCAAGGTGCCCATTATTAGTGCCGGCCGTGCCTTTTCAGGAACTGTTCCTCCAGAGGCCTAAGGCACAGTTGAGTTGCTTTTATTCACTTCTTCATTTAACAGTTAAACAGCTATTTATTGAGCCCCTGCCCTGTGCCAGGGCCTTGTTTTCTGCCCTATGGATCAGCAGGGTTCTTTTTTTTTTTTTTTTTTTAAAGATTCATTTATTCATGAGAGGCAGAGACACAGGCAGAGGGAGAAGCAGGCCCCTTGTGGGGAGCCCCGTGTGGGACTCGATCCTGGGACTCTGGGATCAGGCCCTGAGCCAAAGGCAGACGCCCAACCTCTGAACCACCCAGGCGTCCCAGCAGGGTTGTCTATAGCCTGCAGTCACCAGTCCCGTCCTTGAAAGTTTTATTTTAGCCTCTGCTCTTTAGGGTTAACAGTAGGAAAGGAAGTTGAAGGCTCAATGAAGAACGTATGGGCCGGAGTGAGGTTTTGGTGCCCCTGCTCATTGACGGGGCCTGTGGAGCTGCTGCTGGGAGCCGAGTGGCCCTGCAGGGCTCCATGGCAACCACACAGGACTGCCACTGGGGAGTTGAGGGCAGGTGGCACCTTGCAGCTCATCAGCTGTGGTCTCCACAGAAAAGAAACCTTTTCCCATTCTGGGAGGTGGAGGAAAGGGGAAGAGAGGCAGGTGTGGCAGATGTGCCTCGCGGGTCACTGTCAGCAAGGCCCCATTCCTCACACTGGGCTTTTCGCTTGCAGCAGCTCCAGCCTCCAGCCTGGAGAGAGGCACAAATGCTCGGTTTGGGCTATTAAATACTGGGATGTCCTTGGGACATTAGTCTCAGGGCCAGAAGCATAGGCGTAGAGGGGCTCCCACGTGGTTACACAGTTTAGGATTCCTTTCCTGTCCTGTAGGCCATCTCTCCCGAGTGGGTCCTAGATGAACCACACACTGCCCCCCATGACCCAGATCCATCATCTGTGGGTAATTTTTGCTGCTGTTGTTCCTTTCTTTAGTTAATAAATCAACCCTCCTACAGGATTCATATATTTTTTTAAAAAAAGATTTAGAGAAAGAGCACGGTAGGGAGGGACAGAGGGAGAGGGAGAGAGTGAGAGTCTTAAGTAGACTCTGTGCTGAGCAGGGATCCCAAAGAGGGGCTGCATCTCACAACCCTGAGAAAACGCACGATCTGAGCCAAAAACCAAGAGTCGGACGCTTAACTGACTGTGCCATCTAAGCACTTCCAGCGTTCTTTTTTTATTTTATTTTTTTATTTTATTTTTTTATGATAGAGAGGCAGGCTCCATGCACCAGGAGCCCGACATGGGATTCGATCCCGGGTCTCCAGGATCGCGCCTTGGGCCAAAGGCAGGCACCAAACTGCTGCGCCACCCAGGGATCCCCCAGCGTTCATTTTTTAATAGGACATGTTGGTGGACACTGAGTAGATGCCTGGATTATCTGATAAAACCAGCCCTGGTCCAGAAGAAAATTATCTGTGAGGTGTCACTAAAGAAGCAAAAAAAAAAAAAGGGCTGCCCTTGCTGAAATAGAACAGGAAAAGATGTGCGACAGGGTTTGGGGAACTTGGTGTCCCAAGGTAGTTTACAAATGTGCTCCAAGGATCTCAGGGAAGGGGGGTGCTAGTAGGGGAGCAGAGAGCAGCAAACACCTTGCATCGCCCCCCCCTCCCCGCCGCCACCTCCTGTCTCCTCGTGGAATCACTGGGGTCTCAAATGCTCGGTAGGAGGCCTTGTCTGCTAGGACTCTGTGCTTCTGCATCTCTTCTATCTTGCTTTCTTATCCCTGAACAAATCTAGCCTCCTTATTTACCTCATCAACCAGCAGGCAGGCCCAGAGCAGGAGGTGTGTCTCATGGGGAAGGGGAGCCATTGTTCCGTGAGGAGAGTGATGATGAGGTACCGCCACCTCCTTGCTGCCACCTCCTGGCCCCTGTCATTAGGTAACAGGGGCCATTAGGATGATGACGGTTGACAGCCCTTCGGGGGATTTGTCTCATTTTAGCTTCTCTTTGTTTAGGTGCTTTAAGGCTTTATTAAAACCCCTCCCTGAGCTCTGGTGAGTTGTCTTTTATCATTTCTCAGACCCAGGATACTGGTTTGACTTAGAAAGATGGCTTGTTTGTGCTGTAGCTGGTTGTGGCCACCAGATCCTGAGGGGAGAGGACCCAATGGTTGTCTGTTTTCATAGGTGTTGGGCTGGCTGCCAGTTCAATATTGATTTTTACGTTGCTTCCTGTAATCACACTGCATTATGCTGCACTGGCCCAGGGCCTGTGCAGAGATTTGAACCTGAAATGTCTTGCTTCATTCTCTGGAAGCTGCTGACACCGTCTCCTTTGGTCGTCCCCACCAGCTCTGCTGGGCCCCCCGGCTTGCCACTGATAGCCTTCTTACTGTTGAGTTTGAAAAGGTCTAAGAGAGGATGTCCACACTCCCAATTTGCTAGGCACAGAAATTTGGCTTCAGCTCTTGAGGTTGCTTGAGTCTCAGAACGTAGGGCGGCAGGGGCCAAGCTGAGGAAAGTTCTCAAAGAAAGACCTTGCATTAACATCAGAAATCTGTGGATGAGAGGTCAAAAACCTCCTATAAGAAGGAAGACTGTATTTGGAAATTGAAGTAAGGGTTAGTACCCTACAGATTTGTACCTCATACATGCTGTTGAGACCTATGAGGGGCCAAGGACCCAGGACCATCAGAACTGCTCCTGGGACGAAGGGGCACATGACATTGGTTTGAGTGTCCACCGTGTATTGGGTGCTTCACACACATTCCCTTATTTCTTTTTTATTATTTTTTAAAGATTTTTATTTATTTGAGAGAGAGCAAGAGAGAGTGAGCACGAGTGTGTGTGTGTGTGGGGGGGGCAGTCAGAGGGAGGAGCAGACTCCTCACTGAGCAGGGAGCCCAATGAGGGGCTCCATCCCAGGACCCTGAGATCATGACCTGAGCCAAAGGCAGTTTGACTGACTGAGCCACCCAGATGCCCCCACATTTTCTCATTTAATCACCATTGTATTCCATGAAGAAGGTGTGCTGTGATTTTTCTACAGAAGAGGAAATCCCCAGGGGCACAAAGCTGCTGTAGGGGCCGCTTCTTCCTCTCTGAGGAGAAGATAGGAGTACAAGGCTGGTTTGGGCCTGTTCTGTTGACACTTGGTAGGGGGTGGGAGGTGGGCCCAGCCGTGGGAAGGACGACCCTGCAGTGGTAGACTGGGTCAGGCCACGGTGGACAGGCTCTAGCAGGAGCCCAGAAGGCTGATCCCCCACCCACACTCCCCTCCCACCCACACACTGAGCCCTTGAGCCTTGGTGGGGACACGAGTTCACAACAGCTCCCCTGACACCTCACTCTTCCTCTCCCCAGGGCCTTGTTGGCCAAAAGCCCAGGCTCTGCTGATAGAGAACTGACAAATTTCCTAAAATAGGAAGCCGTGTCACCCACCCATTATCTCTCTTTGGCTGAGCTGGGTGGGGTCTCCTTCGTAGAAATCTCTCTGTATAGATTTGTTTTACCAGAGAAAGCTTTGGCCTGAGAGTGTGGCTGACTGGATGCCTTTGGGTCAAAGGCCAGGTTATAGCCACTGAAAGTCTATTGAGCCCTGGAGGTTAACGGAAGTAATAGGGCAGGTTGGGGGTTGGACAGGAGTTGGAGCTCTCACTTCCTGTTTAGAAGGGATGAAAGAAGCCCAAGGGACCTCACAGACTACCGAGCTGAGTTCCTTCCTTTCCTGCAGAGGCCCGGGGCCTGGGGGATGGTGCAGGGAGCTCTAAGCTTGGCATGAGAGCGGCCAGGTTCAAGTTCTGGTGACCTAGAGCAAATCTTTCTGGAACTCAGTTTTCCCACCTGTATAATGGACGGAGCAGTCCCCGGCCGGCCTAGCCACAGGTTGCAGGTCAGCTCCGGGGGGAGCCTCCATGTGGGTCAAGGGCTGGATCAGCACTGTCTGTGTGCTCCACCTGATAAGAGACAGGCTTTTGTTTGCTCCCAGATAACCCACCAGGCCTGGAACAGGAAAGGTAAGCCGAGGCCCGCCTGTCTGCCTGGCCAGAGAGATTGCTTCTCTGCAGTTCTGACTGGGTCAGCCCCCTCTCCCGTAGCCTCTCTCTGCCGTTGATTGTAAAAATAAGCATACACCTCCTCCTCCCTTGTGCTCTCTGGATTTTGCATGGCCGCTTTAATTCACTCTTGGGTCATGTGGGCTTTTCCCCCCTCCATCTACACTCATTGATCTGAAATCAGATTTCACCTAATGGAGCAGAATTTCTCATTCTTTTGTTGATAGGCACATGGGTTTTGTTTTTTAATCTTGTTTTGTTTTTACTGCTCAGAATTCCCCTGATGCACTTAGTTTTCCAATTTTGCATGTGATTAGAGGGAGAGGCCAGTGTAATAACAACAGTATGAGAGTAACTTTCCCTTTTCCTGGTGTGATTCTATCTGGAAAAATGGTAGAGAGGGAGACAGGGCCGGCCCATGGCGAGTCCAGGCGGTGCTCCTGCTGAGTCCATTCTTGGTGCACTTGGCCAGGACCCAGGCAGACCTGTGGTCATGGGAAGGGTCACGGGGGCACAGGGCACAGCCACCTGCGTCCTCTGAATAGGCAGAGGCAGAGGGAAGACTTATTGGAGCAGGGAACTCTGGTTGGGAGTCAGGCAAGTGATAACTGCCGGAAACTATACAACGACAGAGCAGTGGAACCCACAGGGGTGTCCCAAGCACCCTCGCTTAACTGGAAGCAGACTCTTGCTCCAAGCTGCTTATGAGCTGTGTGTTGAGACCCACCATGCCCATCTTGTAGCCCAGAACCAGCGACTGTTCCTCAGTGGTAGATACAGAAAAAGAGCAGATAAAGTCCTTGTGCTTGAGGAACTCAAGACCTACCAGAGCGATTAAAGCAGTCTCCAAATCGGAGCACTTAGCTGGCTCAGTCAGTAGAGCATGAGCCTCGTGATCTTCGGGTTGTGAGTTTGAGCCCCATGTCAGGCATAGAGATGTTAAGAAATGCATTAAAAAAAAAAAAAAGCAATGCCCAAATCATGAAAGATGTGGCAATTATTACAAAACACCTGAGTGTGTGGGTGAGTGCAAGTGGGCGGGTGTGGGGATCACAGTTTACCTGGGCTCACTTTGGCCTTCTGAACTAGCAGAGAGGAGTAGATCAACAATCTACTTGTCTCCCTTCTTCCCTCTTTACTTCCCTTCCTTCCAATGGAAAACCTTGTTTTTTGTATAACCCAGTGCTAGGTTCTGGGGGTGGGGGGCAGGTGTTACAGTCAGGGATTCAACAGCTCCTAGGCAAGAGTATCAGTGCCAGAGTTGGGGAGTGCTACTTCTCCTGCCTAAGGGGGCTGGGTCTGGACTTGAGCGTCAGGCCAAGGGAGCCTTGTCCAGGGGCATCCTTCTGGACTGAGCACATCCTCCCCTCAGCTTCTGCACCTGTTCTGTTCCTTTGCTCCTGCCTCTGAGTCTAAATCATTCACACTGATTCTGGCACCACACGGGTGTCTTTCACTTGTTATCCCAGGGTCTGATTGGGAAAGCTCCCTGACCACCTCCTGGAGATGAAGTTGTGGACTAGGGCCCCAGTTCTCACCTCGAGCAGCCCACTGGTTGGGTTCCGGCAGCTGCTTCAGCCCAGATGGAGCCTCAGATTAATTGAGGAGCTGGGACTAGAAAACTAATGATAATAATAATAAAAAACAGTATGTTAATTGCCAAGAGAAGGGGTTTCCAGGAGATCTCGGAGGGCTCAGGGCTCGGTTTTGGTGGTGAGGGAGAGTGAAGATTTGCATAAATGGAAGGGAGCAAGGAGCACATTGTGGGCAGGAGGCAGAGCTGCGGCCTGGGCCCTGAGAGAGATGGGCTGTGCTGGGTGAGTCCAGGGAGCAGGGAGTAGACTGGTTTGCTGCGAATATTGGTCGAGTGCCTCCCACTCATGAGACCCAGAAGAGAGGAAGGAAGGGTAAGGAGGGATCTCAGTCCTGCAGGATTCCGTAGGGCTCTGAAGCCGAGTGGCCCCATCAGCACAGCAAGGCCTGGGCGAGTCTAAGGAGTAAAGCAGAGTCCAGGACGGAGGGTGTGCTCAGGACATTTGCAGGGAGGATTGGCGGGAGGAAGGTGCGGGGAGAGGGAGCGGTTCTGTGTTGCAGAGCTTCTGAATGGTGCAGTAGAATCAGCCAGCAAAAGAGGAAAGAAGAGAAGGGGGGGTCTGGGGGAGGGGGTCAGGCACAAATGTGTTCTGAAGCAGCCTCTCCAGCAGGGGCTGGTGCTAGTGATGTTTGTTATGTTGCTGTTGTCTTGGCGACCTGGCAGCAGAGTCTTGCAGGCCCGGGGAGGCCTTTCTAGGTGGCTAGATTCTTTGGCTTTTTGAACTTGTCACAAGAAGTTGCTTTGGTTTCCTCTCGCTGTGCACAGAGGAATGCCTGTGGTCCCTGAAATAGATGACACTTAACAGATCTCTGCGTCACTTCAGCCAGAAGAATGACTGACGAGATCCATGATTTTTGGTTCTTGCAATTGTTCACCTGAGCGTGTCCTGAACATAGCTAAATCCTGATGGTTTGTCTAAAGACATTTAAGCAGAATTTGCATTCACAAAAGCTGGGATATTATGACTTAAGATACAATGGAAAAGGGGATCCCTGGGTGGCTCAGCAGTTGGGCGCTTGCCTTTGGCCCAGGGCACGATCCTGGAGTCCCGGGATCGAGTCCCGTGTCGGGCTCCCTGCATGGAGCCCGCTTCTCCCTCTGCCTGTGTCTCTGCCTCTCTCTGTGTGTCTATCATGAATAAATAAATAAAATCTTAAAAAAAAAGGTACAATAGAAAAGTAGCAAGACATGAAATAAGCACGCGTGAGTGCCGAGAAAATGAACATTCATTCATCGGATATTTTTGTTCCTATTACGTTCAAGTCACTCTGCTAGGTGCAAACCCAAGTGCCTATTTATGAAAGTCTCACTTGTGCTCTTCTCCTAAATACACAATCAGAACAGTATCCAGCTAAAGGAACAAGGAATTCTGGCCTCTGCTTCCTCCAGTGGAAGCATGAGCTGTCCACCTGATAGAGGACATGGAGAGAAGGGATTTCTTCCATGGTCTCTGGCAGCCATCTGGCCACAGGCTTCAGCTTCATCCCTGGGGTGAGCGTCTTCAAGTTTTAGAAGAAAAGGTCTTGGTCCAGACGTGTGTATGCAGCAGGCATGGTTCTGAGAGAGGTGAGAAAATAATCTAACAAGGGGGAAACAAAACCCAATGTGGAGTCCTGCAAAGCAGGCGCTCACTTCTGAAGCAGCCAGGTCACAGGGCCCCTCTGCGTGTTCCCACTCCAGGCTCCGTGAACCTAATTAGCCTACTGGGTGCAGAGGCAGATTCCCAAGAACTGGCAGGTGGGGTGTGAGTGCCAAGATTTGAGCGGGTTGATGCCCAGAGTCGACACCATCCCCTGTGAGGCAGCATGGCCACTGCTGGTTGAGCCTAGAAGGCCCAAGCGAGGAAGTGCGCTGTGGGGTTCAGTCTACTTGTGTTTCCTCCTGCCCCCTCTCTTGAGAAGCAGACACAACCAAGAGAGGGGCGATGGCCACAGGATGGTGCTGTGGAAGACCAGCTTCTGAAGGTTAGCTTCCTGGTTGCCAAAAACCTAGTGGCCTCTATTGTAGGACTGTTTTTTTTTTCTTTTTCTTTTTTCTTTTTTTAAATTGAGCTATCTTTCAATATGAATCATTTGTTAGAACAGCTTGGATCCAGAAAGAGTGGAGACTGATATCCCTGGGTTTACTTATGGGAGGTGCCTTTGACTCAGAATTAGGTGATCTTTTGTACCTCAGTTTCTCCTACCCACAGAAACAAGACAAAACTTGCCCACTGCAGATCGCAGGGCTGTGGGAAACTGAAAGAGAATAAGGAATATTTATATACTCTTAATACCTTTGTGGGAAGCAGGATTTTGCCCTGGTAAACATTTTTTTTAAAGATTTTATTTATTTATTCATGAGACACACAGAGAGAGGCAGAGACACAGGCAGAGGGAGAAGCAGGCTCCATTCAGGGAGCCCGATGTGGGACTCAATCCCAGGTCTCCAAGATCACACCCTGGGCTGCAGGCGGCGCTAAACCACTGAGCCACCTGGGCTGCCCTCTTTTTTTTTTTTTTTAATTATATTTATTTATTTGAGAGAGAGAGAGCGCACAAGTAGGTGGAGTGGCAGGCAGAGGGAGAGGGAGAAGCAGGCTCCCCACTGAGCAGAGAGCCTGATGTGGGACTCCATCCCAGGACCCTGCTATCATGACCCCAGCTGAAGGCAGATGATTAACTGACTGAGCCACCCAGGCGCCCCTGGTGAACATTTTCTATAGGAGAGCTACAGGGTGGTCTGAAAAATCTTTCTTAATAAGTGAAGCCCATCTGCTTGTTTGTACCAAAACCTCTTCATACTTTCCTTGTAATCATTCCCATGTAGTAATGAACCCCATATGATAATATTAGTAACTAATAATAAAAGCTATTATTTACCAGGCAACTTCTATGTGTCTGTCCTCTGCAGGATATTACATGATCCTTAATTCTTAAAACCAATATGAAAGAGAGGTATTAATAGTCTCCCTTTCTACTTGGGGAGACTGAGCCTCAGAGTAGCTAGTGGAAAAGGTAGAGGTGACCCACTAATAAGTAGGAGAGCCAGGATTGTAACTAAGGCCCACCTGGTGTCAAAGCCACATCCCTTCCACTACACACCACAGGCTCCTGGGCCACTCTTCTCAGATTTCTGAGGGCAAATCAGTGGAATCTGTCCAGAGAAAGCAGCTCCTGGCAAAAAAGGTGACTGCAGAGTACTTGGTACTAAACACAATGCTGGCAGTGCCCACACTCAACCCAATGATGTGTGCGTAGGCTGGCTGTGCTGGGCACAACATAGTACCCTCCTTCCTTTTCTTGGCCTTTGGCTGAAATGCCATTTGAGACCAAACACAGCCTTTTTCGTATAAAAGCCTGCACATTCATAGTTTCCAGCTGTGGGGGATGACAGACCTCAGAAAAGGAAAGCATTTGTCTGGGGCAGACTGCTGTCCCGCCCAGGTCCCTCTCCCCTCTTGAGCTTTAGGGGAGTCCCCTCAATCCTACCTGACCACCTGTCCAGGTGTAAAGGCAGGTGGTTCCACTGGGCACTGACGACTGGGCCTCCGTCCCACTGCTTCCAGAAGGCCCAGTTTTCTGACGGCATAGCTTACCTGGAAGCTGTTAACTTTGCCCTAGTTCATTTGATTGCTTTCATGCTTATCCTTTTTGTGATGCTTTCAGACAATGGGTGTGGTGGCTGATGAGTTGAAACCTGTCTTAACTATGCACTGAAGCCGGCTGTAGGAGTGTCATTAGTTGCTTAATGACAGCAGCTTGCAACACAGTTTCCATGGCTCTCAGCACAGCCAGGCTGCGTCCTCCTTGTCGTACATCTGCTCCTGAGTCGGGTTTGCCATTCATAAATGCAAGCGTTTGGCTTTGGCACATGGCGCCCTGACACAATCATTCTAGTGTTCAATGTCCTCTAAATGTCATTGTCGAGTAATCGATATTGATTTTTGGTGGTTCTTTCAGAGGCCAGGCTGTCACTAACCCCTTTAGAGGGATCCTAGCCTTTCATACCTGGAGGGTAGCTGCTTGTTTTATTGATGGATTGCCAGGACCAGAATTGCCCAGGGGCCGTCATTAGCTCCTTAGAAGAGCTTGTTTTTTTTTTGTTTGTTTGTTTTTTGTTTTTTTTAAAATCTACAACATACTTGCATACTTGTGAAATTTCCATATTATGTAACCCCCATCAATACTCTATATGTAGGACATTTTTTCCTTCCTCCCATTGGTGGTAATCACCACCTTGATGCCTAGTTGTTTAGGTGAGGATGCACAGGGAGCAATTTAGAGCCAGTTCTTATACATGGTAACGTTCTATTTTTCCACCTTTCTATAGATAGCCTTCTCAGAAAATGATGTATTCCAAACAGTATATTCCTTCTAGCATCTAAAGTTTACCTCTTGAAGTAAAAAATTTCAAGATTTTTTAACATGTGGAATATAGTCCTGGTTTCTTAACTATTACACATTTAAGGTAATGTCATTTTTGTTTCAGTGACATCGAGCCATCAATATCTGGGATCATACGACACAGCTGTAGCTCAGTGATCCTCCCTCAAGGCAGCTGAGATTCAGGGGTTGGCCCTCTGTCCCCCAGATAGCCAGACTGCTGTGTGCTTTTATTTCCCTGGATCTTTAGCACGTTCCACTTTTGCTCAGCACTCTCCCCGCTGCCCCATGTTCTGCTGCTTCTAATCCACAGCCTAATTTCTCTCAGAGTAGGCTCTGGACTTGGAAGTGGCTTTTTCCTGGAGACATTCAGCACATGGGTTTTGTGACTGCAGCCCCAAGGCTCAGAGGCCTTCTTGATTTACTCCAGAACTCACGGCTCTGCTGTAGGTGGTGAGGGTGCAGGAAGTCAGAGCCTCCAGCTCTCTAGGGTGTTACTGGCATTGAGGTTGAGTAGAGCCGCCCTATGGGAAAACGCATGTCAGCCTGTAGGAGGACATTACGGGCTATGGATTCATCATCAATGTGGTAAAGCCAGTGTCCTTTATTTCCCGTCCTCCCTTTAACAGAAGCCACCACTCTGATTTCTATTTGACTGGGGAGCTGATGGTTGGTGGAGCAACCTAAGCTTTCCTTCTTTAGTCTGTGGTGGGAAGTTGACCTGTTTTCCCCTCCACGCCACGCCTTGGAGGGGCAGGAGATGCCAACACAATACCAAAGCAGGAGACTGGCCGCTCAGTGAGCACTTCTGAGGATCCTCTGGTAACCCTCATCACACATGTGATTTCTTCTTTAGTGCCCATCTTCACCATGAGACGGGGAGCTCTGGGCTCCGACAAGTAAGGTCCCCGTGGCCCCAGCGCCTGCAGAGTGTCTGACACATAGTGGACATTCAGAGCCTAGTCGCCGGGTTAAGTTCGTGAGGACACTCAGGGGCTCTCCCACCTGTACAGCCCTATAAGGATTTTCAGGGGACAGATATTTCAGATATGGTGTTTATGGGTTTTTAGGTTGGCAAACTGTTCTCCCTGCAGGGCTGATGGGAAATCTGTGCCATCTTCCTGGTTTTTGGTCTGGGATCGCAGTCCCATCACTCTGTGGCTACCCTGTGCTCAGTGCCCTTCTAGAGGCTGTGACACCTGCGGGCTCACTGTGTCACTTCACACCACACACACCAAAAATAGTTTTATATTCCAGGTGGGGAGGCAGTGGCAACCCTGTGGGTGGAGTACGGTAAAAGCTCATAAGGCTTCTGGGATTCGGAGAGGACAGAGGTGGATGCAGACAGAGGACTCCCACAGTTGAGTCTTAGATATTTGGGTGACTCAGCATCTTACCTCTGTCTTTGTGGGACCGTTATTTGTACAGCATTCCATGTTGGTTTCTTGTTTATACTGACACTTCTCCATCCCGGTCTTCTCTGGAGAGATAGCTGCAGGCTGGACCAAATAGGTATCTGGCATCTTCCTGCCTTGATTGCTTCTTTCCTGGTCTCATTTTGCCATGTCTTTGTAGGCCTCTTCCAGCCCCAATTTTCCAGCTTTCTCCACATGCCCTTTCTCGCCATCCCACTTCTCAGGCCTCTAGCCTCCTTTTTTCCCTACACTCCTCTGCCCATGGGAACCTGTACTACCTATGTGGAAGTCTGTCCACCTCTTTTACTATGTACTTTGTCCTACAAACTACCTTCATGACCCAACACTTCTGGGCCAGGCTTTGCATTTTCCAAGATGAGACTGAATTTTCTAGTATGTTTATCTGCTTGTCAAACATTTACCTTCCATAACCAACTGTAATAGGCTTCCTAGAGAACACAATGAAGATTCACCTTCCTAGGAACTTAGAACATTCTGTTGCAAAATCATAAAAAAAAAGGGGGGGGGGTCGGGAGTGGAGGGCCACCTGTCTGGCTCAGTCAATAGAGCATGTGAGTCTTGATCTAGGCATTGTGAGTTCAAGCCCCATGTTGGGTGTAGAGATTATTTAAAAATAGAATCTTAAATGCCAACAGAATGTCATTTTTTCCCCCTGAGAATCTCTTAAGACTTTCTAATAAAAAAGATAAAAGAATTTGAGACTTTACTTGAGCCCTAGTACTGCTCAAAATTATTTATATTCACAATTATAAAGAGGGGAGATAGTAGGTGATCCTACTGCATCATGTGGAGAAGGACCATATGGGGTAGGAAAAAATTTACATTCTTATCTATCCTGACCTTGGACACCCGCTCATGGTGAGTGGGAATAAGACATTGGGAGGATAGTCAGTGTCCTCTTGTGTAGCTCTGGGAATGCTTTGCTCACTTCAGACAGAGTTGTACATAGAGAATATCAGATTTCCAAGGGAGGTGGGAGGAGTCTCACTGTTAACACTGGTGAAGGAAGACCTTTCCCCTTCTGTCATTAGAGACAAGAGCAAAAACTGAGAGAGGACAGACACATGGAGAGAAATGGGTCCAACAGGGCAGGGCTCTGGTCTCCTGCTGCCAGTGGCAGTGAGCTCTGTGGACTCTTCTTCCACCAGGCGTAGCTGCCGAGAACTACAGGGAAGGACTATCAACACTTCAGGCAGTGGAGTCAAGGGATATGTTTGGGAATGGTGGGAACTCCGGAGGAGAGTCTGGACTTCCAGGAATGACTATGGTGGAGAATCAGGACTCAGAGGCATTATATTTGTGCCCTAATTGTTTCCCCAGACTCGTTGGGTACAGAACACAAAGATCAGGTAAAGAAGAACAAACTATGGCCCTTGTCCTCAGAGAGGATCACATTGTGATGGGGCGATTGGAGAAACAGATACATAAACACATGATAGAGCGGAGTGAATAGAGTTGGGGTGATGGGTAGGGAGAGAAAGTGTTGAGTGTGAGCTAAGCATGGGAATGGCCAACCTTATTGACTCCAAAGGGGAAGAGTCATGTTGAGACCTCCTTGGAAGTCAATTAAAATGACCAATGATGTTTGTTTCTCTGGGTGGCATAAACGCTCTTAATAATGCTGATGAGGAAAAAAGAATAATGCTGATGAGGAGATGAACACTGAACTTTCTTCATTCATTCTGACCAGATAAGATCATTAATTTCCTAGATCATTTTCTTCCTGTTTATATGGAAACTCCTCCATTCTGGTCTTCTCCGGCCAGCAGAGAGAAACCAGGGAATTAAACTTAGCTGAGTTCAAGTAAAATAAACTGTCCAAGGGGGATTGGTACCATGACCACTGCTCAGGACACTGATTCCATGAAGCTGGATTCGGCATATGAGGTACAGAATCCCTTAGGATCAGTGATGGCAGGATCATACAGATAAGCAGACACAACTTTGCTACTCCCCCACATGAGAAATCTGAGGTCTGGAGAAGATAAGATCTTACTCAAATGCAGAGTTGCAGAACCAGAAAAAGAATCCAGGTCCTCCAAATGCCGGGTCAGGGTGTTACCTCTTCCGCAATGCGGCCTCAAAATACAATGTTCTCCAGCTAGACTGGACTAACGCACTGGACTCTAGAAGAAAATAGAAAATAAAGCATGCATTAAGCTTGAATCACTAATAATTCTTTGGAGTGAATGGTCATAGCTTTTCCTATAATCAACGAGGCCAGTAGGAGAGGATTTAAAACTAACTTGTTCCCATCCCTACTCCCAGGGGAAAAAAACCCACAAAAATCCTTCCCCTTCTTTTCTCCTCCCACTCTGCCCTAAAGCACATGTCCACCTTGGTCAGGGCAGCATCTTTGATGATTAGCCGAGAAGAATTCCATATTGACTTTACTATCTGAGCTGTGTCAGGACTTCCTATAGACAGGGCCAATCCTTGGGCCCTTCCAGTGTTTTCCTAGTTGCTGTTTCTGTGCTGGCAGTGAAACTGAAGATGTTTCAGAATAAATCTCACAATCCTTCATTCCCTCTTCACATCTAGGAGATCAGGACTGGAGGAAGAAAAGCTATGAAAGACTCCTTCAGCAGGCTAATGGGGTCACTGACAACCAACATGATAAATACTTTAGAAAAACTGACACTAAGAAAATACGTGTTCTGTATTTGAAAACTCCATTCTAGAGTTTTATAAGTGGCATGCTTTATCTGGTAATTTAAAAAACTCATGAGGTTCTGTTGTTCTCCTTCTTTTACTTCCTCTTTTTCATTTATTTGAGAGAAAGGGGGAGAGAGAGCACATGAGGGCAGAGGTCAGGGAGGAACAGAGGGAGAGGAAGAAGCAGACTCCCAGCTGAGCAAGGAGCCCGATTGTGGGTTCGATCTCAGGACCCATGATTTGAGCCAAAGGCAGACACTTGACCAACTGAGCCACCCAGGCACCCCTCCATTGTTCCTCTGTGAGGAACAGGAGTCCTGTGCCTTACTGCCAGCTGGTTGAGAAGTGAGAAGTTTTGGTCAGATCTCCCCACTGAACACAGACCCAGTGCCTGGGCTGAGTCTTTCTCTTTCTTTTCCTTCTATTATCTTATCACGGAATTATGGGCTCTTCAAACTGGTCAATTAAAGAGAGTAAACCTAAAGCTCTGATAACCTTTCTTCCCTACTCAAAACAGTGCTGAGTGACTACAGAGGTGGTTGCCAAAATTGGTCTCTGGACCAGCAGCCTCGGCATCACCTTGGGGCTTGCTAGAAACCTAATTCTTGGACCCTACCCAGACCCACTGAATCAGACTCTGCAGGAGGGGCACCGCAAGCCCTATAGGTGATTTTGACCAGCACATTTGACCATCCCTGGACTATGGCATTAAGCATTCTCTAGAGCTTGCCATTGAGGGACTCGACAGCGTAGCCCCAAGCCACCTGTTCAGCCTCCCGGTGCTTCCCTGAGCACACTCTGTGCTCTGGTTACGCAACAGAGGCCCTTCATTTTCATGCCTTTCTGCCTTTGTTCAAATGCCTCCTCTGCCTGGAATGCTCTCCCCTACCTTCCTCCGTGTGTAGGTTTTCACTAAAAGTTTGCCTGTTGTAAATGCTGGCAGGCATGTTCCCAATGATGAATGTTTTGTTTTTGTTTTTTAAGATTTTATTTATTAATTCATGAGAGACACACAGAGGCAGAGACACAGACAGAGGAGAAGCAGGATCCATGCAGGGAGCCCGATGTGGGACTCGATCCCGGGACTCCAGAATCATGCCCCAGGCCAAAGGCAGGTGCCAAACCCCTGAGCCACCCAGGGATCCCCCGATGATGAATGTTTTAATTTTAGAAGCATAGATGGCAGCCTCCAGTTACTCCAAGGTCTTTCTGATCATTCTAACAACCAGCAACACTGAAAGGCTTCTCCAGGTGACTGTTTGCAAGCATCCTCTAATCAGCCCATAGGTTAACTAACATTTGCACACTGTTTGCCTTCTGGGAGCCTCCAAAGGCAAGTGCTGTGACAGAAGAGGGGATGATTCAGTCCAGACCTGATGGGAAAACAGGCTATAAAATCCAGTAGCACTGATGGGAGCGATGAACAATAACCTACACTTACAGGGCATGAGCCTCGATAATTAGCACTTGCAGTATCTAGCCTCCCAGGCTGAATGCATCCTCAGGATGTGAAACTCATTCTAATAATTTAAGCACTAGAAGACACTGGTAGGTTTGTAGAAAGTGTATAGTGTAAGTGCGTGTTGTCCTGAGCAGTATATTCCCCTCTGCCACATTCCGTGTGCCCACATGACCACCTTCATTATGAAAACCACAAATTGTAACTAATAGTTCCCAACTCTCAGCTGGTGTCCATAGGGCATTGGTCAAAATGGTGTCTTCAAACGTGGCCCCTACCTCCTTTGAGGTGTCGCTCAGGTTTATGGCCGTGTGCATTTGCAGGGCAACTAGGCAACCTCTTAATACAAATGGATGACAAGGACTAACATGTCTTATTTCCTCTGCAGGCTGTTGGGAAGGCTAATTGGATCACAGATCCCCCCCTGTAAGTAGCAAAGTTTAGTGTAAATATCAGTTAATATTATTTTGATCATCCCCTCTCTGGCTATCTACTCCAAAGCCAGCGACCTTCAGTTTGGCTTGACAAATGGAGAAATCCTTCTTCTTATAGTTAAGCCATGAATATTGGCTCGTCCTGGATTGGGAACGTAGGTGAGTGGGGCTTGGTCCAGCTTTTAGTGAGATGTTGGAATTAGGATGTGGGAGGAATTGGATAGAGCACCTTTGGTTCAAAGCACTCCTTTTCCCAGTGTGGTCCTTGGGCTGGTCTCTCTGTTCGCAGACTTGCAGGCTCTTTGAATTGGAGGGGCCTGTAGAGATGAGCTAGTCTAACCTTCCACACTTTTCAAAAGCCCATGCCACAGTATTCCTGACAGACGTCACCTAGCTCTTGCTTGGACATCTCCAGAGCTGGGCAGGCTCATCATCTCAACAGCTCATTGCAGTGTTAGATATTTGCAGTTGTTGGAACATTCTTTCAGCGTTTGAGCCAAAATCTGCTTCCATTTTACTTCCAACTATTCATTGATCTTCATTCTCAACTCTGGCATAATGCGCAGAAGGCTGCTCTTCTCAATATGGCAGAGCTTCCCGAAGAAATAATGCACAGCCAGCATGCTTCCATCAGGGCTTCTCATATCTGAACTAAACAGCCCCTGGTCTTATAACTGTCCTTTGTTGAGGTAGTTTCCAGAACCACCTCGCAATCTTGGTTTTCTCCTTTGGATGAGGAGCATGAATGTTTATAATGTGATTGTTGGAGTGATAATAAATCGGCAGGCAACAGCTAGTTCTTCCAGAGTCTTCTCATAAAGCAAACTTTGCTCTGAATAGTGGCCCTTCTTCCCTGCACCCCTACTGCAGCACATAACTATAAAAATTCAAAAAGGAACCCAGTGATAACCGGCTCTGCAAAGATCCGACTCGCTGATCCCATCTACCATACGGACTGAATTCACTTAGCATAGTTCCTACTGGTCATTTCTTTATCCAAAGCGATAGAACTTTCTTCCTGGTAGTTGTATAGACCTGTTTAAACAGCAGACAGTATGGAAATTGGATGCAGTGATAAGATGTGCAGAGAAGCAGATTGAAGTTCACATAGGGCTTTGCCGGTTCCGCAATGTGCTTTCACATCTCTGAGACTTTGTCTTCTCATGTGTAAGATGGGGATCATTCCTGTCTTGCAACATTGGTGTGAGGGCTAAATGCCATATTTTCAAAACAGAGGCAGGCTCATGCTAGGTGCTTATGAGTGCCCTCTGATGTTCCTCGTACAGGGACTTTGTTGGGTTTGGGCACCCCCCCTCCTCTAAAGCAGCCCAGGTAAAGGGGTGGGAGACATTCCAGTGCTGATGAGAGCACTGGCGAACCTAAATCAAGGGGTGCAAGATTCTTTTTGTAAAGGGCCACATGTAACTTCTTTACATTTAAATAGTCACATGCCTGGTGACGACCTTATTGAACATAATAACCTTGGAACATGTGAATTAGAATTGTGGCTAATAGGGGCACCTGGGTGGCTCAGTGGTTGAGCATCTGCCTTTGGCTCAGGTTGTGATCCCAGGGTTCTGGGATCAAGTCCCATATCGGGCTCCCCTCAGGGAGCCTGCTTCTCCCTCTGCCTGCCTCTCTGCCTTTCTCTGTGTCTCTCATGAATACATAAAATCTTTATTAACCACAATCCTTTTTTCTTTTTTTAAGTTACTCCCAGTCCAGATGAGTGAAAGACTACTGGCAATAGGACATGTTTCAAGTTTTGTGTTTGTTTTTAAGATTTCATTTATTTGAGAGAGAGCACAAGTGGGGGTAGCAGGAGAGGCAGAGGGAGAGAGAAAAGTAGACTCCCCTGCTGAGCAGGGAGCCCGATGCAGGGGCTCCATCCCAGGACCCTGGGATCATGACCCGAGCCAACTGAGCCACTCAGGAGCCCTACGTTTCAAGTTTTGTAGTAGCAGAATATCAAGAATACCAAGAGGACCAACAGCTGACACTCTTGTGTAGGGTAGAAATTTGAGCTTTGTGGGTCATATTGTCCCCATCACGAGTACTCAGCTCTGCCCTTGTAGTGTGAAAGCAGCCATAAAATGTGTAAATGAATGCATGTGGCTATGTTGTAATAAAGGTTTATGTATTTGCAAAAACAAGCAGCAGGCTGGATTTGACCTGTTGGCCCTAGTCAACCCCTGGTCTAAAGTCGTCTTTTCCTTCTTTTCCTTTCCTTGCCTTGTCTATTTCTTTCTTCTTGTGATAAGAACACTTAACATGAGATCTACCCTGTTAACACATTTTGAAGGGTATTCTATGCAGAATTGTTAACTATTGTCACACTGTTGTACAGTAGATCTCTAGAACATACTCAAATAACATAACTGAAATTTTATACCCATTGCACAGCAACTACCTGTTTCACCTCCTCTCAGCCCTTGGCAACTACCATTCTACTCTCTGCTTCAATGAGGCTATCTTAGGTATCTCTTTAGGTAGAACCATGCAATATTTGCCTTTCTGTGGCTGGTTTATTTCACTTAGCATCATGTCCTCAAGACTAACCCATGTTGTTGCATGTGGCAGGATTTCCTTCTTTAAAAAAAAAATCGAAAAATTCTCCATTGTATGTATATACCACATTTTCTTTATCCTGTCATCCACTGATGAACATTTGAACATTTGGATTGTTTCCACAACTTGGCTATTGTGAATAATGCTGCAGTGAACATGGGAGTGCAAATACCTCTTTGAGATCGTGATTTCAATGTTTTTGGATAAATAGAAGTAGGATTGTTGGATCATATAGTAGTTTAGCTTTCAATTTTTGAAGAAACTTCCATACTTTTTTCTATAGCAGCTATAGCATTTTATGTTCAATGTATAAGATTTTCAATTTCTCCACATCCTTGCAAAATATTCTTTCTTTTTTTTGATATTAGCATTCTAACAACTGTGAGGTGGTTAGAGCCTTATTTTCTGATCTCAGCCTTGGGGACCCGCTTCTGTTGCATTTAACCTTCCAGAAGGATATGTCTCCTACCCTGAGGGTCTCTAGGATCCTCTCATGGCTCGATGGGCATATGGCCCCAAGATGTGAATGAAGGTTTGCTTCAAATTGTTGTAGCTCCTGGAGGGGCAGGAAGCTCCATCCACTATACTGTAGAGAGAATATGTATAAAATCTTTAGAGCAGACCCACTGGAGAGTTCATTATCATTAGGGACAAAATACTTATGTCCTGTGTTTTCATTTAAACCCTCTGTTAGGTGTGCAGAATGTCCCAATGTATGCCTCCATGACACCCCCATTACACCCATGACACCCCATAATGCTTTGTCGCATTATTTATGTGATAGTTAAGACCTCCCTTCTTTCCTCTCTGTGAAGGCAGGGCCGTGTTAGAATTGCTGTCCATGGCTAGATCTCTAGCATCTAGCAGAGTGACCAATACAAGGTATATACACAACAGACACCAAGTTCAGCTTCTCATCTACAGAATTTATTCAGACAACATTTGCTAGACTCTGTCATCCTAACACTATGGGCAAAAGTTCATGGACTCCAGGCCTGAAAAATAAGACCATATTATGGGCATGGTCTTGACCAAAGGCCTGCAATCTCAGGCCTCAGGACTTTTCTTCACTGACACAACTTCAGTTTACCCAGTTGGCAGGCACTTCTTGGAGGGCGGTCACATTAATAACTTAAGGAATGGTTCCTTTGAAACTTGGGATTCATTCAATATTTTCTTTCTTTCCTTTCTTGGAGAAAGGAGCTTTTAGAATTTTTGTATCCGGTGCCTTTTTCTGATCCTTAAATTGAATTTTGTTAACTAAGTTTTAGAAGGCTTTTCCTTTTGTAAATATTAACAACAGCAGAAGAAAGATAAGTGTTGAATCCTGTGTTCACAAATCAGTTGTGGAAGTGCAGGCTTTTGAGCAGTCCCAGTGTGGACAGAGCTGGCTGACCTCCATGAGACGGGCAGCTAATTGCCGGGCAGGCAGGCTGCTTCCTTGCTTACCCCCAGGAGGATACAAAGCTCTGGGTTATCCATAGGTCACCCAGCAGGGATGAGCTGGGAGGAAGGGTGTGGAGGAGTGGGGGGAGAAAGTAATGAACTGACTTTCTTCTGACTTTGTCATTCCAGCCACCTAGTGACCTCAGTGGGTCTCAGTGGAGGGCAGATCTTAGGCTACTTCCCCTTCTTCCCTACTACAACCATCCTGGAGGCCCATTCAGTTACCATGGCCTTTGCTATCATAATTTGGCTGAGTAACTCCAGTACTCATCTTGCCCCATGAGGTCTTAGAGGTTTAAGTAGGAGCTCAGTGTGGTTTCCTCCTCTTCTCCCTTCCCCTTTGGGTACTGTAGTGGTTGAATAGTGGTCCCTCAAAAAGATACGTTCAAGTCCTCACCCTTGGAATCTGCAAAGGTGACCTTATTTAGAAGAAAGATCTCTGCAGATGTTATGTAAGGACTTTGATATGGGATTGTCCTGGACATGGAGCAGGCCCTGGGTCCAATGATAAGTGTCCTTAAAAGAAGAGGAGAGGACACACTGAAAAGAAAAAGTTATGAAACTGGGGGCAGGAATTCTAGTAATACAACCATAAGCCACAGTGAAGGCATGGAATAGATTCTATGTCAGAGCCTCTAAAAGAAACCAACCCTGCCAACACCTTGATTTTGGACTTCTGGATTCCCCAATTGTGCAAGAACAAATATCTCTTCTTGTTGTTTTGTTTTGAAAGCGAAGTAGAGAGAGAATCCCAAGCAGGTTCCATGCCCAGCATGTGAACCCAATGTCAGGCTCAGTTTCATAATCCTGAGATCATGATCCGAGCTGAAATCAAGAGTTAGAGGCTTAACTGAGCCACCCAGATACCCCCAAATGCCTCTTGTTTTAAGCCACCCAGTTGTGGGATGCCAGTGGTGATGTGAGTGTGGTTTGGAAAAGACTTAAGACCCGAGCATTCCAACCCTCTATTGTTCTGTTTCCAACAGCATTGTTTAGGCTGACGCAGCCAGAGTTTGGAAGTGTCAAGGAAAAACAGTGCTGGCTCATGTGCTATTAACCACCAGCGCTGGGGTTCTCCTCCCCTAAAGCCAGGGGCTGCCTGTGGCAGATAATGCCTCTTTTCTCCTTATCAGCTGGGAAGATAAGAGAATAACCGTACAGCTTAGTGACTACTTAGCTCCATGGGGAGGGATGGAAAGGGCAGTCTGCTCATAGGACTTTCATATCTCTTCCCTGTCTCTGTTCCTTATTTGCTTCTTAGTATATAAGGTGAAAAAGAACAGGACCACAATCCATCTTTGAAATACTGGCATCTTCCCTATATGGACAAAGTAAAGCAATAGTCAAAATTAGAGAAAAGCAACTTTCCCAACCTTACTACTCTCTTTGATCCTTCTTTCCGCTAGGCACCAGCCTTTCCACCTGATGCCAGCAGTGTGGCCGGAAGCATGAACTGGGGGAAGCAGAGTGTGAGGCACGCACTGGCAAGATGATCCTGGGGAACCACTAAGAAGCCAAGGCAAGAGATGCTTCACTTTGTTTTGGTTTCTATCATTTAAAAATACTGTAAGTTCATTTTAGTGTTAATGTGCAAGAATCTTCATTTTTTCCTATTGCCTGGAACCTAGCCCCCCTCCCCACCACCAATTGCCTCATTTAACAATCGAAAGGTTTTTGGCAGGCACTAAAGGGTCCAGTGCTATAGCCTCAATGAAGACATTTCTGTTAATTATACGTATGCCACTTACAGTTGTTTTCACATCCTCCATTTCATATTAGCTTTCCAATAGCCCATGAGATGCGTAGAGCAAGGATTATTACCCTATTTTATTTTTTTAAGATTTATTTATTTTATTTTTTTAATTAATTTATTTTTTAAAATTTATTTATGATAGTCACACACACACACACAGAGAGAGAGAGAGAGAGAGAGAGAGAGAGAGAGGGCAGAGACACAGGCAGAGAAGCAGGCTCCATGCACCGGGAGCCCGACGTGGGATTCAATCCCGGGTCTCCAGGATCGTGCCCTGGGCCAAAGGCAGGCGCCAAACCGCTGCGCCACCCAGGGATCCCAAGATTTATTTATTTTATTTATCTTATCTATTTTAGAGAGAGAGGGAGAGAGAGCATGAGCAAGAGGGGCAGAGGGAGAGAGAATCTCAAGCAGACTCCACACAGAGCATGGAGCACAACATGGGGCTCAATCTCATGACCTTGATTGAGATAATGACCTGAGCCAAAACCAAGAGTTGGCCACTTAAATGACTGCCACTCAGGCACACCTACTCTAGTTTAAAATTATAAAACATTGGGCAGCCCGGGTGGCTCAGCGGTTTAGCACCGCCTTCAGCCCAGGGCCTGATCCTGGAGATCTGGGATCGAGTCCCACGTCAGGCTCCCTGCATGGAGCCTGCTTCTCCCTCTGCCTGTGTCTCTGCTTCTCTCTCTCTCTCTCTCTCTCTCTGTCTCTCTCTGTGTCTCTCATGAATAAATAAAAAATCTTAAAAAAAATAAAAATAAAAAAAATGATAAAACACAAGGCTTGTTTGGCTGAGAGGGTTTCCACCGATAGCAGGGAAATAGTAGGGAATTCCAAGTTTGGAGAGGAGTGCAGGATGGACGATGAGTATGAAGAAATCTGGAACAGTGAAGAGATCTTCATGGCTGGAGAGGAGGGCATGTGGGGTGAGGAGACAGCTGGAGGGCTGGGTCATTTGAAGAGGTTCCTGGAGTGGAGTAGGTGATTAGAAATGCTAGCCAAATGGGAAGACAATGAGAAGAAACCTGAGGTTCCCTCCTGAAGCCTGAACGTTCATAAGAAGATGGACATTGGTCAAACTGTCTCCTCACCCCAGTGACTGCCCGCCACAACAATGCTGCATGGTAATACAATGAATGAACTCTGTCCTCTACAGTAAAGAGTAGAGGCCACCATGGAAGTGAGTCGTTGCATCGTGGGTCTGATCATTGAACAAGGTCCCCCTACACAGGGCAGCACTTTGGGAAGTTGAATCTATCGGGCACCGGGAGGCCTGGGCTGGTGGATGTGACCGTTGGGTTGTTACCATGCTGTGGTGAGCTTTGAGAAGAGGAACTTGGCACCTCCAGAAGCCCCAGCAGGAGGCCTGTCCTCAGCTGGTCTGACACATCACATTTGCTTTTTGATTTGCACACACAAAACGAATCTCCCCAACGACCCTCTCCGCAGAGCCTCATCAATTAGAACTGCTTTTGTTCTTCGCCTCCTTTTGTTGACCAGCTTGGAAACTAGTTAGAAGGGAGAAGAAAGGGAAGTTGTCTTTGTGGGCAGTGGCACTGGAGCGCTGGCTGCTAATGAAGGAGCCCTGAATGGTGCGATTGTGCTGCTGTTTATATAGTTTTTATTTTAATTTGCATCCGTACCAGGCTCGGATCCCAAGAGTCATTCGGCTGTGTTTGGAGCTTTTATCTCCTCCATAGAGCCAGACCTGCCAGCTTATCATTTGCCTCTAGGAAATTAATGTGGGCCCCCCCTCCCCTCACTTTTATCATGTGCTGTCGAATTGTTTATACATTCGTGGAGAGGAAGAAAGACTCCACGGAACTGCAGAAGAAGGGTTCTTTCTCCTGTAGCTAGATCATCTGGGACTTAGCTTTCTCCTGCTGCAAGGCTTCCAGAGCCCGGGACTCAGGGAGCGAGGCCTGGATTGCGGTGAGGGGCTGGAGGGTGAGGGATGGGGGCATGGCGTCAGGGAGCCGAATGGAATCTCTTCAAGTACAAAGTGAGAGAAACCATACTCCAGTTCTCCTCCTCTTCTGCACGGGGACCTATTTCCCACTCTTCTGCTTGTCCTGAATGGATCAGCAAAATTGGACTCAAGAATCACCCCCAGCTCACTATTCCTATTTTTAATACATTGTGACTCCTCAGTGCGGCATTTAAGATGGCACATAACTTAGTCCCTTTTAGTTGTTGCCACTGGCTGATGAGAACACGGTGGGGGCCCCGGCACATCTACTTTCTGTATCTGCATTTTCCCCACCTGCAAAGCTTCACTCTGTTCCGGGTCACTGCTTAGGCTGGACCCACCTGAAAAGCTCCTCTTGCCTCATCCAGGACCCCCTGCCCTCAGTCTCAGATTTCCTTGTTTATGGAGCTTTCCAGCTCACAAGGTTCTCTCCATTCACTAGGGTCCTTGCTACTCAAAATGGGTCCTGGACCAAAAGCCTTGGCCTTTTCTCAGAACATGTGAGAAATGCAGAAGATGCTCAAGAGCTCGAGAAATGCTCAGGAGCTCTACTCCAGAGCCGCTGAACCAGAATCTGCATTTGACTAAGACCCTTTGGGTACATCATGTGCACAGTAAAGTTTGGAATCAATTTTCTAGATCTCTATGACATTTACCAACGTGTCCTCCCCACCTAGTAATACATTTATCCCCAGATGTCTTCACATGTATGCCTCTTGCTGCCACAGTAGGAGAGGTAGCACCTGAAGACAAGAACAGTTGACTTAGGTTCACCTATAGTATCTTCCCTAGCTCGAGGACGATGCTGAGTACGTTGAAGAGCTCGGTAAATACTTCATTAATCCCATGCAGATTTGCCCTGTAGATCACATTTATTTGTTCCTCCTTTAAAAAGATTGGCCAAAGCATTGTACATCCAATGTCTATTCTGTCTTCTTTATCTTAGTTATTAAGATAATAAGGGCATGAAGCTCTGGCTATTTTTTTTTTGTTTATTTTCATACAGCTCTTTCTCCCTCTTGATAAAATAAGCCTTCCCAGGACTTGTCAGAGTAGAGAATAGAGTAACTACCCTGTCTGGAGAGATCACCTCTGGCCCTCTTTCCACACTGCATTGGGTCAGACATCCTGGTGCATGGCCAGACCATGGCCCTTGGGGCCCTGCCCTCATCCCTCTGTGTGCCCTCCTGACCCCAGCATTCCTAAGGCAGTTCCTGCCTATGTCAGTTCACTCTCCAATCTACCTTCAGCACTCCAGTTCCGAACATGAAAGACGAAGACGTGACAGTTTAGTAGGAGTGAAGCAGGTTACAGAGGGCAATCCATGGGCAATCCACAATCCTGTGCCCCAGTACACAGGGGGCAAGCTCCTGGGTCTGAAGTCCTCAGGGGACGCTTCTGGAGAAGGAGCTTCAAGCCCTATCTGGAAGGAAAGGAGGGTATTTTGTGTTTGATCTGGGCCAAGTCCTGTGCCAAGGCACAAAGAGCAAGGGAACATGGAGATGGAGAATCAGTGCATTATTGTACTGTGTGTGTGTGTGTGTGTGTGGTGGGCAGGGTGTACAGGGAGGGAGAGAAAGGAAGAACTGCCAAGTGCTCGGGTGGTAGAGCGAGGTGGCACAGGCCGGTGGGTAGGCTCAGCTCGCCAATCTCAGGGAAGTGACATTCCATTCTATAGGTGGTGGAAAGTCACAGGGGAACCTGAGTTGGCAGGAGACCGGGAGTTTAAGTCTCTCTCTGTGCCAACAATGGGCTGGGTGGTCTGGGCAGAGTGAGACGGACACACCTGTTGGGGAGGGGGGTCACTGGAACTGAGGAAGGGAAGATGGAGACCACACAGGAGCACCAGCCAAAAGGGACCCTGGAGTTGGCTCTTCTGTGTGCCTTGTATAGCATTGGCGGTCCCTGTGCAATCTGCTATGGAACTCTCCAGAACGTAGTCCCTGTCGTCCATTCCCAGTGGCATCCTCCAAGTACTCCTCACTCCTGTTTTCTTCCCCTGGGTGTTCTTCCAAAGTACCATCTGGCCTGGCTCTTATCCCTGGCTCTGTGCCTGCAGGACAAGGACCAACCCCTCACCAGGGTGTGGCAGGCCTTTCCTCTGGCCTGTCCTCCCCCTGCCCCCATCCCATGCTGTCCTCTCTGCTCACACTTCCCAGTTCCTAGAATCTGCCTTGCCCTGGGGAATTCCTGAGCTTTCCCCTGCACTTAGAAAGCCCTCCCCCAACCCTGCTTGGTAAATTCTACTCTTCCTCCAGACCAGGTTCAAATATCATCTCCTGGGGAACCTCCCTGAGTTCCCCAGACAGATTTAAGTGCTTCCTCCTTTCGTCACCAGAGCTTTTACGCATGTCTCTCTGGCTTCTCGTGTTGAATTTGAGGTGACTGTTCATCTGCCTCCTTCCCCTCCAGATGGCCGGTGCCTTGAGGCAGTCGCTGGAAAGGGCTGGTTTGGGGGCACAGTGGGAATGCGTACCCAGTGTCTCTCTCTTCTTGGGCCCTTCACCTCTGTAACAACAGTGCCCCACTCTGCACCTGGCCTGGTTTCTTGAGTTAAACCCAGTTAAGCAGGCAGCCAGGTTGAACAGGGAAGGTGGAGGGCCTAGCAGAGAATCTAGAGGTTTCTGTTCTATAGAAATCCAACGTGAGCACATTTCAATATACCTGGTTGCCACAATAAAAAAGTAAGGGGCACCTGGGTGGCTCAGTGGTTGAGCATCTGCCTTCGGCCTAGGGCATGATCCCAGGGTCCTGGGATCGAGTCCCACGTCAGGCTCCCTGCAAGGAGCCTGCTTCTCCCTCTGCCTGTGTCTCTGCCTCTCTCTTTTTGTGTCTCTCATGAATAAATAAATAAAATCTTAAAGTAAAATTAGATGGATGCTCATGGCTGCTTGATCCGTGATAGCCCCCAAATGGAAACAACCCCAATGTTTGTTAACAGGGGAATGGATACACAAACTGGACTATGTTCCTATCCTGGAATACTACCCCGCAATAAAAAGGAATGAGCTTCTGAGGCGTGGAACAGCATGGGTGATTCTTGCAATAGTTATGCTGAGCACAAGCAGTAAAGAGCCATATAATGGCCACATTAGAGGAAGAGTTGAAATAAGCTAACACCAAGGACAAGTTTAAATAACGTGTTACTGCTTAGCTGTTATGAGTTTTTTTTATTGAAGTGTTTTTCTTTTTGACAAAGTTATAAGCTGTTTTGAAATAGAAAGGGTATTGTGTTGTTTTTTCTACCGTTTGTAGAGACAATAGTACAATGAATATTGTTATCCTCATCGCCCATCTTAAGAATTCGTATAATATATAAATTGAAGCCTCTTAAAAGGTTCCTCATCCACCTCTTTCCCCACAGGTGTTTATGTCTCTCCTGCGTGACTTTTTTTTTTTTTTTTTTAGATTTTATTTAAGAGAGAGCAAGCATGAATAGGGGAGGGAGGCCTATAGCAGAAGAAGAAGCAGACTTCCTGCTGAGCAGGGAACCTGATGCGGGGCTTGATCCCAGGACCCTGAGATCAAGACCTGAGCTGAAGGTAGGAGCTTCACCAGCTGAACCACTTAGGAGCCCCTCTTCTGCATGTTTTTATGCTTACGCTAATTTGTTTCTATTAAAAAAATAATATAGGGGCAACTGGGTGGCTCAGTGGTTGAGGATCTGCCTTCGGCCTGGGGCATGATCCTGGAGTCCTGGGATCGAGTCCCACATTGGGCTCTCTGCATGGAGCCTGCTTCTCCCTCTGCCTGTCTGTGTCTCTCATGAATAAATTAAAAAAAATGTTAATATTAAATAATAGGTAAGTACTTATAATAAATAGTAAATATATATTTGAAACATACTAAAAAGAGAATTGTGTAATCTGTAGGGAATTAAATGCTTGATTTTCTTTGTACAGTGAGATAAATAGGAGGCTCAGGATTTTTGCATGGCTCTTGGATATCCCTGTTTCAACCTGCTATTCAGAAAAATCATAGTAATTATCTTCTTAATGCGTCTCCATTGTTGCTCTTATTTTTCCATGTCGTGTCTGACCTTGAGTCTAAGCCACCTCCCTCGTATCAGCCAGACCTGGCTGAAAGCCAGACTGAAAGCTTCCTATGTTACTTGTACCGCTGTGATCTCAGGCAGCTTACCTCTCTGAGCTTCAATTTCCTCACCTGTAAAACAAAAATATCAGTGCTTGTAAAATAGCTAATATTATTAGCATGTGCCTCAGGGTGGTGAGGTTTCAAGAAGACCATGCTTGTCAGGGGCTTGGTCTGGACCTGCCAGGTAGCAAGAGTTTGACAAGTCAAAGATTTTCAGGGTGCAATGTCCTGAATTCTTCCTCCATTTTTTTGCAACCTGAGGTCTTTGAAGGCATCAGAGCTTTTTAGTCTCCCCTCGCCCTCCCCCCAGTGATCTAGAACTGCCAAATACAAGCATAAGGTCCAAATCGGGCCATACAGGTTTCTTCAGAGTTTGTGGGGGAAAGAGCGACTATTTCCTTTATGAATAGGAGTGACATAAGAATAAACCTCTCTGTGTTGGACCTGGGTCCTTACTGGGCTCAGCTTTTGAGCCTGATGGAAGCCCTTGACTCTACAGAAGGGTTTTCATGCATAAGACCACCAATGGGACAAGAAGGGGAGAGAGCCCCTGGACTTGATTCCAGACAGCCGGGATGTTAGCAGCACCCCATATGTGGTGTTCCTCTTCTCCTCTCTTTACTTTTCAAGCAACAGACTTGATTTGCTGTGAGTGAAGTTCTTTCTAGATATGGAAACTGAAGTGAAATCATCTCCAGGGCATTTAAACTCAAAGCATTATTCCCTATTTCTGCTCAGACCATTCCCCCGAGCCCCCTGCTGCAATCATGTAGATGTTTCCTCCCCCTTCAAACTGTACTTCGTGAATCCTAGAGAAGCATCTGATGCAGGTAAACCTCATACGCAGTAGCTCGGCCTGGGCACCCAGTTCCACATTTACATTGTTGCCCGACTTCGAAGACAGAACAGAAAACATACCAGGTGTTTCTGCCCCTGTAAAATAGAGATAAAAATGTGTGCCATTGGGGTGCCTGGTGGCTTCACCTCGAGTTATGATCCTAGGGTCGTGGGATCAAGCCCCATGTGGGGCTCCCTGCTCAGTGGGGAGTCTGCTTCTCCCTCTCCTGCTCCCCCTGTTTGTGCTCGCTCTCTCTCTCAAATAAAATCTTAAAAACGTGTACCCTTGCCTCATATCCTTCACCCTCACAGACGAATGGTTGCTCAGCTCCACATTCCTCTGGTCATGGTGAACTTCCCAGCCTCCCCTTCAAGGCTGCGGTGCTCATTCTCCCAGCTGCCGCCCATGGCTGAGATTGTCCCGGGACTCACCCTCAGCTGAGACAAGTGGCTTTGGCCAAAGTGAATTCCCTTCCCAGGTCAGCCCACATCCAATGACTGATCCAGATGGAGGTGGACAGGTCCAGCCCCCGTTCCTCATTTTGGAATAACTCCAAGTGTCCCGTCAGCTCCAGAGTTCCTTCTGGGATCTGCCAAGGCCCTCGTTGTGCCTGCAGCACACCCCCTTTTCCCTCTACTCAGTCCTGTCTTCGCTCCCCCAGAGCTGGTGTTCCCAGGAGCATGTGTTGCCAGTAAGAGCTTCTCTTTGCTCTTCTCTTGCATGCAGATCTCAGAGGCTAGTTTCCAGGGAGCCTGACCTATGGCATTAGTGGAAAGTAGAATAACATCTGTCAATTCCTGGAATTTATGAAGACTTGTGGTAGGCTATGAAACTGGTTCATTGCTTTCCAAGTGTTATAAAAATCATAATATGAGGGAACACAAAACAGAAGAGAGAATGGCCTTACACCAGTAAACACAGTGGAATCAAATCAGGAAAGGGAGGGAAGAGACACCAAGGGGTTTCTAGGAAAGATCCTGGCTAGGCAGAGGGTCCGGGAGGAGAGGTACAGGCCTGTGGGTGGGTCTGGCACCGGGCAGGCGGTGGTTCCCTTTCTCTACCCTGTCCCCTTACCTCATGCCCCGGTCAGGCTGTGTTTCCCCAAGGAAAGGAAGACCTCACGGATTTTATAGATCTACTGTGAACAGCCCTGAGGCCATAGTAGTTCCTTTTTTCTTCTCGTTTTAAAATTGCACATGTAATGTATGAATACAGTCTTCTTGTAATAATGTCAATTCACAGAACAGTCATTGCAAAAGTTTCTCCACTGCTGCATCCAGAATTTGGTCCACTTTGATGGATGTGGTAACCTCACGAGTCCACTTTGCTATCCAGAGAAAACAATTTTTTTCATGTTAGTATGTATTTTTTCAGATGTATTTCTATCCATTTACCTATATAGGTACATATAGAAATGTGTGGTTTTGTGGGTGTACATGTCTGAAAAAATAAATGCTTTCTACAATGCATATTGAACAGTTCACCTTTTTAAATTTATGTCTTAGGAATATTTCCATTTGTGTGCTCAGCATACTTGCTTACTAACTGCTACATAGTGATCCCTGCTATGACTGTCCCATGTGTTATTAAGCCATGCTTTTACTAGAGGATTTTTTTTTTAAAGATTTTTATTCATGAGAGGCAGAGACAAAGGAGGAAGCAGGCTCAATCCCAGGACCCTGGGATCATGAGCTGAGCCAAAGGCAGATGATTAACCAACTGAACCACCCAGGTGCCCTACTAGAGGGCATTTAAATTTGTCCCCAGTGTTGAGCTTATATAAACAGTATTGTAATTAACATTGTTTTTTTTTTTTTACATGATCCTTCATTTACAAGTTCAGGTGCTTCTCTAGGTTAGCTGTTGGGAGTAGAATACTGCGTCACAGAGCATAGATGTTTTATTTTTATTTTTTTAAAGATTGTATTTATTCATTCATAAGAGACACACAGAGAGAGGCAGAGACACAGGCAGAGGGAGAAGCAGGCTCCCTGTGGGGAGCTTGATGCAGAACTTGATCCCAGGACCCCGGGATTGTGACCTGAGCTGAAGGCAGATGCTCAATCACTGTGCCACCCAGGTGGCCCAGCATAGACATTTTAAAATTTGATGTAACCTACCTGCTGTCCTAACTCCCAACACTAGATACTTTTTTCTCTTCCAGCTTTATTGAGATATCATCATATCATATAACATATAACATTCTTAAGTTTCAAGAGCACGATGTAATGATGTGATACACACATATATTGTGAAATGATTGGCACCGTGAGGTTACCACATCCATCACCTTAAAAAAATTACCATTTTTTGTTGCTGTTGTTAAGGTGAGAACACTTAAGATCTACTCTTTTAGGGGCTCTCAAATACACAATATCATAATAACTGTAGTTGCCTTGCTGAAGGTCAGATCCCCAGAACTTACCTCTCTTATAACTGGAAGTTTGTATTTTTTGACCAACATCACCTCATTTTCCCCATCCCCTAGGCCCTGGCAACCGCCAGTCTACTCTGTTTGTGTTTCTGTGAGTGTGGCTTTTTTAGGTTCTGCATATAAATGAGACCATACAGTATTTGTTTAATCCCTTGTCTTTTTGATAACAACCATTCTAATAGGTGTCAGGTGGTATCTCATTGTGGTTTTGATTTGCATTTCCCTGATGAGTGATGTTGAGTACATTTTCGTGTACTTGTTGGCCATTTGTATACCTTCTCTGGAAGTCTATTCAGGTCAATTGTTTGGAGGAGTTTGAGAAGGATTGGCATTAATTCTTCTTTAAATGTTTGGTAGCATTCACCAGTGGAGTTAGCTAGCCCTAGGCTTTTCTTTATTGGGAATTTTTGATTATTGACTTAATCTCCCTACTTGTTATTGCTCTGTTTATGTTTCCTAATTTTTCATGATTCAGTCTTGATAGGTTATGTATTTCTAGGAATTTATGCATTTCTTATAGGCTGTCCAATCTGTTGGCTTATAATTGTTCATAGTAGTCTCTTACGATCTTTTGCATTTCTGTGGCATCATTTGTAATGTCTCCTTTCATATATAATCTTATTTATTCGAGTCTTTGCTCTTTTTTTTTTTCTTGGTAAGTCTAGCTAAAGGTCCAATACTGATTATTATTCATCTCTTTAATGTTGGCTAATTTCATGAAAAAACAATTATATTTTAGTATTTTAATTGCATTTCTCTGTTTATAGCGAGATTTGGCATATTTTCCTTTGCTGTTTGCCATTTATATTTCTTTTACATTTTGTGCACCTTTTTAATTAAATTGTTCACCTTTTTCCTTTTTTTTTATTTTTTTTTTTTTTTTAAATTTTTATTTATTAGGATAGTCACAGAGAGATAGAGAGAAGCAGAGACATAGGCAGAGGGAGAAGCAGGCTCCAAGCACCCGGAGCCCGATGTGGGACTCGATCCCGGGTCTCCAGGATCCCGCCCTGGGCCAAAGGCAGGCGCCAAACCGCTGTGCCACCCAGGGATCCCTGTTCACCTTTTTTCTTATCGTAAGATTGTTGATACTTGTTGAAAACCAACCTCTGTGCTCCCGAGCCAAAAATATGTAACCCGAGGGCAGAGGTATAGTAGAGGAAGAAGCTGGATTATTCCTTTGCTGGGCAAAGGAGGCTACAACAGGCTAAGGCCTTCAAAAACTGCAAGCCCCCCCAGAGGAAGGGGCTGGGGGTTTATAGGGAAATATAGGATCTAGCCGGTTTCGACAGAAATTGTGCTGCCAGCCTCCTTCGTCGTGTCTTGAGGGCGGTACTGGGCTCCACTCAAGGGTGGCATGGCCTGGAAGAAGCATTAGTGCAGCCATTTTGGTTTTTGTTCACCTTTATGCTCTTAAGTGGTTTCATCTTGACTGTTAATCCTTTGTTCTAACTGCTGCAGATATTTAATATACCCCTTTCTCTTAACGTTGTGATGTAGTTTATTGAATTATTACTCTGCCCAGGCTTTTAGTCATTTTCTTCTTCATGGCTTCTGTGTTTTTGTACCTTATGTAGGTCTTCCTTACTCCATGGTTATAAATATGTGAAAACCATTTATTAAAGTTGCCGTGAGTTGGGACTGTCCTGTTGGCCAGAATCTGCCGGGCCTTACTCACTCAGAGAAGCCCTTGTGTGTGGGGGTGGGCGGCGGGCGGGGGAAGCTGTGCTCTATGTACACCTCTATGTTTTCCTCACCTATCAGGGCAAGAAACAGAACCCATGGCTTGTGGATAGTCACTGCTGCCATGAAGCAAGTCTAGGCAGGGTGCCTTTAGCAAGCACTGTTGCTGCCCACTGTACCTCAGAAGAGTGCAGGAAGTGGGAGGCCACCTCGAAGACTCACATTTGGGAGAGCTCTGTCCCCTCGAGCCCAAAGCCCTTGACATGCTCAGCAGTCCCAGAACTATGCAGGTGTAACAGGAGAGGTAGTCTCAGGATGTGCTGCCATGTAGTAGAAAACACAGTCACTGGGTTATGGTTCTGATGCTAAACGTGGAAACATCTGTCATCACAGGGTCTCATGAAATACCTGGCGTTGTAATATGCACTGTGCTCGGGGTGTGCCAAGAGAGTGATGCGTGCCCTTTTAAAGACACCTGCTCCACAAAGGTTTGGTCAGACGGAATGATCTCCTCTGTAAAAGGGGCATTACCTTGGCTTGGAGAGGTGTGCTGTGAGGGCTGACAAGTTAACGAATGGGAAGTGGGCTGTAAGTGTTCTAAGAACTATAGTATTGTCATCATGCTTGGAGTCTGGGTAACCCATGAAGAAGAAGATGTGGTCTCTGTCCTCCAGGAGCTTGTGATGTACGCACATGGAGACAGAAAACAGGACAAGGCAGGAAATGGTCAAGTCATCAAGTTGTATGGTAGTGGGAACTGGAGAAGGGTCTAGAGCTCAGGTGGCTAAAGGATAATCCCACTTGTGGTTGCGTTTTTTGTTGTTTTTTTTTTTTAAGGCTTATTTATTTATTTATTTATTATGAGAGGCAGAGACACAAGCAGAGGGAGAAGCAGGCTCCCTGCAGGGAGTCTGATATGGGACTAGATCCCAGTGACCCCAGGATCACACCCTGAGCTGAAGGCAGACGCTCAACCACTGAGCCACCCAGGTGTCTTTTGTGGTTGTGTTTTTATGAAAGTTGCCAAATGGGTTTTGTGTGAAAGGAAATAAAAAGGAGATCACCTTGCCAGCAGAGTCTGTGCTCTGCCTTGTTCAGCAGAGGACAGCGGAGCATCAGCTGGCACAGCTTCTATCCCAACAGCTCCTCCCTGGAAGGTTGACTTTCTTTTTCTTCAATTGAGCCTGCAGTCCTACAGGGCTTTCATCCATTGCCAAGACTCTAGCTTTGGGGAAATGGCCCTGTGAGAGCCGCTTCTGGGTATCTGAACAGGAATCACCAAATAGTATTCAAATAGAATACTTTGCCAATACTTTGCCAATACCTTTGCCAAATAGAGGCAAAGGCTGAAAAACTGGCCATGGGCATCTGGATAACAAAAATGTAACATATCATGCTGATGTCCATCAATAGGAATATAGTTTTCTCTGTGCCATGTCCCCAAAGGAGTGCAGATGTTCATCAGAGAAGGAAAAGACACCGACAAAAGAGAAGGGAAATTGGGATGATGCTCTCAGCCATAACTCACTGCAGAGTCCATGTGGCTGGGGGTGGGGTGTGTGTGTGTGCACGCTGGGAGTTCCACTGTAGTTGACAGAGGAGAGGCCTATGATTGGCCTGCACATTATTTTGCTTTTGCTCAGCTGTGCGCCAGTGTGTGAGGACGCAAGATCCCCGGTCCTTCTCTGAATGGGCCAGTTTACTTCCGAAGGCCAGCTGTCTAACAGATAGGTGCCCAACCTTCTTTACAGAGGGCGATGGTCACAGCTCTATCACCTCTGGAAAACAGTCCAGGTGGGGCTGACTGTGTCATTTGCAGGGCCCAGTGCAAAATAAAAATTTAGGGCCCTTGTTCAAAAAGCAGGAATGAAGTGCCATTAAAAGTTCTAAAAGAGGGGATCCCTGGGTGACTCAGCGGTTTGGCACCTGCCTTTGGCCCAGGGCATGATCCTGGAGCCCCGGGATCAAGTCCCACGTCAGGCTCCCGGCATGGAGCCTGCTTCTCCCTCCCTCTGCCTCTCTCTATATGTCTATCATAAATAAATAAATCTTTAAAAAAAAAAAGTTCTAAAAGAGAAAACTTTTTCTTTTAAGAAACTCTTATTTATAAACATAATAGGCATAATGGTATTACATGAATAATAGGATAAACTTACAAATGCAAATAGAGTAATACTTTTGGCATTGTATAATATTATGTGATCCAGTACTGATAGTATTTTATTTATTTATTTATTTATTTATTTATTTATTTATTATTTATTTATCTATCTATTTATCTATTTATTTATTTAGATAGTATTTTATTAACACAGTATCTTGATCATAAGATTTTTCTGGTTTGCCTTTTTGCAAATTCATTTATTAGGTCATCAAAAGTTATACTTTCAGCAACTTCATTTTCAATTGATATAATTGGAAGTGAAATTAGTCATTCTTGGCAAATGCGAGATCTCAAATGATTTTTGATAATTGTTATTTTTTTTTTTTTTTTATGATAGTCACAGAGAGAGGGGGGTGGGGGCAGAGAAACAGGCAGAGGGAGAAGCAGGCTCCATGCACCGGGAGCCCGATGTGGGACTCGATCCCGGGTCTCCAGGATCGCGCCCTGGGCCAAAGGCAGGCGCCAAACCGCTGCGCCACCCAGGGATCCCGATAATTGTTATTTTTGAGAAGGATCTCTCTGTTGGTGCAATGGTTCCTGGAAATGTTAGGTATATTTTAGGGACTGAAACAACATTGGGGTAAATTTCTGGTATTTCAAAGTAAATTTCAAGTATTTCAAAATAAAAATGTTAGTACATCTAGAGCTGATGATGAGCTTCATGTAAGTCTGAATTTAATTTTAAAAATAAATTTATCCAATGGCAGTTTAATGTTTCCTCTGGCATTTCCTGTAACTTGTAGAGATTGTACAAGAAATTGAAAGCAGTTTCATAATTAGTGTATAATTAAACATGCTTATGTATGCCTTTTGTTGCTTTATCTTCCATTATAAGAAAAATTAGTTTTAAATCATCTCTTATTAATAATTGATTTATCTCAAGCTTCAAAGGAAAATAATGTCCTTATGTCTTTAAAATTTATTTTCTATTTCTCAGCTTGTGGATATTTGCTTTGTGGCGCTGTGAAAGTTTTTAAAACTAGAGCTTCTAAACTCTTTAAAGGATTCAAATAGCTCTCTGACAGGTTTTATTACAATGTCCATACGCACCATTTCATTTTGTGGTAATTTACTGACAGTTTGCTGCCTGAGGCCTGGCAGCCCTGGTTCTCCAACTGGAGAGTCAGAATGTGTGCAGGTGCTGCAGGGATGGGCTCTGGGGATGGCTGGGCACACCGGCCCCCCACTGCTGCCCTGGCTCTGCTTCTGGGTGGGGGGGGGCCTCTCCGTCCTTGGGGGCTGCGGCTGCTACTGCTGCCGTGGGTGCTTCTTCCACGAGCACAGCTGGTTTCAGAGCTGGGCCTGGCTGTGCCTTCAGGCTCTGTTCACCGGCCTGAAGGCGTGCGTTTGCGCGGGGGGCCAGTGTACCTCCTCTGCTCACGCGTGCTTTATTGTCTCATCAGACTTTGCTTGCAAAACAGAAATTCAAAAAAAAAAATGTCATCTAAAATTTCAGGGTAGTGGCTACGGAGCATTAAACCAAATCTGGGGGATCCCTGGGTGGCTCAGTGGTTTAGCGCCGGCCTTCAGCCCAGGGCATGATCCTAGAGACCCGGGATCAAGTCCCATGTTGGGCTCCCTGCATGGAGCCTGCTTCTCCCTCTGCCTGTGTCTCTGCCTCTCTCTCTGACTCTCATGAATAAATAAAGAAATAAAATCTTAAAAAAAAAAAAAAAAAGAATTTCTTATGAAAAGAGAAAAAAAAATCTGAGAGTTGGACTCTGGGCCTGCACAGAGTGCACGCCTGTGGGGTCAGGCACGATTTGGGGTGTGTGTGCAAACTTTGGGGGGAGCAGTGGCATCTTTGTGCCGTGAGCCAGCAGCACTCTGAGCCAAGGGTCCCATAACAATCAGGACCGTGCTCCACGAAGGAAGACCCTGTGCATCCCCAGTCGTAAAGTAGGTACATCACACTGATAAACAGCTTGAAGGGCTTATTTTTCCCAGGGTAGAGAGGAAGCCATTACTCAGTGCCTCGTGCTACTTACTTCCCCCATCTTGGCCACCAGTCTGGTGACCTGGGCCAGCGAGAGGTCAGCTGAGCACTGGGGGTGACCACTAGTGCTTCAAGGTCATCATAGCGCTCATCCTCTAGTGGTGCTGGAGTGCGGGGCGATGACCTCAGCTCTGCCAGCCAAGAAGGAGAATGTTCCCTGGATGGAGAAACAGGAGACAGGGAAGCAGACCTGGTCTTTTGTCCAGGCCAGATGATTAGCCTTGTTATGGCCCTACCACAAGTGCTTTCTTCAGGGTGACACATGAATTCTCCGAGGATGATTTTTGGCTGGAGGCATGGTCTCCGGGTCATGGGATCTAGCCCCACATCAGGCTCGGTGCTGGGCATAGAGCCTGTTTGGGATTTTCTCTTTCCCTCCCCCCAGCACTCCTCCACCCCCAACTCCCATGCACAGGGGCTCACACTCTATCTCTAAAAAAAAAAAAAAAAAAAAAAGTTTTAAGGTTTCATTTTTAGATGTTTAATCCATCTAGAATTTGCTTTGGTGTGTAGTAAAGTAGGAACTGAATTTATTTTCTATTTGGAACACCAAAAATCCTGACACCATATTTTTAAAAAATATTTTATTTATGTATTCATGAGAGACACGGGGGGCGGGGCAGAGACACAGGCAGAGGGAGAAACAGGCTCTCTGCGGGGAGCCTGATGTGGGACTCGATCCCAGAACCCAGGATCACGCTCTGACCCAAAGGCAGGTGCTCAACTACTGAGCCACCCAGGTGCCCCTCAACACCATTTTTTGATGTTGTTCTTTTCCCAGCTAATTTATCATTCTATCATTTATTTACTGAATATTTATTGAGGTTATACTATGTTCCAGGCACTGTTTTGGGCATTGGAAAACAGAAAAAACAGGAAAAACAAAACAAAACACCTTTGTCCTCAAGAAGCAACAGATTGCAAAGAAAGTAGCCTGTGTGTCAGGTAGTGATAGCAATTCTGAAGAAAAATAAAGCAGGTAAGGAGGACAAGGATTGTGGAGGGACTATTGCTGTCATCAACAGGGTGGCCAGGGAAGGTGTCGCTTACAAACAGGCAAGGTGACATTGGAGCAGAAACTCAAAGGAAGTGGGAGAGTGAGGATGTAGATATACGGGGAAGAAAGTTCTAGGAAGAGAGAATGCTCAATACAAAGGCCCTGAGGAGGGAGTGTGCTTGGCATGTTCAAGAAAACCAGTGAAGAGACAAACAACTGAAGCAGAATGAGCCAGAAGAAGAAGAAGTCTGACAAATAATGAGGAGCTGGATCTTGTGGGCCATTGCTAGAATTTTGGCTTTTAGTCTTAGGCAGCTGGGGAAAGGGCAGGGTTTTGAAGAGAAGACATCATCTGACTTACGTTTTAAAAGCTTCACCCTGGTTGCTGTGCTCGGGAAGCCCATGAAACTTCTCATCTCTTCACTTTTTCTATCTTTGGGGTTGAAGGTGTCTACTTCATTCTCTGTTCTTAGTTGATACGAGGCTGCTTATTTGATGCCATAAGGGGCTGGGCCTTCTTGGGGGAGAGGCCAGGGGTGATTATTGCTGTCAGGAGGAAGAGTAAGAATAATGGCAGATGATGATAGCATGCTGATTATAATGACTTCAGTGGATAAAGGGATCTGTCATGCTTCCCAGAGAAATCTGGGTTCTTTGGTTGGTGTTTCTATGATTATTATTATTTATTCCCAAAGCTTTACGTTCAAGAGGCTGATAATGAAATAGAACACACACCAGATGGGTAGATATTAGCTAAAAGTTTAATTAGCTGAAGAAAGAGGAAAAGTAGGGATGGCCATTGGGCTGACCTCCCTTGAGACCCCAATAGTTTGTCTCTTAGTAGTTTCCCTATTAAGGCGATTCCTGTGTTGAGTCCCCTACTATTATGCTCTTGATTCCTTCAGCTATATTACAACATTCATCACATAACAACCAGTTTAATTGCCAGTGATTTCTTCCAGACAGTCAACCCCATGGCGGCAGGGATTGGGACTGTCTCCTTCACTGCTCTATTCCCAGGTCCATGCATCTGCCAGAGTAGGTGCTCAAGTAAGTATCTGGTGCTGAATAAAGAACATTCTCACATGGAGCTATCGTGTGGGATTCGCAGCCAGTTCTGGGTTCTTGGGTTCAGTCTGGCGGACAAGGAAGGCATTGGGTACTGCAGTTTGCTATTGGGAGTCTCTGGTTGGTTAGGATTTTCCCAGCTGTCCTGGGGGAGGGGGCTCCTGGGAGTGGAGGGAGTCCTGGGTTGAGTCCTCGCTGAGTGGAGACCCCGCGGACCTCTGCAGTTGGACGCAGGGTCTGGAGCCGCCGTTGCCTGCAGCTACGTGGGTGTGATGTGGGGCCCGAGTCTGTCTGCATCTCTGCGCCAGGCTGCTGACAATAAACAAGCTTCCTCCCAGCAGCTGTTGACAGTCGCCTCCCACACGGCCCAGTGCGCCCTGCCCGGAGGTGGCATGACTCCCTCCCAATTGCTCTAATAATAACACTATATTCTTAGCCAGAGCTCCAGGGCTTCACTCAGACGTTTTTCACTGGTTTTAGAACAGGAGTCAGAGGAGCATAGAAACACCGAAAAACTCATCTGGACATTTATTTAACCACCTCCAAGTTAGTCTGTTCAGGTCCCAGTTTTCGGATTTGCCCTGCTGCTGGTGGTCTGGCAGCTGAGCGGTGGACCGGCAAGCGGAGCGGGCGGGGGTGGGGGGGGTGGGGGGGGGAGGGGGAGTGGAGGGGGTGGGGATGGGGTGGGGGAGGGATGGGAGGGATGGGAGGGATGAGGAGGGGTGGGGAGGGGGAATGGGAGTGGAGGGGTGTGGAAGGAATGGGGGAGGAGGGTGGAAGGGATGGGGTGGGGGAGGGGGAGTAGAGGGGGTGGAAGGGATGGGGGTGGAGGGGTGGGGGAGAGGAAGGGTTAGAAGGGATGGGGTGGAAGGGATGGGGGTGGGGGGTGGAGGGGGGTGGAAGGGATGGGGTGGAAGGAATGGGAGTGGGGGGAGGGGGGTGGAGAGGGGTGGAAGGGATGGGGGTGGGGTGGAGGGAGGTGGAAGGGATGGGAGGATGGGGTGGGGGGGTGCCGGCAGAGCGGCTAGGTGGGGGGGCCCTCCGACCCCTGGGTTTGCTCCCCCCCCAGCCTCGGGGCCTGTGCGGCTCCGCCCTCCGCAGGTGCAGTGGGAGCCCCTCCCACCCCTGCAGCCCCCCACCGCCGTGTGTGCCCCGGGCCCCCAGCCGGGGAGATGAGACAGGGCCAGCCAGAGCCTGACCCCGCGCCCCTGCATCCTTAGGGGGCGTCCACCGGTCCGTCTCTGCTCAGCAGCCCAGTGAGGCCGGAGGCCCCCGTGCTCGTGGCCTGCACCTCCTGGGAGGCCCCGGGGGACCTACCGACACTGACCCTCGTTGGTTGGGGTTTTCCGCTCCCCTGATACTCGCACAATCCTGACTCCCGCTCGGCGGGGTTGTCGCTGCCCCGAGGACACGGCCTTATGCTGAAACCAGGACTGCCCGAGGTGCCGGGCGAAGTGCCCCCTACACCCGGGCGTCACAGGATGTCCTCCCGCCTTGAGGCCTGTGCCCCGGTCCCGCAGGCCTGTGTGCCTCGGCTCGGGGTGAGCCAGCCGGCGCTCGGGCATCCGCCCTCTGTTCTTAAATAGACTCCAGGCTGTGCACGAAGCTATTCAGGTGGATTCGTTGAAGCCTGCAGCTCTGGCCCACTCATGTGTGGAGTGTAAGAAATAGTGAAAAGGGCCATAAGGGAAGGAGGGGAAACTGAGTGGGGGGAAAATTAGAGACGAAGACAAACCACGAGAGACTCCTAACTCTGGGAAACAAAGGGTTGCAGAAGGGGAGGCGGGTGTGGGGATAGGGTGACTGGGTGACTGGGTGACAGTTACTAAGGAGGGTGCTTGATGGGACGAGCACTGGGTGGTGTACTAGATGTTGGCACATTGAATTTGAATTTAAATTTAAAATAAGAAACCTGCGGCTTCCCTGCCCTTAAGAAGTTCGTCGTGTCCACCATCAGCCTGGACCTGCTGGCTGTGTTACTGCTCTGCGGGGAGACACGGACGGTAGCCCCCAACGTGGAAACTGAATCTTGTCATTGGAAAACTGCAGAAAACTTGACCGTGACTCACCAAGAATGCATTTTGATAAATAAGTGAACAACATTGCAAAAAATAGGTCATGGCTCTCTTAGGGAACCCAAAAAACCCACAAGGATTCTCTGCAGGTATTGTAAGTGGGGTGTCCGTCAGCCTCCTGCCTGCCTTCCCCTTCCTTTGTGTTTCTTTCCCCTGCTGCTGTGACAGCTCGGGAAGGAGCCCGGGGCAGCTCTCCCCTGAATCTTTCCCTGTGACATCTCCTCTCTGCCTTCTCCCTACACAGATCAGCCTCACTAGCACCTCAGCTTCTAATTTTAGCTTCTATTTTGCATTTTGTATAGCATAAGGAAATATAATGCAGAATTTAGGCACGGAGCAGTCAGGCTGTTTTCTTGCTCATAAATTGGCAGCGATCCATATTTGATGGCTGAAGGCTGATAGCAGTCAGGAAAACAGGGAATAACAAAATGGTTGTGCCTCTATCTGCTTTGGAGAACATTCTCTTAAGGATCCCTTTTCATCCTTTTACCTCTGCATGGATGGCTGGTTGCATGACTTCAGAAACCGCAACACTAGCTCCTGATTTTGTGAAAGATCAAAATGACACAGATAATTGATTATGTTCAAAGTGTGTGTGTGTGTGTGTGTGTGTGTGTGTGTATTTGGGGGGCAAGGAGGATTATTTCACATAAAAATACTTAGAGGGGTGCCTAGATGGTTCAGTCGGTTAAGTTTTCAATTTTTGATTTCGGTTCAGGTCATAATCTCAGGGTTGTGAGATCGAGCCCCAAGTTGGGCTCCATGCTCAGCAGGGAGTCTGCTTGAGATTCTTACCCTCTGTCCTTCCCCCACTCATGCTTTCTCTCTTTTTCTCAAATATTTTTAAAAAATGCTTAAATTCAGTGATCTGTCAAGACTAAAAGGTAGATAGGTCTGAATTAGCCAACAGCTAGAGGACTGTATCTTGTATCCTACATTGTATGGACTGTTTCCTTGGTGTATTTTAAAGGACAGGGCAAACTTTCAGGAACAGACAAGATTGGTGCTATTCCGAGAGCCCCTTAGGGATTAAGGATCTTGGGGCTCAGACTCTGTACCTACTGAATCCTAATCTCTGGAGGGTGGGGTCCAGGAATCTGTTTTGTCAGATTCTCTAGATGGCTGTTTTACATGCAAAACTTTAAAAATCACTGAGCTTGATGATACCTCAAGGTCTTGTCTGTCCAATGAAGACTTATTTAGTTCCTAAAGCTTTTTAAATGTCTTCTCAAGTAGGGTTCCTGCAAATTTTTTAGTGAAGCCAAACAAAACCCAAGCTTTGTTATTGTGAAGCATAGCACACAGAAAAGTGTGGAGATGAATTATATGAAGGGAACCCTAGAAAACGAAATGAATTATAATAAAAGTAAGCTTGTGTTATTTCCACCCAGGTCAAGAAATAGAACCTTGCCAGAACCCTAGGAGCCCATTTCCCAAAGGAATTCCAACCCCAAAGGTAACCACTCTCGTGACTTTTGTGGTAATCACTACCTTTCTTTCCTTTACATTTTTACAATCTAAAAATAAATCCCTAAATAGCACAAGGTAGCCTTGCCTGTTTTTGACCTTTATCTAAATGGAATCACAAAGTACACATTCCTGGTGTCTGGTTTCTTTTGCTCAACATTTTGTCTGCAAGATTTCATTAAGCTTTCAATACAACAATTCTTGTCCTTTGTACAGCCGCAATGCCCTTTCATTGTTTTGGATCCATAGTGACACTTCAGGGAAGCACAGATTTTCCTTCAAAATTGCAGCAAATCAAAATTAATTTAGCTAATAAGAGTTTCATGGTACTCTTGAGCCAACCATTGATTCCCAGGACATTGCTGAATGAAGACTGGGAATTGTCGCCACAGGGCTCCAACTGTGTTCTCTGTGGCAGGGAGGGGACTGAGGAGATGGTCGGGAGGTGGCATCTCACTAAAGGAAATGCTCAGATTCTGAGCTCCCAGGGGGCCTCAACACCCACTATTCAACCAGTGTGCAGTATTGGATCTGGTATGGGATGACCCAGCGCTGTTTCAAAGCAACACACATTTGTCCTCGTGGTAGTTGCACTCAGGTTTTCTAATCTAGCACACAAACAGCAACTGTGCATAAAGCACATGCTAGAAAGTGTGGAAGAGACCCGACCTCTAAGGCACTGCTACTGTTCCAGACTCTGTCCCCCACAGAGGTTAGGAGCACAGCCTTCTGAGTCACACCAAACTGGGTTCTGGCCTTGGCTCTGCTGTTTACCAACTATATGACCTGAAGCTTATTTCCTCTCTTAAAAGTGAAGATTATAATAATAGTACATACCTGATGGTGCTTTTTTCTCTTCTATCTTGATGATTAATTAAGAAATGCTTGAAAAATGCTTAACATAGCATCTGGCTAATAATAATTTCAGCTAACAGCAAATGCTTTCAATGCGCCAAGTTCTGTAAGCCTGTATGATTGGTTCTGTTGTTACCCTCACTTTTGAATGAGGGAACAAAGGTGCAGAGAGGTTAAGGAACCTGCCCAGGATCCCATGGCTGGTATGTGGTGGAATTAGTCTGACACCAAAGTCTTTGTTCTAAACCACTCTGTGTATGGCTCTGTGTGTGTGTACATATTTTTTATCTTCGTTTTATGTCTCGGTTTTGGTATTGTTGGTGTGTTTCTCTCATGATCCGTTTCACACCTCTCACGTGCCTTCTAGCACAGCCAGGGTCCTACCAGCTGCCCATCCCAGATCAGTCTGGGACAACAAGTGGGACTGGCTTTGGAATTTGAGGATGGTTCTGTCCGCTTGTTACATGATGCTCTTTTTCGTTCGTCCTTTGCAACAGAAGCTGGTGACAACAATGGTAGTCATGTTAGATGCATACCAGAGGGTCTTAGCTGTCACTTTATGGAGCACTGGCTTGCTCCAAAGTGTCATGCCTCACTGAATTGGGATTCTATAGCAGTGAGCAGTCAAAAGGGTTCAAGGGTTGGAAAATGATCTAGAAAAGGCGGCTTAAAGGAATTGGCAGTCATTTGGCAGTGATGTATTAGGGACTGTAACTGAAGAGTTCCTCAGCCCACATGTGGTAAAAGCAGCAGCATCACATAGAAAAGGAAGAGCTTGATGGACTATTTTCCTTCTATTGGTGACGAAGACTCAGCCCCCTGGAGTGAAATGTTGAGGGGCTATTGGGAAGAGACTCTGCTTTCTGGACAGTAACCTCGGCAACTTTAGACTGGGGGGGGCACCTCCCTTCTTTTTTCTGCAGTTTTGTGATAAGGACATCTCCTTTTTATTCTCATGTTGTTAAAGACCTTCTGTAGGATGGTAAGCAGAATCACAGCCCCCCAAAGATGCCCACATCCCAACCCCTGGAACCTGCTGATGTAGGTGGGCCCGCAAGGGCTCTTCTAAGAGAAGAGGGAGGTGGGAGGGTCCATTGCAGAGAGATGCCATGTGAGAAACACTGCCAGCCAGTGCTGGCTTTGAAGACGAAGGAAGAGGACCACGAATCAAGGAATGTGGGCGCCTCTGGAAGTTGGAAAAGACAAGTAAATAGGTTGTCCTCTAGAGCTCCAGAAAGAAATGCAGGCCTGACACCTCAAGATCTGTGCCAGACTTCTGACCTATAGAGCTATAAGGATAATTTATGTTGTTTTAAGCTACTTAGGTTTGTTGTAATTTGTTACAGAAGCTGTAGAAAACTAATACACACGATTAACCTGTGTGGCGAGAATATAATTTGGTAGATTGAGCTGGGGAGGAGGGGAAATTTTAAATATCCACGCCCCCCAGCCCGGCTTCTGTATCCCAAGTTCACGAGACTGGCAAGCCCAGATGTATGTGTTAGTGTGGCATGAACAGGAGTAACAGTGGACAAGTACCTCAGGTTGTGAAGCTGTCTTCAAAGCTGCTTGTCAGATGCTGCACCCTCTAATGTCCCCTGGAATCGAGAGGAGGCGGTACACAGGGACTCTCAGCCCTCACACTGTCACCCCTACCCCCCCAGAGCCCCTGCAGCCAGAGAGGCTTCAGAGGAGAATGCAGCAGGACCACTTTTCAAAGGCAGCATGGGTGCGTAGGCCAACTTTCTATGCCTCTCTGGAGTCTCCTTAAGTAATTTTGACCTGGACTTTGGAGCCTCCTTGTCCCCTTCTAGCGCCAGCCCCTGCTTGGAGAAGTGAGTTTTTTTCCTTGTGCTGACTCATGTCTCAGACTGCAAAGCAGAGCTGCAGACTAATTCACAGAGGCAGGGGGAAGAACCAACCAGCATCATCACAAAAGAAGCACCAAGTCCCAGACGACCAAGTGACATCACAAAATGTTCTAACTGTGCCTGTCTTACTATAGATTGATGTAAAGACAGGTCATTCTAAACTGCAGGCTGGAAAAGTCTACATTTTTCTATAAACTTGTATATTTAATGTTTTAAACAACAACAACAAAAAGAAACTTTCAACCAGAACAAAGAAAATACGATTTCCCTGAGCAAGTTTGTGAGGCCATTTCAGGAGCCAGTGGGCTGAGCATAGACATGTGTCTTTTCCAACCTGGCTTAGCTCCTTAGGGCCTAGAATCAAAAGTACTTGATTTTCTAGTTTTGGCCGGAGAGCAATGGCCAAGAGCATTCCTAGGGGTTCGTCCATTTGGCTCCAGACTTAGGCAGGAGGCTCCTTGGCCATCTGATCCACCCACGTTCCCCAACCACTGTGGACTGCCCCCCCCTTCCTATGAAGGTAGTAGGTACTCCTACAACTCTCAGCTGGGGTAGGGGGCAGTATGGGTGATGAAGCAAGGCTGATGAGCCAGTTTACCTATGCTGGGGTTCCCGGGTCCTACAAGTTGGGGTGCGAAGTCACCTGCTGAAAGGAAACCCAAAATGCTGTCCAAGTGCAATTAGGGCCACAGAGCAGCTGCCACTGCCACCCTGTCTCCTCCCCCCTTTGTAGGCTGATGAGAGCTTCCCAAGGGAGGACTGACTAGTCAGGGATGCTAAGGAGGGGGAAGGTCACCCTAGCCTCACCTGAGGTCTGAGTCTGTAGTCAGTGAGCCCTGATGGGGCTTGAGTTCGGTTCCATAGTGTCCCCAGACTATAGGAACCATGTTACTGGAGCTCTGAGGGATCTTTTTCTGTAGCTAAGCAATACTCCCCTGCCAAAGAAGAGAATGTACTTTCCCCCCATTCCTGGTTGGGCCCAGGCTGCTTCCCCGACTTCTAGAAGAAGCAGGGGGTTCTCTTGCTCACGAGCCTTTTTATTGTTCTAGTGACAGCACAGGACAAAGCCTTTCTCTCCCTGTCAGGTCACTGTCTTCCCCCTCCTCATGCCAGCCTTCGGGTTGCATCCAGGTCCTGGAATCCTGGTGTGGCCGGGCCTACTATCTACCACCTTCCCCTGAGTTCCTGGATGCCTGTGTTGTTCTGACCATGGTTTTTCATTCTACGGTTTGTTCTCCAGAAACCAATTTCCCCATCTTTGTAGGTGCCAGACTTCCCACTTTCCCTTTTTTTGCTTTTAGCTGTTTCATTGCTCCACAAGCTCCAGTTGAGTGTTGGCAGAGTCATGAGCAGCTCTGCTGACTTCTCTGGCAGAGGAGAGCTTTGATTCATGGTTAAATGAGAGTTGGGGATTATCTGTTATAATTATCCTTGCTCCTTCAACCCATATTTACCCAGTTATAGAAATGCAGGCCCATCCCTGAAACTCCAGGGTTTATCCATTTGGAAATCTGTTTCCATGAGACAGCGCAAGCTGCAAGGCTGGGCCTGGAGCCAGTGGCAGCGTGGATGCAGTGAGCCACGGGGTCATGTTCCGGAAGAGCGTCCGAGGGTTGCTGCAGACACAGCCGAGGCAGCCTGGCTCCATGTTCACTGGGGTGGGGTGGGTGTGTGTGTGGGGGTGGGCAGTGCCTGGGGAGAGGCTACTCTATGAAAAGCTCAGAGGTCAGTTGGGGGGCTTCCTATCCCTTCCCCCACATGCTTAGATTTAGGACCAAACGGGTGTGGATAGTGCAGCTTTTCCTTTTTTTTTTTTATTTTTATTTACGATAGTCATACAGAGAGAGAGAGAGAGAGGCAGAGACACAGGCAGAGGGAGAAGCAGGCTTCATGCACCAGGAGCCTGACGTGGGATTCGATCCCGGGTCTCCAGGATCGCGCCCTGGGCCAAAGGCAGGCGCCAAACCGTTAACTTTTCCAAAGCCAGTGGTGTTGAAGTGGTTAGGAGTCTGGACTCCTGGCTCCCTGGGTCTGGGCTCAAATCCTGCTTCATCACCAGCTGGCTTTAGTGAGTCTGAGTTTCTTCATCTGTTGAGTGAGGATTTCACTCTCTACCTTGTGGGAGGGCTATGGGGGCTGATAAGGGAGGCGACCTATGTCAGGCATTTAGCAAATAATAAATTGCTTTGATTAGCAACAGTATTTGTTGTCATCACCGTCAAACATCATCAATACAGCCCAGTAGAGGCTGGTGAGGGGGGGCTGGGACAGTTGCTAAGCAAGCTCACCTGGGGAGCCTCTCAGGCCCAGCCTCTGAGCTCTTTGCAAGGCCAGGTGCGCTGTTCCTTGATTTCAGTAGCACTCAGTTGGAAGGTACTGCTCCAGTGTTCACTTTCTTTTGATTGTCATCACTGGAGCAGGGGCCCCAGAGGCCCATTGCAATCAGCTGCCTCGGGTGGTTAAAGCAGTTTTTAGAGCTGAGCCTGCCCACAAAGCCGGCCTTCACGCTGAGTCATACTGCAGAGTCTAAGCCAGTCACCAAGACAAAAGGCAGGCAGCAGTCGGCTAGATGAATGGCCACGGTGTACAGAATATTTTTCAAGGGGATTTTAGTGCATGTTTCTGTTTAATGTGTCTGGAAGAAAGAAGGGTGGGGATGGCTGTTAACATTTATTAAACACTTACCACCCACCTGGCCTGACAGTTGGGCTTTAATTTTTTTTGAGCCCCACCCAAACTACCCAGTGGGGACTCCCACCCCTCCAACAGCCCCAGACACCCTCCAGAATGGGCCCTTGCAGGGAGCCTCAGACACCCAGCAGAGGGTGGGAGGTGGCCGTGAGGGGAAAGCTACTAGCGTGGTCCTGGATGGGGGTACAGTCCCCCCTCCCTTCTCTCTACCCGCACACACACTCGAAGCAAAATGACAGGAACAAGAGGGAAAACATTTATTTCTGCCTGAGATTGAGTGAGGTGTCACAAAAGGAAGTGACCCTGCAAAAGGACAATGCCAAGAGAACTGTTTTTCCGTAGTTGCTATGGAAATTGGTACCTGACTTCCACCATCCATTTGAGTCTAGGGTATGAGGATGCTGCTAAAAATTTCCTTCCCATTATCTCCCCCACTTACTTTTCTGTTTTAAAATCCTGGAAGGGTAAATTTAAGGTATAGTGGCTTCCTGTGCACAAATATTTCAATATTCTCTCAGAAATTATTGGAAAATAAAAAGCAACTTTGCAACTAGCAGATTTCCCAAGGTTTGTAGGCAAGCCGGTAAAAGAAATGAAATGTACATTTTAAAAATAATCTGTATTTTTTCTGATTTGAGGTTGGCTCTTGATTTTATTGTGAACACATTTGGCATTTGTTTAAAGAATGAGGCAGATAAAGATCGAAATGGATATATATGTTTCTTAAGATGGATTAACATCGGTCTGCATTATTGATAAGCAATCAGGAAATGCTGTTTGGGGACACTTGCTTTCTTTATCAGCAAGAATTTTTTCGAGTCTTTATGGACTCTGATATGTCATAAGGTGTCCGTGATGTTCTGCTTCTTTTGATATTATTGTAACCTTGGGTAGATATCTATCATAAGAAAATGGGAGGTGGGAAGGGATTCTGAGGAGTCATCTGGACTATCCTACTTCATTTATAGCAGCAATCGTACTTTCTTTTGAAAAAGATTTTGTTTTTTTTTTAAGTAATCTCTCCCCCCAGCATGGGGCTTGAACTCACAGCCCTGAGATCAAGAGTCATGTGCTCAACCGACTGAGCCAGCCAGGTGCCCCCACAATTGTACTTTCTACTGATGAGAGAGACCCTCTGAAATTGAGGTTCCAGATTTTTTTTTAAGATTTCATTTATTTATTCATGATACACACAGAGAGAGAGGCAGAGACACAGGGAGAGGAAGAAGCAGGCTCCATGCAGGGAGCCCGATGTGGGACTAGATCTCGGGTCTCCAGGATCGCACCCTGGGCCTAAGGCAGGCGCTAAACCACTGCGTCACCCAGGGATCCCCCCAGATTTTTTTTTTATAATTTCCACAATTTAACATCCCTTGTTCACCCAAAGTTTTCTCCCACTGCTTATGAGCGTTAAGCCAAATGTCTTACTCTTCAGTCAAGAGGCAGATGGTCACCCCCTCAGGGAATAAAGACTACCCTTCCCCAGGTCTACAGTTTTATTTGGGTGCTCCTTCAGTCTCCTCTTTCCTTGACTGAATAATTTTCATTTTCAAATACTTAGGGGGATATCAACACATATGTTCTGAATCACTAGCTGTGTGCTACTTCTCCTCTGCAGGCCCCTAACATGAGGCCTACACAGTAACACCCTTTGCACTAGCAAAGTAGCCATCCTGCTCAAGCTCTCTCTTTTCTAGAAGGTGTTTTATCAGAACAGTTGGTGAATATCTATAATAAAACATGTCAGAGGGCAGAAATTCCAGGGATGGACCTTCTTATGGAAGCTGATGCGTGCATTTTCTCTTTGGGGCCCACCTAGCTACGTGATGCCACACCTGTTGGTTCTTCTATAGCACGGGAGAAATGTGAGGAATGTGCAGTACCAGAAGCCATCAGAGGAGTAGAAGTTGTGTGTGTGTGAGTCACCCCCAGCAGCTTGTTATCAGCGATGACACTTCCCTACCGTTGTTATCTGTTATTGAAGGGCCCAGGCTGTTTAGGGACTTTCTCCCATGCAGGCATCCACTTGCTGGACTTCACATTATGACTTATGATTTTAGACATTTATCGCCTTTTGAAAGGAAGTCACCACTCTTTTGTAGATAGCTGGGCTTTTTTTTTTTTTAATTTCAAGATTTTTAGGAGTTTATAGCTTATCGATCTTTTAAGAATCGTGGCTGAAACATTTCATAAGTGGGCAAATTTAAAAATAATAGTTCAATCTGTAGATGGGAAGCAACTTCATTTCTCATAATTAAGGAATGATACTTGGAGCAGAGCCTATTGTCACTAGAAAATACTATGGGCTTGAAAAAGCGTCTGGCCTTGGCCTTGTCTTTGCCATTTTCTTAGGAGCATTTTGAGCACAGAGCTCCTGGAGCTATTCTCTGAGGAATATAATTGTTCTTGTAGATCCTCTGTCCTTAGTATTTGCTGCAATTTTCATCATAGAAGTTGGCCCATTATTTATTTCTTTTGCAGGTCAGAGTAATAAGAGAGGAGAGATTGGTAAGGATAGAGACAAAGCCAAATGGTCGACTTTTATTATTTATTAGCATTTCTTCCCCAATCCCTCCCCTGGAGATGCTCTCTCGGATTCTTCTACTCAAAGTACAACAAAAACAAAAAAGTAACAACAAGAACAAAAAAAAACCCCACACACCCATGGCTAGCAAGGGACTTTCTGCCCCTAATAAATTTTTGTTCTCTCTATATAATTCACACACACACACACACACACGCACACACACACGTAGAATTCCAGGCTCATCCTTCACCCTGCTCCCTCTCCACAGTGCCAGGAAATAGGCATTCACGTTACTAAGTGCTCAACAGCTTAGAATTTGGAGAAAATAGGCCAATATTGTTAAATGCTTACACTTCCCTAAAACTGTGTGTGTGTATGCATACATGCATATGTAAGAAAGGGGCACCTGGGTGGCTCAGTGGTTGAGTGTCTGCCTTCAGCTCAGGGTGTGATCCCAGGGTGCTGGGATTGAATCCTGCATCAGGCTCCCCACAAGGAGCCTGCTTCTCCCTCTGCCTGTGTCTCTGCCTCTCTCTGTGTGTCTCTCATGAATAAATAAATAACTTTAAAAAATTGTAACATGATAAGAAAAGTGTGATTTATAGCTAAAACCTTGGCTCTCATAGTGGAAGTTGTCCAGAATCTGGTTCACTCCACTGTAGCCTTTTCTGACTCCAGAGTATCTCCCAGTCTCTGGTTTTGTGATTATAATTGGTCAAGGGGGAGGAATCCTGCCTTGGGATCTGTGTTTGTCCAGGGAGTGGCCTCGCCCTTCCTGCTGCTCACGGGTGCACGGGCTCTGCATGCCCAGAGTACCCTTTATCTACCCAGAGCCTGACTGACAGCTCTCTTCACTTCAGTATCTGTTCAGCCTGGAGTACATGACCTCGTTCTATAAATACCAGCCGTGTTTAAATAAGAGCTGCCTTGGACTTGTGGCTACTGCAAATCCCCCAGCTGCACGGGGCAGGCAGTCCCTTCCTCGCTGTGAGGTTTGATCTGCCCTCCCTCTGGGAGAGAGAGTGGAGGCATGGGGGTAGGGCCTGCCATCACTCACTCTTTCTTTCCACAAATGTATGAGGCCCTGGATAAGGGCTTTGGGGGATACAAAGATGAATAAAACTCAATGCCAGCTTTCAAGGAGCTTACAGTGTGGTACAATAGAGGAGATTGCACAGATAATTATGCTTTGAGAAAGAAAGAAGAACCATGGGAGACCAAGGGCAGGAGGAAGAGTTAGGAATTAAGAGGAGCATGAGCCCGCTCCCAAGCTGGGCATCCCGAGAGCTTTTGTGGGGGACGTGCATGTGAGCTGAGAGCAAAGATTAGACAGGATTGGAACACAGGAAAATAGGTGAGCTATTTGAGAAAATATTACTGGGTCCTTAGCTTGTACACCAAACTGAATTCCAAATCCCAGCAGCTTAATATAAAAAAAAATGCAGTTCCCCAAATAGTAGAAAACATAATTGAATGTGTGATCTTGAAATGGGGAAGTTCATTTTAAGTATAAAGGAAAGAAAATGTAGAAGACAAGACTGTTTTGACAATAATAAGATGAACTATCATGAACCTCTTATACAAAATAAAAGAGCAGAGGAGATTAGGGAAATACCTGTTACATGTAGTAGGTAATAGGTTAATAGCAATATAAAGAACTCACGATAAATTAGAAAAAATATCTTACTAGAAAAATGGGCAAAAGGCAATGAGTAATTAACAAGAAATATAAATGGCTTATAAACAGGAAAAAATTCCATATGAATTGTGATTAAAGAATTGTACATGAAAGCAACAAGGAGGTGGTATTTCTCACCAATTAATTAAGGTAAAATTTCATTTTTGTTTTTATTTTTTATCAACTATTCCCCAAAGTCCAGCAAGAAAAATGGAGAGGAATGAACAGCTCTTTCATTCAGGACTGCCTTTTAAAACTCATTGTTTCCTTAAATGTTTTCAAAACTTGGTTTAAAAATGTCTGTTATGACAGTGACTTCTTAGGTTAATGAGGCTGCTTAAATTTGTCTTTGGAAAAGTAACACTATGATGTTTTGTTTCACAAATCTCTTGGATTCCTCCCTCTCCTCCCTGCCCCTCAATTCCAGGATTCAAGAGAAGCAACAGGTTCTGAGTACCAAGCGTTGGCCTAGAGCAGAGGCCTCCCAACGTATGGCCATGGTCATCTGTCTACCGCCTGATTTGTGTAAGGCCTGCCAGCAAAGAATGAATTTTACATTTTTAAATGATTGGGGAGAAAAATCAAAAGAAGAAGAATATTTCATGACATGTGAAAATTAAATAACATTCACATTTTAGTGTCCGTAAATCATGTTTTATTGAAAAATAGGCACGGCCATTTGTTTAAGTATAGACTATGGCTGTGTGACAAAAGCAGAGTTAAGTCATTTCAATGGTAGGGCAGGACAAATGTCTCTTTGACTCTCTTAGGGTCCCTGACTAGGTCTGAAAATTAAACTGACCTTTGTCAGGATTAACAGATTAACAGGAGAAGAGCCTACAAGGTTCATTGAATTTTTACATGGGAAATTTCATAAGAGAATGAAGACCAGAAGTGACCAGAGTGGGAAGCCTTTATAACTTTGAGGCAAATGGTAAATTTGTGAAGAATTGACAAGATAAAGATATTTGGGATGGAAGATGGTAGATAGGAAAGAAGTAATTCGGAAGATAAGAGTTAGTTTAACATAGTTTGTTCATGAAGACCTCTTGGCCTTAAGTTCCCTGCCCTCTGGGGATAAGAATGTCTTCATTGGGGCATCTGGGTGGCTCAGTCAGTGGAGGCTGGACTCTTGATTGGGCTCGGATCATGACTTTGGGGTCATGAAATTAAGCCCAACTCTACTCTGCACTCGGATAGAAGTCTGCTTGAGATTCTCTCTCCCTCTGCCCCTCCCCTGCTCCCTCTCCCTCTCTCTCCAATAAATACATATTAAGGAAAAAATTAAAAAAAGAATGTCTTTTTTCCCCCTCTCACATGGGAATTTTATGATTGTTTCAGGGAAGAAATACAACTGAAGGGAAGTCCAAGGGACCTTCTGCTTTTGCCATTTTTAAAAAAGGCCTTTAGCTTAAGATATCTAATATGCCGAGGTGCCGTATTTGGGGACACTGTGTCCTGAACCCCATTGTGACAGAGACTGCATGGCTCACAAACCCAAAACATTGGGCTCATGTCTGAGTCATTTATAGCAAAAATCTGCTGAGCCTTGGCTTGGAGTAATAGCAGATTATTTGTATTCAAGGAAGTCCAATTCTGCAAGTATAAGTTCAGTTCTATTTTACTTGACATATTGATGTTGCCTTCTCTTGTCCCCTAAATCATCATCTGTTCGAAAGAAAGGCCTAATAAATGTGGGCATGGCAAATTGAACTCCAATAAACAAAATATACAAAAAAGAAAAAAATAAAGAATGTGGGCATGATTGGAACTGTAGGATATGAAATAAAAGCTTTTTTTTTTCCTTTTTTTTTTTTTTTTTTTTTTTTTTTAGAGGGAGGGACAGAGGGAGAGGGGGAATGTCAAGAGGACTCACCGTTGAGCACGGAGCCAGTCTCATGACCCTGAGATCCTGACCTAAACAGAAATCAAGAGTCTGGAAAAAAAAAAAAAAAAGAATCTGATGGTTAATCAACTGAGCTACTGAGGCTCTCCAAGCACATCTCATTTTTAAGAAAATTGGTGTTAATAATTTTTTAAAAGATTGACTCATTAATTTTGTAATTCAAAATAAGACCAGAGACTTTTAAAATATGTCCTTAGGAAAAAAAAATGTCCTTTAGAATCCAGGAGTTAGATCTAGAACTGAAATACTAAGAGGAAAGAAGACAAGCTTTCTCATCTATTTATGTTTTTTTTTTTTTAGAAGATTTTATTTATTTATTCATGAGAGACATAGAGAGAGGGAGAAGCAGGCTCCATGCAGGGAGCCTGACATGGGACTTGACCCCGGGTCTCCAAGATCCCACCCTGGGCGGAAGGCGGCGCTAAACCTCTGAGCCACTGGGGTTGCCCCTATTTATGGTCTTTTTTAAAATTTGATTTACAAGTGTTAAAATATATACCCGTGATTGATGATTTTGTGAAATTTGAATATGCTGATGAAATATGCATTTTAGTTACTGAGCCCTTATTCAAAGGAAAAATTCACTTTAGCCATAAGAATCTGAGCAGAGGAACAGTTATTTGCTTATTGTTTATTCACATGCTGGAATTCTAGTTAATTTCTCATATGCTCCAAGATATGCATAGGGTTGGTTCATGCCATAACATGGTATGAAACATTATTTTTCTGTTTTTTTTGGAAGTATAGTTGACAGACAATATTACAGTAGTTTCAGGTGCACAGCACAGTGACTTGACATGTGCATACATCATGAAATGCTCACCATGATCAGTGTAGTGACAGTCTGTCACCATGAAACATTACTACAACATTATTAGCGATATTCTGTATGTTGTACTTTACATTCCATGAAAATGCCGCAATAAGCTTAAGGGTGCGTATATATTTTTTCAAATTAGTGTTTCTGTTTTCTTCTGGTAAATACCCAAAAGTAGAATTGATGGATCATATGGTACTTCTATTTTTAATTTTTTGAGGAAGTGCTACGTCCATAAATGGCTGTACCAATTTATATTCATGATGTACAACAGTACTTGAAGCTTTCATTTTCTCCACATACTCATCGCCACTTGTTATTCTTATCTTTTTGACACTAGCCATTCTGATTGGTATGAGGTAATATCTTATTATGGTTTTGATTTGCATTTCCCTGATGACTAGTGGCGTTGACCATCTTTTGGCCGTCTGTATGTCTCTTTTGGAAAAATGTCTATCCAGATTCTCCACCTCTTTTTTTTTTAAGATTTTATTTATTCATGAGAGACACAGGGAGAGAGAGACAGAGACACAGGCAGAGGGAGAAGCAGGCTCCATGCAGGGAGCCTAATGTGGGATTTGATCCCGGGACTCCAGGATCACGCTCTGGGCCAAAGGCAGGTGCTAAACCGCTGAGTCACCCACAGATCACCTCTCCACCTCTTTTAAATCAGATTGTTTGTTTTTTGGGATGTTAACTTGTATGAGTCCCTTATATAGTTTGGATATTAACCTTTTATTAGATATGTCATTTGCAAATATTTTCTTCCATTCAGTAGGCTGCCTTTTTACTTTGTGGATAGTTTCCTTTTCTTGCAAAAGCTTTTTAGTTTGAGCTAGACCCAGTAGTTTATTTTTGCTTTTGTTGCCCTTGCATGAGGAGATAGATCCAAAAAATAGTGGTAAAATCAATGTTCAAGAATTTATTGCCTTTCTTTTCTTTTAGGAGTTCTATGGTTTCAGGTCTTATAGTTAGGTCTTTAATCCATTTTTAGTTTATTTGTGTATGTTGTGTTAGAAAGTGGTCCAGTTTCAATCTCTTGCATGTAGCTGTCCAGTTTGCCCAACACCAGTTATTGAAGAGACTACCTTATCCCCATTGTATATATACCTTAATTGTCATAGTGTGAGTTTATTTCTAGGTTCCCCATTCTGTTCCATTGATCTATTTTTAGTAGTACTATACTGTTTTGATTTGCTTTGTAGTACAGAAATATGTGATTGATACCTCTGGTTTTGTTCTTTGTCAAGATACGTCTTTGTGTGTGGTTCCATACAAATTTTAGGAATTTTTGTTTTAGTTCTGTGCAAAATGTGAACAGTATTTTGATAGGGGTTACATTCAGTCTATAGATTGCTTTGGCTAGTATGGACATTTTAACAATATTAACTCTTCTAATCCATGAGCATGGTATATCTTTCCATTTGTGTTGTCTTCAATTTCTTTCATTAATGTCTTATAGTTTTTGTAGTACAGGTTTTTCACCTCTTTCGTTAAATTTATTCCTAGGTATTTTATTCCTTGGGGGAATTGTTTGTGGGATTGTAAGTGGGATTGTAAGTGGGATTGTTTTCTTAATTTGTCTTTTTGATAGTTGATTATTAGTGTATAGAAACACAATGGCTTTCTGTACATTGATTTTTGTATCCTGTGACTTTACTGAGTTTATTCTAATAGTTTTTTGGTAGAGTCATTAGGGTTTTCTGTATACAGTATCATGTCATTTGCAAATAGTGACAGTTTTATTTCTTCTTCACTTATTTGTATGACTTTTATTCCTTTTGCTTTTCTGATTGCTGTGGCTATGACTTCCAAAACTATGTTGAATAAAAATGGTGGGAGTGGACATCCTTGTCTTGTTCCTGATCTTAAAGGAAAACCTTTTGCTTTTCACTATTGAGTATAATGTTAGCTGTTGGTTTATCATATATGGCCTTTATTATATTAAGATAAGTTCCCTCTATATCCACTTTGTTGAGAGTTTTTTATCATGAATGATTGAATTTTGTCAAATGCTTATTCTGCATCTATTGAGATAATCGTGATTTTTATCCTTTACTTTCTTATAATGGTGTATCATTTTGATCAACTGGTAGTTAGTGGACTATCTTTACATCCCTGGAATAAATCCCACATGATTGTGGTGAATTATTCTTTTAATATAGGTTGAATTCAGTTTGCTAATATTTTGTTAAGTATTTTTGCATCTGTGTTCATCAGGGATATTTATACTGGCCTGCAATTTTCTCTTGCTCTCTCTTTTTTGTAGTGTCTGTCTGGTTTTGGTATCATTATTGGCCACATAAAATGAATTTTGAAGTGTTTCTTCCTTTCAGTTTTTTGGGATAGTTTGAAAAGGATAGGTATTAACTCTAAGTGTTTGGTAGAATTCATCTGTGAAACCATCTGGTCCTGGAATTTTGTTTGTTGGGAGTTTTTTGATTACCAATTCAACTTCATTACTAGCAATCAGTCTGTTCAGATTTTCTACTTCTTTTTTGTTAAGTCTTGAAAGATTTTGTTTATAAGAATTTGTCCATTTCCACTTTGTTACAAATTTTTGTAGTAGTTTCTTATAATCTTTTTTTAATTTCTGTGGCATTGGTTTTATTTCTTTTTTATTTACGATTTTATTTTGTCCTCTCTTTTCCTTGGTGAGTCTTGCTAAGGGTTTATCAATTTTGTTGATCTTTTCAAAGAGCAAAGAAAGTGTTTTTTTTCCTAGTTCTTATAAGTATAAAATTATGTTGTTTATTTGAGGTAGATTTATATCACTGTAAACCTCTCTTAGAACTGCTTCTGATGTGTCCCAAAGATTTTGGAATGTTGTATTTCCATTTTCATTTGTCTCAAGGTATTTTGTTATTTACTGTCATTTCTTTATTGACCTACTGGTTATTTAGTAGCATGTTGTTTAGCTTCCCCATGTTTTTTTTTCCAGTCTTTTTGTCTTATATTTGATTTCTAATTTCATACTGTTGTGCTTGGAAAACTTGCTCTATATGATTTCAGTCTTCTTAAATTTATTGAGACTTGTTTTTTAGCATAACATGTGACCTAATCCTGGAGAATGTTCCACACACTTGAAAAGAATGTGTATTTTTCTCTTTTGGATATTTGAAATTTGCTTTATATATTTAGGTCCTCCTATATTGGGTACATAGATATTTACAATTGTTACATCCTCTTATCATTATGTAATGCCCTTCTTTATCTGTTGTTACAATTGTCTTTATTTTAAATTGTTTTATCTAAGTATTGCTACCTCACTTAAAAAAAAAAAAAGTAAGCTTAGGATGCCTGGGTGGCTCAGTGGTTGAGCATCTGCCTTTGGCTCAGGTCATGATCCCGGGGTCCTGGGATTGATTCCTGCATTAGGCTTCCTGCAAAGAGTCTGCTTCTCCCTCTGCCTATGTCTCTGACTCTGTGTGTCTCTCATGAATAAATAAATAAAATCTTTAAAACAAAAAAAATAGGCTCCATGCCCAGTTAGGAACCCAATGCAGGGATTGAACTGACAGCACTGCAATTAAGAATTGAACTGAGATCAAGAATTGGATGCTTAACCCGAACAACCAGGGGCTCTTGTCTTTAGGTCTTTAGTGTGTTTCTTATAGGCAGAATTTAGATGGGTCTTTTTTTTTTTTTTATCCTTTCAGTCACCCTATGTCTTTTGATTAGAGCATTTAGTCCGTTTATATGTAATTATCAATAGGTATGTACTGATTGTCATTTTGTTCATTATTTGCTGGTTTTTGTAGTCCTGTGTTCCTTTCTTCTTGCTACCTTCCCTGGTGATTTGATGACTTTCTTTAGCATTATGCTTGGATTCCTTTCTTTGCTTTTTATGCATATATTATAGGTTTTTGCTTTGCAGTTACCATGAGGATCACATATAACATCCTATTATATAGCAGTCTATTTTAAGTTGGTGGTCATGTGATTTAAAGGCATTTTAAAGCAACTACATGCTTCCCACCACAACATTTTATATATATGACATCATATTTTATATCTTTTTATTTTGAATATCCCTTAATTAATGTAGATACAGTTGATTTTACTACTTTTGTTTTTTTAACCTTCATATTAGCTTTCTAAGTGATCGATCTACTGCCTTTACTGTATGTTTGCTCCTACCAGTGGACTTTTTTCTTTCATAATTTTCTTCCAGTTATAGTCTTCTTTTCTATTTAAAGAAATCCCTTTAGCACTTTTTATAAGGCTAGTGGAGTGGTGGTAAACTTCCTTAACTTTTATTTGTCTGGGAAACTCTTTATCTCTCCTTCAATTCTGAATGAGAAACTTGCTGGGTATTCTTGGTTGTGGGTTTTTCCCTTTTAGCACTTTGAATATACCATGCCACTCTTTTCTGGCCTGCAAAATTTTTGCTGAAAAACCAGCTGATAGTTTTATGGGTGTTTTTTTCTGTATGTAATTAGTTAGATTTTTCTTGCTGCTTTTAGGAATCTTTATTTTTGATTTTTGATATTTTTAATTATTATGTGTCTTGATGTGGACCTCTTTGGGTTTACCTTGTGTGGGGCTCTCTGTGCTTCCAGGACCCAGATATCTGTTTCCTTCCCCATGTTAGGGAAGTTTTCAGCTATTATTTCTTCAAGCAAGTTTTCTGCCCTATTCTCTCTTCTCATTCTGGGACCCTGCAATGTGAATGGTAGTACACTTGATGTTATCCCAGAGATCCCTTAACTTATCCTCATTTCTAAAAATTCTTTTCTCTTTGTGATAGTCAACTTGAATGATTTCTACTACTCTCTTTTAGATCACTGATCTTTCTTCTGCATCCTCTAATCTGTTGTTGATTCCCTCTAGTATATTTTTCATTTCAGTTATTGTATTCTTCAGCTCTGGATGGTTCTCTTTTATATTTTCTATCTCTCTGTTTAATATCTCACTGAATTCACATACTCTTCTTCCAGGTTTAGTGAATATCTTTATGACCATTGCTTTGAACTCTCTATTGGGTAGATTGCTTATCTTGGTTTCATTTAGCTTTTTTTTTTCCTCCTGAAGTTTGGTCTTGTTTTTTCATTTGGATAATTTTCTTGTGTTTCTTCATTTTGTTTGACTTGTATGTTTATTTCTATGAATCAGGTAGGTCAGCTATGTTTCCTGGTCTTGAAGGGAGTGGCCTTATATAGGAGTCTGATGGAGCCAGAAGCCCAATCCCCCCCAGTCACCAGAATGAAGCACTCCAGAGGTGTCTCTTATGTGGGCTGCATGAGCCCTCCTGTTGTGGTGGGGCCATCATTGCTGCAGGCACACAGGTGGGCAGAGTTGGCCTTGGCCTAGATGGCTTAGAGGCCCAGCTGTGGCTGCTGCAAGCATAATGGTGGGTGGTGTTAGCCCTTGGTGTGGTCTGGCTACAAGGCCAGGTAATTAATGGTGCTCTTCCTCCCTGGAGAAGGTGTCGCTTTTGAGGGGCACTGGTCCTTGCTGGGGCTTCCTGTTAGGTGTGACAGGATGGGAGCCTCCTTAGAGGGGCACCTGTGAGGTGGACATGTTGGGCAGGATGGGTCCATAGGGGAATGCCAGTGCAGGGTGAACAGCACTAGCAAGGTGGATGGGGAATGCTAGAATTGATGCCCACCAGTGTCTGGCAAGCAAGAATGAATGAGTGTAAAAAAAAAAGGTACCCGGGCAGCCTGGGTGGCTCAGTGGTTTAGCACCTGCCTTCTGCCCGGGGTGTGATCCTGGAGACCCGGGATCGAGTCCCACATTGGGCTCCCTGCATGGAGCCTGCTTCTCCCTCTGCCTGTGTTTCTGCCTCTCATTCTCTCTTGAATAAATAAATATTTTTTTAAAAAGAAAAGAAAGAAAAATGGTACCCATCAGTGCTTCCATTCCTATAGAAAGTTCCTACTCATCTCTGCCCTTCCAATGCATGTCCTGTAGTTGGTCAATCTTCATATATGGGCCAGGCACTTTTAAAACTGCTGCCTCTGTGCTGGATCTTGGAGCAAGTGAGATTGTGTGTGGGCCTTTTAAAAGTGGCATCTTGGTTTGTGTAGCTCTCCAGCTACCCCAGAGTTAAGCCCCACTGATGTTCAGAGCCAGATGTTATGGCGGCTATTCTTCCCAGTACAAACCCCAGGGCAGGGTGTGCCTGATGATCCTCGGGGAGGACCCCCACCTCTGTGATAGCCCTCTGGCTTGTGGGTTGTCATGCTAGGATGTGTCTCTGCCCCTCCTACTCTTCTCAGTGTGGCTTTGTTTTTTTATCTTCAGCTGTGAAAAAGCTGTTCTTCAGGTTTCTTCTCAGAGCAAGTTCTATATGAAGTTGTAGCCTTGGTATGTGCAAAGGAGGAGGTGGCGGCTCAGGGTCTTCCTCCTCTGCTATCTTCCCAACTGCCTTTATCTGATTGGAGCCTCTCTGCCATCCTGACTCTGGGAAATGCCCATAGAAGAACGGTTCTACTGCAGGGGACACTATCTGGTACCCTATTGTCCAGACACCATCACCTGTGGACTCATGGCCAGGGTCACCATCACAGCCACCATCACCCCCCTCTCAGCCAGCGAGGCCTCCCTGGTCTACAGAGACACCTCTATTCCCACTCCAACTTCAACCGCTTCAGCCACTATGTGGCTGCCGTGGACAAGGTGATGGGGAAATTCCTGTTGGGGCTGCAGTGAGTCATTCGCTGACAGACTTGGGCCAAGTACACGATGGCCAGTCTGTGGTCCAACTTCATGGAGTTGTGTGACCCTGACTTGAGCCCCAGCAACTGCACGAACTCTGTGCAGTTGGAGAAAGTGTGCAGGGGAAGCCTGGCTAGCTGACTGCCTTTCCACTGGGACACTCCCCCTTTGGGATGTACAGCATGCTGCTCCTGGAGCTCTGTGTGCAGGCCCAGCTCCGCTGGAAGTGGGCATGACTTCTGTGGCCCACAGAGCACTTCTTCCCGTTGGCCTTTGCACTCCATTGGCTTCCCCCGCACATCTGACCACAAGCACTGCTGGAGTGATGACCTCGCTGGCCCCCTGCAGGGGGCACTGGTGGCCGGCCTCACCATTTGCTTTCAAGTCTGGGCCATCGCAGGAGGAGGAGCTGGGAAGGGAAGCCTAAGCTGTCACTGACGCTGACCCTGCTGGAGGCTGACTGCAACCACTATGCTACCTGGGCTCCTCCTCCTGAGACAGGACCTGGTGGGACGACAGCTGAGTAGTAGTACAGTTAGAGTAGCTGGTTGCAATATTGTGATTTGGAGATATGGGGAGAGCGATGCACTCTTTTCCCTGGCCTCACTCTGTGTCTCTTCATCTTGCTGTTGATTCATATTTATTACATCTTAAATAAATTGGTAAGTGTAAAAAAAAAAAAAACAACAAACACCCCTAAATAACAACAAAACCCTATACTAAATTGTTTTGAATTCAGTGAAGGCTAGTTATACTGTTTTATTACTACATCAGTTATTATAGTAATAATAGCTATTTTCACAGAAGCTTACTAATATCATGCTTCTTAACTGAGAAGCTACCATGAGAAATCTCACTAATATTATTATAATTAATAATAGATTCTTTTGATGTTTTGAACACATTATAATAACATTGATTTTCAAAAACATAATTTTTTTCCTAATTGAAAAAGCAGTACTTGGGGCATCTGAGTGGCTCAATTGGCTGAGGGCCCGCTTTTGGTTCAGGTCATGATACTGGAATCCATGGATTGAGCCCCACGTGGGCTCATAGAGTCTGCTTCTCCCTCTGTCCCTCACCCCGGTTGTGCTCACTCTCTCAAATTCATAAAATCTTTTAAAAAGAAAAGAAAAAACAATACTTATTCATAAGAAATTCCAAGGAGTATAGAAATATATATGAAAAATCAATTAATTTCATCCCTAAAAATAGCTCCATTAAAAAAAAAAAACTATTTATTTATTTATTTATTTATGAGTGTGTGAGTGGGGGGAGGGGCAGAGGGAAAGAATCTCAAGCTGAGTCCTCCCTGAGATTATGACCTGAGCGGAAATTAAGAGTGAGTGGCTTAACTTCTTAACTGAAGGAGCTATAGATAGCCCCTATTAACAGCTTGGACTATCTTTCTTCAGATCTTTTTCTATGCATTTACCAACATATACAATAATTATTATTTTACTTAAACGTGATTCTACCATACATCCTGCTGTGAAATTTGCTTTTGTTCTTTTGATATCTAAAGATAACTGTCAATACTTAAACATCCACTTTATTTAGTGACAGGATAGTTTCTATTATATGAATCTACCATTATTTGTCTACACCCACCCACTTCCATTTGACAAATATATATGTTATACATATATACATATATATATATTTTAGTTATTATTTTCAAGGTTCCTTAAATGTCATCTTAATGACAAACAGCTACTTTAAAAAGTGCAATAAGACACAAAAAGAGAAAAAAAATTTAAAACAAGTGAGTCAATGTTTGTTTAAGCAATGATAGATCTTGGTGTATCCTGGGAATTTCTGGCCAGAGCTCTATAGACAATTGGCCCAGCTGATGCAATTATAATGCAACCATATGTCAGTGATGCAAGTGTGTAAAATTGCAAACAAATGTCTTTGTTTTAAGGAACTCATGGCATAACCACTTTAGAGACTGTTCATATTAGGGCTCTATCGGGTTCTCAAGTCTAGAGAGCTACCTAGAGGCCTTGTTGCGATCTCATGAACCAGCAAGGAAACAGCCCCCTGGGCTTCTGCTTCCCCTTCACTGTCTTTATTTTGACCGGTCAGTGGCAGCAGCCCTGGAGTCTTTAATCTCTCAAACCTAAAGCAAGAGTTGTATTGCAAATCGCTAAATGGATCAAGATTTAATATAGATGAGGTTCCAGACAGAACCAGTGTTAAGATTTATGTGATCTGTAACATGTCTTGAAGCTCTACAAGTCTGATTAAAAAAGGAGCTAGAGGGCTTTGGGGGGAAGGCCACCTCTAATAGCTCCCTGTGCTCAACTAGGAAAGACCAGGCAAACACGGCTTGGCAATGCCCCCCTCGCAAAACTAGAACTTAAATCCATGGCTGGGCTGCTCCCAGCCAGGCTTTTACCAATTTACCCCTTTCCAAATGAGTATAAAAAGCAAGAAGTATGCTGGTACTTGGGAATTTCATGAATGCCATTAGCTTTGTTGAATTTGGATTCCTTTATAGGAAATGTTCTAATATGTTCTAACCATTGCCTCATTTAGAGCTACACATTAATGGGACGAATGCTACAGATGGGACTTTAGAATAATTTTTAAAAATCAGTATGTCACTAGATATGAATAAAATGTAAGTCCGTATTACATCCCAGATGACCCACAGTATGTGCAGGCAGTAATGGCAAGGTTGCAAAGAAATTAGTAAGAAGAATATTAATAGCCAACTTTTACACAGCCTTCTGTGCCAGACTCTATTCTAGGCATTTTACATGAATTTCCTCATTTAAATCTCACAAGGATCTTATGAATTTAGGTGTGGTTCTTATTCATCTTTTATAGTTGAAGAAGCTAAAGCATGGAGAATTTGATAAACTGGCCCAGGTCACATACCCAATAAGGGTAGAGTGGTGATTCAAACCCAGGCAGTCTACCTCTGGAGTCTGCACAGTTAGCCACTAGTATGTCTGAGAAATTTAAAACTTCAAAGTCAAGATCAGATCAGCTGTGGTGCAGTGAGCACCCCCAGAGCCCTGATAAGGTCATGCAATTCCATCTCCCATGAAAAGGAGCCAGGTCTAGGGCAGGAAATGAACAAGTGAAACTGGAAACATCTTGTTATATAGACAGTTGAGGAAGCTATCAAAGACTACTAGGGTTGTTCCAAAAGAGCACAGGAGCCAACCTAATGAGGTTCCACTGGCCAAAGATGGGACTTTTTGAATATTAAGAGGCAGTAAGTTGAAACATTAAATATGTTTAAGTCTATGAGTTCATAATGATGCTCAAAGAATTGGTCACATTTAGAAGATAACTGGTAGGTAATTATTGATTTGAAAACCGGTAAATGAATTCTATTGTTTTTCTAACCTTTTGATGTGAATCAAATCCCTGAGTAACTGAGTAAAGCACGAGGTGAAGCTTCTCCTTATAGAAGTATTCCAGCTGCTAAATGTCAAAGGAGTGATGAAATTAGAGTATCACCTTTCTGTAACCCCTAAAGAACTAATGTGTCTAGACCTTGAACATCCCTGTTTATAAAACAAGAAAAAGACAACCAAACAATATTTACCCCTTCTTGGAAAAAGGAAGAACACACCAACACCCACAAAAAGTCCTACCCAAAAGTCCAAATTTCATAAAGATTCTCATTCTCTTAATTTCAGAGAAAGTATAGAGGACAGAGGAACATGTTACACTCTACCATGGGAATACAAACAGCAAAAAAACAGATTGTGGGAAACTCTACAGGACAAAGGACCTGATTTCTTCAATAAATTATTTATGAGAAACAAAGAGGGAAGGGGAAACCTATAGATTAAAAGAGACTCAAAAGGCATATCAACCAATAGCAATGTGTGGGCCTTATTTAAATATTAATATTTTTCCAGACTGTAAAGAAATTACATTTATGAAATTACATTTATGAGAGTTGGTAATTTGCCTAATGACTAAATATTTGATAATGTTCAAGAACTATTGGTTATATCTCCAGGTATAATGGTATGTGTGTGTGTGTGTGTGTGTGTGTGTGTGTGTATTTTAATTTATTTTAAAGTCTTCTCTTTTACTGATGACATAGTATGCTCTCTCTGGGATTTGCCTCCAGATAATATGCAATGAAGTTGGGGGTAGAGGTGAAACAGGATTGGCCATGAGTTGATAATTATTGAAGTAGGTTGAGTCATATAGGTTTATTAATGTTCTTTCTATCGTTGTATATGTTTGGAAAATTTAAATAAAATGTCTTTAAATGTAAGTAATTTTGGGGCTACTACACAAGGTACACACTATTTCTGATCAAAGAATACATGAGCAATTCAGCCCCAAATACATTACGTATGAAGATGAAACAAACCTTACACTCATGACTTTAATGTATGCCTTTCCTGGGCTATGCAATGGAAAAAAAGAGATTAATTTTAGTAGCTATTGTTAAATTAAAGTGTGAAAACCCTCAGCTAGAAATAGAAAAATAAAAACCAGATGGTACTGTTTCATGAAATATCACCAGCAATAATTTATAATAGTTTGGTAGCTATTGTTTGAAGAGATTCATTTACCATTGAAATGCTTGAATTTTAAATCCAAGTAGATGAATTACCCTTAAGTCTTCACCACAATATCACAAACCTTTGTTAGGGATCTACTCTGTGCTAGGTGCTGGGAATCCAGAACTGTTTCTGCCTCTCACAGGAGAAAAAGGAAAACAACACACCACTAATGAGAAATGGCTGGAGATACGACAGCGGGTAAAACGAGATATTGTAGCTCAGTATTGGGGTTGGTGCCACCTGGAGTGGTGAGAGTTGGAGACATAGCTCTTGAGGTTGTGTTAGGCAGAGAAAGGGACTGGGTGAAGGTCTCTCTTATGGAGGGCCAGTCCTGAGATGGAAGGGATGATTCCCTGGGAATCTTATTTTTCATGCTTTAACTGATATGCTAATGACTAAAATTCTCATCACCCTTGACCCCTCTCCTGAGCTGCAAATGCCTATGCTTCATTATGGATTTCACTGCAAATTCACTGTGTGCAAAAACCCTACTCATTACGTTTCCCCCAAACCTACTCTTTTTCTCCTGTGGTCACTATCTATGCAGGCATCCAAGATACAGACCTTCAAGACCTAGGGTACCTGTGTGCCCCTTCATGATCTGAGAGCCCACTTTCCAAAAATCTGCAGTCCCACCTCCTCCTCTGTCCACAGCTGTGGCCCAGGGACAAGCCTTGCCATCTCTCAGACAATAGCAGTGGCTTTTCCACCTCCAGTTCCTTCTCACTCCAATCTCTTTTCTACTCTGCTGTCAGAATAGCAGTGTTTCCAAGTTTCCCTCATAAGAAACACATGGAGTATTTATTAAATGCAGATATCCAGGCTTCTGCTGGACTTCTGATGCTGTGAGTCTAGGTTGGGGCCCGGGAATCTGTGTTTTCAACAAGGGCCCTGAGTTACTATTACCCTCAGGGAAGTTTGAAAAATGCTGTTGGACACACATCCCTGCTATATGTCCTTGTGAGACTTCCATATAGCACTGCTTTTTAAAAAACTTACTTTTTAAAGCTCTACACCCAACATGGGGCTTGAACTCATGGCCCTTAGGTCAAGAGTCACATGCTCTACCAACAGAACCAGCCAGCCACCCCCACATAGCAGTGTTTTAAAACACTTATTTAAATGTGATTTCTAGTAAGAAATATAGTTTATGTGGCAAAGAAGGACATACAAATATATGTGCAGTAACAAATGCAATGTCCACAAACCAACTTTTCCTCCTGTTTTATTTCACTTTAGAGTAATGATAGTCAGAGACTAACTAAGTCGACTGCAGGCCCACAGTTTAAAAACACTGTCCTGTGGGTTAAAATCCAAGTTCCTTAGCTTGTTTTGTCATATTCTAGTTCATAGTCATGTTTTGCAAATATTTCCATATTAAATTGCTTAATGGCCATGATTTATCCTGTGCATGATGTACACTCTGTTTAGACCTTCTCTCAGCTTCTCGTTCACTTGGTGAACTATTTTCTTTCTTCAAATCTTTGGTCAGATATCATGTCCCTTGTGTAATCTCCCCCTGAGTACCAGAGCCACCATGAAGGGCTTTGACCCAGATGCTCCCTTTGCAATTTACACATGGCCAAATTGGTATCTAGCACCTACTTCCATACCCTGAAGTTACCTGTCTGTAATGCTTGTCACTTGAACGTCACCACACTCCTTGACTATAAGGAGCCTTTTGTTAGCAGTTTCTAGAAAGGGCCAGAAAAGATTCAGGACCTAGAAAGATGACTGTTACATAATGGAAGTGTGGTAAACTGTAACCTGGTGGCCTGTGTGAAGGAACAAGCAGGGGTGTGACCCACGGAGTGCTAGTGTAGAGGTCAGGCAGGAGACAAAACAGGAAAGTCACTTGTGATCAGGTTGAGAAAAAGGCCTAAATGTAATGCTGGAAGACTCGGACTTTATCTTCCAGTGAAAGCAAAATTTTGTTCCTAAGTGGGGTTATTTGTCCAGAGCAAGGATATGAATGACGAGAGTTTTATTTTAGGAAGACAGCTTTGATAGTGTGGTGCTGGATGCTAAGAAGGAACTGAGAGCTTAGACTAGAGGCTGTTGGGATGATGCCAATGAGTAGGGTCTGGGGGAGACCCTGGAACCTGTATTAAGTGAGGCCCAGTGACTGGCAGGGTTCTAGGCATGAGAGAGTGAAGAATCAAAAATAACTTGGAAATCAGCCGAGGGATCAAGGTCCACATCAATAGTGATAAGTCATGTTAATACTATGTACCCTTGATATGGTGTGCTGAAAATGGTGCTTGGCCTCTCTGGTCCTTTTTCCAATAACCCATGGGTGCAGTCTCATCATGAGAAAAACATCGGATAAATCCCATTTGAGAGACACTCGACAAAATATCTGGCTACTAGTCCTCAAAACTGCCAAGGTTGTCAAAACCAAGGAATTCCTAAGAAATTACAACCAAGAAGAGCCTGAGAAGACATGATTAGGTGCAATGTGGTACCCTGGGTGGGATTGCAGAACAGAAAAAAAAAGACATTAGAAATTTGAATAAAGTGTTGACTTTAGTTACATGTCAACATTGGTCTATTAATTGCAGCAAATGCACCTCACTGTCTAATAAACCCAACCTGGAAGCTGTGTTATATGATGTCGTGTAGATGTTTCATGTTATATGGATGATGGTGATGTGGAAAATGCAGAGACGGCCTTGTGAGGAGTATAAGGTCATTCTGAGACCACCATCATTTCATTGGTTTTCAAAATCTGAAGCTTCTTATTTGAATTTTCTTGCAATGTATCTCTTTCACTTCTGGATATTAATAACCAAGTCAATGTAAAGTCTATTCTTTCCCTGCCTGCCCTAACTCGGAGGTAACTGGCAGGTCTCACTGAGGCACAAACTAACACCATGACTACCCAGTGCCTGGAATGTTACTTCCCTATGTTATCTCTTAGTTGGCTCTTCTTGATCATTCAGCTCAAATGTTCCCTCCCCAGAAAGCCTTCTTGGATTACCAGATCTAAAGCAGCCCCTCCCATCACTCCTTGTTGCATACCTTGTTGTGTTTTCTTCAATGGATTTTATTATGATCTATAATTCACATGCTTGTTTACTTATTTTCCGTGGCTGACCTTCCCATCAGAATCAAAGTCCCACCATGAAGGTAAAACCTCATCTGCTTTATCAGTGCTTTAGTCTACAGCCCTGGGACAGTACCTGGTCAGGCTCAGGAAATCTCTGCTGAATGGATTCAGGTAAAACACTGTCTTTGCTAGCTCAGGTTGTTCCAATAAAATACCATAAACTGGATGGTTTACACAGCAGACATTTACTTCTCACCATTCTGAAGGCTGGAAGGTCCAAGTGATGTAGATTTGGTTCCTAGTGAAAGCATTCTTCCTGGTTTGCAGATGGCTTTCTTCTTGCTATGTCCTTACACAGCAAGAGGAAGAGAGAGATAAAGAGACTACCACTCCATCCCTTGTGGCTCTGTCTCCTTTGCTACTCAGATGTATTAGTGTAGGATTGCAGTCATTGCAGGAGAATGGACTCTTTTTTTTTTTTTCAAGATTGTATTTATTTATTCATGAGAGACACACAGAGAGAGGCAGAGATATAGGCAGATGGAGAAGCAGGCTCCATGCAGGGAGCCCAACATGGGACTCGATCCTGGGACTCCAGGATCACGCCCTGAGCCGAAGACAGATGCTCAGCCCCTGAGCCATCCAAGCATCCTGAGAATGGACTCTTTTATAGTATTTCTCTCTCATATTCCTTTAAAAGGATGAAAAGCAAGAATTTTTTTCCCCTTTATAATTGCTTTCCCCATTGCTTTCCCAATTCTCCTTAGATAAAGCAAACCATGCCGACCATAGACACCCATCTAAATGAAATTCATTTCTTCCTGGCAGATCTTAAAGAGGAGTTTGTTGAAGGACCCCCAGACTGTCTTCCTCTATCTGGAATCAGGGGAGGGAAGAATTGGCCACATTTACTCTTTTATCCTTTTCCTCTTACCAATTTTTCTTTCCCTGCTTCCCTTCTTTGCCTTTGACCCTCTCCTAATTCCCCTGGTCTCATGCGGGGAGAGCTATGGGTGTCCTGGCATACTCCAGATCTCAGGGGAGATGCAGGAAATGACGTGGGGTTTGCTCTAGGAGAAATATTACCCCTAAGCTGTGCTGGGGGATCGCTTTGAGGTTATGAGAGCCAGGACCTCCCTCAACCACAATAAACACCTTTATGGCAAAGCAGGAGGATGAAGAACACTCTTTTGGGGGTCCAGGGAGGTTGTTGATTAATTTATTCAAGATATGTGTGTGTGTGTGTGTGTGTATAAGTGTACGCATGTGTATAAGTACAAAAACAAGCAGGGACACGTATTTTTTACCGTTTTGAGTTCAATGGCATTTCAATTGTATTTTTGAGCACTTCAACTGGAGAATCTATTGAACCAAGTTTTTTTTTTTTTTTGAAAGATTTTTATTTATTTATTTGAGAGACAGCACAAGCTGGGGCTGGGGGGAGGCAGAGGGTGAGGTTGAGAAGCCCAAGCAGACTCCCTGCTGAGGGCAGAGTCAGCCCCAGGGCTCCCCATCTGAGAACCCTGAGACCACGACCTGAGCCGAAGTCAGACACTTAACTGACGAGCTACCCAGGTGCCCCTGAACTAAGCATTTACAGGTATTTACTAAGAACAAACACAAATTTTGTGTATATAAAAAACATGTGCAACATTACTACAAGAGCTGTTACAGCAACTTGCAGGCACAGGAAATGCATCTCAGGCTGTCTGAGAGTGGTTTCAACCAACCGGAATAAGGTAAGGCCCTCCTTGGCTGCTGTTTATCCTGCCATGCACGCATGCACAGACACACACACACACACACACACACACACACACACACACAAACACACACGGTGTGTTAGCAGATGCAGTAAGCAACACTGAATTGATACCTGAAAAAGTACATTTTGTAGTCACTAATTGCAGTTAGTGACTAAAGGTCAACCAGAAAGGTTTTACCCTTTGGGAAAGAGTCTGAAGAGAAAAATGGCAAGAGCAGAAAATTTCAGGTTTGAAAAGGGACAGAATGGAATCCTTCAAAAGACAGAAACTTCTTAAAAAAAAAAAAAAAAGAAGAAGAAGAAGGAAACTTCTGTCTCGTGTGAGTGTTCCCAGGGCCTCAGCCAGCCCTGGCGGGTCTGGCCTCTCCCAGGGGAGCCTGCAGGGTCCATCCGCACGTGTGCGTGCTCCATTTTACCTGATTTAGGGGCCACCGTCAAATGACCCAACTCTGATGCCTGAGGCTTGACCCGGATGCTACAGTTCCGGGAGGCCTTTGGGAGGCAGAGAGCAGGAAACAAGCGAAGGTCAGGTGCGTTCATCCCACGGGTTTTATTGAGCAGTGTTCTGCACCGGGTACCGTCCCAGGAGCGGTATGAGCGCTCTCCCTTCCTGGAGCTCACATGCAGCGGGGCCTACTGTCTTGAAGGTTGTCCCCAACTTCCTGAAGGCACTTCCAGGTTGATATAAGGAAAATGTGGGATGAAGGTGAGTGGGTGCAGGGGGGTGGGCAGTAAAGGTGAGGTGGGGCATTGTCTTGGAATCAGTCACAGGTGGGGTCTTGTTGGCTCAGGGCCATTCTTATTTCTTGAGAAGATGCTTTGCCCACAGGGTTTTTTTGCTGGAGTTGAGATAAACTGGAGAGAAGAACTCAATTATAAAGTTTCAGGTCAAAACAGAGGAAGTGGGAGCCCTTTTTCAAAATGTCCAGACTTGGGATACATCTTGGTGGTGGGGCTGGTGAGGCCTGCTGCTGGGGGATGGGGGGAAGAGAAAGAGGACACCAGGGCGCCTTGTAGTTTGGGGCTTGAGCAGCTACGTGGATGGGGGGCTGGTAATTGAGATGAGGAAGATGAAGGGAAGAGCGTGTTTGGAGATGGAGTCAGGTTTGGTTTGGGGTCATTATAGACTCGAGTTATCTGTTAGGGATCTAAGAGGAGAAACTGGGGAGGCGATTGGCTCCAAGTTCAGGGCTGGAGAATCATCAGCTGCAATCTCCTTGCCCCTTAGAATGGGTTCGGAGCCTTCCCCACTTTTGGGGAACTCAAAAGCCCTCAAGATGATTTGGGGGAATGATCTTGGTAGACAGGGAGGAGGAGGTGGCTTCATTCCTTGTCACTTCCAGCTCCAGCCTCTGTTTCTTTTGAATCCGTGCAGCTTATGGACTCTCTCTTCTTCCTCTGCAACACCCTTCCCTCACAGAAGGAATTCAGTCACTTCCTTGATTTCCATATTCAGTCAAGCTGTTGAGTGTGTCCGAAAAGGCATTCAAGATTTGCTGGAGACAGAGGGGAGCGTGCATGTTTGGGGAGCGTGTGGGTAATACTAGAATAACACAAATATCTTTTTAATAACTTGAATAATATTAAATGGAATACTGGTCTTCCTTGTTTTCGAAATGTCTTGGATTGCTGTACACGAGGCATATCTTAGAATATTTCTTTTTTAAAAAGATATTTCTATGCCCCTATAACATCTCATATTCCTGGACTTCTCCAGGCAGCAGAACCAAACTCTCTCCACCCGTGCCCCACCCTCCCCCCAAGGCAGCGCCAGATCTGTTTTTATATATTCAAATCAAAATACACTTAGAAAAAACCGAGAGAACTCAGAAAAAAAAAATTTTCATTAAGCAAATCTCTCTTTAGGAAACATTTACTGTTTGCAAGAAGTAAGCCTTTCTCAACTTTAACAATCCCTGAAGCATCCTTGACCCCTTGTGCCTATTCTGACATCCAGACAGCTTCTCAGGGGTAGGGAGGAAGGGAGAGGGTTCATCTAGGTGCCCCTTCCCAGTCACTGATCACAGTAATGGGGAAAATAGTCCATGCCCCAGGGGTCCCAGGACACTTTTTTTTTTTTAAAAGAATGTATTTATTTGAGAGAGAGAGAGAGAGAGAGAGAGAGAGCGAGCATGCAGGGGGAGGAACAGAGGGAAACCGCTGAGCACAGAGCCAGACATCTGTCCCAGGACCCTGAGATCATGAACCTGAGCCCAAATCAAGAGTCAGATGCTTAAGCAACTGAGCCCCCCAGACACCCTCCAGGAGGCATCTTTTTACCACATACCTGGACTAAGTCCCTTTGGCATCAGGACTACAGTGCTTTGCAGATGAGCGAGAGCCAGGAGAAGGTATTTTGCTCCAGGAAATACTTGTACCTCTGCATTTACGGATTTAGGAAATGATAACTAAAAACAAATGACTGAAGCACTAGACATGCCATTGATACTGTCTGCTTAGTTGGAGTAGAACGTCTCTGTTGTTTGAACCCTGAATTTTAAGCACATCCAGACAAGGAGACAGATACGCAATTGATGCAGGAAAGTGGCTGGGTTTATCACAATGGGGTGTGACCAGAAAGAACTGGAGAAGCAGAAAAGTCCCATTCCAGGTTCTGTGACTTCAGTGCCAAAGCAGAGACCCTTCTCTCACCCTGGAGTGTAGGGTTTAACAGCGTCGTCCTGGAAGGGGTTGGTATTTTAATACCATACTATTTTAGTGCTGGGTTTTAGTATTCATGCTGATACTTCAGTTACTGATAGATAATGTGCTATGGGTTGTTTTTTTTAAACCCTTTTGCTTTCTTTGTAGCATCCTGAGATAAAAGACCCTAAAGATAATCTTATTCTGGTGCTATCTCTGGCCAGAGGATGGGAACCAGATAAGGTTTTAAGGCTTCCCCTTAAAACCAAGTTGCCTAAGGAGGATGCATCCCTGATGGGTGGTCCTGCTGTTGTAGAACTCTGCCTTTTTAGCTCCCTCTCTCCTTTGCCCTGTTCCTCCTTCTGTCTCTGTTCCTCTGCTTTCAGAAGATTCTTTTCTTTCTTACTTTTACCAAATCCAGCAGTCATTTTTAACCTACTTTGCTTCCCAGGTGTTTTGAGGAAAGGTATGGGCCCTCACCCAAGAAAAATGTATATACAGGAACAATGCATCATGGGGCCGCTGAAATCTATCCACGGACCCCAAGTCAAGGACCCTGTCCGGAAGGACTACACCATGGTTGCAGGAAGTGAGGAGGGGGTTAGCAGCTCTGGATTGTAGCCATGAATGTGTGCTCCTTTGATGGAGCAAAGATGCTGCTGTGGGAAGATGAGATCTGGCTTCGCTGTGGGGCTGGGGCAACATCCTGCTTCATCATCTGCAAACATGGCAAGTCTTCCTATTCCTTTTCTGTGAAATGAAGTGTTTGGATGAGATGATTTCTAAAGTACCCTCTAGCTGTGATTCCTTGTTTGTCCTTCCTGCTCAGCCCCACATATTGGTTATTAGATCCAGGGAGTGCCCTGCTCTGAACGTATTCCATATATAGTCCTCCTGAGAGAACCTGTGAGAAAATAATATAAAACAAAAGGTTTTGATGGGACATCAGTGTAGTCTAAGCCAAAAAGAATTTAAAGAATATTGTCAGGGGCCTCTGGGTGGCTCAGTGGTTAAGCATCTGCCTTTGGCTTGGGTCATGATCCCAAGATCCTAGGATCGAGCCCCTCCTCAGGCTCCCTGCTCAGCGGGGGATCTGCTTCTCTCTCTCTCTTTCTCTTTCTCTCTCCCCCCTCCACTGCCCCTCCCTCCTATTCATTCATATTCTCTCTCTCTCTCCCTCCCCACTGCCCCTCCCCCCTACTTATTCTCTCTCTCTCTCTCTCTGTCTCAAATAAATTCTTTAAAAAATTACACCTTTAAAAAAATATTGCCAAATCACCTAAAAGCTAATCCAAAACAATGCATGTGTGGTTTGCATTTTTCAAAAGATAATCCTTATACAGGCCAAGTAGGGAAAAGTCATCATTCCCACCCTCTGTTCCTTCCCTATGCCCTGGAATACTCACAGAGACCCCTCTGTGGGCTGTGCCTAGTTTGTCTTGACCTGCCAGCTGCGCGTGTCCTGGCTGGGAGAAGGCAGCTTAAAGCACAACACTCGAGAGAACCGCTCTAGCTGTATGTGCAAGGCATTGGGCAACACTGCCCAGCACACGATCTTCAAACATCACACACAGTCAAGCAGCTTCCTGAGCCACTTATGTGGAAAGCTCTGACGTTCTAGAGCAATGACTCTGTAGGAAGAGAGAAGGGCAATGAAACTGTTTCCCTCCTTGCAAATAAATGCAAGTGTATGTATTTATAAATTATTTGGAAAAGCTAAGAGAGTTAAGAATATTACACATTCAGCTGCTTGACAAACATTTAAAAAAATCCTGACAATACAAATTATTGGCAAGAATCTGGAGCAGAGAGGGGCTCCTGGGTGCCTCAGTCTGTTAAGTGTCTGCCTTTAGCTCAGGTCATGATCCCAGGGTCCTGGGATCGAGCCCTGAGTCAGGCTCCCTGCTCAGTGGAGAGCCTGATTCACCCTCTCCCTCTGTTTCTCTTCCTGCTCATGTGTGCTTTCTCTCTCTCTCTCTCTCTCTCTCTCAATCAAATAAATAAATAAATAAATAAATAAATAAATAAATAAATAAATTTTAAAAAAAAATTCTGGAGCAGAGGATACCCTTGGAGGCTGCTTATAGCAGTAGAAGTTGGTGTAACCATTTTGGAAAGCAAAATTGGCATTATCTAGTATAACTGAAGATATGCATTTACTATCATTCAGCCATTGCCTTCTATAGAAATCCTCACATGTGAGTCTTTGCATCGTCATTGCTAATTGTGCAAAAATGGCAACAACCTAAACGGGCATCAACAGTCTTCAGATTTGAAAAGTGGGATGTTGTAGTGCAGTAAAAGAGACTAAATTGGACTCGATGCATAAATATAAATAAATATCAAAAACAAATTGTAACTGTTTTCAGCAGGATATCATTTATATGAAGTTTTTAAAAATGCAAACATATGTATATGCTCTTCTGGATAGATCCATGTGCTGTAAAATATATCCATAACATTGAAAATATAACAATTGCTAATGGTGTGTGGAACAGCTGGAAATCTCATCAACAGCTAGTGGTGTGTAAATTAGTACAACCACCTGGGAAGCTGTTGGCACTTTTCAGTAAAATTAAATTTAGGCATATATGCGACCAAGAGACTTCGCTTCTATGTGTATACCAAACCGAAATACGTACGTGGATGGACCATGATTCCTATACAAGCATGTTCATAGCAGCACTGTTCACAGTATCCCTAAGCTGGAAACAACCCAAAATGTTACCTGGATGACTGGAGAAACAAATGGTATCACTTTTTATACATGGGATGCTACATAAGAGTGACACACCTAAAAAAATAGTGGATTAATCTCACGGATCTCTTGTAAAACAAAGGAGGCCAGACACAAAAAAGCACATACAATAGAATTACATTTATGTAGCATGGAAATCCAGGCAAAACTGGTTGGTGGTGATAGAATTCTGGATGGTGGTAATCTTTATGGGAAAGGTGTTGGCTGAGGAGGGGGTCTTAAGGGGCTTTGGAGATGCGAGTCATGTTCCATTTCTGGCTCTCGTTAGCAGTTATGTAGTATTCATTTTGTGAAAATTCTTTGAGTTGTAAATGTATGATCTGAGTAGGATGCTGTACTTTAATCAAAGTTAAAAAACCAAACAAACCAAACACCTCCTGAACTTGTTACACAGATTTATATTCCTGGGCAATAAGCCAGAAATCTCCATCTTATGTGTTTTCAATGTAGATTAATTGGGAAATTGAATTAAATTAAAATAGCTGTTATCCTTGAGGACCTGTGGCACTTCTGTCCGTGGTATGTATATGTTTAATACAAGGGGTTTGATTTCAGAAGACCTGACTTTTCTTGGCTCTGATGCCTATTAACTCTATAGTCTTGGACATGTCCCAAGAATTCCCTAGCCTTGGAGCACCTCAGTCAGTTAGGTGTCTGACTCTTGATTTTGGCTCAGGTCGTGATCTCAGGGTTGTGAGATCAAGCCCCACGTCCAGCTCTGGGTCTCGCCAGGAATCTACTTCAGCTTCTCTCTCCCTCTCCCTCAGCCCCTTCCCCTGCTTGCACTCTCACTCTCAAGTAAACAAAATCTTAAAAGAAAAAATGAATTCTCTGGCTTTAATTCTGGCCATATGAGGACGACAATAGTGAATTATTGTGAAGATCACACAGGATATATCCATGAACATATTTGGTCAACCTGAAGGAGCTACAAATTCAATTTATTATGACCCAACAAATGTATAGCAAGAGGATAGTCGTGTCTTATAATATCTATTGCTAGAGGCTGGGGCCTTTACTAATGTGCATCAAAGGATGGCATGAGCTTAGAAAGGCTCTGAAATACAAATTCCTTTTTTTTTTTTTCTGTGTAGATCAGAGAAGAATCTTGCGACAGTTTTATGTGTCAACTTGCTTGACTCTGGTGCCTAGTTGTACAGTCAAATATGTTTAGAAGTTGCTGTGAGGTGTTTTTTAGATGTGATTAACATTTAAATCAGTAGACTTTGAGTAAAGCAGATTACTCCTGGTAATGTGAGTGGACATGATCCAACCTAATCTTTTTTTTTCTCCAACCTAATCTTAAATTGAAAGTCTTAAGAAGAAATACTGGGATCCCACACAAGAGAGAAATTCTGTATCCAGACTGCCTTTGACTCAAGGCAGCAGCATCCACTCGTCCCTGGGTCTCAAGCCTGCCACTCACACTGCAGATTTCAGACTTGCCAGCCCCCACAACTGCATGAGGCATTTCCTTCCCATCAATCTATATATCTCTCTGTACCACCTATTGCTTCTATTTCTACAAAGAACCCCAACTACCAGGTTAGGTCAAGGGAAGAGGAAAGGAGGGGGGGTATTTTGTATGGCTGCTAGAAAAGAGAGAGGATCAGGTGCCTTTCTTAAAAAGTGAATTCTGCAGGCTTGGGTGAGCCACTTTATCTGGATTACATATGGAAGCACAACTTTTCCTCTTACAATTTCCCTTAATTTTGTACTATTTAAGTGAAAATATAGGTTTGCCTATTAAAAAAAAACTGGTATTTTTCCTTCCTCTGTGTGTCTATTTTAAACATACTTTAGATCATTCTGCATGCAGAAATGCACATCCTGCTTTTGTTACTATGTTCACATGCAAGCATTTTTCTGTGTTTTGACAAACTGTCATAGATATCACTTTTAATGTCTACATATCCAACCTATCTATATTAATTTAAATACTCATCTCTTGATTATTTACCTTTGGCGGTTGTCAATATGTTGATTGTTGTGACTGTTCCTTTAAATTGTAACGTAGCAAGTTTTAGTGGGTAAAGCACAAAATTTGGAGATCTCTAGACCTGGGTTTGAATCTCAGAAATGCTACTTAGCTCTATGATTTAGGGAAGTTACTCAGCCACATCAGTGTGATATGTGGGTGGCACTACTTTATAGGTTATAATGATTGAGAAAACATAAAAATGTCTAGTAGAATGACTGGCACATATAGATGTTCTGTAAGCAGTAAAAATGCATTTCCAGTCAACTGCAAAATCCCAAGGGCAAGCCATGATTTTATTAATTCCAACATCTAACCTGGTTTATGATGTGTAGTACTCAGTACAGTATGTATTTGCTGAACTATTGACTGCTTTAGTAAGCTTTGCCAAAATTTAGGATTATTTTCTTAAGTGAAATTACTGGGTCAAAGGATAGAGACAGGCAAGACTCTTGAAATATGTTGTAAATTGGTCTCCTAAAAGGATTATATCAATGTAAGTGGCTGTTACACCAACAGGGTGTGCACTTATGCATGAAAGAAGACCTCATCTGTCATAAATCATGATGATTGTCATAGCTAGTGGGTTTGGCTTTGAGTCCTGCTGGCACCAAAGCAGTCCTGTCTGATAGGGAAGGGAACAAACACCTGGCCACGAGTGTGTGAAATGGGGCTAGTCACCAAGATTGGGCTTGCTAAGGCAGCCCATCAGGGGACTGCCTATTTTAGGCCCTTATTTGGGAGCGTGGTGGTTTAGTTTTTGATGGTTGCTCCTAATATGACTCTTCTTTTTCCTTGACTTTCAGGGAATAAATGTATCTCTAATAACCAATTTTAGTTGTGATGTAACTTCTGAGCATATGAAAACAGTTACAGAGACTATTTACTAGTGCTTTTATAGAAAGCCAGTGGAGACTGAGGCACTGGGCAAATAATACATCTTAGTTCCTGTATTAACAATATATACAGCTCTGTCAGCCTATACTCTGAACCAGAAAATGGTAGAGCCGATGAGAAATAATCTTCATAGTTTCAGAGATTACAGATACAATCATAATAGATACACATTTTTGCACATTTATGCTTAGTCATTATGTCAAGAATGAAATTCAATTTAGGCCTTGTCCCAAGTAAACTATCCATCTACTGAAGAGAATAACATGGCTGTTGTATTTAAAATCAGCATGAGGAAAAAAGGCAGAATTTAAGTGTGTTGAGGTCTCCTTTCTCCCATACTTGATGCATTGAAATAGCTCAAAGGCAAGGGGGCGTCCATCCATTTTTTTCTATCACTGGGATGAAACGAATAAACCCTCTGGATTCATAATTAGTACAATAATCAGAAATGTTAATATTCAAAATGTTGTTTGTGCCTTTACGCACATACAATGCTATGTTGTATGGATGCCATTTAAATCCAACGAAGAATGAATTTGGGGTTCATTTTCTTGTGTGTAGTAGCTGAAAAAAAGAATAAAGCCAGTGCGCCCTTTTGATAGATCTGAATATAGAAAAAAGAAGTATAATGTCATTTCCTTCCAAAACAAATTGTTTTCCTTTCTTTTTCCTTTTTTAAGACCAAGAGATTTCATTGAAAGATCAGAAAATCTGGCAGCACTGCCACAGTTCCCACTGGACAACCAACTGTTTTTATACTCATGCTCTTTACCCATCTAGGTTACCTGACAGACGCAGAGATAAGGCTTGAAAAAGCAAAGGTCACCTATCCCTCCTCTGGGGCAAGGAAGGCTAGCTAGCCCTCCAGGACCCAAAGCCCTGCCTCTCCTCCCAAGAGGTGGAAAAAGACGTACTACTTGTTCCTTCATGATGAGTCAAGCACCCAGATGCAATCAGTTTCTTGCTAGCACTGGTCTAACTTTCTGCTTCCATAGATTGGTTTGGATTTCCCCATCACCTCTGCAGGCACTGAGATTTGAAGCCTTGGAGACCTTGTTTGGCTCTTCTCTTGTCTTTGCCTAATAGATCAGTCAGCTTAATGTGGGTGGTGCCCCACACCTCATGTCAGGGACTGAGGCTCAGGCCCTGGTACTGCCACTTACCAGTGAGTAAGCTGGACACATTTATCAGTCTCTTTGCTTGTAGGTGAAGACAGTTGTTCCTTATTTCTAATGTTTTTTTAGGTTCTCAGCACCTGTGAGTCAGCCTGTTAGATGAGAATTTTCAGTACATTGAAACAGCAAATGACCCCAGAAAGCCATTAATATGAGCAGTCTGAAGACAAAGGGGAATTCTGGAGGTTGTATTTTCAAGTGGTACCTAAGAGATCCCTGATATTTTTGCACATTGATATAATAAAGTAGCTTCAGAGTGAAATAAGTCAATTGGAGAGGGACAAACATTATATGGTCTCATTCATTTGGGGAATATAAATAACAGTGAAAGGGTATAAAGGTTTCCCCTTTAAAAAAATGAGTGGGAAATATCAGAAAGGGAGGCAGAACATGAGAGACTCCTAACTCTGGGAAACGAACAAGGGGTGGTAGAAAGGGAGGTGAGTGGGGGTTGGGGGTGACTGGGTGACGGGCACTGAGGGGGCACTTGATGGGATGAGCACTGGGTGTTATTCTATATGCTGGCAAGTTGAACACAAATAAAAAATAAGTTAAAAAAATAATGTAGCTTCATACAAATGTCACATGTTAGAGTTCTGTTGTCGTTCTCAGAATTCTTCCTGGAAGATTCTGGGGCAGTTTTCAGCCATTTCCTTAAGTGGACCAACCAGCTTGCTGCCAAAGTCCCCTTTATCCTCCTGCTCTCAGCCTATGGACAACCCAAGAAAACTGAATTACTGCTAACATTTCTTGTAATAGTCACAACCAAATGTTATGCTGTTGCATATTTATGTTTTCTATGAAGTTATTTGTAGACACTACTGCAAATAGTCATATGATAAGATGCACATTGGAATATGGAATTAATGCTCTTGGCTGTTTGATATTTATGGAAAGAAGTAAATAATGAGATATAAAGTTTTTCCCTGGCAGGAAAGAGAAAGCTCATCTAAGTTTACATGTGACAATAAACTCTATTTAAAAAATGGTTTCTGTAGAAAAGCTGGCTAGTTAGAATAGTCTTGTTTTTGTTGCGTAGTACATACAGCAAAACTTTGGTATAGAATTTATTTTAAAATATGTAAAATCCAGCCTAGCCTCTTGCTAGAATTGCATAATAAAATTGCAGAAATAAATAATTGAATGGGGGATGGGGTGGACATTAGAAGAGGCAATTCAAGAAAATGACAGAACAAGGAAGACCAACAACTGGCCAAGCTTGTTTGTGGGGGTAGAGCTACAGAAAGAACACTTGAATGCTTTCTCTTTTGATTTTTTGGAGTAAATATGGCACGTTTAAAGAAGTACGAAGCGCAAATGGTAATCCTGAAAAAGAATGATTGTAGTTGTGATCTTTATATTTAGGGATTTTCCAAATTTGAAGATCATGTAAACATTCCTTTGGATAATTTCAAAATTAGAAGGTGTATCAAGTATCATTAGACATGTGCTCAAGTGCTAAGTGGTACAGCTATATCTAGGACAGCAAGATGGCACCATGATAATTAAATAGAAGGAGCCTTCAAAAAATTTATCAAAAATGAAATATTTTTTAAATGAAATCTTTAAAAATATGCCTCTTACCCAGAAACTCTGCAGCATCTAAGGAAACATATAAATACAGATAACAATTTTTTGATGGTGCTTACTCAGTTTTACTTACAACCTGAAAGAAAGAAAGAAAGAAAGAAAGAAAGAAAGAAAGAAAGAAAAAAGAAAAGGAAGAAAGTGGAAAGAAAGAAAAGCTAGAAACAATACATTTCCAATAAGGAATTGTTTACATAAGCTGTGCACGCCCATATAAAGGAAGAATATTTTAATATGGGGTAGTAATGGGAACCATTTAGTGCAGGAAGCAGGCGGAGGAAGATGGTGAACATTTCTACTTGTATTCTGGAAAGTTCTCAAGTAAATGCAGTTTATCTTAGCAATCTTCCAACTTTCTACTCTTCTCTCTTCTCTTGGATTCCTAAAATCCTCAAGCTGACTCAGTCACCACAGCACCTCTGTGTCACAAAGCTATTCAGAGTCATCTCTCCTAAACTATTTATGGCTTTTACAGTTTTTTACCCCACCTTCACTAATAAATCCACAGAATCTCTCAAAAAATGCTGGGGTACATTTGGAGGTTTTTTTTCCTGTTACAACTGCAGCCTGACTATGGTGAAGGGTCCGGTCTACTGTCTAGATTAGGAAGACCTAATCTATAAAGTGCCTGAAGTCAGTGACTGCCTGCAAACATTGTCCTAGGATTGGATCACACTTGTCCTCTTCACTAGCAGTAGCAAGTAAGCGACTGGTATTTTCGTGGCAAATGGTCCCACTTCTATGCTGGCAAGCAAATCATGTAGAGTTAAAAGAGGAAGGGAGCATCAAACACTTTCAAGTCGTTTGTTAATGGGTTTCCGTTTTGAGGTTAATTATGTCTGATTATGTTTTCTCCTAACTCTTCAAAGCACTTTTACAGCTCCTTTTATTGTATCCTTATAATTACCTGTCAGAAGGTCGGTGAGGTGCTGTTGTACCCATTTAAGAAATGATGAAACTGAGGCCTAAGGAGTTAATAATTATAGAGCAGGAATAGAACCCTAGATGACTGACTCTCAGCTAGACATTTTATCTTGTAGATCCCACGGGGGAGCCTCCTGGTAGCCCATCAATGATTACTGTAGGACCTGGCAGAATTTGAAAGTATTCCCCAAAACTCAACCTGAGCTTAGAGATTTAAAGTTACATTAAAGAAAAAAAAATCAGAGCAGCTGTTTGTACTTGATAGGAATGGAGAGTTTTATATGCTGAGATAATAATACATCAAGACCAGTGGTTTTTAAGTAGGGGCAATTTTGCTCCCTCGCCTCACCGCTCTCGGCAAGGGCATCTGGCAATGTCTGGAGACCTTTTTGGCTGTCCCAATTGGGAGGGAGTATTACTGGCACCTTGTAGTTAGCAGCTAGAGATCCTGCTAAATATTGTACAATGCACAATATGGGGGCATAGCCCCCATAACAAAGAATTACCCGTCCCGTATTGTCACTAGTGCCAAAGCTCTAGTGTCTCTGCATGTCTCTCTGCCTTGGTGCATGGTGGTTGCCAGGCTCTCTATTTGTCACAGGTTCAGTCTCTGCCAGCATAATTACATAAACTAAATGGCAAAACTGTTAAATTAAGGAGAGTTTGCTCATGTGTTCCTTCTCCCCCGTATTTGGTGCTTTGTCTTCATTCGTCATTGCTTCTCTTTGTCCTTGCACCTGAGTCATCATCTTCTCTATCTCCTTGGCTTCATTCATATTCCTATATCTTTCTCCAACCTCAGCCTTTTTGACCCACATTGATGTGGTTCCACTCCACTCTGGGCCCCTTTTTCTTGTTCATTAAGTAAGCATGAGTCTGGGCAGAGACTGGCTGGTGGGTGGAGCTGCAGGCCCTGAAGGCGCCACCAGGAATGTTGGTTGGCCCTCTCTTGGGGATTGCCTATCTCAAAATTTCAACTATTATTTTTGGAAGAATGGTTGGATAGAGGAAGCAGAAGTCTGCCCTGAGTGCCTTAAAACCCACAGGCTAATTTTTCTAGAGGTAAATTTCTACTCTTCTCCTGAAAGGAAGGTAAATAATTATAGTCTATACTCTCCTATACGTTGTAACTCTATCTGCTTAATGTTAATAAACTATGCATGGGTAGTCTTTGGCCATGCAGATATTTCCAGCTTAGTCTTAGACAATGGCAGAATTGAATGTACTTATTAAGAGGAGCACTTATTTTTTAAAAATTTTTTTAAAGTTTTTTTTTTTTTTTATTCCTCTGACAGAGAGAGAGAACACAAGCAGGGGGAGCGGCAGGCAGAGGGAGAGGGAGAAGCAGGCTCCCACTGAGTGGGGAGCCTGATGCGGGGCTCAAGGGGCTAGATCCTAGGATCCTGGGATCAAGACCTGAGCTGAAGGCAGACGTTTACTGACTGAGCCACCCAGGCGCCCCTAAGAGGAGCACTTAAAGTATTATAGGGAGTTGCTGGTTTTTTGTGAGGAGGGAGGTGCAGAGGGCCAAGTAATGGTAATTTTAATTTTTCAGAAGAATGCTGACAGGGATGAGAAATAAGTGTTTGCAACTCAGTAATAAAGATTAGAACTACATATCCTAAATAACTGATTTATTGAACATGATTGGAGTAGTCATAACTATTTTAATCAGCCTCATTAGGATCGGCTCTGAGCTAGGTAAAAGGCATCCATCATCTTCAGCTGAACTACCATCTTAGCTCAGCGGGTCTCAACGTGTGACTCTCCCCGCCCTCCCCCACCTCCCCGCCCCCGTCCTTGGATGCTCCTGAGATTATATATATATATATATAATTTAAATTCAAATTAGTTAACATATGTGTAATTAGTTTCAGAGGTAGAGATCAGTGATTCACGAGTCTCATATAACACCCAGTGCTCATTACATCACATTCCCTCCTTAATGTCCATCACCCAGTTACCCCATCCCAACCCTATGCTTCTGAGATTCTTTCAGGGGGTCTTAAAGGTCCAAAATTTTTTTTCCTATTGCTCTTAAGATGTTATTTGCCTTTCTTTTGCCTGTGCCATTCTCCTCGGCAGTCATGCCCTGGTGACACATGTAATGAGCACTTCAGGTACCCAGGCAAAATCTTACGTGATGGCTCTAAAGTGTCCTAGTTGTCGTTGAATTCTTCCCCTCTGCGCTCTCACAGTAAAACAAAAAGGAAAAAAAGATCAGTTTCACTTAAGAAGGCACTTGTTGAACCATAAACATTATTATATGTTGTTAAGTCTTGACCCTTGAAAATTTGTATTTTTGATAATCTGGGTGACAGAGTGGCACGTACACGTAAGGTGCTGTGGCTGCAAACCAAAGTTGTGAAAGTGCAATGATTGTCTTGAAGAAAAGCAACTAGGCAATTGTTGGAGTGCAAACTGAACCAGCCACTTTGTTTCCATGGAACAGCATGTTTACTTGAAAGAATCATTGAAATATAAACTATGGTTGTTTAAACTTGGGTGTTTGGCAGAAGTTTTCAGAAAAACAAATGAAGTGAGCCTGTTATTTTTTAAAAAATATTTATTTATTTATTTGAGAGAGAGCATGCGCTCATTTCAGAAGGGAGAGGCAGAGGGAGAGAGAGAGAGGTGGAATCTCAAGCAGACACCTGCTGAGCCTGGAGCCATGGGCTCCATCTCACCACGCTGAGATCTTGACCCCAGTGGAAACCAAGAGTTGGGCGTTTAACCTACTGAGCCACCCAGGAACCCTGAGCCTGTCATAAGGGTGAAAAGAATCTACTACAGTATTTTCTAGTCTTAAAATTTGAGTTTTTAAGCAAAAATCAGGATTTTGGAAAGTTGTATGTACCACCGTGAGTTTGACAGTCTCCCACTACTAAAAGACTTTTTTGATGAGTTGAGTAGTGATAACAACGTGAATTTTTAGTATCATATAAGGAAATGTGTCAGGAAGACCTGAATAAGTCTATGTGCTGATATTTTCTGTATGGCCAATGAATAGTTACCAAACTGTGGATGGGTGAAAGAGCCATTCAAAGTACAAAATAGACCAGGGGATTTTAATGTTGCAGAGGAGGAGTTCATTGATGAGAACTTTTTGTTCACAAAAAAAGCAATGAACCAAGTTCATTGGTTTTAGGTTCTTTGTAAATAACCTATAAGGAACTACCACTTTACTGGGTTTTGATATAGTATCAAATAGTTATATCAATAATTATCTGAAAAGGCTATTAAAATATTTCCTTTTCTAACTACTTACTGTGTAAGGTCAAATTTTCTTCATGTACTTCAACCAAAACAGTAGGTTGCAACAGATAGAATGCAATAGAGATGAGAATCCACCTGTCTTGTGTTAAGTGAGGCTTCAAAAATTTTGCAAAAATGTAAAATGATGTTTTTCTTTGGCTCTAGAGAAAATAGCTATTTCTCATAAAAGTTATCTATGTAAACATGAATGGATATATTATTATTTTAAGATAAATATTAAAAATGTTTAGTTTAAATTTATATTACAGTAAATATTAGTAACCAAAATCCACACGACAGAGTGTCTGAAGAGATCCTGAGATCAAAGACCTCTATAGAGAACTACCCATCTAGAAGATCATCAATTGCAATAGGGGGGTAGTGAAAACTTGATCTCTTCAAAGCAAATATGGGCTATTTCCTTTCCATATTTAAGACAATAATGATTACATTTGGATAGTGCTTTATACTTTCCAAACAGCTTTTACATGCATCAATAAGTTAATCCTTTGTGTAATCTTATAGGTCAGGCATTATTGTCTCCATGCTATACTAAAGAAAATTAAAGTCCAGAGCAATCAAGCAGCTTTTCCTAGGTCGGATAGCAGTGAAAGAACTGGAATCTGTCCCCAGATTTTCCATTTTCATTGTATTTCTGTAATATTATATATAGGTTCAGAAACTATTAGAAATTATTGGTCTGTGAACAGTTCAAATTACAATCCATTTGAGAAGGGGTTATTAAGTTACATTTGGGCAATGAAGATTAAATTCAATATATAATCAAATCATATTGATTTTTGAGTTATATTCTTTATGTTGACATGCAATTATTTCAAAATCTGAGTTAGTAATGTCTAAAGGAATGTTTTTATATATTTTATTTATATCTGTTCATTGTATTGGATTGAACTATATGAAACTTAATATTCTCTCATTTTTTTTCAGTTTATACTTTATTTCATATATCTTGAACTAATGCAATTTTAAAAACATAGAAACGATTAAAGAAACCTTTTAAATTAAGTTAGAAATTTTATCGAAAGTATAAAAAAGTATAAACTGAAGAAAAACCAGTCTAGGAACAAACCCTAACCATTAGTCCCATATGCCAATAGTCTAAGGTAATTGCTATCAACAATTTCCTGTATATCCTTCCAGAAATTGTCCATACGTATACCATCATACATATATTTATTAAAACACAAACACAGGCAAGTGGGATCATTGTAAACAAAGTACTCTGCAAATTGCTTTTTTTGCTTAATATGCTTGGATATCATTCCATTCAATTCATATAGTTCTATTCCTTTTTAAAATTCAATTGGTCATTTGAAAGATGTAATACAATTTACTGCTGAAATAAAAAAATGATTGAGGTATCTAGCCATATAGTAAAATGCACTAATCTTAAAGTTTATTTTCTACATGTGTATATACATATGCATGCATGTGTATATATGTGTTTGTATAACTGTGTAACTACCACTTAGATCAAAGTTACTGACTTCTCAGCCAATAACACCTCCTCAACCCAGCAACCATTGTTCTGGTTTTAATCCATTGATCAGTCTTGTCTTTTCTTAAACTTCATAGAAATGGAATTATACTGTATTATTGTATTTTGGTGTGTACATGTTTCTTTTGCTCAACAGCAGTTCTCTGTGTAGCAGTAATTGCTAAGCAGTAATTGTTCTTTTTAATTGCTGTATAGTTTTCCATTGTATGAATTTATCCATTCTACTGTTGATGGATATTAGATTTTCTATTTTTAAAAGTTTTAGATATGAATAAAGATTTAATGCATGTTCTTTACATGCCTTTGGTAGACACATCCCTTTATTTTCTTTGGTATAGTCTTACCTGATTTCATTTTGGTTTAAATGTCAGAATATGCCTATAAAGGCAATGCTTTATGGAGTTAGTACAACACACCTGTCACACTAGCAAATAGTAGTAGAAGGCAGATGGGTGAAATACAGAATTTATGAGTGAGATTTAAGAAAATTTTTTTAGCTGCAGAAATGTAAAGAAAATGTGATATAAATAAAAATAAATGTTTTAGTAAAATCTGTATGTGCTGGATGTATGATAGTGGATTCTGGTATGAAGAAGCTCTGCCAGTAGAATGCTAGATACAGAAGATATTCTGTAAGAGTAGGACCAGTGGCTTTTTTCAGGCTAAAGATATCAATCAGTAATATACCAGCTAAACTTATCTCTGTGATTTCATTTGCATTCTTTCCATTATATGCTTACTGGCTTATTTTGAGTGTACTATTTAAAAACCCATAGAACATAATATATGTGCCCCAAATGGAAAAACTAAAGCTGTTTATTTGTAATAGTAATCTAATTTGAGGGCATCTGGGTGGCTCAGTTTGTTAAGTGTCTGCCTTCTGCTCAGGTCATGATTCCAGAGTCCTGGGATCGAGCCCCACATAAGGCTCTCTGCTCAGCAGGTAGCCTGCATCTCCCTCTCCCTCTGCCCCTCTCCCCTCTGATGGTGCGCTCTCGCTCTCTCTCTCTCTCTCTCTCTCTCAAATAAGTGAATAAAATCTTAAAAAAACTAATTTGATATCAAACCACTTTCAGATAAGTGATTCTTCTTAAAGAAGGAAAGTTAAATTAAGACATAATTTATATGTTTACGGGGCACCCCAGATGGCTCAGCAGTTTAGCACCGCCTTCAGTCCAGGGCCTGATCCTGGAGACCCGAAATCAAGTCCCACGACCGGCTCCCTGCGTAGAGCCTGCTTCTCCCTCTGCCTGTGTCTCTGCCTCTCTCTGTCTCTCTCTGTCTCTCATGAATAAAATAAATAAAATCTTAAAAAAGTATCAACAGTGGTAATTTGTGGATGTGGAATTTTTAAAAACACTGGAAGCCACATATTACTGTCTTGCTCTGGATGTTTATACCAAATTGCTGGCTAGACACCCCTGCTTCAATGTCTTGAATTCAGAACATCTAAAATGGAACCCTGACTCCCCGAGGTCTCTGCTGTGCTACTTCCCACCTTGTCTTCACCAATCTCCTTTGCTTCAGAAAAAGCAAAGGAGACCCACTCTTTTGACCTACTCTTACCATGACTCACTAATCCAGGATGATGTGGCATCTGCTCAGCTGTCCTACCATGTCTGGTGCCCTTAAGCTCTAGTCACATTGTCTCCTTTTAATTCCTTGAATATGTCAAGCAAGGCCTTTTGCACCTCATCACTTTGCAACAAAGGTTTCCTCTGTTTAGAGGATATTTTTAGAGGATATCCTATGTTTAGGATATTCCCTGAAACCTCCATGGTTAACTCTTCCTCAGCATTCTACTCTCAGTTTAAATGTAACCTCCTTGAAGTGGACTTCCTTGTCACCCGATCTAGGTAGTCCACTGTTTTCTATCCTTGTATTCTATTTTTTTGAATAGCATTTACCAAAATTGTAAACATATACTTGTCTTCTTGTTTATTGTCTTCTTTGTTGTATCAGTTAGGATTTGGTTCAACTTCTAAAACCCAAAGATACAATGGCTGGAAAAGATAGTAGTTCATTTTTCGCTTGTTTATACAAAGTTTAGACATAACCTAAAAAATTAATGTTAGTTTGATAGCTCTATGATCATAAGAGACCTAGGTTCATTCTAACTGCTCCACCAAGTTCAGCATGGCTTCCACCTCACAGTCCAAAATGGTTGCACAAGCTCCAGCCATCATGCTTCCATCCAGCAGGAATCAGACAGGTCAACGTGGTCTTTATTCAAGATGGAGGAGGTTATATACACAGTTAAAAATGATGAGTTACTTAATGAAATTATTGCTTGAGCACAGATTATCAGTTTATGTTAAAACTCTTAGGTAAATTTTAGGTGAATGGCTAAGGAGGAAAGAATCTTCATAAAAACACCCTCAAAAACTCCAAACAAATTATGTTTTGTCCACAGGAGAAAAAAAAGTAGCTTTATAGTGGAGGAGTTGTCTGTCATCACCTTAATCCAGCAGTTAACTATGCTATTTCTTGGTGTGATGCAATATGACATACACAGTACCACCTATGGTGTAATCTTGCCAAAAATGGTTGAGTCTAGGGGCACCTGGGTGGCTCAGTCAGTTAAGTAATCAATTCTTTTTTTTTTTAAGATTTTATTTATTTATTCATGAGAGACACAGAAAGAGAGAGGCAGAGACCCAGGCAGAGGGAGGAGAAGCAGGCTCCATGTAAGGAGCCCGATGCAGGACTCGATCCCAGGAACCCAGGACCACACCCTGAGCCAAAGGCAGACACTCAACCACTGAACCACCCAGGCATCCCAGTGACTGACTCTTAATCTTAGCTCAGGTCTTGACCTCAGGGTGGTGAGTTCAGGCCCTGCCTTTGGCTCTCTGCTAGGTGTGGAGCCTACTTAAAAAAAAAAATGTTTGAGTCAAATCGAGCCTTTTGGCATAACTTCTAGGTTGATAGGAATTACAAGGAAAATAGAAAATAATCGATACCCTGACGAAGAAATCACACAGATTGAGAAATTGGGACATTCTGTAAGACAGTGGTTCCTGTCTGTTTAACATTTCAGTCTCATGAATATAAGGACTGATTTATTGTAAGGAGACTGAGGGGACATGACAACCAGATGTGATGTGTAATCCTCATCTGGATCCTGGTGGTGAAGAACATTGTGTGGATACCTGGGAAAATGTCAAAATGGGTGGTTCTTAAGGCCTGACAGGCGATCCAATATATAGAGCTGTTGAATCACTTTACTGTGCACCTGAAAGTACTATAGCACTGTATCTTAATTATACCTCAATTTAATATTTTTATATTTATTTATTATTGAGAGACAGAGAGAGAGAGAGAGAGAGAGAGAGGCAGAGAGAGAAGCAGGCTCCATGCAGGGAGCCCGACACGGGACTCGATACCGGGTCTCCAGGATCAGGCCCTGGGCCGAAGGCAGCCCTAAACCGCTGAGCCACCCGGGCTGCCCATATACCTCAATTTTAAAAAGAAATTAAGCGTACCTGGGTGGCACATTGTAAGAGCCCTACTCTTGATTTCAGCTCAGGTCATGATCTCAGGGTCATGAGATGGAGCCCCGCAATGGGCAAAAACCAACAAAGCCTAAATCATAGATCTCATTCTTGGGGAGTCAGGATCAACGCAGGTAAAACAAAAGTCAAAAATCCCTGTGATACTTTCTTCTTCTGCGCTGGTTTATATTTACAAACAGCTTTGACCACAACATTTCAGTTACTCTCAAAATGGTACCCTGCTGCAGGCTGGTTTAAAAAAAAAAAAAAAAGGATTACTTGACTCGCTCAAGGTCATCTCCATAGCAAGAGATCAATCTGATATCAGAGCCCAGGCTCTCTGATGCCACATTGTTGACAGATGACACTAACATTGAAAACCCAACTTAATGCCAGGATTGACTTTTTGACCCTACGGTGTGCAACAAACCGAGCTACCCTAGGATTGGCTGAAGTGCACCTTGGCTGTAGGGGCGATTTCTACAACTTTCATTCTTATCCTCTTCACACCCCTTGCCCATTTTTCTCAGCAATGGGCAGCACCACTTTATTTTTCTTCTTTGCCCCCAGCTCCAGCAGCAGCAGACCCACTGTGATCAAGAGGAAAGGAGAACCACCAACTACCATGAGTCGTGCTTCACACAGTACGAGAATGTTTTGGATCCTACTACGAGAAGTTCATTTAAAATTTCATCTACACAGCAGAAGCTGTGAAAAGCATAGACGAGGCTGAAAGTGGCTGGTAGCTGGCACGTATATCACAGAAATTCCTTACGAGTAAAAAAGGATCTGTGATTTTGTGTGGCACATTTCACATTCTCACCACCTACACATTCACTTAGAAGCTGCTGGTGGCAGAGGAGAAGCCCGCTTCCCTCCTACGTCACAGCTCAGCCTCATTTTGCTGCGAGCTTTGGGGTGGCTTCCTTGAGAACGTTTGTACCTTTGACCCAGAACAAACATTCCAAGAGGACAGCATTTCCAGAACCTACTAAAAAAATAGATTAATTTAGTACCATGTAATAAGTAAGAACAATACTAGAGATTTAAAAATATTTTCTCTCCCTAGTCCCTCTCTTTTATCCCCTGGATGTGACTAATCATTCCTCAAGGCCTCTCCATTTTTTTAGGTCCCCCCCAATATGTTGCTGATTTCCACCCTGCCATCCTTGTTTAAATACTAGTTACCTTTAGTCCTATAAAGCCCAATGAAATACCCCTACTCCTCAGTCTCTCTTCGCTTTCTCCGAGTCATTCTTTCTGTGTTCCAAATAGTTTGACTGAATCAAATTCTTTTCCTGTTTGAAAACAGTGACTTAACTACTCTGACATTCAAGGTCCTCTAGAATATGGTCTCCACTTACCTATATGACCTTATCTTGCACTTCTAATTGTAATAACAATAATAATTATTACAAATCGAGTACACAAATCCCAAACTCTGTGCTAGGTGCTGTCCACATCCAACACAAACTCCTGCTCTAGCTAGGCCAGTATCCTTATGGTTCCCACGCATGCTTTGCTCCTTTTGACACTATGCCTGGGCTGTATGTTTTATGTCCTTTATGTCACTACTAATCCTACTGATTTTTTGAGACTGAGATCATTTCTCAGCTCCTCCAAAAATCCCCTCGAATTATTCAAATCCATCGATCTTTTCTGTGTCTGACTAGTTAACACTCTTTCTGTGCCACACACTACGATATTTAGAACCACTATATAATTATTTAGTCCTTTCAGGTATGTAAATTCACTTCCCATTAAGTTGTCCTATGTTGGCATCCATGGAGGGGATTGAAAGCATGCACGAACCATTTGGAATTGCATGTTTTACGTTTGTGCATTTTCTCTAGGTCAGGAGTTTTCATGGCATCACAGAGAGATCCATGGAGAAGTTCGAGTTCCTCACTGGATACTAAGTCATACGTTTAATTCAGGCCTCTTACTAAACATAGGAAATATATATCTCATCGCATATCCTCTGATCCTCCATTAGAGAACTTCTAAGGGTTGTGGGAGTGAGTTTTAAAATTCTGACCTGTTGTTTTACTCTGCATTAAATGTGAGGTGCTCTGAATTTTGAGGCGAAAAACATAAACCACTATATGCAGAACTTTTTCCAACAATAGTATTTAAATTAGGTAATTTTTGAATAGGTAATACAGTTTCATAATTTGAAGGTCAAAACTACGTAAGAAGGTTAACCAGGGAAGTCTCACCCCCATCTGCCTTTTACAGGTGACCATCAACAAAAAGATTTTAATTAGCAATAATCGTGCCTCAGATAAACCTCATTGGCTACAATGCTGTCAGCGCTCAAAGTTAACAAAGAGATTTTAATGCCATAGATAATACCATATATGTAGCTTCATTGGTCAAGGCTCTTTTCGTTGCGAGTAACAGAAATTTATTTTGAACCAGTATAAACAAAAAGGGAATTTATTTTAAGAATAGAGTATCACAAGGAAGGCAGAAAGTGCAGCCAGGTTTCAGGAAGGTTTGGAACGAGGACTTGGAATCCATCAAGGACACAAGCAACTAATTTTTGTCTGATTAACTGCCCATTGGGTTCTGCTCTCTCTCTTTCTCTCATTCTCTCTGCAGGCTGACTTTGTTGCTTTGGCATGCATAAGTCCAAACACAGCCGTCCCTCTGCTCCTGAGTATACTCCTCCTCAGTTCAAGTGAGCAGCCCAGCTTCTTATCTCTCAGTGCAAATTTGGAGAGAGAGAGAGAGGGGGAGAGAGAGAGCGACCCTTTTTGGCCTGACGGGAGTCATGTGTGCATCCTTGGCTGATCAGCTCTGGACTAGAGAGGTGGGAAACAGTACAAACACGGATGCCAGAGAGTCAGCCTGTATAGGGCCAACCTAATATCCCCTGAGGTGCCTGCTCAAATGGTCTTGCTGACCATAGAAAACGAGCTTTTAACTGTCATGGGCCTGAGGCTCCTATTGGCCCAGATAGGTACCCAGTGCTAATTATCTCTTTTCCTACTGGCAGGAAATAACTCAGGAGAGCCACAGCACTTCTTGAGTAGCATTCTCTCCTGGGACATGGAGGATTGCTTATCCCTATTTTTATTTAAAGTTTTTGCAAGTTTCCCTGGGCCAATTCCCATTGGCTGCTTTCTGCTCTCCTCTCTGTAGCCAGGGCTTGTGTTACCTCCTCTGGTTGTCTCCTGGGTATTACCTCATCAGGAACAAGGTCCACTGCCAAATCACCGAAAATAATAGAGCACAGTGATATATGGCTCCCACCAGATCCTTACAGCTCTTTTTGAAGAAGACAGGGGTGAATGGAGGTAAGAAAAATAAATATTGCCTAAGTTACAATATCTAATTTTCATACATAAAGAATATGGCTCTAATGTATTCACATGTCATGATGCTGTTAAATGAACTTCATGGATGTTATATCAATATTTTTTTTATCTGTGAGTTGAGAATGGTGTTAGTAGAAGCTATATGAAATAAGCTAAAGGGATGTTATCTCTTTACGTGAGATTTTCCGGGCAGAACAAATATTAGCAATCCTTCCTCCCTTCCTTTCCATCCAACCATCCATCCATCCATCCATCTATTCAAGTATAGCACTACCTTCTCAGAATGCCCCAGGACTTGTTTGTCTGAAATTCTTAATTTACTGAATGAAATATCCTCAATAATGTTTTTCCAAATCTAAATTTCATTAATTAACATATAGTGTATTATTGGTTTTAGAAGTAGAATTCAGTGATTCATCAGTCCTATATAATACCCAGTGCTCATTACATCACCCAGTTACCCCATACTCCCCCTCTCCAGCAATTCTGTTTGTCTCCTATGATTAGGAGTCTCATGGTCTGTCTCCCTCTCTGATTTCATCTTGGTTTTTTCCCTCCCTCCCCCTATGATCCTCTGTTTTGTTTCTTAAATTCCACATGTGAGTGAGATCATATGATACTTGTCTTTCTCTGGCTGACTTATTTGCTTAGCATAGTACCCTCTAGTTCCATCCATGTCATTGCAAATGGCAAGATTTCATCTTTTGGATGGCTGTGTAATATTCCACACACCATGTCTTCTTTATCCATTCATCTGTCAATGGAAATCTGGGCTCTTTCCATAGTGTGCCTATTGTGGACATTACTGCTGTAAACATCGGGGTGCAGGTACTCCTTGGGATAATTACATTTTATCTTTGGGGTAAATACCCAGTATTGTAATTGCTGGGATATAGGGTAGCTCTATTTTCAATTTTTTGAGGAACCTCCATACTGTTTCCCAGAGTGGCTGCACCAACTTGCATTCCCACTGATAGTGTAAGAATGTACCCTTTTCTTTGCATGCTCACCAACATCTATTGTTTCCTGACTTCTTAATTTTAGCCATTCTGACAGGTGTGAGGTAGTATCTCATTGTGATTTTGATTTGTATTTCCCTGAAACTGACTGATGTGGAGCATTTTTTCATGCATCTGTTGGCCGTTTATGTGTCTTCTTTGGAGAAATACTGGCTCTTGTCTTCTGCCCATTTCTTTTCTTTTTTAGATTTTATTTATTTATTCATGAGACACACAGAGAGAGAGAGAAAGGCAGAGACACAGGCAGAGGGAGAAGCAGGCTCCATGTGGGGAGCCTGACATGGGACTCGATCCCGGGTCTCTAGAATCAGGCCCTGGGCTGAAGGCGGCGCTAAACTGCTGAGCCACCCGGGGTGCCCCATTCTGCCCGTTTCTTGACTGGATTATTTGTTTTTTGGGTGTTGAGTTTGATAAGTTCTTTATAGATTTTGGATACTGGCCTTTTGTCTGATAGGACATTTGCAAATATCTTCTCTCATTCTGTAGGTTGTCTTTTGGGTTTGTTGACTCTTTGCTGTGTGAAAAAGCTTTTTATCTTGATGAAGTCCCAATAGTTCATTTTTGCCTTTGGAGACATGTTTAGCAAGAAGTTGCTGTGGCTGAGGTCACAGAGGTTTCCTGCCTGTCTTCTCCTCTAGGATTTTGATGGATTCCTATCTCATATTCAGGTCCTTCATCCATTTTCAGTCTAGTTTTGTGTATGCTGTAAGAAAATGGTTCAGTTTCATTCTTCTGCGTGTGGCTGTCCAATATTCTCAACACTATTCATTTGTTGAAGAGACTTTTTTCCACTGATATTCTGAAGATTGCTGAAGATCAGTTGACCATAGAGTTGAGGGTCCATTTCTGGGTTTTCTATTCTATTTTATAGATCTACGTGTTTGTTTTTGTGTCATTACTGTATTGTCTTGATGATTACAGCTTGGTAATAGAGCTTGAAGTCTGGAAGTGTGATGCCACCAGCTTTGCTTTGCTTTTTCAATGTTTCTTTGACTATGCAGGGTCTTTTCTGGTTCCATACAAATTTTAGGATTATTTGTTCCAGCTCTGTGAAAAAAGTTGGTGGTATTTTGAGAGGGATTGCATTGAACGTATAGATTACTCTAGATAGCATAGACATTCTAACAATATTTGTTCTTCCAGTCCATGAACATGGAGCATTTTCCTATCTCTTTGTGTCTTCCTCAGTTTCTTTCATGGATGTTCTGTAGCTTTCTTAGTACAGATCCTTTGGCTTTTTGGTTAGGTTTATTCCTACATATCTTATGGTTTTGGGTGCAGTTATAAATGGGATTGACTTCTTAATTTCTCTTTCTTCTGTCTCATTGTTAGGGTATAGAAATGCAACTGATTTCCATGCATTGATTTTGTATCCTGCCACTTTACTGAATTCCTATATGAGTTATAGCAATTTTAGGGTGGAGTCTTTTGGGTTTTCCACATAGAGTTTCATATCACCTGCAAAGAGTGAGAGTTTGACTTCTTTCCCTGTTTGGATGCCTTTTATTTCTTTTTGTTGTCTGATGCTGAGGCTAGGATTATGTTGAACAACAGTGGTGAGAGTGGACAGCCCTATCATGTTCCTGACCTTAGGGGAAAAGCTTTAAGTTTTTCCCCATTGAGAATGATAATTACTGGAGCTTTTCATAGGTGGCTTTTATGATATTGAGGTACTTTCCTTCTATAGCTACATGGTGGAGAGTTTTAATCAAGAAAGGATGATGTACTTTGTCAAATGCCTTTTCTACATCTATTGAGGGGATCATATGGTTCTTGTTCTTTCTTTTATTAATGTAGTGTATCACCCTAAATAATTTGTGGATGCTGAACCACTCTTGCAGCCCAGGAATAAATACCACTTGGGATAATCCCTTTAATGTACAGTTGGATCCTATTGGCTAGTATCTTGGTGAGAAATTTGGCATCCATGCTCATCAGGGATATTGGTCTATAATTCTCCTTTTTGGTGGTCCTTGTCTGGTTAGGGTTCAAGATAATGCTTGCTTCATAGAAAGAGTTTGGAAGCTTTCTTTCCATTTCTATTTTTTGAAACAGCTTCAGAAGAATAGGTATTAGTTCTTTAAAAGTTTGATAGAATTCTTCTCAGAAGCCATCTGACATTGGACTCTTGTTTGTTGGAAGATTTTTGATTACTGCTTCAATGTCCTTGCTAGCTATGGGTCTGCTCAGGTTTCCTATTTCTTCCTGTTCCAATTTTGGTAGTTTATAAATCTCTAGGAATGCATTCATTTCTTCCAGATTGCCCGATTTTTTGACATTTAGTTGCTCATACTATGTTCTTATAATTATATTTCATCAGTGTTGGTTGTTGTCTCTCCTTTTTCATTCATGATCTTATTCATTCGAGTCCTTTCTCTTTTCTTTTTGATAAGTCTGGCCAGGAGTTTACCCATCTTATTAATTCTTTCAAATAACTACTTCCTAGTTTCATTGATTTGTTTTACTGTTCTTTTGCTTTCTATTTCATTGACTTCTGCTCTAATCTTTATTAATTCTCTTCTCCTGCTGGGTTTAGGCTTTATTTGCTATTCTTTCTCCAGCTCCTTTAGGTGTAAGGTTAGATTGTATATTTGAGAACTTTCTTATTTCTTTTTTTTTTAATTTTTATTTATTTATGATAGTCATCAGAGAGAGAGAGAGAGAGAGAGAGAGAGAGAGAGAGAGAGGCAGAGACACAGGCAGAGGGAGAAGCAGGGTCCATGCACCGGGAGCCTGACGTGGGACTCGATCCCGGGTCTCCAGGATCTCGCCCTGGGCCAAAGGCAGGCGCAAAACCGCTGCGCCACCCAGGGATCCTTATTTCTTGATAAAGTCTTGAATTGCTATATATGTCCCTCTCAGGACCACCTTTGCTGCATCCCAAAGGCTTTGAACAGTTGTGTTTTCATTTTCATGTGTTTCCATGAATTTTTAAAAATTGTTCTTTAATTTCCTGGTTGGTCTATTTATTCTTTAGGATACTCTGTAGTCTCTGTGTATTTGAGTTCTTTCCAAATTCCCTCTTGTGATTGAGTTCAAGTTTTAAAGCATTGTGGTCTGAAAATATGCAGGGAATGATCCCAATCTTTTTGTATCAGTTGAGACTTGATTTGTGACCCAATATGTGATCTATTCCAGAGAATGTTCCATGTGCACTAAAGTAGAATGTATATTCTATTGCTTTGGATGGAATGCTCTGAATATATATATGTGAAGTCCTTCTGGCCCAGTGTGTCATTCAAAGCCCTTGTTTCCTTGTTGATCTTCTGCTTAGATGATTTGTCCATTGTTATGAGTGGGGAGTTAAAGTTCCCTATTATTATTGTACATTATCAATGTGTTTCTTTAATTTTGTTATTAATTGGTTTATACAGTTGGCTGCTCCTGTGTTGGGGGATAAATATTTACAATTGTTAGATCTTCTTGATGGATAGACCCTTTAATTATGATATAGTGTCCCTCCTCATCTTTTATTACAGTCTTTGGTTTAAAATCTAATTTGTCTGGGGATCCCTGGGTGGCTCAGTGGTTTAGTGCCTGGCTTTGGCCCAGGGCACGATCCTGGAGCCCCGGGATGGAGTCCCACGTCGGGCTCCTGGCATGGAGCCTGCTTCTCCCTCCTCCTGTGTCTCTGCCTCTCTCTCTCTCTCTCTCTCTCTCTCTAGGTCTATCATAAATAAATCTTAAAAATAATAAAATAAAATCTAATTTGTCTGATGTAAGGATTGCTACTCCAGCTTTCTTTTGATGTCCATTAGCATGATAAATGGTTTTCCACTCCCTCACTTTCTATCTGAAGGTGTTTTTGGGTCTAACATAAGTCACTTTCGGAGAGTATATCAATGGGTCTTGCTTTTTCATCCAATCTGATACCCTTTTGATGTCTTTTGATGGGGGCATTTATCCCATTTACATTCAGAGTAACTACTGAAAGATATGAATTTAGTGCCATTGTATTACTTGTAAAGTCACTCTTTCTGTAGATTGTCCTTGTTCATTTCTGGTCTATGTTGTTTTGGGGCTCTTCACTTAAAGGGTCCCCTTTAATATTTCTTGAAAGGCTGGTTTAGTGATCACAAATTCCTCCAGTTTATGTTTGTCCTGGAAGCTTTTTATCTCTCCTAGTGTGAATGACATCCTAGCTGGATAACTATTCTTGGATGCATATTTTTCTCACTTACCATATAATGGTATATGATGAATATAAGGTGCCAGTCCTTTCTGGCCTACCAGGTCTCTGTGGATAGGTCTGCTGCCAGTCTAATGTTTCTTCCCTTGTAGGTTATGGACGTCTTGTCCTGAGCTGCTTTCAGATTTTCTTTTTGTCTCTGAGATTTGCAAGCTTCACTATTATATGCCAAGGTGTTGACCTTTTTTATTGATTTTGAGGGGGATTCTCTGTGCCTCTTGGACTTGAATGCCTGTTTCCTTCTCCAGCTTAGGGAAGTTCTCAGCTACAATTTGCTCCAATATACCTTCTGCTCCCCTCTTTCCTCTTCTTCTGGGATCCCAATCATTCTAATATTGTTCTGCCATCTCTTAATAGCCTTTTTGATTTTTTAAAAAGAGATTTTATTTATTTATTTATGAGACACACACACACACACACACACACACACACAGGCAGAGACATAGGCAGAAGAAGAAGCAGGCTTCACGCAGGAAGCCCAATGTGGAGACTCGATCTCAGGACTCTAGGATCATGCTCTGAGCCAAAGGCAGGCGCTCAACTGCTGAACCACCAAGGCATCCCAGCCTTTTTGATTTTGACTTGGTTAGATTTTATTTCTTTTATTTCTCCAGAAATAGATTCTCTAGTGTCTTCTGTGCTTTTTCCAAGCCCAGCTAGTATCTTTATAATCATTATTTTGGACTCCTAACATCTTACTTATATCCATACTGGTTAAGTCCCTGGCAGTAGTATTGCCTGTTGTTCTCTTTTTTGAGGTGATTTTTTTGTGTGTGTGGTTTTGTCTTTCTTGCAGAAAACGGTTGGTTTTTCTATTTGTAGAATTGCAGCAATTCTTTTCTTAGATCTCTGGTTGAGTTCACAGTTGTTTAGAATGATTTGATAGCTATCTAGTTAATTTCCTGGGGCCAGACAAAACTAAGGTCTCCTACTCCTCCACCATCTTGGAAAAGCCTAACCTCAATAATGTTTATAAATAAAAACTAACCTATATACTGTACTTTTGTGAGCTAGGCATTCTTAAAAGTATTTTGTGATGTTTCAACTAATTCTTGAAACCACCCTATGGTGACCACAATTATGCTTCCCATTTTAGAGATGAGGAATTAGGCACAGAGACGACAATTGCTCAAAATTACAAACCTAGTAAGTGGTAGTGTCAGGATGGAAACCAAAGTAAATTTGACTCTAGAATATTTGCTTTTTATCCCTACCTTATGGTGAAGGCTGTATGCAAAACAGTGATTGCCAAATTGTTGAACATGTTTTAAAAATATAGTTAACAAGATTGAAAATCTGCTGATGTAGTTCATTTGAGAGCCTGCAGAGCTAAGTGCATCTTAACTGGGCGGTGGGCCTGGTTGTCATGTACTTCTCCAGCTGTTTTTGGTAAATGCCACCTTTCTCACAAGCTTTAGATTTGGAAGCTATGTATGAACTAAAAAATCCTTTAAGAGCATTGTAGCTCCAAATTAATATAATATTTTCTCTTCTAATTTTTTATTATGAGTAGTAGTAGTATCATTCATTTGAATGCTGTGTTCCTAGGTGGTGGCCATCCACACTGAATGTAACAGCAGTGCTTTATTAGAAGTGACAAAAGAGGGGATCCCTGGGTGGCTCAGCAGTTTAGTGCCTGCCTTTGGCCCAGGGCGCGATCCTGGAGACCCTGCATCGAGTCCCACGTCAGGCTCCTGGCATGGAGCCTGCTTCTCCCTCTCCTGTGTCTCTACCTCTCTCTTTCCCTATGTCTGTCATAAATAAATAAATAAATCTTTTTAAAAAAGTAACAAAAGAGATGAAAAGTCAAATTGATAACTAAGCTAGGATGAGACTTGAGAATGCAATAGAACAAACAGGTTATTGCTTTGGACAGGTTTTGATCTAAATATGGAGAATGATTATGAACTGTCTATAAGGCTTCAAAGAATCAGGATGACCCTGTAAAAATAACAGGCAAGAATGCCATACTTGAATCGTAATTTACCAGTTAAGATACAAGGTCCTCGGGGTGCCTGGGTGGCTCAGTGAGTGACCATCTTTCTTTGGCTCAGGTAATAATCCCGGGGTCCTGGGATTGAGTCCCCCATTGGGTTCCCCACAGGGAGCCTGCTTCTCCCTCTGCCTATGTCTCTGCTTCCCTCTGTGTGTCTCTCATGAATAAATAGATAAAATCTTAAAAAAAAACACCCAGAACTGCTTATGACTCCCTAAAAACTTTCTCAAGAACATTTCCAATAAAGTCACACATGTAGTGTGATTGACAGCATTAGAGTATACTTGAGATCAGTGATGATGAATCTGAATTCAGACTGGTTGGCTAGTTACATACTTTTCTCTAGCTACAATCAGCAATGATGATACAAAAATTAGAGAAGGCAGAGCTGGTTTTAACTGGGGTTGTTGTTTCACAGAGCCAGATAGAGAAAGGGAGTTGAGGGGGTCTTTGGTATTCTCAACTATTCATTATATGTAAATTTTACAAACACCTTGTTTAATTTCATATAAAAATCTTGGGAATTTAGGGGTGCCTGGGTGGCTCAGTTGGTTAAATGTCTGCCTTCAGCTTAACCCATGATCCCAGAGTCCAGGGATTGAGCCCCACATAGGGCTCCCTGCTCAGCAGGGAGCCTGCTTCTCCCTTTGTCTCTCCTTCGGCCTCTCTCCCTACTTGTGCTCTCTTCCCTCCCCACCCCCCCCCCACGTTCTCTCTCTCTCTCTCTCTCAAAGAAATAAACAACAACAACAAAAGTCTTGGGAATTTGAACTCTGTTGACCATACTAATCAATTTGGGACTAATCATCTCCTAATTTATGACACTGAGTCTTACATCTTTTAGGTCTCTATAATACCTTTCAATAAAGCTTTCAGTTTTTCTTCAAAAAATTAAATCATATACAGATACTAAATTTAGTATCAATGGACATGGAAAAAATTGTGTATCACATCCTTGCCCATTGTTTTCATATTTAAAGTTGTGAAAATTGTCCAAGTTTCATCATGAAATTCCGAAATTATTGTTGCTGTCAAATTCTTATTTTGAGACTCAAATGGTCTAGTAATAACAAATACTGTAATGCAGCTGCCCATTTAGAAATAGTTATTTTTAAAAAATTAAAAAAAAGAAATAGTTTTCTTATAGCTATTTTCCTTTGAATTTTTAATCCTTAGAGTAGGCTGTCTTGCCTCTCTCAAAGATACAGTGTTATTTCACTTTTGTAAATATTTGTTTTTTTTCTTTTCACACAGTTCCCCTACAGTACAAAATATTTGGAAATGTGGTATCCTAAAAGATTGTGCAAATGTTGTATCGTGCATAACTATAATTACTTTCTCAAGTTCACAGCCCCCAAATTTCATCACTATACTAGATTTTTAGAAATCCAGTAATTTGGTTAAAATGAGAGTTCTCTTTCTGTGTGTGTGTCTGTGTGTGTGTGTTTGCATGAACACATGTGTAACATTGGGTATATATTTGGATTAATTTCCTGTGTCTGCAATAACAAAGTACCACAAAGTGAATGGTTTATTTTTTTTTTTTTATTTATTTTTTTTTTTTAATTTTTTTTTTATTAATTTTTATTTATTTATGATAGTCACACAGAGAGAGAGAGAGAGGCAGAGACACAGGCAGAGGGAGAAGCAGGCTCCATGCACCGGGAGCCCGACGTGGGATTCGATCCCGGGTCTCCAGGATCACGCCCTGGGCCAAAGGCAGGCGCCAAACCGCTGCGCCACCCAGGGATCCCCAAGTGAATGGTTTAAAACAATAGAAATTTATTTTGTCACACTCACACTTTTGGAGGCCAAGTGTAGGAAATCAAGGTGTTGACAGGGCCATGCTCCCTCCAAATCTTCTAGGATCCACTCTTGCCCCGTGTATTCTGTGGCTTGTGGTAGCACTACTGTAATTTCTGCCTCTGTATTCACATGGCCATCTTCTCTATGTGGTTTGTCTTCTACTCTTCCTAGAAGGACACTAGTCATATTGGATTAAGTGCGCCCTGTTGGAGAATGACCTCATCCTACCAACTACATCTATGAGGACCCTATTTCCAAATAAGGTGATTCTAAAGTTACCAGGAGTGAGGACTTCAAAATACCTTTTTTGAGGGAATACAGTTCCACTCATAACAACACCTAATTACTTATTAAGAGAACTCTTGTTAATCTTTTAGGAATATGTGCATATTCATTTAAAAATGTAACTTCTAGAAAATAAAAAATAAATAAAAATGGTCGTTGTGCAGTAGTGCTAGCGGCTTCCCTCTTCCACTCTCAGAGCCGGTGGCTCTCATTCATGCTGAGCTGCTACGAAGCCCCTGCCGGCGAGCTCACAGGAGCTTGGAACGGTCGTCACCCCTTCGACTCTCACCAGGTGGAAAAATGGTTGAAGCAGATGGCCCAGGAAAGCTTTTCATTGGTGGCCTCAATATGGAAACAAATGAAAAAGCCCTTGAAGCAGTATTTGGCAAATATGGACGAATAGTGGAGGTGAAAGATGAAAGATGGTGAAACCAACAAATCAAGAGGATTTGCTTTTGTCACCTTTGAGATCCCAGCAGACGCTAAGGATGCAGCCAGAGACATGAATGGAAAGTCCTTAGATGGAAAAGCCATCAAGGTAGAACAAGCCACAAAACCATCATTTGAAAGTGGTAGACGTGGACCACCTCCACCTCCAAGAAGCAGAGGCCCTCCAAGAGGTCTTAGAGGCGGAAGAGGAGGAAGTGGAGGAACCAGGGGACCTCCTTCACGTGGAGGGCACATGGATGATGGTGGCTATTCCATGAATTTTAACATGAGTTCTTCCAGGGGACCACTTCCAGTAAGAAGAGGACCACCACCACTCCTCCTAAAAGATCTGCCCCTTCAGGACCAGTTCGCAGCAGCAGTGGCAGGGGAGGAAGAGCTCCTGTGTCACGCGGAAGAGATAGTGATGGAGGCCCACCGGGAAGGGAACCCCTGCCCTCTCGTAGAGATGTGTATTTGTCCCCAAGAGATGATGGATATTCTACTAAAGACAGCCATTCAAGCAGAGATTACCCAAGTTTTCGTGATACAAGAGAGATTATGCACCACCACCACCAAGAGATTATACTTACCGTGATTATGGGCATTCCAGTTCACGTGATGACTGCCCATCAAGAGGCTATCGTGATAGAGATGGCTATGGTCGTGACCGTGACTACCCCAGCCATCTTACGGTGGAAGCAGTCGCTGTGATGATTACAGCAGCTCACGTGACGGATATGGCGGAAGTGGAGACACTCAAGCAGCGGAAGCGGAAGTGGAGACACTCAAGCAGCGGAAGTGACCTCTACTCAAGGGGTCGTGACCCGGTTGGCAGACATGAAAGAGGGCTTCCCACTTCTATGGAAAGGGGGTACCCTCCTCCACGTGATTCCTACAGCAGTTCAAGCCGCGGAGCTCCAAGAGGCGGTGGCCATGGAGGAAGCCGATCTGATAGAGGGGGAGGCAGAAGCAGATATTAAGCACAAAACAAAACTTTGGACCAAAATCCCCGTTCAAAGAAAAAAAACAAAAAAGTGGAATCTTTTCTGTCATAACTACCCAAGGACTACTAAAAGGAAAACTTGTGTTACCTTTTTAAGATTTCCTGTTAAGTTCCCCTTCCATAACTTTTATGTTCTTGTGAGGGGAAAAAAAAGTAAAACCTGTTTAATCTTATTTGACTTTATGACATGGCTGTCAATAAGCAAATGTTAAATGTGTTAAGACTTGACTTGTGTACTAGTGTTGTGATTTTTCAAGTTAAAAGGGTCCCTAAAGGCCACTTCCTATATCTGATTTTTCCCAGTAAATGAGGCAAAGCAATTCTAAGACCTTCCACAAACATCTAGCCTTCTGAAATGGAGAGGTGAATCCTTCTGCCTATACAAACAAGCTATCTATTAGAGGGTGGTCGGGGTATGCTTCTCTTAGGATTCCAGAGTGTCTTCAAACTGAAATCTCGATGTTCTCAGTAATGAAAAACCTGAGATCGGATGCTTATATAAGGAAAGTGCTATTCACCCAGTAAATCCAAAAAAGCAAATGGATAATGCTGGCCATATTTTGCCTTTCTGACATTGCCTTGGGAATCTACAAGAACCTCCCCTATCCCCTCCCCCTAATAAGACCATTTAAGTGTGTGTTAAACAACTACAGAATACTAAATAAAAAGTTTGGCCAAAACAAAAATAAATAAATAAATAAATAAATAAATAAATGTGGCTTCAACTCCATTTGGAATAAAGAGATAAATGAAATAATATACTGTTAAAATCCACAGGAATAAAATATTGCACATTAACTAGACCTTAATTGGAACTCCTTCATTATTTCCCTATTTCCTAACAAAAGTTTTGTGGGCATTATTTTTTATATTTTTGATTAAGAAATTTGGCAGAATCATTGACTTCACTATGGTTTTCTTGAGTATATTTCCAAGTCTTTTCAGCTTTCTACATAATTTCATATTTGTTTCTAGAGATGAGAAAGATAAAGTTTCAGAAAAGAAGCTCATTTAAGTTAAACACGTTGTGTAACCCTCCTCTTTCTCTCTCTCTTTTCTTATTTTGAAATGTATAAAAGGAAACTTTCATCTTACAAAAAAGGCTCTAAAAGATCTCTTTATATTTCTAAAGTCTTCTGAATGCTGTAATAAGTCTGCCAGCACCATCTTTAGTTTAGATAATTGTTGAAAACGTCCTTCTGTAAAATACATCGTTCTGAGCTACTCATCCCAATATTTGGTGTTGACTAAAAAGAGAAATGAAAAATTAACGATAAACAACAGTAAAAAAAAATCTTGAAGGTAGATCAGAGCTAGCAGTCATCTAGTTGAACTCCCTGATTTACAGTAGAGATAAGTAAGGCCCAGAGATTCCTGAAGGTCACTTTGCCAAAGTGTGGTAGAACTGGATCTAAAATTGTGGGGGTGCCTGGGTGTCTCCAATGGTTAATGGTTGACCTGCCTTCAGCTCAGGTCATGTTCCAGGGGTCCTGGGATCGAGCCCCACTGAGTGGGGACTCTGCTTCTCCTTCTCCCTGTACTCTTCTCCCCTGCTCAGGCTTGCTTTTTCTTTCTCTCTCTCACATTGTTTCCCTCTCTCAAGTAAATAAATAAAATCTTTAAAAAAATAATATTGTGCTCTACTGAATTGCATTGTCTTTTCTGTCATATCTTATTCATCACTTGTATAAAAAGTGAGTGGCTGGCGCTGAATTATACAATTTTTTATTGCAGTATAGTCAGCAATGTTGCATTAGTTTCAAGTGGGTCACATTGTGATTCAACAACTGTATATACATTGTATAGCACAAGCGTGTCTACCATCTGTCATCATACAATGCTATTATAGTGCCATTGACTACATTCCCTATGCTGTAGTTTTCATCCCTGTGACTTATTCATTCCATAACTAGAAGACTACACTTCCTACTCCCCTTCACTCATCTTATCCATTCCCCTCTCCCCCTCCCCTGGGGCAACCATTCCAATTTGGATGCATTTTATTTTTTTCTTGCTTAATTGCTCTAAGACTTCCAATACTATGTTAAATAAAAGTGGCTAGAGTGGCGTCCTTGTCTTGTTTCTGATTTTAGAGGAAAATCTTTCAGCTTTTCACTGTTGCCTATATTAGCTGAAGGCTTGTTAGATATGTCCTTTATCATGTTGAACTATGTTCCCTCTATGTCTACTTTGTTGAGTTTTATCATAAGTGAATGTTGAATTTTGTCAGATGCTTTTTAATGTGTCTATTGAGATGATCATATGACATTCATTCTTCATTTTGTGTTAAGCCATCCTTTTATCCCTGATATAAGTCCCACTTGATCACAATGTAGGATCCTTTTAATGTATTACTGACTTTAGTTTGCTAATTTCATTGAGGATTTTACATGTATGTTCATCAGAGATATTGACTTATAATTCCCTTTTTATGTGGCATCCTTGTTTGCTTTTGGTATCTAGGTAATGCTGGTCTCATAAAACGATTTTGGAAGAGTTCCCTCCTCTTCTATTTTTGGAAAGTTTAAAAAGGATTGCTATTAGTACTTTGAATGTTTGATAGTGTTCACCAGTGAAACCATCTGGTTCTGGATTTTTGTTTGTTGGGAGATTTTTGATTACTGATTCAATCCCCTTACTAGTAATTATTCTGTTCAGGTTTTCTATTTCATTATGATTTAGTCTTGGTAAGTTGTGTTTTTAGGAATTTATTTATTCTAGGTGGTCCAATTTGTTGACATATAATTGTTCATATTAGTCTCTTATGATCCTTTGTATTTCTGTGGTGTCAGTTGTAACACCTCCTCTGTTAATTTAGTTTCTCTCTTAAAATAACTAACTCTTCATTTCATTGATCTTTTCTACTGTCTTTTTAGTCTCTATTTCACTTATTTCTGCTGTGATCTTTGTGTTTTCTCCTACTAACTTTTGAACTTTATTTGTTTTTCTTTTTCTAGTTACTTGGGGCATAAAGATGGGTTGTTTAGGACTCTTTTTTCTTGAGGTAGACATTAATTGCTATTAATTTGTCATTTCAAAATGCTTTTGCTACATATCATGGGTTTTGTTATATTTTTCTTTTCATTTATCTCCAAGTATTTTTTAAATTTCCTCTTTAATTCATTGATTGTTCAATAGCATGTTATTTAATCTTTACATATTTATGAATTTTTTCCTAGTTTCATACCACTGTTGTGGGAAAAGATGCTTGGTATGATTTCAGTTCTCTTAAAATTTACTAAGACTTGTTTTGTGGACTAACATATGATCTATCTTGGAAAATGTTCTTTGTGCACTTGAGAAGAAAGTGTATTCAGTTGCTTTGGGATGGGATGTTCTGCAAATATCTAAGTCCATCGTATCCAACATGTCATTTGAGGCTGATGATTCTTTATTGATTTTATCTGGAGATCTATCTTTAGATGTAAGTGGGGTACTACAGTTTCCTTCCATTATTGTATGATTATTTCTCCCTTTATGTATGGTAGTAAAATTTAGTTTTTTTATGTCTATTAATATTTGCTTTATATACCTTGGTACCCTATGTCAGGTATATAAATATTTACAATTGTTATATCCTCTTGTTGGAGCAACCTCTTTATCATCATGTAATACCTACTTTGTCTCACTACAGTCTTTCTTCTGAAATCTATTATGCCTGCTGTAAGTATGATTACTCTAGCTTTCTTTTGGTTTCCATTTACATGAAATAATTTTTTCCATCCCTTTACTTTCAGTTTCTGTATGTGTTCTTACATCTAAAGTAGTTTCTTGTAGGAAGCATATAGATGGAACTTGTTTTTTTATCCATTCAACCACTGTCTTTCAATTGGAGAATGTATTCCTTTTACATTTAAATTAATTATTATTTTTTAAAATATTTTATTTATTTATTCATGAGAGACACAAGGAGAGAGGGGCAGAGACATAGGCAAAGGAAGAAGCAGGCTTCTGTGGGAGCCTGATGCAGGACTGAATCCCAGGACCCTGGGATCACAACCTGAACCAAAGGCAAATGCTCAACCGCTGAGCCTCCCATGTGCCCCAACTTTTGACATTTTAATTATAATATGTTTTGGTATGGGTCTCTTTGAGCATTACAGTCTCTTATTTTAAACTATTTATTTTATATTACAAAGCAATAGTAATTAAAACAGTATATAGGCATAAAAACAGACCCATAGATAACTAGAACAGAATAGAGACCCTAGAATTGAACCTACACATATATGCTCAATTAGTTTACAATAAAGGAGACAAGAATATACAATGAAAGAAAGGATAGCCTCTTCCATAAATGGTGTTAGGAAAATTGGACAGCCATATGCAAAACAATGAATCTGGACTACCATTTTACACCATACATAAAACTTAATTCAAAATGGATTAAAGAAAAAAAATGGATTAAAGGTTTGCATGCAACACCTGAAGCCATAAGACCCTAGAAGAAACATAGGCGGTAAGCTCCTTGACATAGGTCTTAGCAATGATTTTTTTAATCTGACACCAATCTGTTTACTTACAGAAGTAAAGTAAACAAATACAAAGTACTATATTAACTATAAAGCTCTGTATAGCAAAGAAAGTCATCAAGAAAATGAAAAGATAATCTACCAAATGGGAGAAAATATTTGTAAATCATATACCTAATAAGGGGCTAATATAAAAAATATACTTAAAAACTCATACAACTCAAGAGCAAAAGAAAATCTGAATTAAAAATGTTTAGAATATCTGAATAGGTATTTTCCTAAAGAAGACACATGAAAGACCAACAGGCACATGAAAAGATGCTCAATATCATTAATCGTCAGGAAAATGCAAGTTAAAACCACAATGAGATCTCACCTCAAACTAGTCAGAATGGCTAGTATCAAAAAGACAAGAAATAACAGGATGTGGAGAAAAAGGAATGGTTGGTAGGAATGCAAATTGGTATAGCCACTGTGGGAGACAGTATGGAGGTTCCTCAAAATATTAAAAATAGAAATACCATATGATCCAATATTCCACTATGGAGTATTTATCCAAAGAAACCAAAAACACTAACAAGAGAGATATATACACTCCTATGTTTACTGTGGTATTATTTACAATGACTAAGATATGGAAACAATCTGATGGTTAATAGAATAGATAAATGGATAAAGAAAATGTGTTGTGTGTGTGTGTATACGCATGTTATATATACATATGCTCTATATATATACAAATACACATATAATGGAATATTAGTCATAAAAAAGGATGAGATCTTGTCATTTGAAGAACATAGATGGACCTACAAGGTATTTTTTTTTTTTTTACCTACAAGGTATTATGTTGAGTGAAATGAGTCAGATAGAGAAAGACAAATACCATATGACTTCACTTATATGTGTATCTAAAATGCAAAACCCAAGCTCATAGATAATAGGGAACAGATTGGTAGCTGTCAAAGGTGGGGGGTGAGGAGTGGGAGAAATGGGTGAACTGTTTTTTTGTTCGTTTAGTTCAAATAAATTAACTTTTTTTTGGGGAAAACAGAAGAAAAACTAGATCTAAAAAAAAAGTTGCATAGTATATAGTCATCTGAAAATAACAAGCAACCCTAATTCTAAGATCTAAATAACAACTTAAGGTAGATTTGCATTTATAGCACTATCAATTTCATCACGATAAAGGGAGGTTTAGAGAAGGAAAACTGTTTAAGAAATAGTCTTAAAACATTTCCTGACATTCAAAAGATCTGCAGACATTTATAAGGTTAAGTTAAAATATAAACTTGAATAATGCTCTGTCATGGAGCATGAACTGCCATACTGCAAATTCACCTTTCTAGAGGGCAAACTAGATTAATAGGAAACTTGGTGTTTTTCCTGTTCTTTCTTTGTGGATCTCTTGTTAGTGACTCATAAGTCTTTCAAATTAATCATTTAACTTTCTTATCTCTTGTCTTATGTCTCTTTGTCTATTTTTTAAAATCCATCTTTATTGAGATAAAAATTTTATCCAAGAAAGTCCACCCATTTTAATTGTACAGTTCAATGAGTTTGACAATGTATATAGTCATGTAGCCGTCACCACTATTACTCCAAAAATTTCCCTCATCCCCTCTGCAGTCACCCTCCTTCCTTTCCCTCTCCCCCTGAGTTTCGCCTGTTTTAAAATATCACATAAACAGAATCATAGAGTATATGGGCTTTTGTGTCTTGCTTTGTTCACTTAATAGAATTCATTGGAGTTTCTTTCATACTATGTACCTAAATAGTTTGTTTCGTTTTATTGCAGGGTGGGATTCCAAAGCCACAAATTGCAGGTCCTTTCACCAGTTAATGGACATGGGGGTTATTCCCAGTCTTCATTTCTTCTGAAAAAATACCTCGGTATGGAATATCTGGGTTTTAGGTATGTTTAACTTCCTAAGAAATTGCCAAATGATTTTCTAAAGTGATTGTACCATTTTATACTTGCAAAAGCGTATATCCTTGCCAAGATTTTATTCTATGTTTACTCTGAGAAATCTTACGGTTTTATAGTTTATAGCTGTTCTATTTAGGCCCATGATTCATTTTGAGTTAATGTTTTGCATATGATTTGAGATTAGAATAAAAATTCTTTTTATTGATTGACTTTCATTTATTTATTTTTTTTTGCATATGGATGTCCATTTGTTCTGGCACTATTTGTTGAAAAGACTATCTTTTCCCCATTGAAATACCTTGGTTCTTTTGTCAAAACTTAATTAGCTATATAGTATGGGTCTATTTCTGGACTCTATTCTATTCCATTAATCTATTTGTCTATCTTTATGCTAGTACCACACTGTCTTAATCATTGTAGCTTTATCATGAATCTTGAAATCAAGTTGAAGTCCTTCTAGTTGTTAAAATTTCCTCTCAGCAATATTTGCAGTGTAATGGTAGTGGGCATATTTTGTTTAATCCATCCTTACATATTTCATGTTTTCTTGTGCCGTTGTAAATGATAACACTTTAAAAAAAACCTATAATTTCTACTTATTTGTTGCTGATATTCCTTTTTGTTCTTTTTTCCTATTTCTTGCAAGGTTTTTCAAGTTTATCTTCCAAAACTTCTATTAATTTTTTTTAAATTGCAATTAAAAATTCTTAGTGTGGCAAAATATACATGACATAAAATTTACCATTTTAACCATTTTTAAGTGCACACAGTTCAGTGGCATTTCATATCTTTACATTGTTGTACAACCACCACCACCATCCATCTCCAGTACCTTTTCATCATCTTGTATTGAAACTGTCTACTCATTAAACAGTAACTCCCCATTTCCCCTCCCTCTAGTCCCTGATACCCACTGTTCAATTCCTCACCTCTAGGTATTTGACTCTTCTAGGTACCTTATGCACAAATGACTTACATTTCTACTACTACTCGACAGGAAAGATTTCCATCCAGGACAATAAATAATACTAAGATAAGATGGAAATGCCAGATCACAGTGAGTTTGTAGCAATAAAAGGAAAGTGAGTTTTAAAAAAGACACTTGTAAGGCAATATACATCTCCAGTGATGAATGTATTCCTGAGTTCTCTGGAAAGTAGAAAACAAGTTGAATAATGAGCAAGATATATCTATTGATTAAAAAAGAATCCTATACCTCATAAATACAAGTAGTATATGAAAGGATCATTTATTGTCTAATTTTTTAACTTAATGGAGCTTGCTTAATCTCTTATTGCTTTTCTTTCAACCATTTCCTTCTCTTCAGTATCTTCATTAGAGGATGGTTAGTATATGTAGAGGCAAAAGTTCACAAGGCAATTCTACTACTTGTTTTGGCTGAGAGGCTAGAGTGACCAGCTTAATGAGAGTTTGAGGATTATCTGTGGTTTAAATTATTGGTGCTCTCCCTATTACTATGGACTACTTAGTGCTAAATATAATTGAGTACTTACTGGAATCCTATTTTGAGTTCCAAGTATAATATTTAAGGTGGATGGAAAAGATAAAATGATAACTGCAAACTAAAGAACTTGACTTAGGAAGAAAAGCAAAAGGGTGTTGTTATGTTGTTGTTGTTATTTTATTTTGCTTTTATTTATTTTAACTGGAAAAGGGAAAAGTAAAGGTTAAATATAAATAGCATTGTTCAAATATGTCCAGAGGTACTTCACCTTGGTGTTTCCCATGGCTCCTTTCTAGGCCTTTTTCTCTGAGGGTAGCAACAGTATGCAATCAACCTGGTCCATTGTTTCCAGCCTAAAATTTTGCTCCAAAACTTTACCCATAAAACTTAACTTACGAGTTTAGGTACCTGGCCTCCAGACTAAATCTCCATCCTAAGCCCCAGCCCTGGCTTTGCAGCTGCTTCCTCATTGTTTCTACTCCAATATTTTACAGGTGACTCAAGTTCATTGTATCTAAAAACTAATGTCATCATATTGTCCCCAGCATTACTCACCAGTTCTGTGCTTTCTCCCCTGATTTTTTTGCATTTGCACTGGTATAGCACCAATTTACCTTGCCACCTCAGCATTAAGCTTATTTCAGCCTTTTTTTTTTCCTTCTTTTCCATCAGCCCCTCTATCCTATTAGTCCTCAAGTTCCTTCAGTGTTTTTCAAATTTATCTTCTCCTATTCCCTAAGCCATTGGTTCCTGCCCTCATCAATTGTTGCTTAAATTATGAGTAGTAATTATGTTCCACTTAAGCCACAGTAGCTATAACCAAGTTATTGGGCAAAGATTACATGTAATATTAGAATTGCATCTTAAATATTGTTTACTTTCTCTAGTGTCCACAACCCATCCCCGATCAGTGTTATTTTTATAAATTAGCTATCGTGTCACCCCACTAGTTTTAAAAAGATTGATTGAAGAGAGAGAGTGAGTGATAGTGGGGGGCAGAGGGAGAGGGAGAGGAAGAATCTGAAGCAGACTTCTTGAGGAGCCCACTGTGGGGCTCGATCTCATGACTGCAAGATCACAACGTGAACTGAAACCAAGAGTCAGAAACTGACTGAGCCACCCAGGTTCCCTTTTCTCACCATGTTGCTTAAAGACTTTTAATAACTCTTTACTTAGAGAATACCACCTTCACTCTTTAGCATGGCATTCAAGACTCTTCACAGTCTGTATTTAGTTTATTTTTCTGGGTTTATCTTCAGTTAACCATCCCAGAGGTCTCTCTATGCCTTGAATCTGTGCTGGAGTTTCAGTCCTCCCTGCCTCTGCAGGTGCTATTCCCCCTTCATTGGACAACTTTCCTTCTTACCCTACCTTAAAAGACTAATTTCTTTAGTGAAGCCTTCCCCAAATCCTGCTGGAATATGTCTCTTTGTGCATCTGTCTCTCTCTCTCTAATATATATACACATATAGTATGAATTATATTGTATTAATTATGAGTATATAATATGTATATTGTACATTTATAGTATGAGTTACATTAGTATGGGTCTATTCTATATATTTACACACATATATATGAATATATTTACATTTACTTATATGTATATTCCTATATATTCTTATGTAAACTCAATTATATGTTTCTTGATGTTAATAAGTATGTTTTATTCATTCTTTATCACCAGAACCTAGAAGCTCGATAGATTTTAACTGAATAAATGAGTAATGTTTATTGTAAAGATAGTGATTACCTGGTTTCTATTTCCATAGAAGATAAGCAGCAGAAATTACACTTCAGTCTTTAGGTATTAGGAAGAATAGGTGAGATGTTGGAACGAATTATTTATAACTCAGATAATTTTATGAACTCTTTCCTATAGTTCCTTTTTCTCATGAGGGTAAATTTTTGTTTGTCTAAGATGGTTTAGGAATTTCTCTGCTTGAATTTGTGCTGCTAGATCAAAATTAATTTTCTCCTGAATCAAAAATAGTTTTTCTGTTACATCACAATACATTTCACCAGAGAAATGGTACATATTGAATTTAGCCTAAGGGAATACAGTATTAATGCAGAGGACTCAAAAAGGTTAAAAGAGAAAGACTAGGTTCAATTTTAATTATGACTTTCACTTTCACTATTACGTGATTTCTTTTTGGAACTTAAAAACTTGATTTTAAGTCCAGCACTAATTTTTAGTGCTTAACTATATGGCTGAAGATGTTGATCTCACTATATTTATATTTCAATTCTTATTACAGAATGAACTTAGTATAAGTCAAGATGTTAGCCAGAATGATGAGCTGCATTTCACAAAAAGATGCATTTCATGCAAAATGGTAGGGACAATGACATAGCAAGCTGTTAGTTTTTCCCTTAGGAGTGCCAACATGATGTTTCAGTTTATTTTTTTTAATTGAAAGGTTGAATGTAATTCAATGGTGCTCTTGAATATTGGCAAGTCATTTTCAGTAAACAAAAAAGTTGTGCACAGCTCTTGAAATAGATTTGTCAGGAATCTACCTCTCATCTTTCTCCTGTGGTTGCTGAACCAACTTGAGTCCACATCCTGCAATATGTAGACAAGAGTATAGCTATCCTATGCCTTTTAACTCTTTCAGGAGGCAAACATGATTACAAGGACAGTTAACTTGCTTAATGTCTACCAGATTAGGGATCAATTCAGCCTTCTGCAATAAGGTAGGATCCTATAGAAATTGAATGGGATATTTCCTTAAGTAGTGAGTCTCCCTGTACTGAAAATGTTCAAGCACATTTGTGCTGATATCTTCAATGCTGTATTCCCAAGTGTTTGGTGCAGAGTAAATACCCAATAAATATTTCATCTATGAATGAATAAAGCACAGAATAGATGATGTTTAAATTAGTTTTTGCTGTGTAATGACCATCCCCAAAAGGTAGTAGTTTAAAACAACAAAGATTTATTATTTTTCATGATTCTGTGAGTTGGCTGCAGAGTCTGAGATGGCCTCACATTTCTGGGACCTCAGCTCTATGGTTGGGACAGCTAGGTCTGTCTCCCCGTGTGTATCTCACCTTCAGCCTTCAGTGTGCTGAGAATGAGGAGGGAAACTGCAATGCCTCTGCTGGTCAGGCTTGGAACTCACTTCCAGGGCATTTTATGGGTCAAGAAATTCACAATGGGGATCCCTGGGTGGCGCAGCGGTTTGGCGCCTGTCTTTGGCCCAGGGCGCGATCCTGGAGACATGGGATCGAATCCCACGTCGGGCTCCCGGTGCATGGAGCCTGCTTCTCCCTCTGCCTGTGTCTCTGCCTCTCTCTCTCTCTGTGTGACTATCGTAAATAAAAAAAAAAAAAAAAAAAAAAAAAAAAAAAAAAGTCACAATGCCAGCTCAGAAAAGGTGGGAAAATTCACCCTATCTTGGATGGGAGTTGTTGCAAAGAGTTTGTGGCTGTTTTTAATATGCCATGGATGACCAATTTAAAAAAAAAAATCCTCCTATAAGGAATTCTTGTAATGGGAGAGAGATTGGTCAACCTGACTTCCTAGAGTCCTTCCAACTCTGAGATTCTAGAATTCCATCAAGCTGAATGGATATCTTGTAGTATTCTAAGAGAATAGTTACTAACTTGTGGTATCTGGAAACTTTAATCTAGTTCTGGTAAGATAATTTGAAAAATAATTGAGTAATTCTTTTTCTAATTATTATTATGATCAAGAATTTATATTCTTCTTTTAAGCATTTCAAATGCCCATCAGAATTTTCTTGTTAGTAAGAGTGATATTTACATGGAGTTACACTAAGTTACACTATTTACATGGAGTAACTAACTCTCCTTTTAATTCTGGTGTATCAGTGACATTTCCTTTTTCTTATGCTTTGTTGACCATTCTATAAACACTAGGTAAACTCCTTACTCTTAAATCATCCATCAAAAATTACATTTTAGAAGTCATTGAGCTCAATAATATACAATTTTTATTTCTTTTCTGCTTCAGATTATTGCCTCAATATTTACTGCTATTTATTATAAAAGCTGTAAATCTACCACTTTTCTGTAATTATCCTTTTATGACACTTTAAAAAAAAAGATTTTATTTATTTCTTTTAAGGATAGAGAGTATGTACACAAGTGGGAGGAGGGGCAGAAGAAGAGGCAGAGAATCTCAAGCCAATTCTGCACTGAATGTGGAGCCTGAATGTGGGGCTCAATCCCATGACTCCAAGATCATGATCTGAGCCAAAATCAAGAGTCAGAACCTTAACCAACTGAGCCACCCAGGTGCCCCGTTTTCTGCCACTTTTAATAAGTTAAAGATATTCTCTTGAGACCATTTTAGTAATAGTAGGCACACAGATATATGGATGCAGAGATCTCATATAAACAACTTACAAATAATGTATGTGAAAACTATAAAATCATTCCATTAGGGAGTTTCAGAACAATTATTGTGGGAAAAGCAGTATGAAGAAGACTGAACTACTGATAGCTAAATTGTTACTTATTAGAAAAGGTTTGTACCATAAAATTTTGCTAGTTTTTTTTGTATGTGTATGCAGTTGAAAATAATATATATTTTTGATAATATTTGACAAATACTTGAAACATGATTATTTTAATTATCATTGTAGGAATCTGCTTTGCTTAAAAATTTTAGTATGACATTAAACTTCCATCCCCAAATTCTTTTTTTTTAAGGTTTTATTTATTTAATCATGAAAGACACAGAGAGAGAGAGAGAGAGAGAGGCAGAGGCACAGGCAGAGGGAGGAGCAGGCTCCATGCAGGGAGCCCGACGTGGGACTCAATCTTGGGTCTCCAGGATCATGCCCTGGGCTGAAGGCAGCACTAAATCACTGAGCCACGGGTGCTGCCCCCATCCCCAAATTCCACATTAATATTTCTCTCTTCCTACTCTTCAAAAATAACACAAGATAAAACCAAACAAACTCAAAGCACCTCACAGCCATTTTGTAGAAATAAAACCAGTTTGACTTTGTGGCATGGATATGCCAGGTCCTGAATGCATTGCTGATAATTAACCTGGTCAGGTAACATTCCCAGGAAATCTTGCTTTTTCTTTCCCTTTTCTAAGAATTAATACATTTTATTTCTTAGAGCAGTTTTAGATTTACAGAAAAACTGAACAGAAAGTACAGAGAGTTCTCATACTCTCCCATGCCCCCTCTCCAACCAGTTTCCCTATTACTAATATATTACATTGGTATGGTATGTTTGTTGTGATGAATCAGTATTGATATATTATTAACTGACGTCCACAGCTTACATTAGGGTTCACTCTTTGTGATGTATAGTTCTGTGGGTTTTGCCAAATGTATGATGTGATGTATCCACCATTATATTCTTGTACAGAATAGTTTCGCTGCTCTAAAAATCTCCTTGTTCCACCTATTCATCTCTCCTCCTTCCTTCCCCAACCACTGCCTCTCCTTTTTTATACCTAAATTAAGCCTAGAGTAATATTAATTAGTTTGAGCTAAGAATTTGTTTAAATAACCAATGATTCCCCATGGCAATCAAAATTTCTTAATCATTTAGACTAAGCAGTGTCCGACAGAAATATGATGTGATCATGTGTGTATTTAAACTATCCTAGAAGCTGCATTTAAGAAGTAAAAAGTGACAATAATTTTAGTATACTTATTCCAATATATTGACAATATCAATGACAAAATGTCAGTATATAAAAATTGAGATGTTTTCATTTTTTGCTACCACTCAAAATCTCGTGTGCATTTTATTTTTTTTAAAGATTTGTTTACTTTAGGGGGTATGGACAAAGGGAGAGGGAGAGGGAGAGAGAGAAAATTTCCAGCAGACTCTGGACTGATGGAGGAGCCTGACCTAGGCCTGAATCCCATCAGCCTGAGATCATGATCTGAGCTAAAATCAAGCAGGATGCTTAACCAACTGAGCCACTCAGGCACTCCTCTAGTATGCATTTTAAATTTACAGCATATCTCATTTCAGTCCAGTCACACTTAAAAGGCTCAATAGCCACAAGTGGCCTGATGACTAATATATTGGACAGTGAGGTCCTAGATTGTGAGCTATCGGAAAGCAAGTTATCTCTGTCTCCAGGGCCTCCTGAATAGGAATGCAGTGAATATTTTTGTAAGGTATACCAGAAACATAAAAGGGGTTCTCTAAACTTTTGCATGCTGATACTTTTATGTTTTTTCGACCACTTTCCTTTAAACTTCCTTTTCAGTTTTGGAAAAAGTGGAACGGGGGAGATTATGCTCCTTCCAGCATCTGAAACAAATGAATACCGGGCTTCCTGACTCCCAGAAGGCCTGAATCATCTTAAATGTTGACTCATGAGCCTAAGGTGACTGAAATGTAATGTGAATCAAATTTGCCTTCCAAGGCATCATTATGTTTCCACTTTCCTCCTCTTTCTCTCTCTCTCTCTTTGGGTGACTCATCCTTCTACCACGTACGAGTCCAGCAGCAGGCAGATCCCCAAACTCTCCTGGATGAGCAGACTTTGAAATGGGCCCAGTCCTCCAGACGGTCCAAGCCCTGCTCTGTTTTGCCTACCTCATCCAGAGTCTGCAGTTTGGACAGAGAACGACCTTAAAAGCTCTCCTCCACCACCCCCCCCCCAAAAAAATTTTTTTTTTCTTTTAAGGTGGTGAAGGTAGTAGTAACGAGGTGGTCTAGTCATTTAAGCTTTAAAAAAAATGATCTTTTAATTTCAAAATCTTTTAATATTTAGCGTATACTTAAATCCTTAGGGCCTACACTTCATTGTACCTTTCAACCACTCTGGGTTTTTTCCTTTCCTGGGAGGAAAGTTACCACCCCCAATCCCCCAGGATAACGCCCTTCCGGGGGTGCGGGCCAGGAACCCCCAAGTCCTGCGGCAGGTCGCTCGCCCCCGCGCAAGCCCACTCCGCACCCGAGCCGCGCGCTGCCCTCTGGCTCCGGGCAAAGCCGCGACCCCGGCCCACCCCGCATCTGACGACCCAAGGTGCAGGGTGGGGCTCTCAGCCCCAAGCCCCGCCCACCGGACTCACCCCAGCCGGTAGGAGAGGGGAAGTCCAAATGGCCCCACCCACTTTTCTCTTTCCGTCCTTCCATTGGGCCGGCTGGTTGCCCGTCATCTCTATCCCGTAGGCGATTGGCTCCCTCCCTCCCGCGCCAGTCCCTGCCTCTCCCCGCGCGGGGAGGGTAAGTCACGCCAAACGGGGCGGGGAATCGGCTGGCCTCTCTCCTTCGCTCGCCTGGGCGGTGGCGGCAACTGGGGACGGGGCGGGTGGCGCATCTCGGGCGCAGAGGCAGGAGGAGCAGTCTCATTGTTCCGGGAGCCGTCGCCACTGCAGGTCTCCGGGCTCTCTCGGCCCTGCCCCTGTCAGTCCTCCCCAACCCCCACGGCCGCCCGCGGCCCCGAGGAGAAGCGTCCCGTGGAGACGAGCCGCTGCAGCAGCATCTCCGACCCGCCGGCCATGGAAGACATGGACCAGTCGCCTCTGGTCTCCTCGTCCTCGGACAGCCCGCCCCGGCCTCAGCCCCCGTTCAAGTACCAGTTCGTGAGGGACCCCGAGGACGAGGAGGAAGACGACGAGGAGGAAGACGACGAGGACGAGGACGAGGACTTGGAGGAGCTGGAGGTGCTGGAGAGGAAGCCCGCCGCCGGGCTGTCCGCGGCGCCGGTGCCCCCTGCCGCCGTCGCTGGCGCGCCCCTGCTGGACTTCGGCAGTGACTTCGTGCCCCCCGCGCCCCGCGGGCCGCTGCCGACCGCGCCCCCCGCCGCCCCGGAGCGGCCGCCGTCTTGGGACCCGAGCCCCACGTCGCCCGCGGGGCCCGCGCCCTCCCTGCCCTCCGCTGCCGCAGCCTCGCCCTCCAAGCTCCCCGAGGACGACGAGCCTCCGGCCCGGCCTCCCCCTCCTCCCCCGGCCGGCGTGAGCCCCCAGGCCGAGCCCGCGTGGACGCCCCCGGCCCCGGCCCCCGCCGCGCCCCCCTCCACGCCGGCCGCGCCCAAGCGCAGAGGCTCCTCAGGCTCAGTGGGTGAGTGCCGCGCCCTCCGCCCCGCGCAGCCCCGCGCAGCCCCGCGCTCCCCTCCGCCTTTTGTGTGCACCCCCCGCTGCCTCGGGCGGAGCCCCCTTCCCCGCCCCGAGGGGCTTTGTCCGTGGACCTCCGGGCGAAGGCGCCCCCCCTGGCAGGAGCCGTCAGGAGCAGGGTGGGGCGGCCGCGGAAACCCGGGCTTGTTCTTTATTGTCTGTCTCGGAGTCGGGGAGCACGTGCACCCCGCCTGCTCCCGGCCTCCTCCCTCTGGTCCCTATTCTGCGGCGTCCCGGAAGTTAGGCCCCACCCTACCGGGAGCTCGGTGGGCATCGAGGAGCCCGGGTTGTGGATACGGGGGGCTGGCTGGGCCCCCGGGTGAGGATGGAAAGGCCTTGGCGCCCGTAATCTTTTGTCTGCCAGTCTGGGTTGCTCCCAGGGAAAAGGCGCAGTTCTGCGGCTGGTCCGTCTGGCAGCCTTGAGCCCTGCGCGGCACCCCCACCCCCACCCCCACCCCCACCCCCGCTCACCTTCTCCCTGGCCTGGGTGTCACCCCCCCCCCCCGCCGCAGCGCCTCGTTCCCCTCCCTCTCGACTCGCGCTGGCGGGGAGCTGGCCCAGTGGAAAACATGCACCCTGACCCGACCGCCGCGACGGGAGAGCGCCTCCAGTGGCGCGGCGCGCGCGGATTTGGGAAGGCGAGAGTTCTGGCAGAGCCCTGCCACCGCCCAGTCTCCCTCCTCGGGCTGTGATGTGGCGGCTCCCCGGCTAAGGCGCGCCGGGGAAGTGGCATCTGAGCACCTGTGGTCCGAGGAGGCGCGCTCCTTCCACCGGGCCTGGCTGGTCCTGGCTGCCGAGCGGGAGGATTTGCTGTCAGGGTGGTTTAGGCTCTTGAATCGGAGAGGAAAAGAGGCAAAATGGTTGACATTCTTAGGGAAGGGAAACCTGTGGGGTTTGTTGGTTTGTTTTCTTTCTTTCTTTCTTTCTTTCTTTCTTTCTTTCTTTCTTTCTTTCTTTCTTTCTTTCTCTTTCTTTCTTTCTTTCTTTCTTTTTCTTTCTTTCTTTCTTTCTCTTTCTTTCTTTTTCTTTTTCTTTCTTTTTCTTTTTCTTTTTCTTTTTCTTTTTTTCTTTTTCTTTTTCTTTTTTTTTGCCGCGAATAGGCCAATTGGCTTTGTGGCGGATTAGCCAGCCAGGAGACTTAATGTTTTGAGAAAGATTTTTTTTTTTTTTTCACGTAGCGGTTAGAGATACTCTTTCTTAGTAGTTACATGTTTTAGGTCAAATCTGCAATAGTCTGTAAACAGTTTCCAAATCTTTTTTTTTTTTTTTTTTATTCGCTTTAGTACTTGCATGTATGTATATATTTAAAGGAACATTGTTTCCTTACCCTTTTCCTTTTTGGGAAGTTGTTTATTTTGGAAGAGAATAAAATCAAATTTGTTAGAGATGGAGAATCTTACGAGTTATGAGTTTATTAGCTTATGTCTTGTTATTTTGGGGGGCAGAAAGTGTCCTACCAACAAGCAGTAGGAACTCTTTTTATGTATAAAAGAGCAAGAATCTGGTAGTGTGACTGCCTGCTGAGAGATCTTTATAGCCTTCCTTGTAGGATTTTACAAATGGTTCATTTTCTAGGAGAAAATGAATTTTTTTTTCAGTTCATTCCTCCACAATGGGGAAGTAAGCCAATTGTGATGTTTCTGAATAATGTTTTGATAATGACATACCCCAAAGCGTTTCTCAAAACACTTTACACAAGTAACTCAAAACACGTTACACAAAATCATTACACTAAAGATACTAGAAGATGAAGAGCGACTCAGTCTTTCATTTTCTGAATTAAAAAAACACGTGTAAGAGAAACTAAGGTGAGGTAGAAAAATAAAAAGTAATAAATTTGCAAATGGGAAATCTAATGATTAACAAAGGAATACTGATTTGTCTCATCTTGTATTCCAGCATGGGAACAAAGAGGAATTCTGATCTTTGAACATTAGGGATTCAGGAGATTGACATTCTCTTGGAATTTTGACTTGTGGAATACTAAGTTTGGAAGACAAAGAAGAGAATATTGCTTACTCAGGGACTCTTATCTCTATAAAGTTCCCTAATTCTGTATTGATGATAGCTATTTGGAAACCTAAGTGCTTTAGTAAATCACTGGACATCCATGATTATAGTCATGGATAGTTAAGCCAACTCTGTGAGTCTTGGGTTCTTAGCAGTTTGTTCATTCATTCAACTGATGATTGATTGATTACCTACAAAGAGACAGGTTCTCTTCTGGGCTGTGAGGGTATAGCAATAAGCAAGACACATGTGTTCTCCATAAGGGGAGAACAGATAATAAGCACATAAATAAGGAACTCAGAATAGTGATAAGGATGGTGGTATGGAAAATTATTGGGTTGTGTGTGGGGAGTGGTTTAAGTAGAGTGGCATTGAGAGATGCCTTTCTGAGGAGGTGAGATTTGAGCTGCAGGTAAAAATTTCCAAGCAACCCATAGGGAGGCAAAAGCCTTGAGGCAGGAATTAGCTGTGTGTGTTGGCAAGTCTAGTAAGAAGACTAATGAGGTGGCTCAGGGGTTGAGCCCTTGCCTTTAGCCCAGGGCATGATCCTGGAGTCCCAGGATCCGGATCGAGTCCCACATTGGGCTCTCTGCATGGAGCCTGCTTCTCCCCCTGCCTGTGTCCCTGCACGCCGCTGCCCCCCCCCCATCTCTCATGAATAAATAATTTTTTTTTTTTTTTTTTTAAAGAAGACTAATGAGAAAAACTTGTAAGACAGTGGTCAGGTGATGGTGGGGAGGTGGGGTAAAACTTAGATCATTTGGGGTCTCTAACAGGTCATGGTAAAAAGTTTGGCTTTTTAAAGAAGTTTACTTTAGAAATGTGCTCTTTAATAATTATATTGTGATTTTGGAGCAAAACACAGTTTTGAAAATGTAGAGGAACTGCAAGGACTGACGTGAGTAACGACAAAGTGAGAAATGCGCAGAGCATGGTTAAAGACATAGAGAAGCCCGATGGGAAGAGGCTTTTATTTACTGAGTTGGGCTGACTTCTGACACTTGTACATTTAACATTGTTGTTTACATAATTTTTGAATAAGCTTCAATTCCCATCATGAGGAAAGTAGTAATTTTGCTGATTACTGTTGTGCTTGGATCTATTGTAATGCAGTAATGAAGTGAGACGGAAGCCTGTCACTTGACCATTTTTCATGGAGAAACATTTGGCTTCACTTCGAAAAGGTAGTTGGTTAATAATGGGCTTTGAGTACACGTGAAGGAAATGCTGGATAGAAACTGTTGAGAGAAATGTAAACATTAACAATGACATTCATCTAGTCTTTGAAGCATGTTCTAAACCAGTATTAATTAAGATGGAAAACATGTGGTAGATCTGGATTCTGAGGGGGATTCGAAGAGTAAGGTATTAGGGTTTTATCATCCTGTCTTTCTCCATGCTCTGCCTTCTACAGTTGCTCTTGCTTTTGGTAATTTATATTATGAAACAAAAAATGTTTTTGTTGTTGTTGGCAAAATGTAAAGTTCTTTCATTATTTTTTACCTTTGTCCTGAGTTATTGCTTTAGGCCTTGGGAGGCCATTGGAGATTATTGAACTGAGTCATAACATCATGAAAGCAGTGTTAGAAAAATGAATTGATGACTGTCTTCGAGATAGTTTGGAAAGAACAGGGGACCTATTTAGAACACTTTTGCAGTAGTTCTGAAAGAGGTGACTAGAGCCTGAACTAGTTCACTAATATCTCAGCCAGTGAAATGGGATAGAAGGAGGAATATGAGAAATTATAAGAAGCATGGTTTTTGGCTACAAATCTCTGTTTTTATAGTTAGGTTTAAAAAAGATGTTTTATGAAAGAAAAATTGATAGGACTTGGAGGCAAAGGATATAAATACAAAGAAAAATAACGTTGGTGCTAAATCAGTTGCAGAGACTGTCCAAATTTGTTAATTGGAATGGAAATTTATATAGAATTGAATACTGATAAGTATAGCTTTTATGGTTTGGGATTAAAAATTATTAGTCTTTTATAAAGTCATTAATTATATGATTATGTACAGTGGCATAAAAGCACATAGTAGAAATGCTAAAAGATTTTGAGTGATGAGTGATGTATAGTTTAAAATCTTAAGTACCAGTTCTTAATCTAAAATTCAAATAAACAGTGATGTGACACTACCAGGAAGCAGTTGCTTCTAAAAGAGCTATCCTGCCTGTTCCATTCCCCATCCTCCTTCGAAAACGGTAACAAGGAAAGAACTGATGAATTTACAGATTCTAAATAATTTCTCTTGCTAAGCCATTTGTAATTTCTGACTGGGAATAAAAGTTGGGAACTGTTCTGCTCATTATGGATAAGTTGAGTTACATTTTAGGTTGGTTCCGAGGATGTTCTGTGTCAAATTTATAGTCCTTTTTAGTAACTGGCAAGCGCCCTCAAACCTTTTTAAAATGAAGTGGTGAATATATATTGAACCTTTGGTAAATCCCTCATTATGAGGAATAGTATTTAAAAACATGCTTTTTTTTAGCACTATATCCCTGTAAAGTTGGAAGATTCGCTAACTTATATAAGAAATTTTCTAAAAAGCATATTATCTATCGTCAAATAATTGGCTCTAGTTTATGTGTAGTTACTTCATAATCTATCTAAAAGCAATTTATTTGAAACACTGCTGATGCAAGGCCCCAAAATAAATGGCATATTTTGAAGGTACTTTGCTAGCCCAGGAAAAGTACCTACCAAGTGAATGATATTTCTTGATTCTTTCCTGAAACTTCCGATTAAGTAGAAGTAATGTTGTAGATACATTAGCCTTACAGTAAGTACATTAAGACTTTTCTAAATATAGACCCTAGAAGGTCCCTCTGGGGGTGACAGCACCAGGAATGGGAACTGTAAGGGCAGACTATAATTCATCATTGTTTAAATGAATGAATATGACTTTTGTGGCTGGTTCCTGTAGGACACAGACCTGCAAAATGGTGGGACCCAGCTTTACTGCTGCTAAGGTCTTCTCAAACTGATGACCTCAAGATTCTTTTGAATCTAAAGGAGGAGTTTTAATAATTTTACATTTAAGCTGTTGATTTTGGTTTTTGAATGATTGTTTTTAAGTTGCTTTGCTCATGTATTCTCATAACATTCTATTCTTACCTTGTATATATTGTACTATATATGGTAATGGTATGTTTACTCATTTCTGTTCTCTGCCAGACTGTATGCTCCTTGAGCTAAGGGGCTATATTACTTTTTTCACTTGAAGAAAAGGACTATGTGACATATCTTTATTGCTGAGCACAGTGCCTTAGATACAGTGTAGATGCTCAGATTTGTTGAATGAATATGATAATATAGATGAAAACTGATCTTCAAATTCTGGATAGTTCTAGAATTGCAGTATTTTCTCCAATAAAAATCCCAAGTCCTATGAATGAAAGCATTTATTTATTTATACAAGGTGTATATGGATGTATCATTTTATTGATGAATCTCTTATGGATGGTTAATTAGGTTGTTTCTCAACATTTTCTGATATAAATAATGTTAGTGATAATACCTGTATATACTTCTTGGGAATACATGTTGTATGTGTTGTAGGATAAATTCTTGCAGGTGGAATAACTGGTTCAAAGGATATGTGCATTTAAAACCTTGATAGAGGGTTACCTGGGTTGCTCAGTGGTTAAGTGTCTGCCTTTGGCTCAGGTCGTGACCCCGGGGTGGTGGGATCGAGTCCTGCATCAGGTTCCTCACAGGGAGCCTGCTTCTCCCTCTGCCTATGTTTCTACCTTTCTCTCTGTCTCTCATGAGTAAGTAAATAAAATCTAAAAAAAGATAAGTAAATAAAATAAAACTTTGATAGATGATGCTGAATTGTATAACAAAGAGTTAAAGTACCTTTTCCTAATAATACCTTTACCAACATATATTGTGGTAAGACTGGTAAATGGCTTAGCAAATTTTCTTTTCTTTTTCTTTTTTTTCTTTCTTTCTTAGTTTACAATTCAGAGGCTTTTTTTTTTTTTGACTTAGGTGTCAATAGATTGTTTCTGATCACAGCTTTTGCTTATTTTTCTTTTGGGTTTTTGTTCTTATAGATGTAGGAACACTTGATCTGTTGTAAGGTAATTAGCTTTTTGTTGTGTCTTAAAAACTGTTCTTATGATTTGTTGCCTGTATTTTGACCTTTGGTATATTGTTTTGTGCAGAAATTTTATGTAGTCAGATTTATCATCTTCTATGCCCTGAGTCATATAAGTCATTGAGGTTTGTGTAGTTCTTAGGCCTTCTCTAACATTGTAAAAATTGTTCCCATGTTTCTCTTAGTAGTTCTGTGATTTTTATATTTCATTTTAACATTTAATTCTTTAATTCCCTGCATTTTATTTTGTTCTATAGAGTGAAGTAGTGATATAATTGTTCAACATGATTTCTCATTTGTTCCAAGACCATTTGTGTTGAATCATTCATTTTTACTATTTTAAAATGCCATTTTTGTCATGTACTTGTAGTATGGGTGAAATATTTCCTCTTTTCCATGTCTGTGTCTTTTCATATAAAGGTACCAAACTAATTTAATTGCTATAACTTACAAATGAAATATTAACTGAAAGGGCTTTTCCAGAATTACTTTTTCTGGCTTTCTATGCATGTATAGTTTTCCATATTATCTTTAAAATTTGTTTATTTAATCCTCTCTCCTTCTGTTAGAATTATAGTATGGTTACATTAAATTTATGCATTAATTTAGGGGAAAATTGATACATTTCTTTGATATTACATATTTTTTCTACAAACATTTTTATTACCATGTATTTTTAATTTATTTTTTACTTTTTTATTTTTTTATTTTTATTTTTTTACCATGTATTTTTTAAAATTAGTTTATAATTATGTGAAATATAGGCTTTCAAAAGTAATAAGTATTCTAGCCTACTTTGTATGAAACACTTTGAAATGCTGAGGTATATAAGTATTTGGTCCCCTCTTCTCAGTTGATCGTAGATAGATTGGTAAAGAGAAGTCATCTTACTTTTTTGTTTCTTAGAAAAAAAAATCTTGAGAAGGGAAGAAACATTCTCTATGCTCTTATAGTAAGAGCTGTAGCTACTAAATATTGGATTATTGTTTAAGCAGTCTTTGAATCCTTTACTTAAGTGGCCCTCTGGTTTAAAACAAAACAAAACAAAACGTGATTTCTTTAATAGCTTGTTCTTCCCATTGATGGAATTGTTACCATAGGTGAAGAAGGCTTATAAAGTTTTTGTTCGTGGTTCCTTAGAAGTCCAATGCTACTTTAAAAATTAGCTCTTCTCTTCTCTTCTCTTTTCCTTTCTTTACTTTAAAGCGAGACCTAGAGCTAAATGTGGGGACAAAGAGTTGAGTAGAGGATGCACTTTTCCCTTAATCTACATGCACCAGATTAAGGGAAAAATATGAGTCTCTAGTTGTAAAGAATTTTCTGCTATCTTAAAACCAGAGGAGTCTGTGATTGTATTGAAGAGCAATCATAAACTTACCTACTTTTCAGCAGCTTTTGTGAAAAGAGAAAAAAAGCTTTAATTGGGTTCTAGGTGTGCCTGCGTATTTTTTCTCTCCAGTTTTACAGATTGACATATAAACTTGAGTATTTGGAAGGTGCCATTATTAAATTTATTTATCTCAGTGTTTTGGCAGTGCTAGGTAAAGCTGATCAAAAGCATGAAAACATTTTTTTAAAGACTTACTTATCTTTAAGGTCAAGTGGACTCCTCACTGACCATAGAGCCTAGTGCAGAGGTGGATTCCCATGAACCATGAGATTTATTCCACCAGGCTTTCTTTTGATGTTCTTGCTAAAAATTTGTTAATGAAACATGTTCATCAGGAGCTGTAGTTAAAAGTTTAGCATTGATAGACTCAAGCCTACGTATTTTAATTGTCTGCTAAAAGAGTTGTGGGTAGGGATCCCTGGGTGGTGCAACAGTTTAGCGCCTGCCTTTGGCCCAGGGTGCGATCCTGGAGACATGGGATCGAATCCCACGTCGGGCTCCCGGTGCATGGAACCTGCTTCTCCCTCTGCCTGTGTCTCTGCCTCTCTCTCTCTCTCTGTGTGACTATCATAAATAAATAAAAATTAAAAAAAAAAAAGAGTTGTGGGTAAAACTGGTTAAAATTGCTTCGTTATGTTATAATTTTAGTATGTTTACATTGCCTTATCTCTTTTTTTTGGGAGGGATTTTAGAAGTTATACTCCTTTATGGAAAATTTGAAACATAAAGAGAATAGTGAATGAAACTTGACTTAGCTGTCACTGAGTCCCAACAGCCATCAGCCCATGGTCAGTTCTGCTAATCCCACACCCTTGTCAAGACTTTTGCAAACTGTAACTACTCCTTTTTGCAAAGCATAACTGCAACACTCAATCATCAAATAATTCCCCAACATATTTAACAAAAATTCAAATATCCAGCTAGTGTGTATATGTCATAAATGGTCTCTTTTTGTTTTTTTCTCCACAGTTTAAAAAAAAAAAATTCAAAGGTCTACATATTACAACGGATTGATTTGTTTTAGAAGTCTCATTGCCTGTCCATTGTTTGCTTGCACTCTCTTTCTGAAATTTATTTGTTGAAGAATGAGCATATACTTTTTTTCATTTTAATGTTTGTATTAAGATAAAATTTACTTGCAATAAAATGCCTAAATGCTAAGTTATAACAGTTTTATATTTGGGTAAGTGCATCTGCTTATTATCCCACACCACTGTCAAGGTAAAGAACTTTTGTAGATCCCAGAAAGATCCCTTGGTGTTAATTAAATCCAATTAAATCCAACTCTTGTTCTGTTCTTCCTCCATCCAGCCTTCCAATCCCAAGCAACACTGTTCTGATTTCTTTCACCACAGATTAGTTTTGTCTATTACATAGCATCATGTAAATGAAATCATATAATATGTACTCTTATGTCTGATTACTTGTATTCGGTATGTTTTTAAAATTTATCATTGATGTTGCAGAAATCAGTAATTTGTTCCTTTTTACTATTAAGTAGTATTCCATGATAAGAGTATACCACAGTTTAATTATTCATTCACTTGTTGATGGATGTGGATTATTTATAGCTTCTGGGTATTATGAACATTCTTGTATAGGTCTCTGTGGACATACGTTTTTCATTTCTCTTGGTAAAGAGAGTAGAATTTTTTTTTTTTATTTTATTTACTTATTTATGAAAGATACACAGAGAGGCAGAGACATCGGCAGAGGGAGAAGCAGGCTCCATGCAGGAAGCCCGATGTGGGACTTGATCACCTGACTACAGGATCATGCCCTAAGCCAAAGGCAGACAGACGCTCAACCACTGAGCCACCCAGGTGTCCCAAGAGAGTAGAATTGAGAGTAACTGAGTAGAATTGCTGAGTCATGGACTGTGTATATATTAAACTTTGTAAGAAATTGCCAAACTTCTCCAAAATGGTTCACTTCCAGCAATATAGGAGAGTTGTGGTGGCTTCTCATTCTCACCAACATTTGATATCAGTCTTTTTCATTTTAGCTATTTTAATGGATATGTAATTGTTTTTCATTATAGTGTTAATTTAGATCTCCTTAATCATTAATGAATTAGAGGACTTTTACATGTCTATTGGCTATGTGTATGTTTTCTTTTGTGAATATCCAGGTAATTTGCTTGTTGCTTATTGCTTTGTAGGTCTTTCTTCCTGATTGTAGGGAGTTCTTTATATATTCTGGATACAAGTCTTTTGTCAGATATATACATTGTGAATATATTCTAATCTGTAGCTTGCCTGTTATTTTTTTTTGATGGTTTCTTTTGATTAGTATGATTTTCTAAGTTTGAAGAAGTCTTCATTTTTTTTTCTTTCTTTGTGCTGTTCAAGACATCTTTGCCTACTCCAAGATTGTGAAGACATTCCGTTTTTTTCTAGAAGCTTTACAGTTTATAGCTTTATAGTTTCACGTTTTCATACACAGAGTAGGGGAAAGTGTAGCTACTGACAAGTAGAAAAATGCTATTTTATAAGCTTTATAGCTTTTGTGTTTAAATCTAAGATACATCTTGATTTAATGTTTTTCTGTGGAAGTGTTATAGATGGCGATTTATTTTTCATATAGATATTCTGTTATCCCAGCAGATTTTTTTGGGAAAGAATTTGTCTTGCTCTATTGCTTTGGTGCCTTTGTTGAAAATCAGTGGCCATAGAAGTATGTCTATATACATCTATTTTGTTCTGTTGATCTATTTTTTTTTGTATCCTTATGCCAATACCAGACTGTTCTGATTGCTATAACTTTACAGTAATGTTAAAATCAGGTAGTATGCCTACTCCAAGTTTTACTTTTTTTTTATATATAGTTTTGCTTTTTCTAAGTCCATTGTATGTATATATACATTTTAGAATCAGCATGTTCGTGTCTACAAAATGTCTGCTGGAATTTGATTGTGATTGCTTTGAGTCTAGAGAAGCCCATATAGAGAATTGGCATTTTAGAGTTTCACACATTGGGTATCCTATAACAAGCTAATAAGATAGCCTGCCATAGTTTCTTGAATGCTGGCAGAAGACACAGATGTCTGGGTCAGAGACAAAAGACTTCATTACTTAAAGCAGTGATAATAAATATCAGCATTTTCTTGTGCAGGTTCCCTAAGCCCCATTTCCAATAGGGCAGCACTGAGTAAGTGACATTTACGCTTGGCATGGGCTGTCTTGCAGGAGAGGAGCTTAGGGAAACTGAATTTATACTATGTAGTAAGTCTGCCTGCCTGTTCCACTTATATTGCATACAGTAATTATTTGAGATTCAAAGATCAATTATTCTTTAGAGAAATTAAGTGAGAATAGTAATGTGTATCTACTCATATTTACCATAACTTTAAAGAAGTTGTGAAATGAGAATATTTTGTATTCAGACATTTAACATTTTTGTTCTTTGTTTCTGAATATCCAGGTTACTACCTGGTATTGTGTTCCTTCAGTCTGAAGAACATTTATTGTAATATAAACATTTTTTGAACATTGAACATTTATTGTAATATAGGCATCTTGGTGATAATTTCTTTCAGCTTTTGTTTTCATCTTTTATTGTCTGATAATATTTTTATTCATCTGTATTTTTGAAGCATATTTCTGATGAATACAGTCAGTCTTGGTGTTCATGGTAATTAAGTTCTATGAAGTCACAGAAAGCACTGAATTAGCAAATACTGAATCATTGCCTTGAGGGGAAATATAGGATTAGGTTCCTATGAACCTCTAGTCATACCATTTTTGCTAACAATAAATATATAATTTTGTTTTTCATGTGTTTCTATTTTAAAGATGCATTATTTAATGTATATTGTTGATTATTAACATTAAACTCATGGCCAACAGAACTGTAACTCATGTTTGAATGAAGCTTAACTAACACATGCGTTTTCTCTGTAAGGCACATCATGGCCTTCTTGGGGTTAAGAACACTAGAGAGTACTAAAGCACTGTTTTTAGAAGACATTTTAAATAGCAAAGTCACCAACAAAATCACACACACACACACACACACACAAAAAAAAAACCCAAAATATGGCACTAAATAAACTGCAAAAAGTACACTTGTTTTTAGTATGACAAGGCATGAGGTTGGGTTGCCTTGTTTGACCTCACCTGGGGATGTATTTTGGGTGATTGGAATGTTTCACTCTCTGCACACGTCCACTGCTTTAAGTATTGCTTTGGGGAATATCAATTTAGTGAGTACGCAATTGGCGAATAGTCAATCAGTGAATAATAATTAACTATATATAATTATTTTTCATCATATAAAGATGTTATCTTTTGCATTCCATTAATTCTAGTGACGGTCAAGTCATTCTGATTGTTGTTTCCCTGCCTGTTTCCTTTGTTTTTAAGATTTTCTATGTCTTTGGTTTTCAGCAATTTGATCTCTACAATGTACTTCTTTGTGGTTTTATGTTTATTCTACTCAGTGTTTATTCATTAAGCTTCTTGGCTCTGTGGATTGGTATTTTCCATCACGCTTGTCAAATATAAGGTCGTTCTATCTTTATTTTTCTGCTTCAGTCACCGTTGCCTTTTTTGGGGACTCCAGTTACATATAATTTAACTGCTTAATTGTTTCACAGGTTGCTGAGACTCTTCATTTTTTTCCCCCCATGATGTGCTTCAGTTTGGATTGTTTCTATTGCTTGTTCTTTAAACTTATTGACCTTTACTTCTCTACTGCCCAGTCTTCTTTTAAGCCCATGTAGTGGAATTTTTCTTTCACTTATTATTATTTTCTGTCCTAGAATTTTCATTTGGTTCTCTCTTCTGGTCTGTATTTCTCTATCAAGATTCTCTGACCATTCACTCATTATGCCCATCTTTTGCTGTACGTACTTAATAGCTATTTTAGTTTTCTTTTTAATGTTTGCTAATGCAATGTTTACATTATTTCTTTGTTTATATTGGCTGTTTTATCTTATGCTCGATTTTCATATGTCTTTTCATGTCCAGCAATATTTTATTTCATACTGCTTGTCATGGATGTATTGTTAGTATTGTCCTGGAAGTCAATTTGCTGGCAAATCATCTTGATCTTTTGAAGTCTTGATTTTAAAGTTAGGGTCTAGAGCAAGTGTTGGGCTTTTTTTTTTTTTTTAAAAGAGTACAACAGTAAATATTTTAGGCTTGTGGGTCATACAGGTTCTTTCGTAACTACTTGTTTGCCCTTGCAAAGTAGCCATAGATAATACATTACATAAATGGACTTGGCTGTCTTCCAGTATAACTTCAGCCCACAAGCCATATTTTGCTGCTTTTGGTCCCAATTCTAGACCAAGGAATCTAGATTGGTAACCTTTAGTTTAAAGTAGTCTTCCTCTTAAGGTATGCCTTTTCTGGGGTCTCATTTTTATACTTAGGGTGTTGAGCACTATTTCTCCATGCTGGTTTGTTAAAGACTTTTGATCAAGTCTTCCAGTAGAGTCTGACCTCCAGAATATCTTCAGCTCACAGCTCTAAAATAGATTCTCTGCTTGGCCTTGGTGTAAGTCTTGTGCTCTATATGTGCAGCCTAGTTCAGCCGAAGATTTAAAAGGATGCTCTGTCCAGGGGTTTCTGGAGCTCCTTTTCTATGAAGTTTTCTTTTGTATGTTACCTTGCCCCACAAATTCCAGACAACTCAGCAAGAATGTACTATTCTTGGGCTCCTTTTCCATGTGCTATAGGCAAAGGACTTTCAAGCAGAAAGCCAGGGCATCATGTGTGCTTCCCACTTCTCAAGAATCACACTCTGTATTTCCTGTTGTCTAGGGTCTCAATGTAGTTGCTTCATATATTTTGCCCAGTTTTATAATTATTTATATTAGGTTAATCTGATAGAATTATTCTCATAGCAGAAATTCTCTATGATTTTAAAATGCAGCTTATTTCCTTGTGTTTTATAAATTAGTTATGATATTTATTGACCAGTTATACTTTGGGTTGATAAACAGGTTTCGAAATGAAGATGTCAAGAAAAATATTCAGTATAAGAGTATGTGAACATTAGTGAGATTGTGACAGCATATTTTGAATTGACCAGTAATAAGTTAAAAGCTGATGTAACACTTTTACTTTTTTAAAAAATGACTGACTTAAAAATCTCTTCAGTGAACTTTAATTATGAAACTGATCCTTGTGTAATGGAAATAATTAGTATTCAAAGTATATATATAGTTTAGAAACAATCTAAATTTACACTCTAGATTTAAGCTTGAATAAGGAAATGAATCTAGCATTAGTGCCAGCAATGAGGAATAGTTCATTTGGAAAAAGTTGTTTTATGAATAGTACTCATCCTTCATACTGTCAAAAGTATAGTGATTCTATTCATTTTACTGAGGGTAATAAGGAAATAAACATCTATCTGATTATAGTGATAGTTAAATTAAAATTTTTTAGCTTTGTCATTACTAGCTATGTGACTGAATAAGTTACTTAATTCTCTGAGCTTAGCTAACTGGAAATGTGGTAGAAGATTAGCAAAAATAAGGATGAGTATGTTTGAAAAAGAAAGTAAGGCTCAATATGATGAATTTGTGCTTTATTGGATGTCAGCATTCTGATAGGCAGGAGGTGGAAGGAGGGGTTTGGTTAGGAATAGTTAGGTTATCATAGATGTCACATGAGAAGTTGTTGAAATAAGTTTAAATGGTTAAGTTGGGGCCATATGGTGCAGGGCTTTAAGGGTTTTCAGGTACAATTCAGTGGATAATTAGAAGCTTTTAAATAATGTTTTGTGCAAGAGAATATATAGAAATGCCTTTTTTTTTAAAGATTTTATTTATTTATTCATGATAGTCACACAGAGAGAGACAGAGAGGCAGAGACACAGGCAGAGGGAGAAGCAGGCTCCATGCACCGGTAGCCCAACGTGGGACTCGATCCCGGGTCTCCAGGATCACGCCCCGGGCCAAAGGCAGGCGCCAAACCGCTGCGCCACCCAGGGATCCCTAGAAATGCCTTTTTAGAAATATTAATTTGATGGCGCTAGAGAGACTTAATAGAAAAGTTTGGGCTACCCTTTTGCATATTATTTAGTGAAAACGTATTTATTTAAATATGCTACTGTTTTTATTTAGTGTGGGTGTATTTAAGTCCTTAATATTATTTTTTCTGTTTGTTCAGAATAGCACAAATGAGGTTGATGATTAAAGTTTTAATTTTATCCAGTAGTTAGAATCTTACATAATCATGGAAAGAGGGGGAGTTGTTTACCTTTTTTTGTAAGCCCAGTATTATAGGTGTATATATGACATGTTTCAGTAATTCAAAATGTTACACTTTTAATATAGTGTCCCTGATTATAAAATAGTTTTCTCGTCTGTGAAAGTTAAGAACTTTTATGGAAAAAGGAAGACTAACCTAAAATCAGTAATCTTTTCCAAAACAAAGTAATTTGTAGGTGTTTTAGCTTTAGAATTTGGAAGCTTATGATATATAAGTGTTGTCAATAAAAATTTTTCTTTAACATTCTTAATTTTATTTTTTAAAATTTTAAAATTCTAATATAAAGTCTACGAAAGGAAGTACTACAGAGTAGTTAAAGAAAAGCACATAGACCTGTATACTCTGAATTCAAATTTCTAGTCCATCATTTTTTCAGTTCTGTGACTGGGGAAGTTACCTAACCTTTTATACCTGTTTGTTTATTTCTGAAATGATAACAGTAGAACTTACTTTGTAGAGTGGTTTAGTATTGAAAGAACATCTGAAATAAATGTGCCTGGCTAGCATTATCATCTTTTTTTTTAAAGATTTATTTTGTCTATTCATGAGAGACAGAGAGAGAGAGGCAGAGACACAGGCGGAGGGAAAGCAGGCTCCCTGCCGGAGCCTGATGTGGTGTGGGACTTGATCCTGGAACTCCAGGATCATGCCCTGAGCCAAAGGCAGACGCTCAACCACTTATCCACCCAGGTGTCTCATAGCAATATCTTTATAAATGTTATTATATTGTGAAGTAGAAGCAACTAACCAAATATTTCAGATAATTATAGGGTATTTGCTGGATGACAATATATCTTATCTCAGGAGATCAAACTTGAAAGGCTGATAAAGAAGAATTTACACCAGTTGCACTTAAACTCCTTCCCTCAAAAGATAAAGCACATGGACTTGAGTTAGACATGTTTACATACTCACTCTTTGGCCTCCTAGCTCTGTGACTTAGGGCAAGTTGTTTCTAAATCTTTCCCTTCCCTTCCTCACAACATTTTGAGGTAGGTACTATTATTATTCTTGTTTTACAAATAAGGAAATGAGGCACTGATGGGATAGGTAATATTGTTTTCAGGGTCACACATTTGTAAGATGAATCTGGGATTTGAACCCAGGCAGTTTGATCCCATGATCCATGATTGCTTTAGGAGGAATGAGAGCAACTCTCTTTTTCTTGAGGGCCAGATGGTAGCAACTTATTCTGGATTTTTTTTCTAAGTGCTTTTAGAAATGCAGTACTTGTTTCATGGTTAATTCAGATAGACTCTCAATTTACAAGTTTTCTTTTTTCAAAATGTAGTAAATATTTGAAATACCAATTTGTAATCTTTCTCATTTGGCCAAGTGCCAGGAATATAGTTTTCACTATAAGAGAGATTCTGGTATTAGGAATAAGGATACATTTTTTAAAGTACTTTAAATTTTTGGTATAATTTTAGTTGTAATTTGTTTTCCCTCTAATTTTAACAGTAACATGTTTTGAGTTCACTTTCCAAGAAGACTGGCCTCTGCATTATTGGCTTTTATTATATTAACTAGCTGAAAAAGACAGCTTTTTTTTTTTTTTTTTTTTTTTTTTTTTAAGATTTTATGAGAGACACAGAAGCAGACACATAGACAGAGGGAGAAGCGGAACTCAGTCCCAGGACCCCGGGATCATGACCTGTGCTAAAGGCAGACACTCAAACACTGAGCCACACAGGTGCCCCAAGACAGCCATTTTGTTAAGGAGTTGCTACTTTTTATTTAGATGGAACAGCTGTGTAATTATTTGGTTTTGCTCTTTGATCTGCAAATCTCAGTTTTATACAAGACTATATAATTATTTTAACTGAAAGGAATTCTCAAATTCCGTCATTTACAAATGAGAAACTGTATCAAAGAAGATCGATCACATAGTAAGTCTTCTTGCAGAAGTGTGTACACACTGGGGCACTTAGAGGGCTCATTCAGTTGAGCCCCCAACTCTTTAATTACAGCTCAGAGTCCTGAGATCAAGCCCTACATTAGGCTCCAAGTTCATCACAGAGTCTGCTTGTCGCTCTTCCTCCCCTTGCTCACATATGCTCTCTCCCTATCTCAAATAAAACATTTTTTAAAAGTGTTCATATGTGTTTTATAAAATCTTACAAGTAGTATGACTTAATGGTTTGGATGAGTTGCCCATCCAACCCATTATTCTAGGTTATGAGAGACCTTTTTAAATGGGTATCGTGGATATTCCCCTCATCACCCCATCTAAGAATCCTTAAGATACTGTATCATGCCCAAGATAGATTTATCTAAAATTTATATGACATTGTGAATTTAACTCTCTTACTCATCAAAAGGAATATCCTTGCAAGACTGGTCCATGTTCATGATAACCACATCTTTTTTTTCCTGTTGATCAACATTTCTCAGCTTGTCCTTCCATATAGAAATGTCCAGATTTATTGGATCCTCTCCATTAAAGGAATACCTTCCTGTCATTCCTCAGACTATTTCAAATTATGTTTTGCTAGAGGCGCTTTTTTAGTGTAAAATACCTAGACCTTTAGCTTAAGATCTTCCAATTGCAGATATAAAGTGACATTGTGCAAGTTAGTATGCCAGTATGTAGTATATTAGTTGGCTCAGGCTGCCAGACCAAAGTACCATAGACTGGGTGACTTAAACAACAGAAATTTATTTCTCACAGTTCTGGAGGCTGGGAAGTCTAACTAAGATCAAGGAGGGTAGGTTTCATTCTGAGGCCTCTTTTCCTGCCTTACAGGTGGCTGCCATCTTACTGTGTGCTCACATGGCTTCTTAATGTTGCTCAGAGGGAGAGGAGGAGCGGGGAAGTGGAGGAAGTGTTGCCACAGAGGCATGAGCAAGCTCTCTGATGTCTTTTCTTGAAAGGGCACTAACCCTATCAGACCATGGTCCCACCCTCATGACCTACCAGCGGGCCCCATTTCCAAACACTATCACATTGGAGATTAAGGCTACAACATGAATTTGGGGAAGGGATCGCAAGCATTCAGTCCATAACAGTGTGTATTGGTCAAAAAAAAACGAGCTCTGGAGTTGAAGAGTCTCACTAGTTCTGTATTGAGTGAATTACTCCTCTGTGACTTAGTTGTTTTGATTAATTTTTTTTAAATTTACCTATTAAATGGGGGATATTAACTCCACTTAAAACAATAGAGTTGTAAGGAGTAAAATGAGTTCCTGCGTGTAAAGCCCTTAGAATAACAAGTATTCCTTGGGATGTCTGGGTGGCTCAGTGGATTCAGCTTTGGACTCTTGATTTTGGCTCAGGTCATGATCTTAGGGTCGAGAGATCTGCTTTGGTCTGCACTGAGCATGGAGCCTGCTTAAGATTCTCTCTCTCCATGTCCCTTGACCCCTCCCCACTTGTGTGGGTTCTCTTTCTCTCTTAAAAAAAAAAAAGTATCTTTCAATGTTAATTTTAAACAAAACAAGATTGATAATAATTATTTTCCTAATGACAATTAGTGTTTTCTTTGCAATTTGAACAGTGGTACATAGGACTGATGTCCTCACAGAATACTGTACAGTGACTATTAGAATGTTTTTCTTTAAAGGTAAACAACCTGGAATATAAGAAAATATGCATGATTCTCTAAAAGTGTTCTTCTAAACTGAACATGTGCCAAAAAAAACCAGATTAAGCAAAAGTAATTATTTTATTCAAATGGATTTTTAAAATTTTTGGCTTTGATTAGGGCAAATAACTTACCTATCTGGAAATGTGAATAAAAGCTTTAGATGCCACGTGATAATTGAGAATAATATTTTAAAGGCACTTTGGTTTATGAAATTTCTTTAATAGAAACATTATTGCCTCTTGAGAAATGATAGGTTGTATGGATATCATTTAATCATCTTTATAATAAATATAATTTAATCTGAATTAATGTTACTACTGATAGTACTACTTTTTCTTTCCTCTCTTGGCTTTTTCTTTGTAAAAGTTTTGTGTTAACTCATTACAAACTGAACCCTTGCTTGCTCCTCTTACCTTTAGTCTCCTTCAAACTCTGTCTTTATTTCTGCTGAGGTTATATTCTATTTGTTTTTCAGATGAGACACTTTTTGCTCTTCCTGCTGCATCTGAGCCTGTGATACACTCCTCTGCAGGCAAGTTCTTCCTGCTAGCCTTTTATTCTCTGTGTATTCTAACTTTTTAGTTAGTTTTATTAACTGTACAGAGTGGTTTGAGTTTACTAAAAATTAGCATGGTTCCAAGAATGTTTGTCTATTGAAAAAAGTTGAAATTTACATTTTATAATGCTATGTCCAAGAGAGAAATGGGCAGAACCTGATTAATAATTGGAAAAATGTGAGGAATTCTTGGACCCTTGATTTACATTATATACTGATTAGTCCTTTTTTCCAGATACAGTTTACTTGCTTATAGCTGAAGGGTTTTAGTAGAAATGAATACTACTCTTTGGCATTTAATTACTCAGTGTCTTTTCTTTACTGTCAAACTCTCTTCCCCAAATTCTTTTGTCTTCCTCTAAAATTAGTTAGAAGTAGCATTTCTCCATTGATTACACTTGAGGTTTTTTCTCAGAGACTTGATTTATGCCTTTTCATAGCATGTACTTGCCTCTGTAGCCATGCACGTTTTATTGACAATAACTTTAATTTTTTTAGTAATGATTCAAGACTACTTGATTATTATTGTTATTAACATTTAATTTTAGTTAACATTAACTCCTTACTAACAGTATTTTGAATCTGTCATAAAACTTGCATTAACTCTGAGAACGCTGGCATTCTCTAACTTTCCTTTCTGTCCATGGTCACAGAAAAAATTATGGACTTGAAGGAGCAGCCAGGTAGCACTGTTTCCACTGGTCAAGAGGATTTTCCATCTGTCCTGCTTGAAACTGCTGCTTCTCTTCCTTCTCTGTCTCCCCTCTCAGCTGCTTCTTTTAAAGAACATGAATATCTTGGTAATTTACCAACAGTATTACCCACCGAAGGAACACTTCAAGAAACCTCAACTGAAGCTTCTAAAGAGTTCACAGAGAAGGCAAAAAATCCATTTGTAGACAGAGATTTAACAGAATTTTCACAATTGGAATACTCAGAAATGAGATTATCATTCAGTGGCTCTCCAAAAGCAGAATCTGCAATAGTAGCAAATCCTAGGGAAGAGAATAAAGATGAAAAAGATGATTTAGTTAGTAATAACATCCTTTGTAATCAACAAGAATTACCCATAGCCCTTACTAATAAATCAGTTAAAGAAGAGGACAAAGTTATGTCTCCAGAAAAAATAAAGGACAGTTTCAATGAAAAAGGAATTGCAGCAGAAGCTCCTATGAAGGAAGAATATGCGGACTTCAAACCATTTGAGCGAGTTTGGGATGTAAAAGATACTCATAAGCAAGATAGTGATGTGTTGGCTGCTGGAGGTAATATAGAGAGCAAGTTAGAGAGTAGAGTAGATAAGAAATGTTTTGCTGACAGCCTTGAGGAAACAAATCATGAAAAAGATAGTGAAAGCAGTAATGATGATACTTCTTTTCCCAGTACACCAGAAGCTGTAAAAGATGGTTCAGGAGCGTATATCACATGTGCTCCCTTTAACCCAGCAGCAACTGAAAACCTTTCGACAAACATTTTTCCTTTATTGGAGGATCATACTTCAGAAAATAAGACAGATGAAAAAAAGATAGAAGAAAAACAGGCCCAAATTGTAACAGAGAAGAATTTTAGTACCAAAACATCAAATCCTTTCCTTGTAGCAACACAGGATTCTGAGGCAGATTATGTCACAACAGATAATTTGTCAAAGGTGACTGAGGAAGTAGTGGCAAACATGGCTGAAGGTCTAACCCCAGATTTAGTACAGGAAGCATGTGAAAGTGAATTGAATGAAGCTACAGGTACAAAGATAGCTTTTGAAACAAAAATGGACTTGGTTCAGACATCAGAAGCTATGCAGGAGTCACTCTACCCTGTGGCGGCACAGCTTTGCCCGTCTTTTGAAGAATCTGAAGCAACTCCGTCACCAGTTTTGCCTGACATTGTTATGGAAGCACCATTAAATTCCATAGTTCCTAGTGTTGGTGCTCCTGCAGTGCAGCCCAGTTCATCACAATTAGAAGCTCCTCCTTCAGTTAATTATGAAAGCATAAAACTTGAGCCTGAAAATCCCCCACCATATGAAGAGGCCATGAATGTATCACTAAAAAATGTATCAGGAATAAAGGAAGAAATTAAAGAGCCTGAAAATATTAATGTAGCTGTTCAAGAAACAGAAGCTCCTTATATATCTATTGCATGTGATTTAATTAAAGAAACAAAGCTCTCTACCGAACCATCTTCAGATTTCTCTGATTACTCAGAAATAGCAAAAGTTGCACAGCCAGTGGCTGACCATTCTGAGTTAGTTGAAGATTCCTCACCTGATTCTGAACCAGTTGACTTATTTAGTGATGATTCAATACCTGAAGTTCCACAGAAACAAGATGAAGCTGTGATACTTGTGAATGAAAATCTCAAGGAAGCTTCATTTCAGTCAATGATAGAACATGAAAATAAGGAGAAACTCAGTGCTTCACTACCACCTGAAGGGGGGAAGCCGTATCTGGAATCTTTTCAGCCCAGTTTAGATACCACAAAAGATACCTTATCACCTGATGAAATTTCACCATTGACCCAAAAGGAGAAAATTCCTTTACAGATGAAGGAGCTCAATACTGCAGTTTATTCAGAGGGTGACTTATTTATTGCTAAGGAAGCAAAAGTAAGGGAGAGTGAAACATTCTCAGATTCATCTCCAATTGAGATTATAGATGAGTTTCCTACATTCGTCAGTTCTAAAACTGATTCTTCTCCTAAATTAACTGGGGAATACACTGATCTAGAAGTATCCCAAAAAAGTGAGATTGTTAATGTCCAGGATGAAGCTGGATCATTACCTTGCTCAGAGTTACCCCATGACCTTTCTTTCAAGATTGTAAAACCTAAAGATGAAGATAAAGTCCATGTCCCAGATGAACTCTCCAAAGATAGGTCTGATATTTCAAAGGTGCCCTCACTGCCTCCAGATGTTTCTGCTTTGGCCACTGAAACAGAAATAGGCAGTTTAGTCAAACCCACAGTTCTTGTAAAAGAAGCTGAGAAAAAAACCCCTTCTGATACAGAACAAGAGAACAGATCACCATCTGCTATATTTTCAGCAGAGCTGAGTAAAACTTCAGGTAATCAGTCTATACATTGTTTTTGTAGTTTCTTGCCACCTTTTGACTTATGATGGAACATTCTACTACATTTTCTGTAGTATTATAGTTTATAGTGTCTAATATATCATGTTGAAAAGAATTCTTTTGTCCCAGAAATTTTAGTGCTTTTTTTTAACCCTTCTTATACTCATTACTCGCCCTTGCTCTAAACTTTTTTCCACACAATTATTCATTGTTCCTTTTTATATTATACCAGCGATCTAGAACACTTTATCAGAATTGGCTTCATGTCTTTCTTTTCTTTTCCTTCAGTATTTACACATAGCATGAAGAGCAAGAGGTATTAGAGCAAAATATCTTCAGATGTATTTACTATTGTTTTCCCAGAAATTACTTTACATTTTTATGAAAGCATACTTCTGTAATGTGTCTCCCAATATTTCAATATACTGCTGTGTTTTCCAGTAGTAGGTATAGAGTTAAGCATATTGAGTAGCAGATATTTTGTTGCAAAGTCTAAATTGAGGTATGCTGTAATGAATTCTTCAGAAAAGTAGGGGTTGCCATTTTTTCTTTTGACACTACATTTCCCTCCCACTTGATTTGTGTAGTGTTTTGCACGTATGTTTTTTTTTAAATCTTTTTTTAAAATTTTTATTTATTTATGATAGTCACAGAGAGAGAGAGAGAGAGAGAGAGAGAGAGAGAGAGAGAGAGGGAGGGAGGGGCAGAGACACAGGCAGAGGGAGAAGCAGGCTCCATGCACCGGGAGCCCGATGTAGGATTCGATCTCGGGTCTCCAGGATCGTGCTCTGGGCCAAAGGCAGGCGCCAAACCACTGTGCTACCCAGGGATCCCACACATATGTTTTTTATTTAGCATTCTAATTTAGCTGTGTTTTCTATGAAGATGTGTAGTGATTATTTATTGAGTATACTTACGTATTGGAGATGGGTAGTACTAGTGGCAGGGAGACCAGGTTAGAGATTGTTGCTATAATCTAAGAAAGAGGAGATTATAAATATTAAGGCAGTGGGATGAGCATGGAGACATTACTTGATGTTTGATTGGATATGGACATGAAGAAGAAAGGGAGAAGTTAAAGATGGCTCCAGGAACTGTGTTTTCAAATATACGTATGATAGTATGAGAAACTGAGTTAGGAAACATGAGAGAAAAAGTGGGTTTAAGAAGAGAAGAAATGCAGTTTTGAATATTGGTATTAAAGTAACCTACAAGACTTCTAAGAAGTTACACAAATGAAGCTTTTGAGAGAGACCTTGGCTATATGTGTATATTTATCCTGGGCTCAGAGACAGTAATTAAAGCTATAGATATCAACTAGGGAGAGCCAAGAAATGAGGAAGCTTTAAAGGTGGAAGAATTGGTCAACGTTATTGAATGCAAGAGAGCTTGAATAAAATAAGGTTTGAGAATTTACCAAAAACTAGGGGAAGTATTGGCGTAACAATGGCAGGTGATGTGGGTGGGCAGAGTTAGGGATGAGGAATGAAGGAGACTTGTGTAAATGGATACTAAATTTTTTAAGAGTTATTTTTAAGATTTTAAAGAAGTTTCAGATCATGGGGTGCCTGAGTGACTCGGTTGAGTGTCCGACCCTTGATTTCTGCTCACATCATGATCTCAGGGTGGTGAGATCAAGTCTTGCTCAGTGTGAGTCTTGCCTGCTTGAGATTCTCTCTCTCTCCCTCTGCCCCTCTCCTGCCATTCATTCTCTTGCTCTCTCTCCAAAAAAAAAAAAGTTTAAGATCATGGAGAAAGAGTGATAGCAAGAATGAGATAGAGGAGGGCAGCCCCGGTGGCCCATTGGTTTGGTGCTGACTTCAGCCCAGGGCGTGATCCTGGAGACCCGGGATCGAGTCCCATGTTGGGCTCCCTGCAAGGAGCCTGCTTCTCCCTCTGCCTGTGTCTCTGCCTCTCATGAATAAATAAATAAAATATATTAAAAAAATAAAGGTGCTAGTATAGAAAGTCAGGAGGAAATGGGATGGGATCCAGAATTCAGGTGGAGGAATTGACATATAAAAAAGGAACAGTTTTGGAAGAGGTTGATTGTAGTGAGTGGAAGGGAAAGTATGGTGTTGATACTGCTAGTTTTGTGGCTGGAAGTTGGGGGAAGTGTATGGTGGTTGATGTTTATTCTTTAAAGCAACATGTTAGGTCATTTGCTGAGAATGAACTGGAACATACTTTAGTAGATGAGATCTGACTAGGGAAACAAAGGCATTATATTAAGAGTCCAGTCAAGGTTGAAGGGTAGTCTGGTATGATAGGGTGATTTTTGTTTAATTGTTCCTAACATCCTGGGTATAGGTTGGTTCAGGGAAGGCAAATGCTTATATTGATTCAAGCTTGTGTTTTGCTAGAGGGGCCCAGTGAAAGGACAGTGAATCAAAGGAATGAGGATAACAGTAGTTTGACATGATAGACTGTGGAATCTAAGTTGAAGAATGTAAAGAAGAGAGCAGGGGGACTTGATAGGTGAGTAGGAGGTCACAGAACTTGTGGTCCAGATTAAATCTAAGAACTACAAGAAAAAGAATAAAAATATGAACACTAGAATGGTTGCAGGTTGTGGTCAGAGTAGAATTGTACATGTGTATTTGTTTGTTGGATGTTGAATTGAGAATTCCAGATGGATGATAATGGCCAAAATTTGGCCATGGCACAAGAGCTGAAGTTGAGTGGGCTGAAGGTTGCTAGAGCTAAGGTGATATAAACCATGAGTCTAAGAAGTTGGATTGCTCTCATGAAGTCATCTAGGATGATAGCAGGATGTGGGTTGGAGAGGATTAGAAACTAGGGACAAAAGACTTTGGTAAAAGGGCAAGTGGGGCAGCTGGCAGTGTGGTAGATGGAGGCAATTGGGAAAGATAGAGAATGCCATAGATGAATAACTAGGACTTTTGCCCAAGCCCTCTGAGATAGTAGTCTAGAAGTAGTGTTGGTGAAGTAAGAAGGGTGCTGGCCTCCCTTCCTCTCCCTCAGGTATGCTGCTATAAGAAAATAGCCTCTATTAGAGTTACACAGGGAAATCAATAGCCTCAGGAAGAGCCAGGTTTTAGTGAGAGGAGGTAGTGGCAGGAATGTTCAGTAAAGAAGTTGAAGATTAGAGGAGATACTTCACAATGGGGAATGGATTTTTTTTTTTTAAGACTTATTTGTTTGGAGAGAGAGAGAATGCAGGGGGAGGGGCAGAAGGAGAGGGAAAGAGAGAATCTCAAGCAGACTCTGCACTGAGTGTGGAGCCCGTTGTGGGGCTTCATCTCATGATTCTGAGATAATGACCTGAGCCAAAACCAAGAGTCAGACCCTCAACCAGCTGAGCCACCCAGGCGCCCCTGGAATTTTTTTTTTTTTAAGATTTCATTTATTTATTCATGAGAGACATGCAGAGAGAGAGAGAGAGAGAGAGAGAGAGGCAGAGACACAGGCAGAGGGAGAAGCAGGCTTCATGTAGGGAGCCCGATGTGGGACTTGATCCCAGATCAAGTCTAGGATCACGCCTTGGGCCAGAGGCAGGCGCTAAACCACTGAGCCACCCAGGAATCCCCTGGAATGGTTTTTTTTAAACAGCACAGTAAAAATGGTTTAGGAGACAGTGGTAGAAAGGAGAGTCTGAGAATCCCAGAGCAGCATGGTAATGATATAGTATGGGTAAAGATCACAGATAAGCAGTCATGTGAGCAATGGTTTATAACAGCCTGTGAAGTCCCACTTTCTCTATCCCAACATTTCCTCCCAAAACTTATTGCTATCAATCCTCTAGTAGATTGGAACCCTCCAGAGTCAGCAGTTCCTTGGATTGATTTTACTAAACCTAGGGATCTTGGTCTGTACTGATTGTAGCCTAATAGTTTAGAATTAAGTAAGGGAAGAGGGCGGTGTCTTTGAAGACTAAGTAGGGATGGTTGAAGAAGTATAAGGAGAGGTTGAGCATTCTCTTTAGAAAACTGTTACTCATGCTGCTTTTACTCAGCTTTTTTTTTTTTTTGTCATAGCAGCTGGCTAGTGAATAGAAAACTCCTTGAATACACCCAATGTATGTATGCTACAGAAGTCCTGCAAGGAAACCCACTGTGGTGTAATAAAAACACTGCAGGGGATGTGAGTTCTAGTCTCTGCTGTCCAACTGACAACCACTGTATCTGTCTAGAAATTAATTTCCTTCTCTGTAAGAGCAAAGAGATTGAATTAGATTCTTGTGACTTGCTGGTTTCTTTGACTTTAATTTTAATAGGCATCTGTTTTAAGAAGTGGATAGTTGCTTTAGGGTGCTTTATAATACCAAGCATTGTACTAGTTTTTTGGAAGCAGTGTGAAGGAAGATGAGGATTAAGACAATGTCTTGCCCTTGTGCAACTTTCAGTCAGCTGGTGGAGGCAGACCGGTAAGGGCATAGCTAAACATTGTAACACGTTATAAGGGTACAAGTGCTTCCCCATCTTCCTAAAAGCATGGTTAAGTGTACTGAAATCGAATGTACCAAAGAGTAGCAAGAAACTACTAAGAAGGTTATTAGGTTGTATTCTCAGATGGCTAAAATTTTATACCATCCCTAATTGTGATATACTTAGGTGTTTTAAAAAGAATATATTACTGAATATGCATTTAAACATTAAGGCATTGATAAGTTATCTGAGGAAATTAATATTTTATTTAATATTATGGAATTCTCCTTGTTTTCTTAAAATGACATTTGTTGGCAGAATTCAATTTTAATTTTGAGAAGAAAGGCTGATTTTGTAAGGAGGATGATCAAAATGTTATGATGTAGACTTTGATGCCTTACTGATATTTTTGGATACAATTTGTCATGAAAAAAAATGCTAGTCTCCCTCTTCTCCCTTAATTAAGGAGTTTTATCAAACTATTTTTAATAATAAAATATAAGTATTGATTTCTCTCAGGCTGTAATTAAGAACATTTATTTTGCTTTTTTCTTTAGCTGTACTTCATTGTTTAGAGGCAGGTTTTGATGATCTGGGCTCAGCACTTTATATATGTTTTTCTTAAAATTTGTGGCTAAAGATTTATGGTTTCCATTTTTTTTTAAATTTTTATTTATTTATGATAGCCACACAGAGAGAGAGGCAGAGACATAGGCAGAGGGAGAAGCAGGCTCCATGCACCGGGAGACCAACGTGGGATTCGATCCCGGGTCTCCAGGACCATGCACTGGGCCAAAGGCAGGCGCTAAACCTCTGAGCCACCCAGGGATCCCTGGTTTCTATTTTTATTTAAAATATATTGTGATTATTGTCAGCACTTTAATTTTTCACTTTTCACTCATTTTAAAAATAAAACAACAGGTAGAAGATAAAATATTCTAATAATTGTATACATTTATACTACTGTGTATAGACCAAGATATGAAACTTCTGAAGAGAATAGTTAACTGATAGGCAGCACTACCACATGACAATTGAAATGCTTTCCTCAGATGATGGCATGGAAGTTCGGCTTAGGAATGTCAGGTTAGGGATAGAAGTGTGGAATGATGGGAAGTAGATCACCAGCGCATAGTAGGGGTGCAGAGAGGCCAGCTCTACCTTGGTATATTAGAGATGGCTTTGCAGAACGAAAGATCTATGGAAGTTAGAGGTAGCAAGCGTGAGTGGACACATGAGCCTGTTCATTTATATAAATATGGTAAAAAGTTTTTGAGATTCTGTTTTGATATCTTTGGGGCAGGTGTATGTATGTGGATGTTACGGTCAGTAGGTAGAACCTACTCACTTGCATCTTTTATTTTTTTATTTTTTATTTATTTTTATTTTTTTTTTACTCGCATCTAAGGACTTAGTGGATTTGCACACTGGCCATGGGTGACAAGATGAAAAGAAACATCTAGGGTTTTTTTTTCAGAACTAAACTGAAAAACCAGTCTGTGCTAAAGGAGGGTTTATGATATGTTAGATGCTAAGTTTTCTGTGACTGGAATTAAGCAGAATTGAAATAAATGGTGGTATCATTAAGGAGAATTTTTTTTAAAGGATAGTTGCTTTTTAAAGAATTAACTTACTTGGAAGTAACTTCAGACTTAATTGCAAAAAGAAAAATAGTGCAAAGAATGTCTTACTATCTTTATCTAAGTTTATTAACATTTTCCTCATTTGCTTTATCAGTTATGATCTCCTTTTAAAGATAATAACTAAATATGGATACCTACATACATACTTATTTTTCCTGAACCAGTTGACAGTAAGTTATATGCATCTTGTTTTATCCTAAATTCTTCAAAAAGGGTCTTTTCTTATGTAACCTCAGTATCACTATGACTTCCTAAATTTATATTGACAAAGTACTTTTTTCTAATCTACCATCTGTTTCTACAGTGACACTTAACCTAATGTGCCCTGTATAGTATCCCTCTACTACAAGATTCAGTTCGGGCCAAAATTTATTTTAGGTGTCATGTTTTTGGCTCTTTTTATCTCTTAAATTTCCACTATTTATCTCTTAGGACATAGGCCCTTCCCCCTCTCTCTTTTTAATAGAATATCCTAATTTGTGTTCGTTTCCAGTTTCTCAGTGATTAGATTGAGGTAATCGATTCATGGCCAAAATGAAGATGTTGTGGTACCTCTTACCCTTCTTATGGTATCATATCTGAAGTTACCCATTATTCCGAAGTCCTTCTTTGATGAGGTTAATTTTCACCATCTGGTTAAGGTGGTCCCTCATTTTCTTACTATATAATTTCTTTCTTTTCTTCTTCCCTTACAGCTAGCTAATAAGCAGTCTAATGGATGACATTTCAAGACTATGCAAATATCTTGCTCCCCATCAAAATTCCCTCCTAGATTTAGTGTTTATTGATGAATCTTGCTCAATTCAATCTTCATATTAAGGCTGCAAAATGATAAATGTGAAGGGAGTGTTGGAATTGAAAAGTTATCAGTCATCCATGTCATTCTGCTGTTAACAGGAGCCCTCCTTTCCCATGATTTAATTTGTTAGTTAATTACCAATATGGATTGATGAATTTCTTTTCCCCCTAATGGTTTATAATTCATTGCTGTACTTAATTATGTTGGTTGTAAATTGTCCCAGATTTCGAAGGGCTCTGTTCAAGGTGGCTCAAATATATTCAGCTATCCTTTTTTTGGGGGGAGGGATGGAGAGAGAAGCACTTCTTATTTTCTAGCATAACAAAATGTAGGCTCATCTTATGTCTACTCTTTCCCAGCCCTGGAATCAGTCTTTTCTCAAAGGATCCCTGAGTCTTTTTTAGTTAGGAATGGTATTAGAGATCAAGAGTGGGACTCCAGTTGTGCTCCTTGCCTCCATGAGCTCTCCCCTTTTAGCCTTTCAGTGGACAGACTAGGAAATGCTTGTATACATACATACAAATAAACATAAGCACATACACATTCTTGTATTTGAAATCATGAGTTCACATAGATACTTCCAATTCCAATCCATTCTCAGAGATTCTTTCTTTTCATATTTGTATGCTCCAGCTATAGTGAGAACCCTGGCTGCTAACACTGCTAATACATTTACTCGTTCTGTTAATCCTTTAATATTTCTAAAGTAGTTTTCCATATGTGGGGATATTAGAATGAAGGTAACATTTTTGCTTTCATGTGGACACTGAATAATAACTCTTGTGAACAACTGCTATGTATGTTGGTAGGCTGTTGGTAAAGAAAGGTGCTAATGTCTCATCCAAACCACTGAGATCTTGACTTATTGATAGTGATTGCTTAATATATGTTTGTTGGTTGCTTGGTTTGCTAATAATGCACAGAATATTTTCTGTTCATAAATGAGTATAGGTTGTGTTTTGCTGACTTTTTTTGGAACTACTGGTGAATGAAGTGGAAACCACCAACAACTTGTTTACTCACTGTACTTAAACTAAGTGATATCTAAGAATAAAAGTGTTGACATTTTAATAAAGGACTCACTTTAAAAGGGCCCATTTATCTAGGTAAAAAATTAAAAATTATTCTTTGCCAATTTATATATGCTTGTTAAATGTGTTCATGAAATAAGAGCTTTCTTTAAATAGTGCTGACTTAAAACATTTTTGTTACATTAAGAATTTACCATATAGCCTTTGACATTTCTCAGTAAAGCATTATAAATATTAAGGTTTGGTATTTTGGTTAAAATACATTTTTAGTGAGCATATTTAGGACACTGATAGTTCTTAGTTGGACTATGATTATGATGCTGAGTAGTTAATCTGATAAAAGTGAGAAATTTAAGTACCTTGAAAAATTAAAATGCTTAATTTAACAAATTGAATAGAAATGATCTTTAACTGGAAACTCTTAGTTTAAATTTAAATTTATAATATAGTTAAATTAGAGACAAAGAATAAAAGAATCGATTTTATTTACTTAAACATAACTTGAACAAATGTCAAAATAATAGGTATTTATTTAGTGCTTACTATGGGCTCAATACAGATTGAAAATAATTATGAAATATGTCCATAAAATATAAGGTTGAAAGAACTTCTTTTGGGGCATCTTATAGACCTGACTTGTAACACTGGCTTTATCATGATTAGCTGTATGACCTTGGGCAGGTGTTTTAATCTATTTGAGCTTCAGTACTTTCACTAGGCAGAATTTGTCTGAAGGACCTGCTATCAGTAAAGCCAGACCAACAGTGCATGAAACAATCTGCAATAGTACATGTTCATTGTACAAATTTGAGAAGTAGAGAAAATTATTGAGATGAAAAATTTTGTAATCATATTGCCCAGACATAATAATTGTTGGAATATACTCTTCTGGCCTGTTTTCTATGCATATGGATACTTTATAATGAAGTGAAAAGAAAACAAGTGTTTTGCCACATTTGGATCATAGTCTATACATTGTTTATAGCTTTAAAAATATTAGCAGTATCTTATATAATGCTGTCGTTTCCATGTCATCATTCTGCATGATTTTTTAAATGTCTAGTGTTCCTTGGTATTGTGTATAACTAGCTTGCTATTGTTGGATTCCTAAATGGTTTCTGACTTCTTAATTTATAAATAATGCTGTTATTAACCTCCTTACATTTAAATATGTTTTATATATCTAAATTATTCTTTTCCATAAATTACTAGAAATAAACCCTAGGTAAATGAGTGAACATTTTTAAGAATCTTGACAAAAATTGGCTATCAGAAAAGTTGTGCTAATTTTTCCCCCTCTAAAAGAGTAAGAAAACACCCATTTCTCTATCACCAACAATTGATATTATTTTTTGCTTAGGTAATACTTGCACATTATACAAAATTCAAAGAGCACAATTACAGTAAGTCTTCTGTCTCAACTAGTCACCTAGTTAATATATGTTATTCTCCCTCAGACTCCTGTTCTGACTTATTTCTTTGGTATTTTCCCAGACATTTTGTATTTGGCACTTAAAAACAAACAAAAAAGTTTGGTAGGTTGAAGTGGTATCTTGCAGTTTTGATCTTTGATTATTAGTGAAAGTTAACATACATGTTCCATGTATCTTGACTATTTTTATTTCTTTTGTGAATTGCCTGTTCATACCCTTTGCCCATTTTTAAATTTAGATGTTCATCTGTTTCTGTGAGAGTTCTTTATACAAGGATGCAACCTCCTCTTATGTTACAGTTTTCAGAACAATTTTAATTTACATTTTAGTGGACATTTTCAGTTTTCACATAGGAAGATATGTATATATGTAGTATTTTATTTTTATACTTTATTCTTAGCTATTTAAAATTGATTTTTATTTCTGGTCAGAAATCCCTTTATCCCACATGCTTTCTTGGTGGTGGAGTTGTTTTCCTATTGCCATCATCTCTAGTTCCCTAGTATCAGGCAGAAAAAGCCAAAAAATTGAACACAGTTTTTGTGGAATTGCATGCCCAGAATTAGACAATCTACTGTATGGGTGTTGGTGCCATCTAGTGTTGTATATAGAAAATAGGTCTGTGGCATGCTCTATAATTGACTATATGGAATAAATTCAGAAGACTAGAGAAACTTAGTGAATTGTAGATATTTGCTTTACATTAACAAATAACTTTAAAAATGACTTTATAAAAAGATTTTGACACATTGTACTGAGTCAAATGCTTGAATCATGTTATTGTAAACATTATATAATGACCTTAGAGATTCTCCCAAACTTGTGTATTTTGGTAAAGACTTACAGGTTTTAAAAGATCTGTTCAGAGCCTAGGGACTATTTAGTTTTTTGATTCTGAATTTAAAAATGCTTTGGATCTTTTGGAATTTGTATATTTATTTTAGATTACAATACATGAAGCCAGCACTTATTTAGTTATTATTGAGTAGTATCACTTTCAATTTCTTTATGGATTTTAGTATTTGTTTTTAGTGACTTAATATGAAATTGTTTATAGATTTTAAAATACTCATTATTTTTCTGCCATTTGAACTTGCATTTTCATTCATTTTCTAGACAAGTCTTTCTCCATGTTTTCAGATTCAATTTAATAGTTAATGTTGAAGTGCTATAATTTAGTCCATAGAGGGCATTATATTACAGCATATAGTATTGAACAGCTTTGTTAAGACTTCAGTAATGAGACATATGTTTAATTTTATATATTTGTATAGCCCAGAATAATTAAATTTTGAAATAAGTTTGAAACTCTTGTGTAACTATAATTGTTTCTTTATTAAAAAAAAAAAAAAGAATAGTGTTTTCTGTTTCCAGAAAGTAGAAATTTTTAACTATCAAGAGTTGCATACTAGCAATCCCCAAATTAGAGAGTAACACTTTAAATCCATATGGCCACTTATTCATTTATTTGCCTTGATTTCTAAACATTATAAGGAAAACAAAAACTTGAATTTTTCTGGGGTTCAGAAGTTAAGGAAGAAAAGAAATGGGAAAGGAGGAATATCAGATATCTTGGGGAGGCTGGCTGGAGTGGACTTACGTATTGCTGCTTGTTCCAAAATACAGTATTCAGTCTGAAATCCTGTCACTTACACACACACACACACACACACACACACACGCACGCACGCACTCACACTCTTCCTTTCTCTGTAACCTCATAAATTTTTTTATTCTTCAGTGGGAATTGACTTAATCGTATACTTTTCCTACTAAGGTTAAATGAGCTGGGAAGTGAGTTTTGATTTGAGATATGAGGAAAAGAGAAATCTAGAGTATTTTGGAGCATGGTACCCTTTGGAAAGGAGTTAGGGTTATGCTTAGGGAGGTTTTCTTTTTCTTTCTTTCTTTTTTTTGGTCATTTTGTCATGATTTGCACACTGGGGATGTGGATATTGAGGAGTGGGACATTGCCAAACATGAACTTTGGAAAATTTATTTCAAAAGTTCTGTTTAAGGTAATTTTGTGTGTTTAAAAAGGGGATTGTCTTCCCACCCCTCCACCTCCTTTATACAGTAGAACTTAAAATTAAACTGTACTTTTATTTACTTGCATTGTAAATAAAGGAATCTTCTGTGGTCCCCTCCTTAGGAAGCCTTTACTTTTAATGGAAAATAGGTTCCTGTCCCAAATAATCAAAGTGCTGTTTTACAAGTTGAAATATTTCCATTTGAAAATTTTCCTTGAAAGCATTTAAAAAAAAAATAAATATTCGAAGGAAAACAAAATAAATGAAGGTAAGTTTTTAACAGATGTATATGTCCTTTATTTGTTATGTTGGGATTTAATGTGGAGTACGACCTATAAACTATCCATATATAAATTTTCCTGAGCCTGGAGTATAATGGAACTGTGTAGTGCTACTGTGTACCAAAGCATAATCATTTGTGTGTGCACATGCATGCACATGCACGTTTGCATGTGTTTAGAAAGATATTGGGTTATTCCATAGAATTGAATGGCTTAATACGTGGGCTTTCTTAAATGTGTTTTATGTACCTTATCTCCTACTAGTTTGATTGTTACTCATAGCATCATAATAGCGTTAAATAGCTAGGACCTATATAGGGCTTACTTTTCTGTCAGGGGCTGTCTTAAGGCCTTTTGCTTAGCTAATTCATTTGATTCTCATTAAAAGCATGGCTCATATGGCTTTGTTTATAACAGATTTGTATCAAGTTTAAAAATAAGTACTTTTTTTTCTGCTCAGCTAGTCAAACTTAAAATAACCCTTTTAAAACTTTTTAAGAATTTATGAGTTAGTTTTTCCTGCAAACTTAATAGTTGCAAAAACCCTAAAAATTAAAGAATTAGGTATTAGGATGTAAAATAGGGCTCCTATTTTTACTTTTTAATCTGCCAGGGGAGCTTTTAAGTGTATTTAATGTTTAGATGAATGGTTATTATTATTATACATTCTTGCTCTCTGAGACTAGTTTTAAATGTTATGAATCAAAATCAAGTACCAGCAGATGTGAATAGTATAAATTGTAAATACCTTTGTCTCTAGAAGTCTTTTTTCCCCCCTGTCCTTTTTTTTTATAGTAATCTCTGACTTGAAAGCAGTGTTCGGGCGCTGTTTTGGAGTGCTTTATTCTAATGCTAAAGTATTTACATGTCTTTAGTTTTGAGGGATTTTTTGTTACAGATAGTATCTTGGAAATATTTTATACTTAACTGGATAGTTTGAGGTTTTAAACTGTTGTTTGGAGAAGCCAGATTTTTCATCCATGGTGTGACTTGGCAACAGGGTTCTCAAATACCACATTATACGTGGGTCCAGTGAATAAAATTTTAAATTAGATATTAACTTTTGAGTTTAGTAGAATAGTAGACTTTCTTTAAAAATTGCTTCACTTGGGACCCCTAGGTGCTCAGCGGTTTAGCGCCTGCCTTCAGCCCAGGGCATGATCCCAGGGTCCTGGTATTGAGTCCTACATCGGGCTCGCCAGAGGGAGCCTGCTTCTCCCTCTGCCTATGTCTCTGCCTCTCTCTCTGTGTCTCTCATGAATAAATAAATGAAATCTTTTAAAAATAATAAATAAAAATAAAAATTGCTTTACTTTATTTATGTATGGAGTTAAAAGGCAGATAGGGAAAGAACTGAGTCATTGACCAGGCCACTTCTGATTCTAAGGAGTTTGCGGTTTTTTTTGCAAGTTCCAGAAAATATTGTACCAATTTCAATGTAGCTATATCATCTTAAGAAGTATGTACTTTTGTACATGGGCCATTTATAATACATCATATTACACACTTCAGAATATTTTAATTGATTCGTCATTACATATTGCCTTGGTTAAATGCTAGCTAGCATCAGTTGAACCTGTTATGGTACATTAGTAAAGACCCAATATTCTGCACTGGAATGAATGCCAGTTTTAGGAAGTTGAACAAAAATTTTGGAAGTTCTGTACATAGATATGTTTTTGTATTTATCAGTAAAGTTTTGCTTTGGTCTTAAATCATTTTCCCAAGGCAAATGATATAATTAGCTCATGAATATTTCTCTTTCAGCTAAGAGTCTATTAATAGTTCCTGCAGTAATGTTTAATAGGTATTTTTTGAAAGATTCAGTTGTAGCAGGTGGTGATTAGGAATAAATGTATATTTTAATTTTAAGTCTCTGGATTTCCATAATTGTAACAGAAGAAGAAATAGCATTACTTTAGAAAGATGAGATTGCTGAGATTGAATAAAGCCTTTTTTTCTTTTGAAGTAGCATATATTCAGTAAATATTAATATAATAATTTGACTTTGTGATTCTCACACACCTCATAAGGCTGCAAAATATTGAATGCTTTAAGCCTTAATAAACTCAGGAGAAAGTAAGAGATTCAGCATTTCCCAGGCTTGAAATTTAAGCTATTATCCTTCTTTGGATCAGTCCATTTTTATCTTATTAGGTAACTGTTGATTTTAGAGTTTTCAATGAAACTGAAAATCAGCAGCATAATTCACTCATCTATGAAAAGAAAAAAAAAATTACATATAGCTGTAAGTGCATTTCAAATATATTCAGTGGTTAACTCTGCCAAAAGAACAGCCCTCTTTCCTTTCTTTGGTTGCCTACCCCATCCCCCTGCAAAAGTGGCTCTCTTTGGTATGAGCAACAAGCAAAGGACTAGAACAATAAACACATAGGAGGAAGGCGGTAGTGCCTGAGTATTAGTAGCCTAGTTACAGATTGCACTGCGTCAGACTCTTCCACACCCAGAAGACGTCAGGTGACTTCAGTCCTGCTGCAGTTGTGCAGCAGGGACTGCAGACTTCGGTTGAGGAAACGGATATTTCATGTCTCACAGGGTAGATTTGTGCAGTTACAGCTTTTCTGTTGGTATGCATAATTGATAATTGCATCTGGAGGGCAGATCGTGACAAGAGATGGACTGTCAGAAGAAAAATTGGAAGGATAAGGGTATATCTGCTTTTTAATCTTCTATTCAGTTTTTTTATGTGACCAATAATCTATTTCTATGAATAAGCTTTGCAATTTTAGATATATCTTGGACTGAAAATGAAGCCTGAGAAAGCTTTGAAAGTAAAGATTAAAACAGCTATTTCATATTTTTTATATTTGGTTGTGTACGAGAAAATGTCACGCTCTCTGTTTCACTGGCATTGGGTTTAGGCTTCGCAGTCCTATCCTTGATTAGGTACTGTTCTTTAATCTTGTACGTTGTAAACGGTATGGTTTTAACTTATTTTATCTGTTGGTCACTTTGGCGCAATAAATCCGCATAGCTATCTTTGTATTACATAATGGCATATTTTCTGTGATTAAGTTTTTTTTTTTTTTTTAAAGCTGATTTGGTGTAGTTGAAATTCTATCCAAGATTTGTAAGTAGCAGAATACTGCGTTTGCAGTTAAGCTTATTTCTTCTTGGAAATCTGATTGAAACTTTAAAGTCATTACCAGTCACCTTTTAAGTAGTTTATATTTTTGTATATCTTGAAATCATTAATGTATACATGGTCGTTTTAAATGCATGTCTATATTTAAGTCTCTAACCTTTGTCCTTGTAATAACCAATCAGTGATCTTGATCCCCTTTCCTCCCCCTTGATAGCCCAGCAGATCCTTTCAAGTCTCAGTGGGTCATTGTGTAAGAATTTAAGCCCATAAGTGCTAAAATGTTTACTGTAATGAATATTTTATGTAGATGGTTAAATGTGCTGTTTTTTTTTTTTTAAGAGAAGTTGGTAGGCTGTATATTTGGACCACTTGTAATAAATTGTCTTAAAAATTATTAGAGCTATTTTAAGTAGTCCAAGTAGATATTACAAGTTTTTTTTCTGGGCACATTCAAGTTTTATAGTTTTTAAAAAATGTTATTTCCTTCTATAGTAGAGTTGTTAGCAGAATTTGTGATAATGTTTCTAAAAGCAAGCTAATTTTGTGAAGCTAATTATAATAATTGTAAAAATTGGTTCAATAAAGAAATGTGGGTAAAAGGTGAGTTTGAGATTGAATTCCCATTGAGACAAATATTTTTATAGTTATAAAGAATAGAAAATAATACAGCTTTGGGTTTTTACCCTTATGGTTTCTTTATATGTGAATTTGATGAAAAGAAGGATTTTTATTTTTTCATCCTTCTGACCATGAGTATTACAAAATGAAAGGTGAATTGATACACTAGTTTTTGATAATTAAAATTGATAGTAGTGATAATACAAATAAAACAAGCTTTAAAAAATAGGTAAAAAAGTTACATCAGGGTCTTCTCTGCAGATACTAAGGTTCTGTATTAATAATTTAAATCTTAGACTATTTAATAACATTTTAAATTATTTATTTGCTGAACTAATGTAGGGATATTTTGAGACAGAAGAAATTAAGATCCAGTATAGCCCATATTATGCCAGAGATTTATTTTGATTATTTTTAGGCACTAAGTATAAAATCACATTTACTCTTGGATATCTCTGGGGAGTTTCACATTGTATGTTAAATGGAGTGGCCTAATATTTTAGTGCTTTTCTTTGGTTTTTTTGCTTGGTACCTATTTTTCTGATTCATTGGTGAAGTTATATTTTAGTATTTGTCAGCAGCTAATTTTAATGTTGTAAATTACAGATTATGACTTAAATGGAAATCACTGAGGAGGCAAAGCTGCCATGGAATGAATTTTTCCTCATTTTATGAGGAAATGAGGTTTTTTTTTTGTTGGTTTTTTTTTTTTTTTTTTTTTTTCGTTTTATGAGAAGTGTGTGACGGTAGAGGAAAGAATCAAATCTAGGCTCTGGGTTTATAAAAAAAAATACTTAGGCCCCTATTTTTTTTCCTACTTTTCCTCCCTGCCTTAAGTGCCATGGTTGAAACACAATCCATCATCTAATGATGGTGGAGTATAATAGTGTAACATAAGTGAGAACTATTCTGATTTCAGTGTTTTAAAAAGTTTGAGGTGTTTTTTTTTTGTTTTTTGTTTTTTGTTTTTTGTTTTTTTTTTTTTTTTGCTGATTAGTGTTTAAGACATTTTATCTTTCAGGCTAAGACCAGTAATAATTTATATTCTTTTAGATGTTTTTTATCCTTGATTTTCCATTCTTAGCGTAGTGAGAACAAATGAAATCCACATATTACTGGAGTATTGGGGTTATATAGAAAGCATTTGAAGAGCTTAGAATAGGAAGGTTTGGAGGTTTGATATAACCTCTAAACAAGATATAAGTGAGACAGTGAGTAGAGCTTTCTGTATGGAACAGAGTATAAGGTAGCAGTTAAAAGATCAGATTGATATGGTTAGAGAATATAGAAGATTAGAAGATTTGTAAGATCTAGGTCAGGTTTTCTCTAACTTCCCTGAAGAGGAGAATCACCTAGCGCTTCTTAAATATGCAGAGTCCCGTGAGCGGACTCAGACCTACCAAATCGGAATTTATAGCAGAAGGGCCTGGCAATCTGTATATTAAAAATCTTGGTGTCATTCATGTTATTATCAGGCAAATTTAGGAAATAGTGATGTAGGTTTTCAAGATTCCAGTCTGGTGACTTAATATTGGCCAGAGTAAGAAACTTACCTTTTTTGGTCTTCATTCAGTTTCCTCATTTGTGGGATTTCTAGGCTTCCAATTTTAAGCTTCTCTTAGTTTTATGAGAAGATTCCCTGGACCAGATTGCAGAGGACATTGACTTTTGGATTTTACCAGGAAGGAAATAAAGAGCTTTTGGAAGTTTTAAAGTCAGGAATGATAAAATGATAGGTTTGAGAGCCTGGTTTGGGGTGCTTTATAAGATAAATTTGAGAAGAACTTAGAGGCAGAAGTTAGTATTTGTGCCCATACTTAAAGCAAATAATGCCTAAAGTTGGCCTGAAATAAGAATGAAAGGGAAGTGACAGATTTGAGAAACTCAAGTAAGTAGTACTTGACATTTGGCATAAATCTGTGGGACTAGAGTGAGGAGGGCCTCAAAGGACAACATGAAATTTCAGTCGGAGTGGAACACTGGCAGTGCTAGTGCTTTTTTTGTATCAGTAGAAAGACAGAAATGATGCCAAGTTCGGTTTTAGAAGCTTCAAATTTGAAGTGACTATATAGAACTTCTGTGAAGCTCAGAGAAATAAAGAATTGGGAATTGAATGGTTAAATAGTACAGAGGAGCTGTTTAAGATTGAGAAATGGTTGTGGACCCCGTGGAATTTTAGGAACCTGTGCAACACCGTCTATTATTACAGTGCTTTCTGAATTTGGCAGTTAACGTGCTGTACATGACCTTTGAGAGGAGTTTCTGTAGGATGGCGACAGAAATGTTTCTGGCATTAAAATTCAGTTTGATTATATCTTAAGACAAACTGCCTTTGGCCCATTTCTGGAGCATACTTTTTTGCAAAGATTCTTGTAGGCCCCCTGGTCTTTACTTTTGATAAGCCACCAGCAATTTCTTTGGAGGCTTAAGGTTACTGAATATGGATACAGTTATACATGCATACTGACATTCAGGTAGAGAGGAGTAGGGGTCTTGCTGCATGAAATGCCTCACTTACTTCTTGGGAAAGCCCAAAAATGCCTCGAGAAAGAACTTTGGCATTATTCAATTTTGAGCCCTGTTTGGAGGAAGGCCTTTACTTTCAGTTCTAGACTTAGTTGAAACATGATGTTTAGGCATTCAGTGGATATTTCTTCTAGATCTTGGTTTAGCTGCACAACACTATATATACATACATACATACATAAATATACATTTATGTAGGAACAAATATACATTTGTTGTAGGAAGTTGAGACTTCTTGAAGACTCAAACTATTGCTTTACATGGAGTGGTTTTGTTTGGGTGTATTAATTTTAGTGGTGTGTGTGTGTATATGTTGGGGGGGTCATACGGTACCTTTTGTTCTATAATCTTTCACTAAATGGGGAAATAGCCTTTTATCTTTTAAATATTCTACATTGTTTTAATGATTAGTATTCTTTTTTTTTTTTAATTTTTTTTAAATTTTTATTTATTTATGATAGTCACACAGTGAGAGAGAGAGAGGCAGAGACACAGGCAGAGGGAGAAGCAGACTCCATGCACCGGGAGCCTGACGTGGGATTCGATTCCGGGTCTCCAGGATCGCGCCCTGGGCCAAAGGCAAGCGCCAAACCGCTGCGCCACCCAGGGATCCCAATGATTAGTATTCTAAGTGTGTACAGTTAATCCCATCTAAATATTTGTTATTCCTAATGTTTTTGCAAGTATAAACGATGCTAAAATGACTATAGTGAATATAAATCTTTGTTTTTACCCATAATTATTTCCAAATTGTTGGGTTTTATAGTATTTAGGTTTCTGGCTCATGGTATAAAATTGCCTTCCAGAAAGATGGTATAAATTATTATTTTTAAAGGTGGTACACAATATCATACAAATGTATGGAAGTGTCTTCTGGAACTTTGGCCAAGATTAAGTATTATGTATGCATTTTTGATGGTATTAACTCTTAACTCTAAGATAGTTATCAGTTTTAAGTAGTTAAATCACTTGATGAAAACCAGGTTTATATTAAAAAAGTAAATTTGCAAATGTTTTCTTTTATATACAGTTTAAAGTCTTGTATGGATATGTAGTGGGAGCAATAGTGGAAATATCTCCTTTGTTTTATTTATTTACCCAAGTCTGGGTAGTCCCGATTCCTTACCAGAACTCTTAACTGGTTTTTCCACTAAATCCTATGTGTTGCAGCCAAGTTAATCTTCCTAAAGTGTGGCTGTAATCATAGCACTTAAGGGGTTTTTCTTTACTTACGAATTAAGTTCATACTGTCTATCCTGGACTTTGAAAAGGCATTCCATGGCTTAGTCCCAATCTTTATAATCCCATGTCTCATTACTCCTGTCTCCAGCTCCATTGAAGGATTTGTTCCTAAATATGCTAGTTCTTTGCATTTGCTTGTGTTTTTTTTCTGTCTGAAATGCCCCCTCTTCCCATTTCATTTTCCCCAAGTTGTACTTATCAAAGGCCCAGTCTTCCTTGAGATCTTTACTAATCCTCTCAGGTGGCGTTACTTCGCTTTCTGCAAGCCCTACAGAGTCAACGAGGAGATACAGTGATGAAGTCACCACTATTTCGGCCTTCCTGGAATTTAGAGGCTAGAAAAAGAGTCAAGATATCTATAGATCTTTTATAGATGTCTGTATAGATAAGTATCTGGTTATACATGTATATCTAGCCAGTGAATTCCAGGAAGGCCGAAATAGTGGTGGCTTCATCGTTGGGTCTCCTTGTTGGTTCTGTATACCTCGGTGAAGGGAGAGGCTGAGAGCTCTGATGTTCAGCGAGGTTTATTCTTGGCCTTGAACCCTAAACATACATTCTTGAAAAATGCAGGCAAAGTGTCTTATTAGTTGTTTATTCTGACTTTCTCATTTTATGGGTAAGGAAACCAAGAAAATGAAAGAGATTAAATTATTTAGGACCACACAGCTAATGACATGGGCTTTTGTTTTTATTTTACAGTTTCTACTTGTACTTGAACAACTGAAGATTGAAAAATATAAAACCTAACTAAATTGAACCATGTTTTGATTTTTTTGTCATTTATAGTCTGTCATTTTATTGAACATGGTATGTATTTTTGTGGTCTTCACTCTGCAATAAAATAGGCAGTAATCTTTCACACTAGCAGTGAAAGAGAAGGTAGGTGTGGTTAGTTGCTGAGTATTGTCAAAATACTCATGGGGACTCTGAGCCAGAGAATAATTTTGTCCTTAGGGATTGGATGACAGGCTTAAATGTAGGAAGAATACTTAAGAAGTGAATAGAATTCTTATTTTGGTCTCAGGTATCCCCTAAGCTCCCTATTTTATTTATTTGATTGATCTCATCTCTTGCTAGAATTTAGGCTCCCTAATGTTACTAAATTTAACCAGCACTTCTCTTTGCATCTTTGGCACAGTATTCTGAGACCAAATTTTCTGTTTCTCTGCATTATCACAGATGAAGCTGTGCTGACTTTTGTAACTGGTGTGTATGTGTATGTGTGTGTGTGTGTGTGTAAAAATGTATAGACATATGTTTTTTAAATCTTTAGAGCTTTCACATTTCAGTCCAGTCACCACTTAAGCATTTATGTAAGGTATTCATTGACACTAAAATGCTGTTGTCTCTCCTCAAATACTATCACCACTATCATATATTTACCCTATATAGCATTTACTTAAGGAGCTCAAAACAACTTAAAGATTAAAAATTATCAAACATTACTGATACCCCTGGAAGTCCACTGTTAAGAGTTGGGCATTGAGATAGATTTAGGAATTTCTCCTCTCAGACTACAGACTTGATAAAATTATGATTTTCATAAGAATAAGAGGAATTATAGCTGTTTTTTGTTGTATGCACCCATTTGTATATTTTTCCACTGAAATAACCTAAAATAATTTCAAATACGTTGTTTTGGTCTATTTCAGTATTCCAATATGAATTACCTCATTTAATTGTCTATACTATCAGCTGTTTATTCTAGTGAGCATTTAATTTATATTCAGTGTAAATATAGTAGGTACAAATGGTTATAGAAGTACAGATCTTATTCAGCTTATGATGGGGTTACATCCTTATAAATGCATCATAAATGGAAGATATTATAAGTTGAAAATACATTTAAAAAACCTAACCATCATAGCTTAGCCTGGCTTATTTTAAATGTGCTCAGAATATTTACATTAGCCTACAGTTGGGCAAAATAGTCTGACAGAAATCCTCGTATAATAAAGTGTTGAATATCTCATGTAATTAATTTATTTTTTTAAAGATTTTATTGATTTATTCATGAGAGACAGAGAGAGGCAGAGACACAGGCAGAGGGAGAAGTAGGCTCCTTGCCAGAGCCCCATGCAGGAACACTATCCCAGGACCCCAGGATCATGACCTTAGCCAAAGGCAGATGCTCAACCACTGAGCCACCCAGGTGCCCTCACATGTAATTTATTGAATACTATACTGAAAGTGAAAAACAGAATGGTTGTATAAGTTGTTTACTCTCATGATCGCGTGGTTGACTGGGAGCTGCAGCTTGCTGTCATGCAGCATCGTGAGAGTAGTGTACTGTGTACCGCTAGCCCAGGAAAAGATCAAAATTCAAAGTATGATGTTCATTAAATATGTACCGCTTTCGCATCATCCTAAAGTTGAACCATCTAAGTTAGGGACCGTCTATATAAATAGAATTAGCTTACCTACTATTGAAGTTAATTCTCTTTCTTTGTACTAATAATTTGCTTTGAACCCCTTTCCCCATTCCAGTCTATTAAGCTTCTCAAGTTTCTAGAGTAGGGAACAGTGTGTTTTCCAATTAGTTTTTATTAGTAGAAAATAGGATTTTGAGCAGTGACTTCCTCTTTCTAAAGTTTGGTTCCTATTTCTTGTCATGTTGTAATGCTTGGATGTCAACAAGAAATAAAATTTAAACCATAGTAAATTATGCATTGAACCAATGTCTGTTCTAATTTCATGTTTACATTTGTGTACATTTTGATCAGTTCTAGTAATTTAAAATAAATAATTGCATGCTTACCAAAATTTAACAGAATAGGCTTTTTATAGGAAGTATCTTTATTTTGACATCCTTTACATTAAACGTTATTCAAGTTTGCACAGGTAGGGAGAATCATTGATTAGAAATATGCATGTTTTGAAAAAAAAGAAATATGTATGTTTTGCACACTTAAAGATTTTGTTTAGCTTTACCTTAGAGAAAATGGAATTAGCTATATAAATTTTCCAGAGGAGGGAAAATTATCATGGTTTAGAGAAATTGGAAGTGGGAAGTTAGAATTTTTTTCTACTGTATTTTTTGCCTTTTAATAAAGCTATATATAGAATGTGAGATTAAAGGAAATATTGAAAGCTACATGAACTAATTAAGTAAATTGGTGAATTTAACTTATAAATGAGGCTTGTATGAATATTGACATACTCCTTTAAATAAAAATGTGGTATGGAGAAAGTGAGACTTTTGTGGTTAGACTTGAATTTCAGTCTATAGCCCTACATAATTTTTTTAATAATATTTCCAAGCTCAGTATGCAAAGGACTCAGGACAGTTTCTTGCTCAGAATAGGGGACTACTGAATTATTATAGAAAAGACAAGTATAGAATTCATGCTGATTTTGCCTGAAATGTTTTTCCTTCAGATGTGTGGTGGTAGAAATTGGCCAGTGTGCTGTAATGTTGTTGGAAATAAAGCAGGAAAGATTTAGTGATAAGAGACAAGGACCCAAAATTGTGTGTGGTTTTTCAGAAATTCTAGTTACAGGAGGAGGAGATGGCCAAGGGAAATGCTGGTATTTTTGCCAACTGTTTGGTTGAGCTACTTTGTAGCAATAGTAGGTATCCATGAACCTGAACCTTGCTCACTGAAACCAAATTAGTTGTGCTTTCAGAGAAAGTTGAATTCACATTTTAAAAAATCTTGGCTTTGTGAGGCATTGCATTTAATATTGATTGCCCTACTTGACTTCGTCTCAGGATATTGCCTTTATTTATTGTGTTTAGTTCACCAAATATTTCCATGTGTGAAATCTCTTTTCAGCCTCACTACCTAGCTGGGTATCTATTTTCTAATTTTATACTAGGGGGAAACTAGGTTAAGTGATCTAGTCTGGGTCATAACTGATGGTAAATCAAAGGAAGAAATAGGACTCATGCCCTTCTTACTCTCTTTGCTGAAAGAGTTAAGTTCCCACTCTGCACGCTTTTTTGGACCTTCCACCTGTCATTCATTAGCTTGGTGAGTGCTTACTGGGTGGAGGTAAAAGCTTACTATGTAGGGTTAAATGATCAACTCTTGAGTTCTAGTCACTTTTCCTAGTAATTGGGAAGAATCTGATTTAAGGATTGTGATTTTCTAATAGATACATAATTATTTAAAGATTATGGTTGTAAAATGACATTTTGTTATCATTCTAATATATATTTATTTATTTATTTCCCATTTAACTGCCTGACTTTATGAAAGAAAATTTAATATTTGCTTTTGCTTAGGAAGTAGTTAGTCCTGCCAGCATTCTCTGTCCTACCAGTGTTTTTAGGACCAGCTAGTTCAACGTTTTTCCCCCTAGACAAAAGATTTTAAAATTGAAACCTGACTTCAGGCTATTCAAAGAAGAGCTTAGTAAGAATTTGATTTGAGGCAAAATGTAATTGGATGACTTTTGTATGTAAGGCATGCATGGTAGCACTATTTTTAGTTATGACAGATGACATTTTATGATTACCAAGTGTAGGCAACTCTTTTTACTCTGTATTGGGCCAAAAGTTTTTATTTTGAAGAAAAGATTGCAGTGTACAGAGTTTTTAAATTAAAATTTTACTTTGAAAAGGATGCTACTGCTCTGAGCACTGTACAAAACACAAAGTAAAAAATTTTAAGATTATTAATTTGAAAATAAAAATGAGAAAGCACTACAGTAAGTCACTTTTTTCTAAACAACCAGAATTTATTTAAATTGGTCAGCATCATTTTAATATAGTAGTCCATAAGCATTTCCCACAGGACAGGCATTGTTCAATTAATCTCAGATCTTTAAAAGGATATTTCATGAACATTTCATAAAAGACTAAAGTTAAAGGCTCCGGTAGGATTAATGCTTTACTCTTCAGTATAGAAGGAGACTTGAGGAACCATGAAACGTTAGGCTTTTCTTGTACAAGCCCTTTGTCTTAATTTTGGTATCTCAAGAATAAAGAGGCCATTTAACTCTTTATTCATAAATAGCTAATAATCACAGAAGAACCCCAAATCAGCATTATAGTCACTTTCTATTTTATATTTAAAGATGTCCTTTATTTTAATTTGAAAATAGTATAGTTTTAAATTTAAATGTTTCTGTTGCTAAGAATAATCTGGCCACTATTCAGACGTTGCAGAAGATATTAATGAAGCAGGTAATGGGAGTATAAAGATGAAAGGCATTCATCAGTCCTTCAGGGTGTAGTAAGAAGAGATGAGCTTGTAAAATAATATTTGCTGTTTTATAAGTTATCTGAAAGCATTGCTATTTGTTATTGAGTAAGTGTAGATATCTGAAAATAGTTTACATAAAACTCCTGTGCAATCTAAAGCACAGAAAAAAACTTTTGAATTAGAATTAGTACATGCCTCAAACTGGCATAAAGTATGCATTCATTCTAATCAATCAGTAATACTTATTGAAAGTTTAGTTGGTTTAGGTTTTGTGCTGAGCTCTGGGGATATGATAGATATTAAGGCAATGTGCTGTCTTGTGCAGTTTACAACCTACTAGAGAAACAGATGTTAAAACGATTTTTTTTTTAGTTTTAAATTTTTTTAGGTGTACAATTCCTTGATTTTTCAATATATTCATAAAATTATGCAACCATCATCATTATCTAATTCCAGGACATTTTTACCCATACCCCCCAAAACTCCATACGTATTAGCAGTCACTCCTCATCTCTGTTTCTCCCAGCCCCTGACAACCACTAATCTACTTTCTGTTTCTATAGAGTCACCTATCTTAGACATCACATAAAAAGAGAACCATACAATATGTGACCTTTTGCCTGGTTTTGTTCGCTTAGCATGATGTTTTCAAGGTTCATCCATGTTGTAGCATGTATCAGTGCTTCATTCCTTTTTATGGACCTATAGTATTTTATTGTATGAATATACCATATTTTGTTTATCCATTCACCAATTTTTGAACTTTTGGGTTGTTTGCTCTTTTTTGGTTGTTAGGAATAATGCTGCTATGAATAGAATTTTTTTTGTGGACGCAGGTTTTCTAGTCTTCTGACTGGAAATTCCTAAGAGTAGGATTGCTAGATTGTGTGGTAAATCTGTGTTAACTTTTTGAGAAATTGCCAAATTTGTTTTTCACAGTGGCTGAATTTTACATTTCTATCAGCAACGTAAGAGGGTCCCAATCTTTGTTACTTCTTGTCAACACTTGCTATTGTCCATCTTTTTAATATTAGCCATTCTAGTGTGTCTGAAGTGGTATTGATTATGGTTTTGATTTACGTTTCTCCAATAACTAATAATGTTGAGTATCTTTTCATTGCTTATTGGCCATTTGTATATATTCTTTGGAGAAATGTCTGTTCAAATCCTTTGCCCATTTTTAATTGCCTTGTCTTTTTATTGTTGTTAGAGGTTTTTTTTTATATATATACTGTGAATAAAAGTCCCTTATCAGATGTTTGATTTGTGAATATTTTCTCCCATTCTGAGGGTTGTGTTTGTACTCTTTTGATAGTGTTTTTTGACGTACAAAATTTTTCATTTTATTTATTTATTTTATTTCAAAGATTATATTTATTTATTCATGAGAGATACAGAGAGAGAGAGAGAGAGAGAGAGAGGCAGAGACACAGGCTGAGGAAGAAGCAGGCTCCATGTAGGGAGCCGGATGTGGGACTCCAGGATCACGTCCTGGGCGAAAGGCAGGCGCTAAACCACTGAGCCACCCAGGGATCCCAGAGTTTTTCATTTTAATGAGGTCTAATTTTTTTGACCTAACAGTCATGAAGATATGTGCCTATTTTTTTCTTCAAAGAATTTTATAGTTTCAGCTTTACAGGTCTGTGATCCATTTTGATCCATAGTTTTGACATATGGTGTTAGATAGGAGTCCGACTTCTTCTTCTTTTTTTTTTTTTTTTTTTGCAATTGAATATTCCAGTTGTCCTAGCACCATTTATTGAAAAATTTCCTATTGAATTGTCTTGACATCCTTGTCGAAATCAACTGACTGTGCATGAAGGGATTATTTCTGTGCTGTTAATTTTATTCCATTGATCTGTCATCCATCCTTGTGCAACTACCACACTGACTTGATTACTCTAGTTTTGTAGGAAGTTTTGAAAAAAAGAAGTGTGAGTTCTCCATGTTTGTGATTCTTTCTCAAGATTGTTTTGACTGTTCTGGATACCTTGCCTTTTCCATACAAAGTCTACAGTTGGCTTGTCAATTTCTGTTAAAGACAGGATTTTGACAGAGATTGTACTCTATGTACATTAGTTTAAGGAGTATTACCATCTTAATAATAATGCCTTTAATCCATAAACATATGTCTTTTCCATTTAAGACTTATTTAATTTCTTTCAACAGTATTTTGTAGTTTTCAATTTCTAAGTCTTGGGGATTTTTTCACTTTGTTTTTAAGTATTCTTTTTGATGTTATTGTAAATGGAATAATTTTCTTAATTCATTTTCAGATTGCTCATTGCTGTTTAAAGAAATACAATTGAGGGGCGCCTGGGTGGCTCAGGTGGTTAAGCATCTACCTTCGGCTCAGGTCATGATCCCAGAGTCCTGGGATCAAGCCCTGCATCAGCTCCCTGCTCAGAGGGGAGTCTGCTTCTCCCTCTCCCTCTGCCCATCCTCCCACCACCTTGTTCATGCTTGCTCTGTCACTCTCTCAAATAAATAAATAAATAAATAAAATCTTTTAAAAAAAGAAATACAATTGATTTTTGTATATTAATTTAATCTTATGTCCTGCAGGCTTTTATTCCAGTAGCTGTTTTCTTTAGGATTTTACATATACGATATCATGTTATCTGTAAATAGAGATGGTTAAATTTCTTCCTTTATAATAAGGATGTCTTTTATTTCTTTTTCTTGACTAATTACTCTACTTCATACCTCCAGGACAGTGTTGATTAGTGGAAAGATTGGGTATCTTTGTCTTGTTCCTGGTTTTGGGGGAAGGCTTTCAGTCTTTGACCATTAAGTATGATTTTATCTGTTGGTTTTTTTTTTTTTTTTTGTATACCCTTTGTAACCCAAAGACATTCTTTATATTCCTAGTTTGTTGAGAGTTTTATTGAAAGGGTACTGAATTTTGTCAGATGCTTTTTCTGTGACTATTGTGATGATCATGCAGTTTTTGACCTTAATTCTATTAATATTGATTGGTTTTCATATGTTGAATGAACTTTGTGTTTCTGAGATAAATACCACTTGGCCATGGTGTATAATGCTTTTTATGTGTTGCTGAATCTAGTTTGGTAGTATTTCGTTGAGGGTTATTGTTTCTGTATTAATAAGGAATATTGGTTTGTAGTTTTCTTGTGATGTCTGCCTGATTTTGACAGTTGGATTGAAAATCTAAATTTTTTTTAAATTTTTATTTATTTATGATAGTCACACAGAGAGAGAGAGAGAGAGAGAGAGAGAGAGGCAGAGACATAGGCAGAGGGAGAAGCAGACTCCATGCACCGGGAGCCTGACGTGGGATTCGATCCCAGGTCTCCAGGATCGTGCCCTGGGCCAAAGGCAGGCACTAAACCGCTGCACCACCCAGGGATCCCGAAAATCTAAATTAATTAATTATCTGATATAAATCTCTTGATGAATATTAGAAGCAACAGCATATGAATATATTTCTTAGGATTTTATTAAAACTATGACTACTTCCCTCTAATTGAGAATAAACAATTCTGAAATCTTGCTAAATTTCTTCATTAAAACCAATTTAAAGAATCTGAAGGAATAGAAATATTGGACAATGCTTATATATTTTTTTAAGATTTTATTTATTCATTCATGAGAGAGAGAGAGAGAGAGAGGCAGAGACAGAAGCAGGCTCCATGCAGGGAGCCTGACGTGGGACTCAATTCCCCATCTCCAGGATCACACCCTGGGCCAAAGGCAGGCACTAAACCGCTGAGCCACCAGGGCTGCCCAATGCTAATATTTTTATAATTTAATATTTTTTCATCCTTACAGCTTCATTAGCAATCTTTTAGATTTCTTTACAGAAAAATACTGAAATCCTTCTATATTTTGTATAGTGACTTTGGTAAGAGTGTAGACTGTTTCTCAGACCTTCCTGTTCTAGGATATATTAATTTTGTCTTATGTATGACTTCTTTACTTGGTTGTCTTATCTCTCTTGACTCTTCCCTTTTTTCCTCCTCAGTGCTTTAAGAGTCTCTGGCTCCAGTAGGGCATTTCTAGGGCTTGTTTTAACAAAGCTTTCAAACATATCTGCTTTTAAGTATTCTTGTATGGCTATTTGCATATGTTTATGTAATAGATATTGGCTTACACGTGAGATTTTCAGAGCTCTTCCATTTATTGAAAAGGCTGTATTCTAGGAATCATACGATAGGAGAAAGAAAGTAGTAGGTTAGAGTTTACTGTACCCTTATGTAGTTATTTTAGGCTGTAATCACTGAATACTACTGGACATAATATATGGCTATTCCAGTATTATCAACTTTGGGGAAATTGAGTTGATTCAACCCAAAGCACCACAGTTACCAACTTAGTTATCTACTGTTAAAATTTTAACCATCACCTGGATCTAAATATTTATTAAGCTAGTGTACATTATATTCTCCTCCCCATAGGAAAACCTACTAGGGAAGGCCTCACTTGTGTGAAAAGGTTCTTTAGCGGTATTGAACAGGAATGGAAAGGGGTGAATTTTTTTGTTAAGTATAATAGTAATTCATGTTTGCCATGAGGAAGGGAGAGAGATAATTTCAAATGGCATAGAAAGAAATAAAGAAGCAATTTAACTTATCTATTAACCCTACTACCCAGAGGTGTACGAACTGTATTTACTAGATATCCTTTCAGACTTCATGGTTATCCTGTTTTTAAATTTTTATTATATGAATCTTTCTGTGACATTTTGTTTTTACCAATATGGACATGTTTCTTTGGTAATATAGATCTACATCACTGTCCTTACTAGCTACATAATTTGATGTACTTTTCCATAGATACAGTTTCTTATTTTACTTAATTAGATTCACATGGCTCTTTAAAGATGTTTTTTTCACAACTTGATTACAGTTTTCAATTGTGAGAAAGTACCTTCAGGTATATTGGAATAAGCTCTTTCCTCCTTTTTGGATTTAACTGTAGGTTAAGTAGTCACATTAAAATTTGTGTCTCTTATTAATTAACCTATCTTATTGTTAGTTTTACCTTGACTTTCTTGGCCTTTGTGATTCATCTCATATATGGTGATTATCTGCCAACAGGTATATGTGATATTTTGAAGGACATTAATGTGCCGAACCTTCAATTTGGCATCTTACATGGGGCATAGGAGTTTGATCAGTAGGAAGTCTGTGTTGAACTCCATGTTCTACCACTTACTAATTGAGTGATCTGAGTCCAATCATATAAGAGCTGGTTCTCACTTTCTTGGGTGAAAGCCGGCCTCTTAGGGTTTTAATAATTGAAAGAGATAATGTTATATAATGTATAAACAGTATTTGGCACAATGTAAAACCTGGTAAATATTGACTCAGGCAATATGGGGGGTTGTGTGGAGAATGTAGATCAGCAACCTGGAAAAGATTTTTGAAACATCTCTCAGACTTAAAAGGTATGGAGCTTCTCAGTCTTTTTTTTTTTTTTTAAGCTTCTATCATATTGTGATCATAATGATATAGTTAAAAATAGATTGAAAAATTGTAGGAATATGAATTTTTGTCTTCCTAAAGTTTTAATAAGGTTTGATAATTAAAAAAGAAAGCATTTTTTTTTTTTTTAGTAAGGTTCATTTCAAAGGACTGGTATGAATAAAAATATTTAAGCCCCTCTCAAGAAAATCAAAAACTAAAAACGAAGGAGATATTTTAAGATTTATATTTGGCACAGATGATACAACAATAAAATCTCATTAATTCACATCCACTGATTGGGAATTTGAATGCAGGACTGATTGTGTATCGTTGTACTAACCATGTGTTAGTTCTGAAGGGAAAAGAAAAATCATCTATCTGATGCCCTGTTTACTAATGATAAAACTGAGGTCCAGAGAAATTGGGAGTCTCATCCAGAGTTGTACAGTTGCAGAGCCAGTACTAGGTTGTGGGTCTTTTGAATCCCAGCTACTGGTAATTTCTTCTGCCATATGTATTAGAAATCATAGACCAATTATAAATAATTTTTAGTTCATCATTGAAACTGTCAGTTACCTAGCTCTTACGTTAGGTAATTAGGTTAGTCATTTATGTCGTTCATCTCAAGTTGGAAGTCATTTCTTTTATAATCAGGTCTTATTGAATAGTTTTTAATGATGGTAAGGAATAGTGAAGGTATCTGCATTTATTTTAACTTAAAACCAGTAATGATTTTGAAGGTTAATAAATGTTTTTGGAGCACTTTGAGAACCATACTTTTTTAAAGGCAGCATTTGTTCATTTAAAAATTTGGGTGTACTTTACTTGCTGATTATTCTGGGTTATCAACTTTCTGTTCTGTATTAGTGAAATCTTAAATGAGTTTGAAAATCCTTTTCCATGTGGCTTATAAAGTAGGTTTATAACAGCAATATAATTTATTAACTTGGCTGAAATTTTCTTTTCTTTATGTTTAATACCTCGGTAAGAATGTGATAGTGACTGTGATGATGTTCATAATAACAACAAATAACAATCCTGACATTTTTAAGAATTTATTATATGCCCTGTACTATATTAAGTGCATTATATTCATTGTCTTACTAATGAAAACTTTTGTTAATTCATTTTTTTACTTAATCCTCACAATATCTGAATAGAATCATTCCTATTTGCATACACATTCTGTAGATACAGAAACAGAGGTACAGAGAGATGTAGTGACTTGCTGAGGTCACATAGCTAATAAATTATGAAGCCAGTTGTTGAGTGTAGGTGATCCAACACCAGAATCTAAGTACTTTGTTTGAAGCACAGGGAAGCCTCACAGGAAAGAATTATGTTACCAAGGGCAGTCTTTATCATTGCTTCCCCCACCCTCTCATTGTACCCCTTAAAAAAACAAAAACAAAAATACATTAATTATGAGAACCATTTGCAGCTGAGACTTATAATGAAGCCTGCATCTTTATGTTTTCAGGACTACCCATTCTTTAGGACCCACCTCAACTTTTTTCACAGCCTTAAAGTTTTCTCCAGGTTTTTTCTTTTCTGAATTCTCATGGTGGTGCAACAGTTATTTTTTGTTTTTGTCATTATTTTTATGAGTCTTATTGTCTTACTAGAATTGGAGTGTTTTAGAGTTGGACAGGGCCTTAAAGAAAATCCCACATCCCCATTTTCAGATTCTTAATTCATTCTACTGGGTTGAGTTTCTTGAATAGAGTCAGCTCAATAAAGGTTTGCTGAATGTCACAAAACTATTAGCACTGCTTGCTCTTTCTTTATTCAATATGACATTATTCATGGTATTTTAATAGCATAGATACACTACTTCAAGTTCTGGTGATTTCTCAGTTGTGCTACTATATATTTTTACAATAGTGGAAGCTAATTGAATAGAACAAAACTAAAGGAAAGTTACATACGTTAGAGAACCTCAAGACCAAAGCAGCCCCTGGAAATGTGATTTTTCTGTTACCTTCTTGATCTTAAAACTTAACAGGTACTTCAGATTGTACTAAGAATATACCCATACTTATGTTACTATAAGAATATTAGCCTTTCCCTCCTCGGGTTCACAATCTAGAGAGAGACGAATTATGTTTAGCCTGTGCATTCAAGAAGAACCCTTTGGCACACTGCAGAATTCTTTGTGTGTTGTACATAACCCAACCTTAAGACCGCAGCAGGCCTATGGTTATTTGATCCCCACAATGGCTCTGACCATAAGCCAAGAGCAAACTTACTAAGTTTGGCTTTGTCTGACTCCTTTCTATTAATAAACATTATATAACAGTGTAACACATTTAGTTTTTCTTTTTTTCTTGGACACCTACATTTTTAGGCACTGTATTTATCTACTCTCAAAGAGAAGTAGCTTTTCAGGTAATCTAAAGGCTGTTACCCTTTGTCTTTGGACTTTGTAGGAAATTTTTGTTTTAATGATAGCCAGGGTAGGAAACAATTTCATCATGTTTCTCAAAGAGAGCTCTCTTAAAAGCAAAGCTGTAGAACTCCTATGTGTAGTTTTTCATAGTTTTGTTTCTTAACATTTTTTGAATTACTGATTTTTTTTGCAAATAAATATATTTTTACATCATTAGTGAGTTAGGATTTTTTCTGTTATTTGTATTTATATCATACAGTGAATGAAGTTGAAAACCCTCAAGATGATTTTTCAGAAAACTTGTTTTGGATTAAAAGTCTGCTATATGGGGCTTGCAATATTGAACAGTCTTGCATAGCCAGAGTGATTTGGACATGAAGGAAACATATTTGCATGAGAAAAATTTATGGTAAACAGATGCAAGTATGATTCTAATTTACAAATTAGAAGAGGTTTAAAATGTAGCTTACAAAGTTAATTCTTTAGTACTTTAAATTTTCGTTTTACTCTAGAGACCTTTTAATTTTTGTAGGTGGAACAAATAGAAATGTGTGAAATCGAGATGTAGATAAAATAATGTTCTAATTTCAGATTTCTTCTTTTTTAATTTTTAGTTGTTGACCTCCTCTACTGGAGAGACATTAAGAAGACTGGAGTAGTGTTTGGTGCCAGCTTATTCCTGCTGCTTTCATTGACAGTATTCAGCATTGTGAGTGTAACGGCCTACATTGTCTTGGCCCTGCTCTCTGTGACTATCAGCTTTAGGATATATAAGGGTGTGATCCAAGCTATCCAGAAATCAGATGAAGGCCACCCATTCAGGTGAGATGTCTGAAAAACAAGGCACACATTGGCAACACTATAAACAGGATTAATATTAAGAGTCATTCTATAGAGTTACAGGCATGCATTTTTTACTGCTCAAAGATCATTGCAGATGTTTGCTTAAAAAACTATACCCAAAGCATCTGCTTTTGAGATTTTTGAGGGTTAAAGGTAATTTATTTCATGGGCTCATGATGGAAAAAACTGAGTTTATATGTCATTAGCCTAATTCTATGTGTTAGTAATATTATTTAGAACTAGGTATTGATTATCTAATTTTGCTTTAATAGAAGCTATATCTTTTTAACATGATTAGGATTGGTGAAAGTTCTGTTTTCTTTAATGTTTTTTATGCTATCTGATCTTTGAAATACCTTTCTTACCACTAGTATGTGCGTGTTTTTCTATAATGCTATCTTATTGTGCCTGTGTGTTCTCTTGCCCTTCCTTTTCTGTCTGGTTTTCTCTTCTTCTTCCATAAAGCATACTTTTGTATTGTCCTGTTGTCCTTTGTGTGTCTGTGTGGCCGTTTCTTGTCTTGAAATGATCTTCTGCCATTATTTTTATAAGTACACTCTTGCATCACATACATAACTGGCCATTACCAATTAGGACATACCTCAGTTTGGATCTTCTGCTCTGACTTCAGACTCAGACAGAAAAACTGTCTTTTTCCCCAGTTTTAAAAAATTAGGATATAATTCATGTATTTATAAAATTCAGTGGTTTTAATATGTTCCTAGAATTGTACAACCATTACCATCTAGTTCCAGACACTCTCAACATACCAAAAAGACATTTTCTACCCATTGGTAGTCATTTCCCACTCTGCCCTTGACAGCCACTAACTGATCATGTCTGTAAATGAATGTTTTTTCCCTCAAACTTGTCAATTTCTATCAGTAATATCACTGCTATTCTCATTTCAGGCTCCCAATTTTGATGTTATCTGTTTCCATCTCACATAAAGAACTAAGTTGTGTTGTTTTCTCCTGCTTCCTCACTGTAGAACACAAGTCCATAAACTATAGCCAGGGACCAAATCCTGCTTTTGTAAATAAAGTTTTATTTGAACATAGGCATACTCAATCATTTAGCTGTTTTCATCATGCTATAATAGCAGCAATTGTGCCAGAAACCATGTGGACTTCAAAGCCTAAGTGCTCTTTCCTAGGCCTTTACAGAAGAAGTTTGTCTACTCTGGATGGGCTTCACTTGTTACCAAATTGGGTTCTGGTTACCTAGGTTTCAGCTTTTATAGCTATTGTTAGATTTTCTTCAGATACTTTTATTTTTTAGGCAAACGGGCTTTCTGTTCACTATAGGATCAAGTCCAAATATCTTTATCTTGTCTCTCATTTGCCTCTTCTAGGATGTTGTGCCCATTCATGCTGCCTTTTTAGCTTCTCAGATGACCTAAACTATTATACTTTTTTTTTTTTTATTTAAAGATTTATTTATTCATTCAGAGAGAGCGAGAGAGAGGCAGAGACACAGGCAGAGGGAGAAGCAGGCTCCATGCAGGAAGCCCGATGTGGGACTCGATCCCAGGTCTCCAGGATCACTCCCCGGGCTGCAGGCGGCACTAAACCGCTGCGCCACCGGGGCTGCCCAAACTATTTTACTTTTTATTGGGTTCTGTGTTTGATTTCAAGATGTAACTTTTTGAAGGCTTCCCTAATACTGGTTCCAAATGAGCTGAGAATTCGTTTCCTATTGGCTTTGAAATGATCTCTAATTGTTTTGTATTTAGACATCATTTTTTTTCTCAAATAGATTTTGAATATTTTAAAACTATTTTGGTAAGGCAGGTATCTGTGGGCATGAATGAGTATATAACTACCTAGAACATACATAGTTGATATTAAGGGGTAAATGTAAACCAATTTTCAAACTTTGCAATCTATATTATTTTGCTTATTGTAAAGATTGGTTATTTAGCTCTCTTCATATTGATGAAGTAACAATGCTATAAAATTTGGGGAGAGAAAAAAAAAGTTTGGGAGAGAGACCAACATTTATGAGTGGCTCATATGTCCCTGGCCTTTTATGCACAGACTTAATTTTCATAACAACTTAATGAGACAGATGGTATTCTTCTTTTCCACAGAGAGGGAAACATTTGAAGTTCAGTAACTTGAAATTGCAGCTTCAAAATGGTAGCCATATCATGCCAAAAATCATACAGGAATATGATTTTTAATTAGATATATTGAAATAATATAAAAATATTGTCAAGCCAAAACTTCTAAATTATCTACAATATCAATTTGAGACCTTGTTTGATTTTAAAGAAGACTTTTGGGAAAAAAAATCTGGTGGCTGTCTTATTCCCTATTTTTTTAGAAACACTTTATTCTTCAGAGGATTTTTTTAGAGTCATTATAAATTCAGCCAACATGCCAGATTAATCCTGTTGGACAGTTTTTCCAAGTTCTCCCAGTCACATTTCTAAAGGTGGTACCATCCTGTCTATATCTAATACCTCTGATCTCTGGAAAAGAGTGATGTCAGTGCTGGCATTGCATTAATATTACATGCTAGTTGAATGAATGTAAATATCCATGGGATTTCACTGATGGAGAGTGCCACTCTGTGCCTGCTGGCCAGGCATCTTGTCTTCTGCAAGAAAAAAAACTGTGGTACAAAGAAGCTGAATACGAACTCAAAGTTATATCAGCTTCTGTTCTGTGTCTCTTAAAGCTGCATAAATAAATTATTGCTGATTTAAGGGTAGATATGAATATTCGATCATTTTTAACTTGATAATAACAACTGGATACCTGCTGGTAATCAGTAAGTTGTCTGAGTGCTATGCCATCATTGTAAATATATTTTCTTGGTCTTATACTTTAGTAGGAAAAATATACAAGTGTACACATGTCTGTATGTCAGAGCTGGATATGGCTAATGCTATAATAATACCACAAAAGAAAGCACTGTTAGAATTGCATAATAAGATCTTAGGGAAAGAGCCAGAGAGGCCTCATATGTGGGTGGGATTTGAGATGGACTAACTGACTGGATATGCTATTACTAGAGGTAAGAGGAGAGCATTGTGGATTAGGAAAACAGTATGATGAACAAAGGTAGTAGGATTAAAAAATGATTAATGGCTCATATTTGGCTGCAACATAGTGAGTAGTAAAAAATTAGGTTGAAAAGATTGAAGAGGGTTCTGGTTGAAAAGTTGGAATTATAGAATCACAGAAGGCCTGGATATTTAAGAAGGTCTGTTTCTCTAATTTTATAGAGTGGGAACCATGACCCTGAGAAGTCAAATGACTTTGCAAGGTTACATGGCTAGATAGTAGCAGGTCTTCTAACTCCTACCTGAGTTCAGTCTAAGTAGCACTACCTAAGAGAGCTAAAATAAAACTCACCTGGCATTGACTAAAGGAATGGATTAGTATGTAAACAGATGAGCGATTCATTTGGATACAGAATATTCCAGTTTTTAAATAATGAACACTTAAACTAGAGAGATAACATAGTGAGTAAAAATGAAGAGACATATTTGAGACATATTATAAGAGTAAACCATGGGACAGGGGATTATCAGATGACTGTTCTTTCCAGGATGAGTAACTAGTGTCCACCAGCATCGGGGAGTGATAAAGAGAGACTGGGCTATAAGGAGCTGCTTCCAACGATAGAAGACAATGCTTAGCATTTCTGAATTGGTACTACTCTACCAAGATAAAATGACTTCTTTGAAATAATAACTAATAAAACAGTTCCTTGCATTCCTGCCGAAGATTCTTCTTCTTCATTACAGTTTGTCTTCCTAAATAGAATGATTCCAGGTATCTTAGTATAGAATGGGGTATCTACGTGGACAGTAACTATTATGTTTTACTAGCATTAACACCATACTTGTGGTAGCCATTTCACAATCCGGACCTTGACCTATTGGGCAGTTTCCTCTAAAAGTTATGCTGAGAGACTGTAGTATTTGGGAATGAATAGGATCTTTGTTAGGAAAACCCAATGAGACTGCATAATGTCAGCTTAAAGAGAAAAAACTCAAATCCCTCATAACAGCTACCATTTATTGAATGCTTCTTTATGCCTGCTTGCATTAAGCACTGTACTCATTGAATCCTCATGATAATTAATAACTGCAAAGTTACATAGACAAGTAAGTGGCAGAGTATAAGAATCAAGTCCAGAGCAGTCTGACTTGAAAGGAAATGATCTTTTTCTGTGCTCATCAGCTGCCCGTGTGCATGTCTGTGAAATATGCATCGATTGGTGAATTTTCACATTGTGCTTAATTTGGAATCCAGGTTTTATAGTAAAATATTTTAACTAATGTCTTCTTTTACAATTACATTACTGCTGATTGATAGACATCCAGGACAAATACTCTGATCAGTGACAGTTAGGATGTGTTTTGTTTTTCAGGGCATATTTGGAATCTGAAGTCGCTATATCTGAGGAGTTGGTTCAGAAATACAGTAATTCTGCTCTTGGTCATGTGAACTGCACGATAAAGGAATTGAGACGCCTCTTTTTAGTTGATGATTTAGTTGATTCTCTGAAGGTAAGTTTATTTGCCTTCCGTTTCTGACATACCCAGAATTTAATATCAAAAGAGTAGAGTATAAAATTCTGCTTTTCTTTTAAAGTAAATGACAGAGATATAGTGAAATCATGTTACTATAAATCTATGTGTCAAAAATCAGAATCCTGTCAAATATTTAAGATGGAGGAAAGTACTGTTCCTTTTTAAAGGAAAATGAGTTACAAATTCATACTTTTGGAGACCAGAAAGATTAGAAGTGAGAAGATTATACATTTATCATAATGAGCACTGAGTAAATGTATAGAATTGTTGAAACTGTATGGTACCCCTGAAACTGATATAACACTGTATGTTATCTATACTGGAATTAATATAAAAAACTAAATGAAGAAAATGCAATAAAAAAATGGTGAGAAAACTAAAGGGAATTTTCACTGTAGGAATAAAGATTATCTAATAGAGTTGATACCAGATGGGATTTAATCTGTTTGCCTTTAGAGTCTGGTACTTAATTTCTTAGCTTATGTTTCATTTATATACACACATAAGCTATTTCATATCTTGGACTCTTCTTTGGAATGTTTATTCTGGAAATGCTTTAATACTTGGAAATACAACTAATCTTCAGTTGGTAATTGTTGGAAGTCTTTAGTTTTTGGATCTTGCTATAGCAGCTGTTAGGGTCTCACCTTGCAAATAAACTTTCCCGAAGCTCACTAACTCAAAGCAAGCCCCAAAACAACTTAAAACATGAGCTGCAAACACTGGGACTTTAGTTCTTTACATAGAACTTACCATTTGTGTTTTTTGTATTATTGCCTGTGACTCTGCTTAAGACAGATTCATTTCAGTCTAAGCCTAGGTAGAAACATACTATGGTAGTACGTAATGATTTTTCTTTCATGAGATATATGTACTAGTTTGCAACTTATCGTGCAAACTAGGGATGTCCTAGCAATTCGATGACAGGGCCTTTAGATTCAGTGAAGCAATTTCTGAACTGATCAGAATAGGTTTAAATGCTCAATGCTTTTAACAAACAACTTTAATAGGCCAGTAGATAATTATTTTCAACTATGTCCTTCTCTCAGCTTACAACCTGGACTCTCAGTTACTTACAAATAACATCAATGGAAAATAATTTAGTTTTTTTTTTGTTACTTAATATCTTTGTACAGAGTGCTTGCTTTTAGTGCCATTCTGTAGTAGTGCTTTGAAATTATCTGATGTCTGTAAATAAAAGATAGCTATGTTATTTGGGATGTTTGATTAATTAGTTTCAAAGGGAACAAAAATACTTCGGAGTAAATGAAATAGAACATCCTACATATGGGCGCTAGAAGAACCGGTTCCTATTCATTGAGGTCGTATTTGCTGTATCATAGCTTGATAGCTAGGGTAGACCGTGTGAATAATCGAGAAGGTATTAGTACAGTTTAAGGTGAAGTGTTTGTGGCTGGGTATTGGTTGAGAAGAAGCAGTATAAATAGATAGAGCTTCTAACAACAAAGGTCCATCTCTGAGTTTAGTGATTAAACTGCTGGGCTGGGGGTGACTTCGCACAAAAGCATCATGAAGCTTGATAGAGGAGCGAGTCCTTGTTTTGATAGACTTAATAAAAGTTGCAGCAGATAGAAACAAAAAAATCATCCTTCATTTTTGCACAGTGAAGTCATGAAGGCAGCTCAGTATGTCTATAATATTGAGAGAAGAGGCGTTCTGAATCTGCTTAAAAACAAAAAAAAATTGATCTGGGAATATTTATTATGTTCCAGATTTACTTAACAGGTTTTAGTTTAAAGTCTCCACATGTCTTTAGTAAAAAGAAAACTCCTTTGTTCTTTCAGATTTTATTATCCTCTATACAGTCCTGTGTGTACACAGTTCTGTGTTGAAATACTTGGCAAAGGCTAGCAGAGCATGGAAATGTTAGGTTTCTAAACACCTTTTAAATATTTTGCACAGATACTTGGAAAAAGGATGAGGAAATTTTATGAATAAATTGGTTCTCTAAGATGAAGAATTTCATTTTGCTGTTAAATCTCAGTTTTTAATTTCTTTTGAACATTACCATAGATGTTTTTTTTAAAAAAGCAGGTATATTATTCATGATGAAACTAGCATAAATGAGAGAAACTGAACTTGATAAATTTTTGCTTTGAGTGACTTTTATGTATGTGACTTTTGAGTAACAAAGTGGCACATAACATGGCAGATTTACTTCCTGAGATACTATTTTTATGAAGTTTTCTTTAAAAATGTTTTTTCTTAATATTGGGGAAAAAAGAGTTGCATTAGAATTATATTCTAATACTTTTTCTTCTTATGAATCAGCAGTACTTTTGAAAAGAGAAAAAGAAAACTTATTTGGTTTTCTTGAGTAGTGTTTTTTGGCAAACCCAGAGCTGAAGGAAAGCTGCTCAGTGACTTCTCCACATGGTAATTCATTCAGGGCTCCAAATAAGTAACAGGTGCTTCAGCATACTAACACATAGAATGACCTTTGCATTAGGTCTCAAAATCTGGTGAAGCAAAAGAATAAGGCTGGGTATGTCTTGCCCTATGCAAAGGTTATGGTATGAAGCACTTGGTAATTCAGTTGTACATTCTGATGATATACACAGAGGGTCTTCCTTGTTAAACCTAGTGGTTGTATTACTTGGGAGACTTTAGTTAAACCTTTTCTTTTTTCTTTCTTTTTGTTTCCTGTCCTGGGGTACCTAGGGTACCTCCAAAGTCAATAAACTTTTTTTACCTTTTGACCCCCCTTAAAATTAAAAATTCAAATAAAAATTGACCCCTTTTTATTTAAAGTTAAATCTTTATGTCATTGCGTCTGAGTAGTACAGATTCTGTTTACTTCTACTGAATAAGGGTATTATAGAAACACAAGGTACTTGCTTAAAATGTCTCTTATTGAAAAAAGCTGACAAAAACCTTAACACTCTTGACTCTATAAAAATGACTTTGTATTCTCTCTCTATAGATAGTTCCTTAAGCATTTACCACTCTTATTCCCCTAGTTTTTTATAGAGTGTTTTCTTTTAAAAAGAAAATTATTTCCTTCTGATTCTATTACTTTTTGCCTTTAAGCCACAGCAGCTGGTAGAGTGATATTCTCTCTAAAGCAAGCAAAAAAAAAAAAAAAAAAAAAAAAGGTTTTTTCAGTTCTCATTCTTTTTTTTTTTGTTTTGTTTTTTCAGTGTAAAGAAGAAATCAATTTGCCCTATTACACTGATTTATTTCCTTAAATTTGGAGTCTCAGTCTTTTGAACGTTTGCTAATAAATAGCCATCGTCTCTGCAGTTTCCAGACAAACTTGTGAAATAACACTGAATCTTTAAAAACTTAAGGAACCAGCTTCTAACTGGAAGTACTTTGATTTTGTATGATTCATCATTAGGAAAATGGACATCACTCTAAATTTGAGAAAATGCAGTGGAGTCTCATAAGTTTATAATGTCGAAAATATACATGGTATCAAGCTCTGTGGCGTACTTTAAATAATAGCTTTTAAACAAAAATTTGAAAGAGGTTTCTCTGTAACTCACTGTCTTCATAAATTTGATGCCCTCACATTTATATAATCTACATTTCTAAATTCTAGGTCACAATTACCACTACTTCTATTGGAAACTTTCTTCTTCAGAAAGTGAAATTATAAAGCCACTATTCTTAGTATGTAAAACTTTCTCTTCTTGCTCATGACTTTTTTTGACAATGATTTAAAAAAACACACACACACATAATCAAATGCGATTAAAAATAATGATAATAACCAAACTCCAAAGTTCATGAGGCATCAAGCCTCCTGCCTGCTGAAAAAGACTTGATATGACATGGTAGTTATCACTGTGCCTGGCCTAAGTATTGTCCAGATGACAACCTATCAGTTGAGGTGGACAAATAAGACCTGTTTCACAGACTTCTCCTTTTAAATTAATCTGTAAGAGTTCCATTTGTGGGGTGCCTGGGTGGCTCAGTCAGTTAAGCATCTGCCTTTGACTCAGGTCATGATCCTGAGGTCCTGGGATCGAGCCTCCTGTGGGGCTCCTTGCTTGGTGAGGAGTCTCCTTCTCCCTCTGCCCCTCGCTCACTCTGAAATAAAACCTTAAAAAAAAAAAAAAGTTCCGTTTGTTTTGCTCCTTTGCCATTAACTACAAGCTTCTAAGCCCTAGAAAAGATTTCAAGTATCCACAGATGGAGCAACAATGCATTTATTTCCCAAAGGATTAATTTTAGTCAAATATTATGGGCAAAATCACTAACAAAATATTTCTAATTCTATTCAGTAGAACTTATTTCAAATATTAGTGTAAAATTTCACTGCAGCCAAATGTTTTGTCCAATCCTCAAGATTTGTTTTAAAGGTTATATTTCTTAGAGTGGGTTTGTTCCACGGAGTGCCAGACATCAGGTCGGGGGAGGAGAATGAAGGAAAGGAAAGCCTTTTCTTGGAGAATCTGGTACTTTATTAGCCTCTGAGAAGTCAGAAAGGGGCAGGATAACTTTATGTAACCCAGTGATATCTGTTAACCTTGTTTTAAATAATACCCATGAGTACCAGAAAACTAGTATACAGTAGTTTACACCCCCTACTTTTAAGGGGTAAGAAAATTCTGTTTCTGTGATTGATCTTCCACATAAGGGATCTTTGATAGGGTTCCTTTTAAAACAGTGGTTCTCAGTCTTGGCTGCACGTTGGAACCACCTGAGGAGCTATAAAATTTACTGGTATCTGTGAAGGAAGAAAGAGAAGGAAGGGTAGTCCCTTCTCCTAAAATTGTGATTGAACTTTCCTGAGGATACTGCTTGGAGAATTACTGTTTTTAAAAGTAGTGGTATTAAGCTATAAACTCCAGGCTGTAGGTTTCCTCTCCCACTCCTACCCCCCACTCACCACCACCCCCACTGGAAAAGAGGCATAGGACAGTCCCTGCGGGGGTCAGCTTTGCAGCTTCTTGAATAAGGCTCCAAGTTTTCTTGGTTTTGTTTTTTAATTTATTTGAGAGAGACCGAGCAAGAGCCAGTGCGCACACAGGTAGGAGGGGCAGTGGGAGAGGGAGAAGCAGGTTCCCCGCTGAGCAGGGAGCCCAATGTGGGCCTCAGTCCCAGGACCCCAGGGTCATGACCGGAGCTGAAGACAGATGTTTAATGGGCTGAACCACCCAGGCTCCCCCAGGCTCCCAGGTTTCATCAGAGGGATCCTGCCTTTTCAAACCTCAAATTTGAAGAAAAAAATCTAGTAATTTTATTTATGAGATATTAAGACCACATGATTTGGGCAAAGGTTCTTTTTTTTTCTGTAATACAGCTTTTGGGTGATAAAGACTAGATTCTGTATGACTGTAGTTCTGTGATTTTCAGTGAAAATACATATTAAAATTGCAAGAAAAATTTTTGCTATAATTGCCTGCCCATAATGCTCCAGAATACAATCTTAAATCTGAAAGTGAGCTCAAAGAGGTCTGAACTCCAGAAATAGCTGACCCAAAAGAACATTAAAATCTAACATACACATTTTGACAGTGTCTGTTGTCTCCGGATCACAGAAAAGTCAGAAGCATAATGGGCTAGGAAACATGTAGGCAATCAAAGTGATACTAATGGATGAGGCTGAGGATGTCATAAAAGGTCGAAGAATTTTCAGTTTAAGAATGCAGAAAAAGTTTGAAAACGTCAGAATTGCCAGAGTAATATCTGAAATTCTGTTGCACTGTCCTTCCTCCATTTTCCTTAACAAATGTTGCCCCGGAGTTGTTGAGACATCATCTAGTAAAGAGCTCTAGGGAGCTCTTGAATGAGGTTTTTGATACAGTTTAGTTTAATTCTCTCCTCCCCCGGGACAAAAGGTAAACAAGACCATGGCCTTTGCTCACTTTATATTAGACCTTCATTGTACTTTAGTCCTTTTTCCTCCCCTGTCATTACTGCCCAAAGAGATGATCTGATTTCCCTGTTAATGTATGCATTGGCTATCATGGCACAGAATAGTTGCCATGAACTAGCATAGAATTTGTAGGTCCAAAATGCAAGTGGCCTGTTTTGTTTCTTTAAAATGCTTATGGACCTGTTCTTTGGCCCTTTATGATAGCATGCACGTTCGTGACAAATTCCCACTAATAATGGTTGCTCTGTAGGTGAATTTACAGTAGAGCAGAGCAGATTGATTCTGGAGTCAGATAAGCCTGAGATCACGGTGACCTCTGGTCTAGTATCTTGCTTAATTGTTCTGTCTTGGTTTGCTTTTCTATAGGGATAATAATAGCACTTCTGGCATTGTGATGAGATTCACTGACCTAATATATTTGCAAAAAAAAAAAAATGTTGCTTTTATTATATAACAGTTCCAGTGATTGAGCAGTTGCTAGATGCATGTCCTTAACTACTGTGTCGTTCTCTTCTGTTGTGTATTACCTGGAAAATCTTACCTAGCATTTTTGTTTTGGGCCCCTGAAATGTTAAATTTTCTCCAGACTTAGTTGCAATATTTCAAAGTTCTATGATAACACATACAAATGTGAATCTCTGGTTTCTCTCTTAAAATGGGAAATTTTAATGGTAACATGGGCCTGGAATACTTGCATGGTGACAGTCTGTGGAGCCTCCGTGAGAGGGCGAGTATGGATGTCTGTTTGCCTCAGTCCTTAGCCATGCTGCTTCTTTCATTTAGTGCACCTGCCAGGTCCCACAGACATTTAATCTTCCCCCGGTTCTTTTCTTTGCCTTTGGGTAGTGTGGCTTTTAGGAAGTGTCCCCCACGAGGCAAGTCCAGTGCCATTTGAGTCCCTTAGATAGCCTAGGTGTGAAATCTTGAGTGTCTCTCCTTGTGGATTTGGAGTACGACCTTGTGGGTGGACTTAATGGCCAAATTAGGACTTCTTAGCTTGTGTGTTAGAGTATCTGAATCCTGTCTCGACACAGGTATCCTCATTGCTAAAGCAATTTCATCTAAAACGTGGAAGGTTGATGCTTCTCTCTTTAGATTTGTGGATGGCGATGGATAAAAAAAACATGAAAATGTTCTGTAGCAAACTTGCTTAGGTGCAGAGGTTATAATTAGCTTCTGCAATAGGAGTCTGTAAAACTCTCCTTCTGTGAGAAGGAAAGGCTTGCTAACTGGAGTCATGATTCAGACCTTTCTACCACAGCAGTTGCTGAGACCAGAGTAGCATTTAATTTTTGATTTTCACCTGGCAGGTGTTAGGAATGCTTGACATCTGGTCACTTGAACGTTAGTTAAATTCAGTTGAAGGGGTAATCAGAGGTTGCTATGTGTAGAACCGATGGGGGAGGAATCCAAAGCGTGTTCCCGAACTGCCAAAAATGTGCTTCTTAGAGTTTGAACACCTTCATTACGGCTTGGTACTCGGCTCTTAGTAGACAACCAGATTTTGTTGAACGAGTGAATATATGGAGGAATATATGCTTTAGTTCAAGGGTCTGCAAACTACTGCCTGGCCCATGGCCTGTTTGGGGATAGCCTGGGAGCTAAGAATGGCTTTTAAATTTTGTAAAGGACAGTACTCAAAAAAATTTCAGAGATAACATCCAAAGAGTATCTGAGAGACTCCTTGTGGCCGTAACACCAAACGTGGTTATCATCTGTCTTGATAGCAAAGGTTTGCCGATCCCTGCCTCAGGAGACGGAGGTACTGACTCCCCTCCCCTCTCCTTTTCACTTACACCGTGTCCGTACCTGACTGATCACTGTAGATGGTGGCATCCTATTGTGTTAACTACTAACTAGGGCAGAGCTGGTGCCAGACACATGAAGCCTTGTAATAGAAAGCAAAGGAATTACTGATTAAGAATAATAAAATCCAGACTGACTTTGTTTCTAAGTCTTCTAAGAACTGCTTTGTGCATGTCATCGAATCTGTCCTGTAAGAGGTGAACCAGATTTTAGAACTGGAAGAAAATTCTGAAATCCTCTTGTTCAGCCTTTCTTTTCTTAAATAAGGTATGCAGAGCAAATAAAGGACTTAACAAAATGAAATCCCTTTTTAGAACAGCCTTTCCCTAGCTGCTTTGATGATTTTTAAAAAATAAAAAATAAAACCAAGATTTTAAGACCATGATGAGTGAAGTAGGAGAGTTGAGTTAGCTCAGTGCAGTTTTCTGCCCCTAGAGGGGACAGTGAAAGCTGACCACAGGCGGGGTTGCCAACCTCTCCGTTCTTGAGCTGCCTGCCTCACCCAGTTGTTAAGAGGAATAAAGGAGTTGATATTTGTAAGACATTTAAAACCGTGCCTGGCACGGTTGATGTAGTGAGAACTATATTGGTGTTTGTTAAATACAGAAGTTAGTGGCCAAAAGAATATTAATGGTCAGATTTATTAACAGGTATACAAGTTTGAGGCATCCTCGTTTCCAGGATTCACTACCAAAACGTGTATCACTGTGCAGACAATGCCTCTGATCCTTAATACGATGCTGGAGGTGGTATTTTTGTTACCTGAACCCCCTTCTCTCTAATCATAACTATTCCCTGCCTCATTGTTGCTTATTCAGCTGAGGTGTTAATGCCTGAATCATTCAGCTCATGCAGATCTTGAAGTACTTGTTAGTGCTTTAAACTCAAGTTTAATCACAAATTCTCATACTTTTTCAGGCTTCCCATGCTGTAATAAGCTGAAGGGGTAACGTATACCTTTGGCATGTTTTCTGATCTCAGAGAAAACAATTAAGCTACTTGGTAGTGTAGTCCAGAGAAAATGAATCAAATCTGTTTTAATTATTACTAGGATTCTGAGATTTCGATTTCACTCAGAGGTGAAATACCGTATTACTTTGCCACTTCTCCAACGATTATGCCTCTGGTAGGTTGGCATTCAGATGAGATGCTTCTATTTGAAAGCTTCGACTTTGTGTGAATTGTTTTTAATAGGCTAATGTTATCTTCTTACAGTTTGCAGTGTTGATGTGGGTATTTACCTATGTTGGTGCCTTGTTCAATGGTCTCACACTACTGATTTTGGGTAAGTCTACAAAACAATTTGAAGGAAAAACTGCACAATATGAGAAGATTGTGTGCAGGAGCCTAGAAACATTTTAGTGGAGACATTGTGAGCTCTTTAAATAAATTGCTGATACTGATATTGTATATGTGGGGCTTGATCCCGGGACTCCAGGACCACGCCCTGGGCCGAAGGCAGATGCTTAACTGCTGAGCCATCCAGGGATCCCGATGCTACTTTTTTTTTTAATAAGTTTTGCAAATGGAAAGCTGTAGTCAGTGCAAATAAGGTCATTGTCATAAGGCAAGTCAAGATTCTTACTGTATGATTGAGATTGTGTCCAAGGCCACACAGTAAGTGGGTGGTCAATCCAGCGTTTGCTACTTAAGTTCCTAAAGAATGCTCCAGTTAACAGTGATAAACCAAGTGGGGGCTGGCCTTGCCTGAGGGTGCAGTCATCAATCAGACTAATGCGGGATGCCTGTATTTCATAAGGTCTGTGGGACATGATTTTAAGGGAGGAACGGTTCCTGAAGCATTCTTTGCTTCGTTCATTCGTTCATTCCTCTCACGTGGCCCCCCCACCAGCAGGCGCCTCCAGGAGAACCTCAAGTGCTTATTCATTCATTAGGAACACTGCCTGGCTGTCTGAGAAGTTTACTAGTTTGATGGCTTTTCAGGGTTTGTTCCCTAAATCATACCAGTCTATTTTTAAAGGTTGTGTCTTTCCTTTTTTCAGCTCTGATTTCACTCTTCAGCGTTCCTGTTATTTATGAACGGCATCAGGTAATTTCTTAACTGTAGATTTCAGAATACAAGCCTATCAGCGCTAGTTTCCAAAGCCTGATAAAAATGAAAAATGTGGTTCTGAAAGCCTTTATTAAGCCTTTACCTTGCTGAAACATAGTAACAGTTAATAAGATTCTTTAACAATGTTAATTTTCTAGTAACTCCTTTCATACCTCTCTTTCAGGCGCAGATAGATCATTATCTAGGACTTGCAAATAAGAGTGTTAAAGATGCTATGGCTAAGTAAGTATTTAAAATCCATAACTTTTTAAAAAAATACATATAATGATAAGGTGTGCTGGGCTTAGAGAACCAAGTGTGGGATATTCACCTCACAGACCTTAATCAGTAGCAAATCTTAATCATACCTGAAAAGTGCGACAATTGCCGCAAGATCTTTCTCTTCATTGATTTCTGTGTTTGCTAGGTGTCGTATTTAAGGTTTTAAAGCTAATTCATGAGGAAAGGTGGCAAAGTTACAGCTCATAGTTTAGTTTGACAGCCTTAGGATTTCATGTCTTGTAGAAGCTGATCAATATCCAAGCAGTTCTTGAAGGATAGCATTTTTAAATACTGAAAATTTAAGAATATTTCATTGACCTTTTTTTTTTTCAACCTTTTTATTTGTAGAATCCAAGCGAAAATCCCTGGATTGAAGCGCAAAGCTGAATGAAAAGCCAGAAATCATTAACAATAGGAGTTTATCTTTAAAGGGGATCTTCATTTGATTACATGGGGGAGGGTCAGGGAAGAAGGAAACCTTGACATTGCAGCTTCACAGATCTTTATTTTTAGCATTGCGGTGTCTGAGGAAAAATTACCTGTCTTGACTGCCATGTGTTCATCATCTTAAGTATTGTAAGCTGCTATGTATGGATTTAAACCGTAATCATATTTGTTTTTCCTATATGAGGCACTGGTGAATAAAAGAAGATCTGAGAAAGCTGTATATTACACTTTGTTGCAGGTAGTCTTGCTGTTTTTTTTGGGGAGGGGGGAGGGGAATCGCAGAGAAAGTGGAGCTGAAAAAAATAATCCTTTTCACAGTTTGTGCACTGTGTATGGTCTGTGTAGATTGATGCAGATTTTTTGAAATGATATGTTTAGACGAGACCATACCACTAAAGCAAGAGGAAAAAGCTTGCCTTTCTGGTATGTTCTAGGTGTATTGTGAATTTTACTGTTATATTAATTGCCAATATAAGTAAATATAGATTATATATATATCTATATATAGTGTTTCTCAAAGCTTAGACCTTTACCTTCCGGCTACCCCACAGTGCTTGATATTTCAGAGTGTCATTGGTTATACGTGTATAGTTCCAAAGCACATAAGCTAGAAAAAGAAAATCTATTTCTAGGAACACTACCATCTGTTTCCAACATGAAGCGATGCCATGCACATAGAACTCCTCAACATAAACTTCACTGCACAGACTTACTGTAGTTCATTTTGTCATAAACTCTGAATCTCCGGACTGAATCTAATGCTTCCAAAAACGTTGTTTGCAAATATCAAACCTTGTTATGCAAAAAATTATAAAATGAAGATTTATACATTTGTGGTTTAAGCTGTACTGAATCTGTGGAATGCATTGTGAACTGTAAAAGCAAAGTATCAATAAAGCTTATAGACTTAAAGTACGTTTGGTATTTTGGTTCCATGAAACGGCAGCAGCTGAAAAGTATACCCAAGGGGTAGGGTAGCCTTTGCTTCAACCAGGGAGTGGTGGCTCGTACTCTCAGAAAGCTTTCCAGTGCGTAGTGCAGCTGTGTTTACATAATCAAATTTATTTGACACGTACCAAAATGCTTTCAAATTCTGTATTTCTTATACTCTGCTAAGTGAAAATAAATCTTCATGCACCAATATTTTAACATATAGTAGAACACAGTGCAGGATTTATGAACATACAGAAAATCATACCATAGAAATGTTTACAAAGAAGATTTAAGAAGTTTCTTGACACAGACACTATTGCTCTTTAAATATAGTTGTACATATCCTCATTGATCAATTTAGTCTTCCACGTGGTTCTGTCAATGCAAGGTCTGATGACGAAGAAAGGTCGGTGGTACGGTATCGGCAGACACGGTTCTTGGCATCACCAGTCACACGGTTACAGAGGACAGAGCTAGGACTGCACAGGGGCTCTAACTGGGGACCCAACAGCCTATCAGGGGATTAATGTAAGGCATTCATAACCTGGCATATAAAAATAGCTTCATGAGTGATCTAATCCGTTTAGAACCCTGAAGCACTTCTGGGTAAATGTTAGTCTATTTAGTTGAAAATGCTTCATATTTCCCCTTTCTCTACACTGACAACTGCAAATGGCCAGTAATGCCAGACCCAGAATTTTGCCTCACTGACGGGGAGGACTGATCGGTGTGTGTGCGCAGCGCCCCCAGCCCCTCACCAGCCTTCCCGGCGACATGTGCGGTCAGCCCCTCCTGGAGTCCGCGGCAGGCCGAGGGTGACGTGTGACCGAGGCAGGGTTCCGATTGTCCGGGTCACGTTCCGTCATCCAGCCAGCTCTAAGCTAGCTTATTTTGTTTTATAATCTTATCAAATATTGCTTGGGCTTAAGAATTTGTTTTGCAGAGATTTTTTTTTTTTCCTTTTCATCTAGACTTGACCTATATAGTTCACCTCAACAAATCCATGGGGTCAAGTCAGCCCTGCTCTGGGGGTGAGAGACCCCCTACGGCTTTGGGTCACCTCATTTATTACCATTTTAGGATTAAGAGTTCATCCTCCTAGACCCACATGAGCTTCCCCCTCCCCCCTTCTATTTTATAGTACAGGGGTTTGTTTTGTTTTTTTTTTTTTAACTTCTATTTGGATTCTGTAGGTTTGGCACTCGACAGTGGAAAACCATTTCTACCCCTCCCTCCTGAATTTCCGTTTCTTTGCTGCTCACCTGCCACTATTTCCCAAGCAGGTAACCAATGTCTTGCATTTAGGAAGCCGTGACATAAACACATGACATGGGTGACAGACCAGGAATCTGTTAAGGGTCCTGTAGCCCTCCTCAGTTTTGAAGTTTTAGCACCATATGTAGAAAGGAGAATATTTGTGGGAGGTGAGACAGCAGCCCACACAACTGGAAACTTTCAAAGGCACTTAATGGATATAAAACTCTGCAAATGAAACGTTAAAAAATTAAGTTTCTCAACTTGTTTATACATGGCTCATTTGGTTTTGAAAGCTAAATGTGGAGAACTGAGGCTATCGATCGTTCTAGCGCTTAGGTGCATCTAACTGAAGCGGTCTTGTTCAACTTATTTGTAAAAATGAACATTTTTAAAGTATATAGAAACAGAATAGCAAAACGTCTTCTGTAAAAGTTTTGATGCAAATTAAAAGCTACATATTGGTTAGGGTAACTGAGGCTTCAAATTTTGTCAGTGGGCTACATGAGCAGATGGGGTTGTTGTCAGTGTGGTTAGTATGTCCTCCCGGAGCGGAGGCAAGCCCTCCTCCCATCTGAGAACTGACCTTCTTGGCATCGCAGTTGCGCAGGCCGCAGAGGATGGGCGCAGTCACCCCGCTTCGCGCGCGGCCTCGGGTGCCTCCGCGGTGGCTGGGGGGAGGGGAGCAGCAGCCGCAGCAAGAAAGAGCTTTCTGGCCTTCACAGACATCGCCACACAAACACACTGAAAAAGCAGAAAAGACGTTCACCTTGCGCGGCTGGCTGGACACGCTCCCTGTGTCAAGAGACCAAAGGCAGTCTTGACCAAGTGCCCCGGAGCCCTGCTCAGGTGATGCGCTGGCCACTGAGTTCAGTTTCTAAAGACGAATCAGGGATCTTGCCACCAATTAAAGACCTGCTTTTTTTTTTTTTAAGTCTGTTGTTTTTGGTTGGGTTTGGCTCTTCCGGCAGCCTAGTGCGGAATGTGAGGACTGCTGGCGATCTGACTTCACGCCGGCTCTCTTGTTGCTGCTGAAAAGGTTTTATCGAGTCCACTTGAGTGGAAGAGCCCTTTCTAGTGTCGAGCGCGGAGCCAGGGATCAGAATACGCTCCCGGGACTACAGAGGCCTAGGGGTCCTGCATTTTAAAGGTTACTCCTAGGCCTTTTATAGTAAATCAAAAGTCACCTCGTATCTCTCGCACTGGGGTGAGCAGGTCACTTGTGTCTCTTGTTCAGGGCCTGGCTCGGCTCTGAAGGGAGTTTGCCCTCCGCGGGGAGCGGCGGGCAGCGGCGGGCAGCGTTATCTCAAGGGCGTGAGTGCGGCTGTCGGCGGCTGCCTGGAGACACCCCCACCCCACCCCCCGCGGGCTGCCTGCCCGGAAAGCATCTTCTGGGGCCGTCCCCTGCACCGTCCTCTGGGCTGGGACCTGGGTTCTCCCCAGGTGCCTGTTGCACAACCTCTCAGGCCACCTGCACTCTGTATTTCTTCGGCTTGGGCTGGAATGAAACCAGCATTCCTGTTGCAGTAAAGCCCTCAAGGACTTGAGAGGTGCAGAATGAGGGGCTTGGGACCCGCCTCGTCCTGCTCGTCCACGCGGGCGTCAGGAGGGCCCCGGAGGGACAGGGAAGCGGCCTTGGAAACGCTCAGGAGGCCCATGTCCTCCTCCCGCGGCGCCCCAAGGCCAGCCACGCCGCAGCAGGCCCCGGGCCTGTCTCCCGTCCAAGTCGCTGGCTGAGGTCCTGCTGCCAGCTAGCCCTGGCCTGACGGCCTCCCTCCTCGTCTGATTTCATGTAAAATCAGGGGACACCCTTGTTTCTCAGGGAAACAGCCTTGCTATTATTTTTGGGCCTCTCCTGCCTGTGGATTAATCCTCTCCTCCGAGCTCTGGTGATGGGTTGGCAGCTAGGAGCCCAAAGGCCTACGGACTGAGGTGGTTTTAACCTGATTACAGGCAACGCTGCCCCTCGCTGCTGTCCTGACGCCCGCCCCCGGGCTCCAGCCGCCGCATGCCCTCCCCACCCCCCGCCAGGCCAGCACTGGGGGGACGTGGGCCCATCCTGGGGCGGGGGGAGCCCTCAGACACTGAAGACCATACTCAAAGCCCTTGTGCTCATTAGGACGTCAGCTCTCACCGTGTCCCTGGGAAGGGGGGCTGACACCGGGGCACCGGCGCGGGGACCGGGAGAGGACGAGACCAGGCCCGGGCCAGCCGGGGTCATACCTGCAGTCGTCTCCTCCGGTGCTGACCACGTACTTGTCGTCGTGAGAGAAGCGGATGTTTGTCACATGAGCCGAGTGGCCAAAGTAACGCTTATGTTTGGCCTGGGGGCAAAAGCACAGGGCGCCGGCTGAGAGACCCAGGCCCCCCCCAGGTCCCCGGGCTCCCCTCTGGCAGCTCAGCACCCGCCCGCCCACGGGTGTGCACGCCCCGGTTACGGGCCCCATTCTTGCCTGGGGCGCCCGGGGGCACCTGTGCGCCCCTTCCAGCCCCCTCCCCCGGCTTCCAGGACAGCCCCCTGGGCCAGAGGGAGACGGGAAGGCTAGGCGCGCCGATCCCCTCCCCGGGGCTGAAGGGGCGTCCCCTTGTCCTAGATCCCAGACCCCAGGTGGCCGGCAGCGTGCCCCTCCTCCCGTGTCTGCAGGAGGCAGGACAGCCGGGCGCGCCGACGCTCCCCCGACTCACAAATTTTTCGGTGCAGGGGAAATCAAAGAGCTTCACTAGCCCAAAGTCGTCCCCGGTGACAATGTTGAGGCCCGCGTGGGTCACACACGCGCAGTTGACGTCAGCCTTGTCTGCGTTTCGTGGCCAGATGCCAATGACTTCGTCCCCCAGAATGCTGTTAGAACAAGAGGGGGCGTCAGGCAGAGACGCAGGACAAGGCCCCCACAGTGGGGGACCCTCGCCCCCGGGTCTCTGACCACGTGGCTCTTCTGCCCCTCCCACCCCCTGCGCTTACCCCCAGCCCTACTGCTCTGTCCCAGGCCCTCACACCCCAAAGGAAAAGCTGCCCCCACCTTTGATTCTCTCCGCAACCTCTGCGGGCCGTGTGAGTGTGCGCGCGGGTGGGCACCCTCAGGCTCAGGGCTGGGTGCATCCTCCCCCAGAACGAGCAAGGCACCCCTCGTCCCGCTAAGCGGCGGGGTGGAACCCCGGGCCGCGCCTGTGGGTGACTGCGCCCCCCCCCCGTGCCTGTGGGTCCCCTGGGGCACACCTGTGGGTGACTGTTGCCCCCCCCAGGGTGCACCCGGCTGAGCCAAGAGCTGGGAGGCCGTTTCCCTCTGAACTTGCTGGATGAGGTTGGGCACAGGATTTCACAAAAGGGGGGGTCTTTGCATTTCGAAAGCCCAGGTCGGATCAAAGCCAGCGGCCCAGACTGGTACCAAGAGGCCTGCTGGCTCCCCGCCACCCCGACCCCCCTCCACCCAAGGAGGGACCGCCCTCTCTGAGCTTCTTCCCACACACAGAATTGGAGGCCGAGCCAGCCCGAGACTCCCTTTTGACCTTCCCTGCGGCCAGTCACCTTGTCCAGGAGGCCCAGGTGATCTTCTCGATGACCACGGCTTCGGTGACCTGCTTCCCCAGGGGCACCTCGTGCACCTGGCGCTTGTAGGCTCCTGTGGACACCTGCGGGGAGGCAACCAGGGCCATGAGCTCCTCTCCGGCTCAGAGGGCTCCCCTTCTGGTACGCCGTTTCCCAGACCACGACAGGCCTCTGGGTCCCCGGGCCTGGGACGTTTCCCCATTCATCTTCTGGCTCTTTTCCCAAGTCCTACGGCAGGGGTTCCCCAAATGTGCTTCCTGGGCAGCAGCAGCAGTGGCAGCTGGGTGGCAACACGGACGGCCGGGCACCGCCCCGCACCTAGCAGGGCAGACGCCCGGAGGGTGGCCCGGCCATCTGCTCTGCCAAAGCCTCCAGGGTGTCAGATGCTCCCTTCAGTTTGGGGACCCCTGTCCCCAGGGAAACAGGCCCTTGGGTACTGGGGTATGCCCGTTTTCTCAGGGACGGCAGCAGCCCCGGATGATTTCTGAAGCCTGGAGGCCCTGGCCCTTTCTTCTGTGGGAATATTCTAGGGGGAGAGAAGCATGTTCCAGGAAGCCTGCCCATGGGCCCCGCGGGCCCTCTAGCCCGGCGCCCTAGCTTTTCCCGCCGCTCGGGAAGGGGAAGGCACCAGGGCTCCCTACAGAGGCCCCTTCCCGCCTCTGCTCTGCGCCTGACTCCTCCACACCGTCCACCGCAGCCCAAATCCCGCCGCGGGAGAGGAAGGGTCTCTAGCCCCGCGCCCGTGAGTGCTCCCGGGGCACCCTGCACTCCTCTGCAATCAGCTCTAGTGATCTCCTGATCAGCCGGTGAAGGTGCCTTCCCATTACGGGCCCAGCGCCCGCAGGCAGCGCGTGGCCGGCCGAGTCCCCATCGGTGGCCAATGACTGGGTCCCCGCTCCCTCCCCGGCCTGCAGCCACCTCCAGGCCCGCTCCCTAGCGCCTAGTAGGGCGCACACTGGAGACCACAGCGTCTTCTTTCCAGCTCTAAGTCCCAGCGGTGGGAGCCCTTGCCAGCCCTTCCCACCTGTCTGCTCCCCGGGGACCGGGGGATGGTGGGGGCCTGGAGTCCAGGTCCCCGTGTGGACGGGCCACCCTCCCCCGACTTGGAGTTGAGAGGACTAAGTAGAAGGAGCGGCAGGGCACAGGCACAGCTCGGGAGACGGGGTCAGGAAGCCTGGACGGGAGGGGCGGGGAGGGCGCCTGCGCTGCTCACCCAAGGGCAGCTCTGCTTCTTAAAACTCCAGCGCTTCGACGACTTTCGTAATTTCTCGAGGCCTCCGCCCTTTCATTTATAAAGTCAGAGGCAAGTGACAGGACTGAAAGGGCTCCTAGGACGAGGATGTTCATGCATAGCCCGGCCCAAGGCAAGCTCCCAGGTGCCATAAGCCGCCACTGTTGTGGCTACTGCTGGCCTCATCGTCATCGTCATCATCATCATCATCATCATCATCATCATCATCATCACTATTCTTGGTTGCCCGGGAGCGCCGCAGAGCTGAAGCATACCTGGATGTACCTGCCATCCGCGGAAAAATCCATCTGAATGACAAAGCTTGGAATATCTTTGCAGTAGCCAATGCGATTCAGGCTCGTGCCCTGAGTGAGGTCGTAGAAGTCAACTGTGTGTTCAGAAGAACCGACGGCTAAGAATCTGCTGTCCGGGCTGATTCTAGAAAAAGCGATCCAAGAGCACGGCCCGTGAGAAGAAGGGCTGTTTGGACGGGCGGGCGGGCAGGAGGTCCGCTCGGGGAGGGGTCTCCGAGGCGCAGCCCTCCCTTGGGGACTCCCTCCCTTGGGGACTCCGTGTCGATCCCTCCTCATACATTCCAGGGAATCCGGCCGTTTCCGATGCCGTCCTGCAGCAGGAAGCAAGTGGGGACAAGCAGCCCGCCGGACAAGGGCGCCGCAGGTGTGGCTCCTCCTCGGGCAACACTGCCCAGGGACTCAGCGGACACGTGGCTGGGACTCGAGCGACAGTCTCCGCGCTGCAGGCCCCTCACGGGTCCCGCTCTCCAGCCGCGACTCTTGGGGAATGGCAACCACCCTTCTCCCGTGCAGACCACCTGCTCCGCACCTGATGTCTTGGATGGCCGACTTCCGGTCTCGTTTCTTCCCCCACACCTTCAGGCTGTTCACCAGCAAGATGACGAACTCCCCATTCTTCATGCCAATGGCCACCATCTCCCCGTCAGGGCTGTAGGCCGCACACCTGGCCGCGTGGCCCAGGTTCACCTTGTTGAGCAGCTTCTACGTGGATAGGACGGGACACTAGCTGAGCCCCCAGGCCGCCTGCTGCCTCTGGTGGGCGCCCCCAGGAGCGAGGGGCCGGCACGCTTGACCCAGAGCAGCTTGGGAGGCAGCAGGAATCCGGCCGGAGACTGGCGGGCCTTTCCTGTCGGGGGTTTGGGCGTGATCACGGGGCCCACGGGGTCCACGTGGTCTCTGGCAACCACTGCGCCCTGCCAGCGTGACGCAGCAGGACGCTGCCACACGAGCGAGGCTGGTTGACCATAGAGACAGGCAGCAAGCCGGACTGGACCCCCTTAGACCGGCCACCCCTTGCTCAGGGAAAAGGCCGGAGCTTCCACACCTGTTGGCTGAAGCCCTGAATCCTGTCACTACCTGGGTGGGTCACTACCTCCCCGTTTTCCCATTTGGAAAGAGGTGATATTAGTGCCACTTGGGCAAGGCGGCCGCAAGCAGTAGCGGTCGTGTATCGTGGAGCCCCTGACTGGAGCAGGTATTCACTATATGACGGCCGTGGTTAATAACAAACACGGTAAGTAATTATGAAAATTAACGTGAATAGGACAACCCTACTTCGGCTCTTACCTGTCCTTTCATCCTCATACTAAAACTTTTACTTAAATATTTACTGGCTATTTGGTGATGCACCCAACTATTTTAATTGTTAGAACTCAAATACTCATTTTATTTATTTTTTGATTTTTACAGTTTTTTGAGAGAGAGAGAAAGAGCAAGAGCAAGCTGGCAGGAGGGGGAGAGGGGCAGAGGGAGAAGGAAAGAATGCCGAGCAGACTCCTGGCCCAGCACAGAGCCCAATGCAAGAGAGCGATCTCACGACCTTAGAAGAAAGCCACAGTAGGACGCTTAACCCACTGAGCCACCCAGGAGCCCCTAACTGCTTGTTTTAATATCAGGTAAGACTTGCTAACAATAATCTTTCCCCCAGGCCACTCTTTGCTATTTTTTACTCAAGATGGATTTTTTTATTTTGAATTTTTTTTCTAAACTCCAAGAGGAACTTTGTTGGGATTTTGATTGGAATGTTCCCTTTGGCAACATCTGACATTATAAATCATTTTTAGTCTTCCCATCCAAGGGAGACGTATCTCTTTATTTTTAAGGTTTTGTGGACTCTTCTACAACAAGAGAAAAATCATTTTCAGATTTTCCTTGTATTATAGTTATAGCTGGATATGCAGCTAAAAGATAGATGGATTGGGTGTGTGTGAGTGGGACTTTCATTATTAGGCTTTCTAACTCAATTGCTCACCCGTCACATCCCACATATCTCCAGCCTGATGTTGGCCGGACCTCTCCTAACTCCAGGCCCACCGGGGGCATCCGAGCCCAGACAGAGAGGCCCCTCACCTTGTCAGCCAGGTCCCAGATGCGGGCTGTGCCGTCATTGCTGGCAGAGATGAAGATGTCCTTGGAGGGGTGAGTGGCCAGGCCCCAGATCTCCCCTTCCATGTGCCCATCGATCAGGATGTTGGAAGCAGCATTTTTTTCACCAACTTCAATTATTTCACCATCTTTGGTTCCTACTAAAATTTTTCCCTGTTGCAATAAAAACATTAGAAAATAAAGACAAATACTGTATGATCCCACTCATATGACGTACCATGTCCAATTCACAGAGAAAAGTCTGTGGAGCACTGGTGGGAAGGGGGAAGGGGAGTTAGTACTTCACAGGTACAGAGTTTCAGTTCTACAAGGTAAGAAACGTTCTGTGGGTGGATGGTGGCGATGGTTGCACAACAGTGTGAATGTACCACTAGACAGCACTCAAAAATGGTTAAAATGGTAAACTGTTACCTATATTTTGCCACAATTTAAAATGAAATGATTTTATCATCTACTAGATATCTAGTAGGTGAGAGACTAGTAGGCAAAGAGATGAAGTAAAAAAAAAAAAAGCAGCAGCAGATCTGTGTTTTAAATAAAACGTACAGAAAAACACAGAGCAAATTGGCAATGTGGCTCTGCTGGCAAAGGTACTAACACCGGAAGGGCCTAGAGGGGTTCTGTTGTTAATAACTAAATTGCTCATCCTTACGTGACCCTCTCTTTTCCTTTTCTTCCTCAACCAAGGGTAAGAGCATCTGCACAAAGTTCTCCATCTGTCATCTGGTCTCTGCCAGGACATTCCTCTGATGGCCAGCTCCCGACAGAGCAGGACGGCCGGGTTCTGCTCCTGGACGGCTCAGAGTCTTCCTAGGCTCCTCCTCACACGGAACGAAAGGCCGTCTCCTCATGACTTCCAGGTTCTGGTCCTAGCTCTGCCTCCACCTCCCAGAAGTCTCATTACCCTACCAGATGACTGCCATTTGTCTTTTTAAAAAACAAAGCTCTCAATGTCTAATTATGGAGACTCCAAGACCTGTCTGTCCGAGTCATGTCTGCCTTTTTTTTATGGGGAACATCCAGAAGGCAAATTCTCAGGCTGATAATAATTCAATAATATAAACACAAGGTATAAAACAGAGGTTGAGATTTATTTTCAAGTATCTCTGAGTTTCTTGGGAAATTAAAAAAAGAAAAGGGAGAAAAGGAACACACACATCAGAACTAAGATTCTGATTTGGTGGCTCTGGCCAAGAGCCTGGATGTCCATATTTAAACAAAACAAAACAACAAAAAAGCTAACCCCACAAGTTGTTTTTGATTTTCAGCCCAGGTATGACTTGAATGCCCATGGCTCTGAGTCAGTTTGATGGCCCCTTAGTCCCCCCGCCTACTGGCCATGTAACTGTAGGCTTGGGCGAATTTGCTACACGGGCAAATCATCGACTATCTCTGCACCCAATACGCCTGGGACAGCAGCAGCTAGCATCCACTGGACGTGGCCACGGGCCAGGCAGGATGAAAGGCCCCGTGCATTATAATGCACGCGATCCTCACAACGACCCACGTGCTGGACACAGGGAGGTTAAGCAGCACACCCAAGGTCACCCAGCCAGGGCTACCTGGGTGTGCGGCCTCTGCTAAGCTGACGCCCACCACCGTGCAAGTCACACCTTGGAGGCTTGCTTTCAGGATTCAAGGGCCCAGCAGCGGGCAAGTGGGTGGCTGCACTGACTCTCACTCGGGCCCCCGCCTGGCCCAGCCCTGAGGGGAGAGGTGGGGGACAGCTGGGGGAAGGCCGGCCCAGCCCACTCACTTTGCCGCGGCACACGGAGCGCACGCACTCCACCAGCTGGCCCGTCTCCAGCTGGAAGGCCCGGCAGCGCTTCATCTCCTGGTCCCACAATTTCACAGCACCTCCTTCTTTGGTCCTAAAAAGGATCAAGAGGAACTTGGCACGGTGGCCCGCGTCCTAAGGCGTGCCCATGGCACTCCAGGCTCCTCGTCCCTATCACCAAGGTCACAGCCCCTGGGGCCCAGCAGGGCACAGCCTCCGGGATGGCCTCTTTCTCCGCCCCACCAATGAGTGGTGACAACTTGCTGAACTGGTGAATTTCCTAGAATACTTTCAAATGTCACTACGGTAGAAGGAAAGAGGACTGCAGTCTAAAACATAATAATAAAAATTTAAATAAATAAATCAAACCATGTTATTATCAGATCAAACACGAAGAGCAATGCTTCTCTATTTTCCTGCTTCATTTTTAATCTCTGTCCCCACAGGAGCTTCCCTCTCATCCTCTCCATCCTCCCGTCCCCCAAAAGGCTCCGGAGGGAGCAAGGGGCTGTCCAAGAACACCTCTCTGGATTTTCAACTACCACAATACCACCTCTCTCCCCCTGTGACTCGTCCTTCTGAAGGGTTTGGCCTGGGGTCCTCTGGGCGGGACAGTAGATTGAGGTCCCTGATGCAGACAAGACGGGAGAATGAAACTCTGCATCTTCTCCCAGGGGGGAAATGCTTCTGTCACTGTCTCCCAAGCCAGTAAGGAAAGACCAGCTGTCCCCGGAGGAGTCTTAGCTTACGGCCGCTCTTTGCCACCGGTCACTATGAGTCCGTCCCGAAGGGTCGTGTACATCGTGAAGACAGGGCCTGTGTGAGCCTTGGCCACCAGCCTGATGAGGAAGTGGTCCTTCCACACGTAGACGTCTCCATTGATGGCACCCGTGAAAGTGAGGTTGTTCTGGAAACAAAGGGACACCGTCCACACCAGGACCCTCACAGCAGCTCTCATGGGGGTCCCCTCCCAGCCGCCTGCTCCCCGGTTAGGGAACTAGAGCCGGAGAAGCAGAAGTGCACACTCCAGTTGACCTTCCGCGCCAAGGAAAGGCAAAAGACTTGGCAGGAAAATTTCCTGGCTCTGAAATGCGCTGAGTTGGTCTGGGAGCATTGGACTTCCCCACGGTGAGCACCTCTACACATAAATGAACCTCCATCCTGGGATCCAGCCCCAGCTGGCTGCAGTAAGAGGTAAGAGCCCAAACATTCCTGGGCTCTCGAACAAGGTGCACACGAATCCACACCTGCGGGACCCAGAGTCGGCTGGGTTTCAGAATGTCCCCAGATGAGCCTGTGCCGGCTAAGGGTGTCAGCTGGGGCATCTATGGCACAAGAAAGGAGGAACCGGGAGGCTGGCCAGGGTGGGAACTGGGCCCACACCCTCTGCACCTAACCCAAGCCTGACAGGCTTGCCAGTCAGTCTGCCTCTAGAACAATGAAGCTCCTGCCCTGAGTGGGGCTCCTACCTTTCCTAATGAGTATTTTGAGAGGAAAAATTAGGGAAAATGCAGTCAACTCACCCATCTATGCTAAGGAAAGGGAAAAATGGTTGCAAGTCAGCCAATAAAGGAGAAAATGTGGAAACCGCTTTCTTGTTGGCAGCTCTGTGGCTGTATGTGCCCCCCTCCCCATGCCCATGCCCAGGGGTCAGGGCCCCTCTCAGGAAGCTTTGCTGGAACTCACAGCACCGAAGGCCACGGAGAGCATCGTCTGCATCTTGGCAGCCTCCATGGACCCGATGACCCCTTTCTTATAAAGCAGGGCGCTGCCCGCCAGGGTCCAGAACTTCATATGCTTGACACCGACGGACACAAACTGTGTGTCTGAGTCCGGGCGAAATTCAACCACAAATATGCGCTCCAGGTGACCCCCTCGGCTGGCGACCTTGGCGCCTGTGTGGGTGAGAGAGTCTGCTGAGGTGGGTGCTCCCTCACTGCAGCTCGGGATGGCTCTCCATCCCAGCCAGGCCACTGCAGGGGTTCCTCCTTCCGCAACAGCACCCCTCCTGCCTCAGATGCGGCTCCCAAGGCAGAGAGGAGAGCGTCTGGGAAATTTCCAGAGTAGCAGTGCTGCTAAAATAACCCCCACCCCACTCCACCCCCACAAGACACATCCAGGCACCCATGAACACAGCAGAAAGGGACAGCCCTGGAGATGGAAGCTTCCAGATATGAAAAAAGGGCAAAGGGCACCCTTCATTTCTCACCTCCGGTCTCTGACCTCACCAAGGGATATGGGGAGGGAAGCTGAACCCTCCCCTGGAATGTAACTGGAGATGCTCCTTCCTTGAGGCGGTTCTTAATGTCTTTACAAGATTCTCTGCTTTTAAGTCCTTCAAAATAAAGTCCTTCATATTCCTTTATCTTTCATGGTTTTGGGCTTAAAAAATTCTACCTTTTGTATTTAATTACCAGTTTGTTCCTCAACCCCATTTATTTATGTGTTTGACTCATCTGCAGAGCTTTAGTTTTCATCCTCAGCCAATCCCAGCTCCACCAAGGTAGAGCAACCTTGGGAAAGTTGCCTCAGTTGGCTCATCTGTAATTTGGGGATAATGAGAGTTCACATTTTATAAGGTGGTGTGAGGATTAAAAGGTCTGGGACAGGTGAAACCCCATGAGCTGAGCTCGGCACAGTGACTGGGGAGCGTACGCTGGTGCCATGGCTACTCTCCCCGTCGGTTCTAGACCTGCAGGCTCACCTTTCAGCCTCCGTTTTGCACTCATCTGTTTTTACCTCATGATTTTCAGCCTTTAAGTTTTTAATTTTTATTTTAAATATCTTCCCATTTTCTTTGAACTTATTCTTAATGTTTTAGCTCCAATTTCCTCTTAATTATCCTCTCTCCCTATTTACTCACGGGGCCTTTTTTTTCTTCCCCTCCTCCTCACTTACATCTTTAAACAATTCCAGGATGGCTAACATCCGGCGTTATATTAGCGTCAGGTGTGCACTATATGGATTCTGCGCTTCTATACATTTCTCAGTGCTCATCGCAGTAAGTGTACTCTTAGTCTTCTTTATCTATTTCACTATTTATTATTATTATTATTTTTGCCTGTAAACAGCTTTCCAGCGGGGTGGCAGTGGTGGATTCTCACCCAGCTGGACCCGGGCCCTCAGATCCCATCCCAGAGCCCTTCCCTAAGGGGATAGAGACCCGCCCCTTACAGCTCAGGGCAGTCTCAAAAACAAACACCTCCCTACCTAGGGCTCAGAGGTTTGAAAACTCCCAGTTCCCAAGGATACCATAAAGTTAAAAGACAAACACCACAAGGGGAACAACCTTGGCAATACTTACAGGAGACAAAGAGCTAACGTGAGCAATCAGTAAAAAAACAAACAAAAAAACTACACCTGGTAGGCAAAACATGAACAACTCTCTCTTCTCCAGCAGAAATGGCATTTGAACAGCTGGATTACAGAGGAAGCAATACAAGTGGCCACTAAAGAGACAGGATCATTCTCTGTAGTCATGGGGGAAATGCTGCTTTATCCCACACTTTCTTTTAAGCTACTGTTGGTTTCTTCCTGGTCTTAATCCACAGACACTTCTAACTGTGGGGATTACTGTGTCCCTCCTTGCATTGGTTTCTATGTTGCTCAGAACAAGTTTCATTCAAGTATCCAGGACCTGACACCGTGCATTTTATATAATAAGCTCATTTTGTACTCACCTTTGTTTCTTAACTACACACACACACACCTGGAGTGCCACAAAAACAGTCCTTGGACAAATGAAGAATAAATAACATGCTCTCTAATGGTAACAAAAACGTAGACGGGCCTCCCTCAAAACTATCATTTGCCAGCGGGACTTGAAGTGAAGGGAAAACCACACACAATTGGCTCCGAAGAGCTGGTGGTTGGTGACACGACAGTAGACATTATTAATGGCTCAGAACCCTTCTGCAGACACCCAAGTGCTGGTTCCAGCAAAGACAAAGGGAGAAAGTTCCCAAACAGAAGGCTTCTCTCAGTCATGTTTAAAAGCTTAAGAGTCCTGGCAATTGATGGGATGAGCACTGGGTGTTATGCTCTATTTTGGCAAATTGAACTCCAATAAAAATAAATTAAAAAAAAAAAAGAGTCCTGGCTCTACCAGTCCTCCCTCTGGAGGTCGAAAGGCACCCCAGTGAGCCGGAGTCTGTGCTGGGGCAGGGCTGGAGCAGGTGCTGCCCAGAGGGGCAGGTGGCAGACATTAGGAAAGCGGGCCTGACCCGAAAGGCCAGCCTGTGCGTGGGGGCCCGGCAGGGTAACTCTCTTCCAAGGAATGAGGCAGACTTGGTGCAGACAGCAGAGTCAGCGCCATGGAGGAAAGGCGTACGGAAGCAGGTAAGGCCCTCACAAGATAGGGCTTTACAAGAGATTTCTAGTAGTGGGTGGGCTGCCTTGGAATGTGGCCTGGGCCACCCTCCTGCAAGGATGCGACCGATGATGGGAGTCAGCCTGTCATGAGTGCACTTGCAGGAACTGTTATTCCTTGGGGTGGATCTGGACCAGGAAGGAGGACTTTCCAGTCTTTCCAAAGCTATGAGGCTTTGAGTCTATCATTTAAGACCCTCAATGTCTCATCCGGGACTGAATCTATTTAAGACCAACTCAACATGGCAGGAAATGAAGCTGCATCTCCAAAATAGATTATGGGGCCATTTGGACACAGTGCTCTGATGAGCAAGAAAATGAGAAATGGACTGAATAGGCTGAACAAGTCTCATCATCAAAGTCTGCAGGTTCCCAACCTCTTTTTCTCAGGAGGGATTGGAACTTGGCTCCCAGCTCTCTAGAAGCCCTGATTTGGAGAAGCGCCACCTCTGTGTGTGCCTGGCTCGGCGTGCCCCAGATACGGGCTGCCGGGCTGGAAACAGACCTCATTAACGTCCTAACTAATTGGATCTCTTCTGCCAACCTGGGAATACACTCGAAAGATTGCACATCTCTGATTCTAACATGATCATAAATTTAGTAGCAGCCGTGTGTGTGTGTGTGTGTGTGTGTGTGTGTGTGTGTGTGTGTGTTGGGTGAGGCAAGAAAGAAATCCTGTTACATTAAACATAAACCTCGATTATAAAAAAGTCAAAAAAGTTAAAATGAAAAAAAAAATAGTGTTTCTGAGACCACAATGGTAAAATCCTGTCCCAGCTCCCATAATAAGGTGACCAGGGTGGCAAGGCCACAGCAGGAGCTAGAGGTCACAGAAGGAACGCCAAGGGCAAGGAAATTTGGGTAGGCAGGGAGTTAGGACCAAAATGCAGGAGACCCAGGTCTTCTGTCTGAGGAGGAAGGCTGCAGCGCTCGGGCAGTTTCCTCAAGCGCCCACAGACCCTTCCCTAAGCCAGCCTGGGACTCCCCGGGCCGTGGGGTCTGGGGGCTGATAAGTAGTTTCTCTGGGATCCAGACACCCCAGGTTCTGTGGACCCAGCAGCGCCCAGGGGGGACTTCGGGGTGGGGCCCAGGGAGGCTTGAGCCCCACGCCGGCCACAGGCAAGCCTCCCCGAGGGACGCACCGCCTGGCTCCCCTACCTTCCTGCCAACGCCAGACGGTGATGGTGTGCTCGGGGTCCACTCCCACCGACACCAGGAGCTTCCCGGTCGCACTGAAGTTGATGTAATTGACCCCTTTCGAGTGGAAGCACCGCAGCATGGAGAGGGTGTGCTTGGTCATGGCGTCCCAGACGTGGATCGAAGGTGTGGTTCCTGAATGCGTGAGGCAGGACACACAGCTGAGGCCGCAGCGCGCTGGGGCCCACGCAACGCCCGGGGTCACCCCGCAGCCTTTCTAAGACCAGTGAGCAGGGGGCCTTACTGTTACTGGGCCTAAGGGGCCTACAGCCTGACCTGGCCAGGGACAACGAGACACATCTGCCGTGCTCTCGGAGCCAGAGGCCCGGGGGCATTTGCGTGCGGCCCACACACTCGTGGAGGAGTCTATACCACGGAAACTGGTGAGATCCGTCATTTGTATCTGCGGGTTAGCCAGATACAGTCAGCAAACATGACGCAGCGGCATGATTTTGCTGTGCGGACTCAAACTACTCACGGATGGAGCCGCCTTACCTTGAGTCTCCGTAATATCAACTGCGGTGGGTGGACAATGGCAATGAGGAAGCGTCAAGGGAAGACAACAGCTAAAATAAGTCACGTTTCTACGAGTGAAGCACTTAACACCAGCATCAAGAAGCTCCAAATGAAAGTTAAAAATGGACATGGGTTCAATGAAAACAAGCAGAAGGATATGTGGTAGGAACTGCCTTCGAAGTGACGAAGTTCAAAAAACAACAACGACAACAAAAACCCAACAACACAACACGACTTCTCACAAATGTGAGCCAGTTCACATTTGTCACTGGCAGTTTCCTGGGGTGCAGAAGAGCCAGGCACACACACGGCAAGCTGCCCTTGCCGAGCACCATCCCAGGCCACAGATGCGTGGTTCCTTAATCTGACGCCGGGCGTCTGGAGAATTATCCTCACAAGTCCACAGGGATGGGGCATCCGTTTATCTGGGTTATCGGGCTCTGGTCTGACTTTACGACGCCTCCCAATCACCAATCACTGGGTATAGCAACTCAGGTGACAGATATATTCAAGGCTCAACCCGCCCACTCCCTTTCCGGATAATTGCCCGTCAGGGCGCCTGCTCAGCTGGGGAGAGCTCGCTGCAGGACCCTCCTACCTATCTGGCTGGTGGCCACCACATTTCTGTACTTGGGGTGCTGGTTCACCGTGAGGCAGAGGATGTCGTCCGTGTGCTCCAGGTAGAAGCTCTGGCTCCCTAAGGGGCAGACACGGGACAGTGAGCCTCGAGGTTGCCTCTTGGGGCAGCCTCGAAGCATTATGCAGGGTGTGCAAATGCCCTGTAAACATGAGCCATGAAGGCCACGAGGTCTCAATTTTAGAATCATTAGATCTCTTAGGAGATCGGTTTTTACATTTACATATTCTGTTCCAGGCCAAGAAGAGCTCCCCTTCTACTCCTCCCTCCCGCTGCCTGTGTGGGTCCGGAGCACAGTCCAAGGGCAAGGCTCCCCAGGCCCAAAACGGTAACAGAGTTACTACCCTAAATGAGCAAAACAACACCAGTTACTCGTCTGGAAGGGAAAGCTGTGAAATAGGAAAGAAAATACTTAGGGACTCTCTTCGAAATCCTCATTATTTCTCAAAGTGCCACTTGGGTGCCTGGATGGCACAGGTGAGGTCTTCACCCCCTCATGCCCTAACTCAATGTATATCACAGGAGGTAGGAGAAAGGACCAGAAATACATCATCGTCTACTGTGGCACATAGGTCTGCTGACTTCCTAGGAGGCCCTGTAAACCCAACCAGATGCCCAAGAACTGAGAGGTGAGTGATGGCACCGATGGATGAAGAAATAGCACACTGCTACGAAGATGATAAGTGGCTACTAAGAAAAGAGAACACATATAAAAAATGCCAAGGCCCTCCTCCTCCCCAAAACAATAATGTTTTGGCAAATCATTATGTGCGCAGTGACTTCACGGTCTAACAATGAATGCATAGGGCAGCCCGGGTGGCTCGGCGGTTTGGTGCCCCTTTCAGACCAGGGCTTGATCCCGGAGCCCTGGGATCGAGTCCCACATCGGGCTCCCTGCATGGAGCCTGCTTCTCCCTCTGCCTGTGTCTCTGCCCCTCTCTGTGTGTATCTCTCATTAATAGATAAAAAAATAAAAATCTTTAAAAAATGAATGCATAAACTAGTGTGCAGAAATGGGAAGGAGCATACAGATGTGAAAAAAGAAAGGGGGGGGTCTGTTTTAAGATATGAAGCAAGTAAGGTGAGAGGCGCACACAGTTAAGTCCAGCGGCAAAGATACGGGTGTCAAATGAATTTCTGGATGCTTCTGTTGGCTTGCAGTGTTTCTCTTTAAACTCTTTGTTGCCTTTGAGTCATCCTACAGTTTAGGGACATTTGGGGTGTTTTTCCTTATGGTTTAAGAGTTCTCATTCTTGGGCCGCCTGGGTGGCTCAGGGGTTGAGCGTCTGCCTTCGGCTCGGGGTGTGATCCTGGGATCTGGGATCGAGTCCCGCATCGGGCCCCTGCGGGGAGCCTCCTTCTCCTGCTGCCTGTCTCTCTGTCTCATGAATGAATAAGTAAAATCTTTAAAAAAAGAAAAAAAAAGAGTTCTCATTCTTAGGGCTAACTAGTGAAAAGAAGCCAGACTTGAAATTCTGAGCTGCTAAAAAAATTGGTCCCCATTAAAAGTGAACGAGCGAGGTTCCGCCGTGCTGGCGTTGGTCGCGGGCCACAGGAGTCTCCCCGCCCCGCCGCCCTTGCTGGCTCCTGTCCCCCTGCCCCCCGGCCCCAGGGTGTCCTCGGGGAGAGGGCCCCGACCTTGCAGCGTGGCCTCGACCCTTCCTAGGCCCAGGCGAGCGCAGGGGGGACGGAGGGGAAGGGCCCCGCTCGGCCTCTCCGGGGTGGGGCGCCCGGGGCTGGGTTACCCGTGGAGAGGTTCTGCAGCACGCCGGCCGCCGCCGTGTGGAAGATGATGTCGGCGCCGTCGTTCAGGTAATGCAGGTTGTTGCGACAGTCGAAGCCCCTGTAGCCAAACACGTGCTCGAGAGCCAGCTCCTGCATGCCACACAGATGAGAGCGGCCTCAGGGCGGGCAGGGGCCAACACCTCCCCCACCCCCCGCTCCTGCTGGAGGCCTCTCGCTTCTTGACCCGTGAGGCTAAAACGCAGCCCTTTCCTCAGTTTCCCCGAGAAGCTAGGGGGACCAGCTCACACACAACTGCACAGAGTTTTCTAGAGGCCCGATCCGCTCCCGGGCTCTGCAGGGGAGTCCAGGTGGACTGACCGGGCGCCCTGTGCGGTCACCGAGAGGCTCTGTGACGTGGCCTTGAGGGGAGCCGGCCGGCGCCCCGAGCTTTGCTGGGCCTCCCACCAACGCCAGCGGGACTGGCAGAGCCGAAGACAGGCAAATGCCACGCTCGTCCTGTTGCAGGTGCCTGCCCTACAGAGTGGCTACATCATTTGCCTTTTTGTTTTTTTTCAACAGCCAGATACTGTCCCGGGCGTCCAGCCTTTCCCGTCTTCCCGTCTTGTCCTCCGTGACAAAGAGCAGCGGCCGATTAACATCAGGCCCGTTATGAAGGCGACTGGACACACACGGGCCGTCGGCAGCTCGTCTGTGCCAGGCACGGTGCTGGCTGGTGCGACACAAGATTAAGAAGCTGGGGGTCCTCTCCTCTAGGTTCCTGATTGCAGGTTCCCTGGTTTCTCTCTCCGGAGCTCATCGGGTGCAAACATTAGATTGACTGTCCTAAAATATCACCACCTCTCCTCACTCCAGAACATTCACTGACTTTCACCACCTATGGGATAAATCCCAAACTCCTAAGCTGGCACAGTTACTCCTACTCACATGTGCCCTGTACCCCTCGGTCAAGCTCAACTGTCTATTTAGCCCACATATCGTGAGCTTTCCTATCTTTATAAGTTTGCTCTTTAAAATCTCTCTTGCAAAAAATAAATAAATAAATAAATAAATAAATAGAATCTCTCTTGCCTGGAAAACTCATCTCCTCCTTTGTCTCAGACTTCCCCACCCCCACGTGTCTCCCAGAAGCTGCATGTGTAATGTGTGACCCCTCGTCCTAGTGGATAACTGAGTCAAATGGAGCCAGTCAGATGGTTTCTTCCAGGAATTTAGAATTGAAGACACTAGTAGGCTTGACTATCTAACCACGCGAGAGGACAGAAACTCAGGTGCGAGGTCATACCCGTCATCTACTAAAATAGTTCAAGAAGTCTGCAGAAAGAGAGAAGAATGCACCAGACCTACAGGGTCCTGAGGGCAGAGAGAAGCACCATCTTGGTTTATGATGGCTTTTCAGCTTCTGGATCCTGTCTTTTCCTAAAGCTCAGCTGCATCTTCGACCTGTGCTCTGTTCCATCAGAAATCTCCCCAATTAGTCCTCCTTTTCCAATAAAAAAAAAAAAAATTTTTTAAAGATGGATTCTTCTGAGTTCACAGGTGTGAGAAATAATGGTGGTAGCGTGTGTGACAAGGGCTGTGGATGAGGGGTGTGCGTGAGGGAGTGTAGGGGGGCTTAGGATAAGGAGAATCGGGGAAGATTGCACGGGGAAGATGCCAGAGAAGAGCTTAGAAAGACCAGGGTGTGGGGAGGGAAGAGGAGGCGCCTTCTAAAACACAAGGGCCTGAAGGCCCACAGCAGCATCAGAGAACATTAGGTACTGTGTCTGGGGGCTGGAGGTCTGTGGTGAATCACAGGTGCTGAGGCTGGGAGGTGGCTCCTGGGTAAGGTTCTGAAATCAGGCACTTGAATCTCCCAGGGCAGTGTGGGACTCTCCTGGGTCTTAGAGCTGTGGTGAAGTATGAAGAGTTATAGAGATCTGAGGGCAGCCAGATGTGGGTAAGGGGGCAGGGGGGGGGGGCTCTGAGGGCAGGAACAGCAGCTCTGAGGCCCCGCTTAGCAAAGAGCAGGTCCACAGAGTAGCAATCCTCCAGTACGAACAACCGAGTTCAAATCTGTCTCCACTTGCTGGGCGTTGGGAGACCTTGGGCATGGGACCTCATCAGCCACTTAACTTCTCTGAGCTGGTGTCCTCCTCTGTAAAATGGAAACAGCAGAACTACCCTCCTCATGGGTATCTACAGGACACGCGGATGGCGATGTCCACCAGGCAGGTCTTAGAACACGGATGCCAGATTAAAAACAAAATAGTTTAACCTCCTCACCTCAACCAGTTTCTTTTTTTTGGTGATATTGTTCTTCTGGAGTTTCTCAGGCTGGGGAGCTGCTCTGCTAACGGGCGGTCTGGAATGGAGAGCGAGCAAAACGACAAAACAAAACACCAGAACAGTGTTGAACGAAAGGCAGCAAGGTTACTCGTCCAGGGGGCTCAGCTAAGGACAGTGCCAGGTGCCTCGCTCTCCTCCCCTACTCAGCAGACCCTCCAACTCGGGTTTGTTCTGTTGGGCTCCCTCCCTACCAACTCCCCAAGAAAAGGTAGATTCTGACATCAAGGGTCCCGCATGACGGGGCTTCCCCACACCTAAAGCATCACAGTCAGGGATCAGGCTCTCCACCTCCTGGGGGCCAGGAAGAATGTGGGGGGGGGCTGATTTGTGAACTAAGGGGGAGCCTGAGAAGGAGAAGGAAGAGGCTGCACTTCCTAAACCCACTGGCCATTTCCCAGGCAGGGACATGCCTGTGTTGTTCAGATTCAGGTGGCTGGAGATCATGGCCCGGTGTGAAGTGGGACTTACAAGTCAGGCTTGGGAACGGGCCTCCGTGGCCCAGTGCCTGGGTCACTGTCCACACACAGAAGGGGAGGTGGGAGGGGGGGGAGATAGCAGATGGAATCCCCCCACTCTGCGCTGCACCTCAGGATTACGATCTATGGCTACCAGCATCCCAAGGTTCGCCTTTCCCTTCTCAGTTCTGGATCTGGGCCTCCGGATTTAGCTAAGAGATTTTATGACAGGTGAGCTCCCCACTCTTACACGAGCTGGCCAACGTTTTGTAACGTGGGGTTCCCTTAAAATCCGACTTCTTGGGGTTTAGGAAATGGGGGGTGGGCACGGGAGACCTGCACTGGCTCCCGCCGCCTGTTCCAAATCCATTAGTTATTGCTCTTGGGCTATGCAAAGAGAAAGGATTACCTTGATCCCCTTGTAAGCAGCAAACAAAGCCAAGTGAGAAACTTAGTACAGTTTAGAGCCGCATTGGCAACCACCTCATTCATGCACAAGCATTATCCAAGTGAACAGACATTCCTGTGTGGCACAAACCATGCTTCCCGAGCATGCCAGCAAAGAACTAAAACAGAAATGAAAGAGTGCACCAGTCTACAAATTCAGAAAGCTCATACCCTGGCGTCTCTGGGCAAACTCTGCACTAAAGCGCCTACAGAATGGGGAGAAAAAAGGAAGCCTTGTCAATGCTTCCCGCACACTCTCCGTGACTTTGCGAATGCGCCTGGGGACTCTGCTTATTTGAGAGTGTGCTGGGGAAAAACTTGTTGTCAGAGAAACAATAACATCCTCCTGGATGTCGCTGGGAGTTATGCACAATGAACGCTTTGTTTCCGAATCCAGTTCGACTCATAATTTAGCCTAATAATTCCCAGTGTTTCTTGGTAGGGCAGCTTGCCTGCTGGAACGGCCTGCATTTTTGTGCTGGGGAAAAACAAGTTACCTTTATTTTCTGAGAAACTCTTCAATCAAAACATGTTATGTAATCATAAGTGATAATTGGATCAAATGGTATTATTATCTGCACTGAAGAATAGGGAGTGAGCACATCTCTGCAAAAACGACACCCCCGGCTGATGTCATTGCTGCCAAATTGAGCAAAACCGGGAGGCTGGGGGCATGCCAGTTCTCGCAATTAGACACTTCCTTCACATTAATTATCACTTCCCAGGACATCTGCTCTTTCTTCTGTTTTAGTGGGACTTTCAAATGAAATCCGTGGGTTTCTTCTTTCACCTTAGAATGTTCAAGTGTGTGACAAAAGCAAGCCGAGGTCTGAGATGGGAGCAGGAGGCCGCTGGGGCTACAGCGTGGTTCAGAGGCGGAATTGGAGATTAAACACAGGGCTCGTTTTCAGGGTACACACAGGTTGTATAATATGTTCCATATTATACAGTGTATACAGAGTATGCATACAAGCACAGACACTGCGCACTTATATATACACGAGACTGTATATATATACACATTGAGGCAATCCGATGCTTTTTTTCACCTTGATTTTCAGTTAAAAACTGAAAAAGTAAAGCAATCTCAGAATGTTTCTTTCTTATTTCACAAGCATATGTTTATAGCTGTATTGCTTCAAAACTGAAGATGAGAGGGGCGAAAGGAAGAAACCTGCATGGTGGCAAATTCAGCGGATTGTAAGTATAGACCCTTCGCGGCTGTGGATTCTGCATGAACGCTTAGTACTGGATGCTCATCGAACACCTGGGCTTTTCCAGAGTGCTGTGAATACTTACTTGACAATTCCCTGCCTCCAAAGGAAAGCAAGTTAAAACACAATACAAGCATTAAAGGCTTCTTTCCAGGCATCTATAAACAGCGTTCGTAACATCAGACGTGGGAGGAACTGCCAAAAATCTCAAACACAGCCAAATGCTGGAGGTTTGGCATTTTTCAGCAGATCTAAATCCTTCCAGATTCAGATGCCATTGGAAATGTGACTCTGAAAAGCTTTGCTGAGGTGGGAAAGAGTAGGGTGCATGAGAACATTCACTCACTTTTCAGTCCAATAAACTCTTTATAGCTGGCTGTCCCCGCGGGCACTCAGGACGGGAGAGCCAGGGAGAGCCAGGACGGGAGTGAGCACAGCAGGGATTAGCGGGGAGACTCAGGAAGGTGGAGAAGAGCCTGGGAGGTGAGGAGGTGGGGATCCCAGAGGGGTGGAGCAGACACACAAAGGGGCCTCTGGGGGCAAGTGGAACTCTGAGGCCACTCAGGTAAACAAAGAAGAGAGTTTCCACTGGGCAAGAAACTTAGGGAGGGAGCCTGGCAAAGGAGCAAACAAATTGGATGAGCAGGAGCGAGGATGACGGATGGGCCTGAGCTCTGAGAGAGAAGAGTGGCTTTGCCAAGGAAGAGGGAGTAGAGGCAAGAAGCTGAGGGGAGGCCTGTGGCCTTGAGCATGTGACAGGCTTAAGTAAGGAGGCGGTAGTGTTCTCGTCCAGTGCTGGGGGTGCAGGCTGCAACAGCCACCCACGTCAGTGGGGAGAGTTCCTACGGGACCGCCCCATGTCCTCTGTGGAAATGGCACATTCTTGGGCAGGGAAGGACCATAAGAAGGTCAGCTGGTGCTGCAATCCTGTCGTCCAGCAGCTGGGCTGCTGAAGAGAAAGTTTGGACTCCCTTGAAGATGTGTGGGGTCTTACTGACAAGGCCTCTCACCCCACAGGGGCCCCCAGAGGTGGCCAGGCCCGGAGCTCACCCCTCTTTGCCCCCTCCCCAGGGTGCTGGGGGGAGCGGAGCACATGATGACCTGAGATACACAGGAGAGGGCTCAGAGCCAAGGTTCTTAGGGAAGCGTCTGAGAGGACAGAAGACGGAAGCTGTGAGGAAAACCAGTCACACCCCCAGAAGAGCGCAACATGACAGCCAACTGGGGAGTGAGGCTCAGAAAGCCGGTAAGAAACAAAGTTGTTGCAAACAGCTTCTATAAAGAGGGGTGTGGGTGTGGAGAAAATCACTACATTTAGTCAAGAAATGCAAGTTTGGAATTGTTTTCAGTGTTGTTAGTCAGACATCGTTAAAGGGTCCTTGGAGGAACCGTAGCTTTCTTAAGATCCCAAAATGTGCCATAAAATGCTCCAAGAATTTTTCAAAATGTCTCGGGAAACCATCTGATCCTTTTTGGTGGGAGCCAGCAGATGATCTGAGCACTGTTTGAGCATTGTCCTCCGATGAGTCCTATCAACCCATGCTAAATTGTGTTTGTACTTGGGCATTTTTTCTGGGGACATGAGGCAGGTTTTAAGCAAATTTTCAAAGACGTATGTGATTTGAGAGTGAGAGGTTAAGGACCATTGCCCTTGGATAAATCCAGGTTGCAGAAAATTCTACAAAGCCAAGGGAGATCTGCATTATCAAAATAGAAGGAGCTGGATTTTGTTAAATGTATTCCTAGGTCTTCCAGAACCACCTGTGGAAACTGCTCAGTGGTGAAATGGAGTGGAAGGGAGAGAGTCAGACAGGAGAATTATGGGATGCCCTGAGGGAAGTCCACTATCTTCAAAATGCTTTGGACTGAAGCCTATAACTCAGCCCCCTCCTTCGCCCCCCTTTTTTTAAAAAAAACAAAAATGGGGATACAGTCCTTGAGTTGGCCATTTTTGGTGAATATGGAAAGGAGGGAACTATGAGTAAGGTGAGCAGACTACTGAAGAGGCCACTCCAATAATCTAAGGGAAGAATGATGAAGATCTTGACTAAAGCAAAGGTTGCAAAAAAGGAAAAAAATGAATCTTTAAAGGGATACTGGTAAAGGAGACTTCAAGAACTTTGTAACTGATTAGCTCTAGGGGTTGAAGGAGGGAGAGCAATCCAAGTGGAATACCAGTTTTCTGCCTGGGCACCTGGGTGGATGGTTATACCAATGACTAAGACAGGAGGAGAAGAGTCATGACAAAAGATGATGAGCTGCATTGTGGCATGGTAAACTCTGGACATCAGTGGGCTGGAAGCTCAATTAAGAGGTGTGACTCAGATAACCATCAGCCAATAGGTGGAATATACAAGACTGATCTAGAAGAGAGCAGAAGCTTGAGGACCAACAGCAGGTGAATGGCTAGAAGAGGGGGAAGACCAGGGACACTGAGAAGAAATGAGTGAAGAGGTAGTCAGAGGGCCAGGAAAGATGGTTTCTAAAAGTGAGTGAGAGAAGAATGGATATAACTTCACTATCCAATGTGGTATCCACTGGCCACATGCAGCCAGTCCAAATTAAAGTGTGCTGCAACTGTAAAATAAACACTAGATTTTGAAGACCTAGTAAAAATAATTTTTAAAAAGGAATATAAAATGACTCAACAATTTTCACAATAAATTATATGTGGAAATAATATTTTTAATATATTGGGTTAAATAAAATACACTATTAAAATTAATTTCATCATCTCTTTTAACTTTTTAAATGTGATTATTGGAAAATCACCTAATCGAATGATGGAATCGACTAATCTTCACTAGAGAGTGAAGGAGAGACTTGGTACTGGTAAAGCCTGGGTGAGAAGGAGAAAGGGGAAGAAGGTGAAGGCAGGAATGTGTGGGTAAGGGTATAAGATCAGTCAAAGGATTTACTTATTTCCTGAGCATAGTTTGATGGGGATGCGAAAGACTAGAATGTATTTCTTGGCTGAGGACAAGGATCCAGTTTGGGGCGAGTGACATAAGGGACATAGGAGAGAAAGGCGATGATTGGGGAGCAAGGATGGCTGGGAGGCTGAGGTCCAAGCACCAGATGAGGGACTAGCCTTGAATAGGAGTAGGGATTTCATTTCTCTAAGAAGAAAAGGAGTGAACGGTTAACATGGGTGAAGGATGGGAAGCAAGACAGAGAAGAGATAAAGAAATGCCAAGATGTGGTTCATGCCCAATAGCTTCTGTTTTCTCAATGACATAGGGTAGAAAAGCCATGTACCTAGAGTGGAGGGGGTAGGGTTTGGGCAGGAGGATGAGGAAGGGACAGAATTGTCTTTGACTATCGAGTGACTTTCAGAGGGGGACAACCAAAGACAAGAATGAACATGAAGGAGCACTGGAGAGGGCTTCGGTGCAGCTGGCAGCGTGGACGCTGGTGAGGGCAATCTACACTAGTCCAATTTTCTAGTCAGAAGAATGGAGATATGTGCTGTAGGAGAAACACAGGGGTGAAGAGCCAACAGGACTGGAAAAGTGGCATTCAGGCAGACAAAAAGATAATGAGGCCAGGAGAAACTGATGAATCTAGAAAAAATGGAGGCATCAAGGCAAAGATGCTTTCATGAGGATTAAGATCAGGATTACTGGGAATGAGAAATCTAGAGGAGAGAAGTTTAAGTCACTGATGGACAATGGTGATGATGTAACCCATGGCTGGCAGGAGCCAGGGTCAGTCAGTCAGTTGATCATTAGGGGAACTCCTCAGAGACAGGAAGTTGACAACTGACAAGGACAGGAAGGGAGAGAAAATGGCAGAGCATGACGGGAACTTCAAAGGAGTAGGGTGGGGGTGGCTAAAGAGCCAGCCAATATGCTTAACAAACACAAAACACCCAGATTCCCCACACCTTATAGCCAGAGACGCTGTTTCAAGGGGCACAAATCACGCACCCCAACAATTGTTTCTGCAAACATCTCCCCCCAGTTACCACAACATGACCACACAACAGTAGAAAAGGGGAGGGAAATGAACCTGATAGCAGCCATTCCCTCCAAATGGAAATCTGAGAGATGTTCAGAGGCTCGATAAAAACAACTGCACCCAACCCTGTCACTGTCCTGAAAGAGATGCTTCCTCTCATCAGAAAATTGCTCACTTATGTGTGGTGTGCGGTCTCCATGAGCCAGGGGGCTTGAGTTGACTGATTATACTGTAAGACTATGATTTCCTGGGTGTATTAATCTTTCAAAAAAAAATCACTCCACCTCTGCATTTATAAGCCCTGGCACACATTTTTTTGATGATAAAAAACGAACAAACTATGGTAGGTTTCATTCCTAAAATTATCAGTTACATAGAAGTCATTCTTTTGCTTCAAACAATACATAAAATCAAGATAATTGAATAAGGGAGATCATTTATAAAGGTAGCATTACATTCCCTTAAAAAAAAACCCCAACTATTCTGCTTTCCACAGAGCTACGTAGGCAAGCAATAGCCCTTTGGAATGGCTAATGGCAGCATTTGGGGAGCATTTGGGGAGTTTAATGGATACCTAACTTCACTTCCTCCCACCTTGTTAAAGAACAGGAAACCCGCTACCTGATTCAGACCAGCTGGGAGAGCAGAACTAGACAAAACTAAGGAACAGAATAAAGAACAACTCAGCCTAGAGAGAAACGCCCTGGAAGAGCAGGGACGCTGCTTGCCCTGCTTGCCCCGCACACGTGCAATCACGGCCCTGGAGGCAGGTCTGAGCCTCACTTCCACGTGACAGCCACGCAACGGCAGGTCCCTGAAGAGCCAATTCCTAGGCTCTAAGGTCAGTCCATCGGCACGAATGGGATGGAAACATAGAATTTGAGGCTCCTTCCCACTTATCAGACCAAACTTTGGGATAGGGTGTAGCGGGTCTGACAGCTCTCGACCTGGGAAATTTGAGGGTGAATTCAGAAGCACCTGTTAGCAAGATGGTGCGTTCTTAGCAGCTCTTACCATCTGAGCTCATAAAGCAGCTACTGATCAGTGATGACAAAGGGCCTCTGTGAGGCCAGTGGAGCGAGGAAAGGGGAAGTGCCAGGCTGTTTATTCATTTATTTCCCCTTGGAGGGGAGCACAGTCCTGATTTGTCAAGCTCATCATGCCTCAGGGAAACCTGAAATGGGTAGTGACTGATTAAATACAGCATTTATTTATTTTTATTACTTTTATCTTTTAGATTTTATTTATTAGAGAGAGAGAGAGAGCATGCACAAGCGGGAGAGGGGTGGGGAAGAGGGAAAGGAGACTCCCACTGAGCAGGGAGCCCAATGTGGGGTTTGATCCCAGGACTCTGGGATCATGACCTGAGTGGAAGGCAGACATTTAACCGACTGCGCCATCCAGGAGCCCCTAAATACAGCATTAAAAAAAAAAAAGCCTTGGGAGAGGTTTCTCTCCCTAAACATAGCAGAAAAGGTTAGAAGAAAAATTTGGGATTACCTAGAGATGGCGGTTTCTTCCAATTCAGGCCAATCTAGTTAACCTTTGCAATATTTTTATACTTCACCACTTGTTAACATGTTGTTTCACTTTCAATCTGCTGACAAAGAAGCTTTGTATGTAAAATAGATGTGATGGCTACAATAACGCAGACTTTTCTTTTCAGGTCTTTTTTGCCTATTTAAATGGCTTCAGACCGAACAGTCATTTAATTCCTAACAGACAGATGGTATGAAGATAAAATTATTGAACCCAGAGCAGTCTCGTGGCCAGATTCTACATGGATGGATGTGGCTGCTGATGACGAAGGGATTTGTAGGCCATTTTGAGGACAGATTAATAGATTTAAATATTAAGAGAAGCAGGCTAAGTAAGTTCATCCATTCATCTACTCATTCGACAAATATTTACTTACTAGGTACTATGAGCATGGCACCGTGTTAGGCACATGGCGGTAACCAGGACAGCCAGGTGCTGACCCTTGAGGAACTAAGAGACTCACACAAAATTGACAATTCAGTGGAACTTTAAGTATCTTGACACCATGGACCAATATATTCAGTATCCAAGGATTAAAGGAGGCTCTTAATTTGGGGCTGAAACAAAACCAAAATTCCCTTAGTGTTTCTTTATAAACACATGGTGTATAGTTTTCCTTACAGGATTTTCTTTTTGCTTAAGTTCATAAATCTGTATAAACTGATTCAGAAGATATGTGATAAAAAAGGAGAGGATAAATTTTAGGGCCTTCCCCATTCAGTCATAAGCACAATTTAGGAAAAGGTCTGCAAAACCCTAGTGCTAGAGTGCAGTCTTGCGGTCATTTGGTGCTGGGACCCAACTGTTCAGAGATGAGGAAACCAACATTTATAAAAGGCTCAGAATCTGTTTCTAATTGTGGATTGGTAAAAGCTTCTTGGTTTCCCAAGGAACATATGGTAGAGATTGATAGTTAAAAATGTAACAGAGGGACTAAAATATTAATGTAGGAGTATTCACAGACTCCTTCTTTATAATCCCCTGCTAAGAATAATTCCGGCAATGCCACCCCGGCATCTCCTCATACTGGGTAGCTGAGATGGATGGAGGGTGACATAATTTCATGAACCATGGAGGACTGGGGGAGGGATTCCACTGAGGACAAGCACCCCCCTCTCATGCATGTTTGGGGGTGCCCAAACTGCCCCCTTCATAGTTGAGCACTGAGATGGGGAGATGATGACCCTTCAGAGTCCTGATTTACCTGTAGGTCCACAAGTGGGGGTTATGGAGAGACACTGCGATATTGACAGCTGGGGTCACTCAAATGTGGATCCAGGGGGCCACCAGCAGGCCATTGGTGCCTAGGGACAAATCCCTGTGTGTGGGGACTACTGGAGGCACCATTCACCCATCCACCCAGAAGGAAGCTCACAGCACATATGAATGAGGGAGGAGGTGCCTGGTCCCCTGGATAATCCCTGGTCATCTGTGTCACACACTCCTTGCCAGAAAAAGGAGATAGTTACTCTCAATGCCACAGAGACTAAGAGTAAGGGCTATTGTTTGGAATTGCCTGAAGGCAGAAGTCAGGGGGAGACTAACCTGAGAGCTGGAAAAATGGCCAGGGGTGCCAAATGCTTAGAGGAAGAAATTTCCAAACTGGATTATGGATATAAAGACAAGATGCCAACAAGATCTCAGACTCTGATACCTAGTGGGTATCAGTAACTAGAAATTAACCTAAATCTTGTTAAATTGTTAAGGAGTTTATTCACAATCAACAATCATTTACCGAGTCCTGGCACTATTAGCGAATTCGGAGAAGAGGCACTGTATCAGAAATTTTGCTTTCACAGAGTTGACATCCTAGCTGCGGGAGAGGCGCTTCATGAGAATCTCTAAACCTAGCAAACAGCAGAGGCCTGTGATTGCTCAATTCTTAAGGCCTCCCACCAACAGGAGTAGAATAATAGAGCAAAGCCCAAAAAGGTCATCCTCCACAAAGCCAATCTCAAACTTGGCCACAAAGAACAAGAACAAACAAGGAAGATCTTGGCAGGCACAACAGGTAAGCAGAAGGATGACCAAGGACCCTATCCCACTGTGCTGGAGATAACCTCACACAACCTGAAACCAGGGCATGCTGAGGCAAGACTGGCAAAGCTGAAGTCAGTTCCCCTGATCTCATGCAAACATGGTGCAGTGTGGGAGAATTGTTTTATTTTTTTTTTTTTTATTTATTTATGATAGGCACACAGTGAGAGAGAGAGAGGCAGAGACACAGGCAGAGGGAGAAGCAGGCTCCATACACCGGGAGCCCGACGTGGGATTCGATCCCGGGTCCCCAGGATCGCGCCCTGGGCCAAAGGCAGGCGCTAAACCGCTGCGCCACCCAGGGATCCCGGAGAATTGTTTTAAAGTGGTTATGCCTCTTGAGCTTGCAGGCATGTAGTCAGACTATCCTGAACACTCAGGTATGTGTTTGGGGAGGAGATGGAATATTAAAACATATGAAATAAAACCCTGAAGAGAACAGTAAGGGGAGCCTCTTTTACTTGGAAAAAGTTCTCATAAGTATGCTGTTTCATTGGGGTCCTCTGGGGACTTGTGAAGCCTTGTTATAACACTGGTGAGGGAGATGCTGTTAGTTCCTGCCTTATGTAACCATTCCTATGGTTTTCCAATGCTCCAAAATTAAAGAAACTGTACATCTCTAACTCTTGTATTGTCATCTTTCCATCACTGACATCACTGTCCTATTGTGATGACCAAGCAGATGGCTGTCAGAGTGGGATTAATGCCAAGGACTCCCTCAGGCCTTTGCCAGAATGCAGCCAGCCACTTTCCAGATAAACACTGGACATCTATTGAGGTTTTAGATGTAAAAGAAAGCCCCAAGGGAGCTAAGTGTTGCTTTGACTTTGACTGAGTCAACTCTTTGTAAAAGTTAAAGACTCCAGAATCAAAAGACAAGGGGAATTTAGAGACACAAAAGGTTTCAAATGTTGGAGGCAATGGTAGTGATGACACAGCTGATAAAAAAAACTTTATTAACTAACTTAGCTTTGCTATAAAAAATGGCCACAAATGGAGAATGATTTCAAATTAAAAAATTTTAACAGGAATACTTCTACTTTAAAATATGTAAATTATCCCAATGAAGAAAAGCCCAACATGAAGTAGATTTATTAGGGAAAAGTACCCAACATTGAAAGAAGAATTAACACCAATTTTTCTCCAACTCTTCCAATAAAAATCAAAAAGGAAGGAACATTCTCAAACGCATTTTACAAGGTCAGTATTATCCCAATACCAAATCAGAAAAGGACACTACTAGAAAATAAGAGGCCAATATCCCTGATGAATATAGATGCCAAAATTCTCAATAAAATACCAGTAAACTTCATTTAGTAGCACATTGAAAAGATCATTCACCATGACCAAGTGGGATTTATTCTGGGGATGCAACGATGGTTCAAAATGAGCAAATTGTCAATGTGATACCTCACAATAGAGTTAAAGAAAAGAATCATGATCATTTCAATAGATGCAGAAAAAGCATTTGACAAAATTCAACATTGACTCATGAGAAAAAACTCTTAACAAATTAGGCAGAGAAGGAACATATCTCAGTGTGATACAGGTCATATAAAACAAGCTCATGGCTAACATCATGCTCAGTTGTGAAAGATTAAAAGCTTTTCCTCTGAGGCCAGGAACAAGCCAAGGGTAACAATTCTTACCCCTCCTATTCAACATAGTACAGAATGTCCTAGTGAGAAACAAGCAAGAAAAAGAAAAGCTATCAGAATTGGAAAGGAAGAAGTAAAACTGTTTCTCTATTTGTAGATTACATGATTTTATATATAGAAAATACTAAAGACTCCACCAAAAAACTGTTAGGGCTAAACAATGAATTGACTAAAGATGCAAGATACAAAATTAACATACAAAAAAATCAGTATCACGTCTAGATGCTAACAACTTTTCTGAAAAAACAGAGAAATTTATCTCATTTATAACAGCATCAAAAATAATAAAATAGGGGATCCCTGGGTGGCTCAGCAGTTTAGCGCCTGCCTTTGCCCCAGGGCATGACCCTGGAGACCTGGGATCAAGTCCCACATCAGGCTCCCTGCATGGAGCCTGCATCTCCTTCTGCCTGTGTCTCTGCCTCTCTTTCTCTCTCTGTCTCTCTCATGAATAAATAAAGATTTTTTTTAATCTTTAAAAAAATAATAAAATACTTAGGACTTAATTTAGCTAGAGGTGAAAATCTCTATGCTGAAAACTGTAAGATCTTGATGAAAAAAATTAAAGAAGACAGAAATATCCCATGTTCGTGGATTGGAAGAATTAATGTTGTTAAAATGCCACTACTACCAAAATCCATCTATAGGTTCACTGCAATCCCCATTTTAGATTTCCAATGGAATTTTTCGCAGAAGTAGGAAAAAGCACTTCTATAATTTATTTGGAACCACAAAAGACTCCTATAACCAAAGAAATCCTGAGAAAGAAGAACAAAGCAGGAAATATCATACTCCCTGATTTCAAACTGTACTATAAAGCTACAGTCATTCAAACGGTATGGTACCAGCATAAAAACAAACAGATCAATGGGACAGAATTGTGAGCCCAGAAATAAACCCAAGCATACATGGTCAACCTAATATTTGACAAAGGAGCCAAGAATACTCAATGGAGAAAAGACAGTCTCTTCAATAAACGGTTCTGGGTTCACTGGATATTCACATACAAAAGAATGAAACTGGACCCCTATCTTATACCACTCTCAAAAATTAACTCAGTGGGTTAAAGACATGAAAGTGAGACACGAAACCTGGGAACTCCTAGAAGAAAACATAGCAACAAAGCTCCATGACATGAATCTTGGTGATGATTTTTTGGATATGACACCTAAAGCACAAGCAACAAACTGAATAATAAACAACTGGGACTACATCAAACAAAAAGTTTCTGTGCAGCAAAAGAACCCATCAAAAAAGTGAAAAGACAATCTACAGAATGGGAAATTTTTTTTAAAAGATTTTATTTATTTATTCATGAGAGACACACACACACAGAGAGGCAGAGACACAGGCAGAGGGAGAAGCAAGCCCCATGCAGGGAGCCTGATGTGGGACTCGATCCTGGGACCCCAGGATCATTCCCTGGGCTGAAGGCAGGCGCTAAACCACTGAGCCACCCAGGGATCCCAAAATGGGAAATTTTTTTGCAAATCATATATATATAGTTAAACCTCATACAATCCAATAGCAAAATAAAAAACCAAAAACCTTAAAAAATGGGCTATAGACCTCAAGAGAGGTCTTCTCCAAAAAAGATATAGGAAAGGCCAACAGGTACATGGAAAGATACTGAACATCACTAGCGTAAGGCAAATGCAAATTAAAACCGCAATGAGACATCATCTCACATCTGTTCGGCCGTCCTCAAGACAACAAGACAGATACCAGAGTGGATGTGGAGAAAGGGAACCCTTGTGCACTGTTGGTAGGAAGGCAAACTGCTACAGCCACTGTGGAAGATAGTATGGAGGTTCCTCAAACAATTAAAAATATAACTATCATATGATCCAATAATCCCACATCTTAGAAATGTATCCAAAGGAAAGAAAAAAACTAACTCAAAAAGACATCTGCACCTCCATGTGCACAGCACCAGTATCTACAATAGCCAAGACATGGAAACAACCTAAGGGATGAAGATAAAGATGTGGAGACATAAACAGTAGAATATTAGTCAGCCGTTAAAAACTGAGGAAATCACGCCATTTGCCATATGCTGTCATTTACGTGTGGCATCTGAAACAAGCCAAATTTATGGTTACCAGAGGCAGAAGGGAACGGGGGGGGAACTGGAAGAAAGTGGTCAAAGGTACAAACTTCCAGTTATAAGGTAACTAAGTGCTAGGGATGTAATGTAGAGCATGAGGGCCATAGTTAACGCTGCTGTGTGATATATGGGACGGACAGTAAATCCTAAGAGTTCTCATCACAAGGACAAGGTTTTTTTTCCTTCTTTCTTTTTTACTGTATTTCTATGAGAGGATGGAGGGAGGCTAAATGAAGCTATTGTGGCAATATATTTTTCATAATATACGTAAATCATACCATCGTGCTGTAAGCCTTAAATTTATAGAGTGAGGTCAATCATTTCTCAATAAAACTGGGAAGAAAACAGAAGAAAAGGAGATATATTAATATTTACCTACTATTGGATGATAGGGAAATGAAAAAAAAATACACACGTGTACTAAATGTTTCTCCTGACAGCCACTCGACCCTGTAATTCTGTATCATTTAGGACAAAGATGATATTCAAATTTAAAAGTGATTTTCTAATTATATTACAGATTTCCCTCTCTGGAAAACAAATGGTATTTAGTGAAGACATAAGGCTTGCTAGATACAAGTGTATAAAAAACACTGCTTCTTGAAACTTCTTTTTACAACATGATTGGGTACATGTTACAGAGCCAGGTCAGACAGCTGAACAGCTAGACCAAGTACATCTAATCGAGAGATGATGAAACCTATAAATGTCATCATTTCTACAGTTGTCTATAGTTCATAAGTAAACCACATTAACTTGGTGCCAAGACAATACAATTTAGGTGTCAAAAATGTACTTTTCCACCTCAGACATTTTTCTCAAGGGAGACACAACCTTCCCAGTCTGAGAAGGCAGGAGAGGTGGCCGCAAGCCCAGGGCCTGGCTGAGGATGGGGAAACATGCTCAAGCTGAGTGTGCAATTCTGACTGGTGGCCCTATGTGACACAGCTCCTGAAGTGAGAAGGCAGGAGGAAGGGTTTGAACCCCTCCTTCATCAAGTGAAAGGTGGAAAATATATTATAAAGATAGAAACAGAAAGGGTCAATTCCCACATTCTTTTCCTCATCCCTAGACAGCCAGCCAAAAGCTGCAGGGCTCAGTGCCTGTTAATAAAGGACCTTGAGCAAATACAGCCTGCTGACCCAGGTGCCCTGAGCACGCAAGCCCTCGCTTAGAGGAACAGAAGTTACTGAATATTTATATGCCCATTTCCATAAAAGTAGTTCAGTCGGTATTTATTTTGTATTTCTCATCACAGAGTTAGGTTTTTGTCTGAACGCACGTCCCAACTAAATATATCAAATAAAAATCTCCATTATTCCTATTCCCTATGCAGACGGTTAATCTAAGCGGTTCGGGGAGGAGGAGATGGGGACAAGTGTGTCACACAGGAGACATTTCAAAACAAACAGTGAACCACGGCCCAACCACGTGAATCTTAAAAGACCAACGGCTGGTCAGCTCATGCGGATTTTAATAATAGACCACATGACACATTTGGAGATACTATGGATCCTGTCTATAAGTTATGAAAAAGATGTCTTTGTGATCCCCCTGTGTCGTGATCATGCACTTACCTCAGAATCCAAAATTGGGATTGCACGATAATTTAATCCATACAAAAAAAAGCCCTGGGTATTGGCACTAGACATTTGTACAGCTCAAAGTTTCTAATTTGTTCTTTTTCTTAATGTGAAGATAAAAACCTCTGGAGATGGGCCAAAGATGTTTACACGTTATTTTTAAAGATATGTGAGAATGTAAAAATGTAATGTGAATAGAAAATACCAATTTTAGAAAGCAACCATTCTCGGTGTACTAATGCTTTCTATAGGTCAATTCTTCTGACACCCCTTGACAGCAGTGTAAAACTATGGCTCATCAAAACTGACTCATTTAAAGCTGGGTAGAGTTTTAAATGTCTGTAATGATTCTTGCTACTGATTTGGTAATATTTACTGGTATCTTTAATTGATTGTATATATACTCAAAGGCATTTATAAATGATAGGAATTACTATTCAACATTAAAATGACCAGAGGCTCTCTTCTCTGATAATAATACTAGTTTCCATCAGGAAAAAAAAAAATGAAAGGAGCACGAGCGGGGTATTTTCCACCCCTCCATTCTACTTTCTACCCTTCTCTCCTCCTGCTCTGAGCCCTCCAAGGCTGACCTTTGAGGCTTCCATCAACAGGCACTTTTGTCCTTCAGCTTCTGACTGGCCTCAGCTTGAGGGGAAAATCAGGGGAAGGTGAGAGGGTCAGAGGAGAATACACCTGGGGAATTTATTCCCCAGAGAGCTTCTTGCTGGGATTCAGATAGTTTACTTTCAACTTTCTCCCCCAGGTCTCAGCTCCTGTCAGGCAGTCTGCTCCTACACCTAATGCTCCCCAGGTCTGGCAACAGCGTCACCCTCTTCAGACCCACGGGTGGTGGAGGGGCTACCCCACTACCCCATCCCTGTCGTTTCTCTATATCCTGCCCACACCTTTGTTACTAGGCCTTTCATTTAACTCTCTCCAAATTACTTCCTTTTCAGAGGGCTCTTGCTTTCCTGCTGGAGTCAGAACTGACAGAGAGCTTAGGTCAAACCTGAAAGACTTAAGTTTTCTCTCTCATGGTCCCCTAATTCTAAGAAATTCTATATAATAGGCGCCCTATATTTTTATAGTCTTTGAAGCCAACTTTAGAGAGCTAGAGCCAAGAATCAAAACCAGAAAAGGAAAAGAAAGCTTTCTCATCTTTTAGATGACACTATCCAATATAATCTTTAGAAATGCAGTATATATAATATGGTGCACCGAAGCATGGCAAAGGTCCTATTAAAACAAGGCAAAAATAGAGTTAAAATATCAGTATACCTCATGACTTTAAAAAAAGTTTTTTTTTTAAGATTTTAAAAATTTATTTATTCATGAGAGATACTGAGAGAGAGGCAGAGAAGTAGGCAGAGGGAGAAATAGGCTCCCCGCAGGGAGCCCGATGCTGGACTCAATCCCGGGACTCTGGGATTATGCCCTGAGCTGAAGGCAGACACTCAACCACTGAGCCACCCAGGCGTCCCTTTTTTTTTGCTTTCTATTTTAGGTCTATAACAATTTAAGCCACCTCCAGTAGTTATGAGGAACTAAAATGCCCTCACAGAAACTAGATTCCCTGCTGGGACAGGAAAACCAATGCCGAATATGAGATTGACCTCTTGTCAAAACATAAGGACAATTTTGTTTGTTTGTTTGTTTTTGGACAATTTTGGAAGTACTTGATGGTATTGTGAAAAAGCCACATATACCAACCCAAAGAAAGGTCTGCTAAAGATCACAGCGACAGCTCAAACATTAAAAACTGACAACAAAAACACCATCAGAATCAGCTGCACCTAAGAAGAGACAAATAAGAACTATGCTTTTGAAAAGGAATATATACCAACAGTATTCAATTAACCGGCGCTTAGTTTATCCTGAAAAAAGGAGAGCAGAAAGAATGAAAGATGATTTAATTGATTAAAAAAAAAGTAATGTGCTTCACTGATACAACTCACTCTGAGACTCCAAATCATTACCAATCTGAGATGTCAAAAGCCCTTTTCCTGCTAAGTTGCCATAAAATGCCAACCCTTAGGTCAGAGGGTAAATGATAAAAATGGAATTAGATCTAAAGCTTGGGTCTTCTGGGAGATGTCTCTCAAAGTTGACCTTTCCTCCCTGTCTTACTGTGTGCGCTGGTCATGGTCATCTGGGGAGTGGCCAAGCACAGAGCCAGGGTTTCTGGACGAGTCCAGGAGGAGTGTGGGATGGGGTAGGGTGAGGATTCAGTTCTCCTATAAGAATGAGCAGTCCTTTCTGATGCCTCACAGAATCCCTAACCCACAGGTGCATCATTTATATTCCAGCAGGAATTTGAAAGACTAGGGGAAGTTGGTCCTCAGAGAGGATATTGTGTTACCCCTACTCTGTGTTCACTTGGTGCGTGTATCTTTTGTTATGACAAACACAATCTTTACATCCTCTGCCTATTAACATCTTCTAACATCTGTATTGCTACTGAGTCGTGCATAACATGTCCATGGCAAGGGCAGGCGTCTGTGACTGTCTCAGCCAGCAGAGGATGAAACGGATATGGACTAGTCACCTCTATATACTGTATCTCACGCTCTCCCCTTCTAAGCGGCAGTTTGAAAGATTATCCTCCTTCTGTCCTCCCTTCACACTATTTGGCATGTAGTGGTGGTCAACATTATTATTAGTCACAGGCCTATGAAGATCTTTATCTGGACCCGGCTGAGAAAACTTCATAGCTCCCCAAGATCCTGGATGTGAGGCTGGACACAGTAACTGGAAACTCTTTGGGGAGGGGTGACTGCGTTTTCAATCATTTATGTAGGGATAGTTTAAATTGGAGCATTTTAAGAGTGTGTATATGACAAGAAAAATGGGAGGGCAGAAGGCATGTCCTGCTTTGGGTTCATACGGAAATCAAATTTTGTTAACCACCTTGGACTTTTAGTTCTGATAAAGGTGATTACACTGCTAGTCTATGGGCAGCATATGGCTGCTTACTTAAAACAGTCAATAAAAGGCTCATATTTTATAGAGCAGCAGGGATTGGTTGAAGGGTGGTCGTGTGACCCACCAGAGCCAAGAGTACATCATAAACCATTTGGAGGATTTGTCAGTCAGAGGCAGTTGTTTCCTGCTGGACTGTAAGGTCCAGGCACTGTAGTCATTTTGCTACTTGAACTGCAGTAACTGAAAGAAAGCAGAACTGAAATATGGAGAGAGAACAGCAAGATTTGAATTTCTCTGTCAAGTGACACTCGAAGTCACCCAATCTCTGGATTTTTGGATGTGTCAGACAATAGGTTTCTTTTGCTTAGGCCAATTTGGGTTGGGTGACCTCCCTGAAACCAAGTTGTACCTTATAAATTAAAAAATGACATACAAACTTCGTGTAGCCTTGGTAATGTGGTGAAAAACTTCTTAATTTTTATAGGCAAGTCTAGGAATCTGGAGCTGAGTAAATTTCAGGGACTTTGTCACCTGATGAATTCAGAACTGTTTTTATTGAAGTGAGAACACAGTATTTTGGTATCATCCCTTGTGCCGATAGTAGGCGTTTTGTATCTTAAATTACTCTGAAAACCATGCTTCCCTCTCCTGTTTTTTTCCTTTCTGAAAAAGAACTACCATTTAAAGTATTTACTAAGTAATACTTTTAAGTTTGCAGGTGGATGAAACAGACATAATATTAAGAAAACAGGGCAAGGTAGGAATGAGGCCAAAAGTCGGAAGCAAGGGGGTGTGTCAAGGTGGAGGTGGGAGCTTGAGAGGCAGGAGAGCTTTGGAAAGGTTGCTTTGGACCAGAACTGGAGTCAGCAGAGGATGACGGAGAGCATATGCAGTGGCCCTGAGTGTCCAGATGAGGTCTAAAAGCATAGGTTCCCCAAACTGGAAAAGATTTCATGACTTGCCTCAGCCACATGTTACACGTGGCAGGTGAGCAGCAGGATTACCCAAGAGTTCTGCCAAGGTTGGGTACTGGCTAGACAAGTGTGGTGAGGTGAAAGAGGCAAGGCACTCCAGTGTGCTAGAGCACAGTTTAAGGGGGTGACCAGGATACTTGATAACACACCTGTAAGGGATTACGTAATTGGTAAGTATAACTCTATTCTTTTGAGAGCAATTACCAATTTCTCTCCACTTTCCTACTTCTCAAAAGATTGGAACTAAAGATCGTGTGACTTCTGAAGAGTAAGAACTCAGGGTGAGTTAGAAATTGTACAAAGAAGCACAATCCAAAGCCTCATGCTCTTTTAAAATCAAATAACTGAGTCTAATTAGAACTGAGTCTAATTAGCACTATCTGAAATGTGAGGAATTAGAAACGCAGTTGCTTAAAAACTAACTGATGCATAATGTGCAGCTGTCTGCAAGGCAACTGTTTTCAGTGTGATGGATCCTGCGCTCATCTCACGGTTCTAAAGTGGGAAAGGATTTCAACCAGAAGCAGAACTTTCTGAAACACTGATAAAAGGCAAAAACAAGTCCTTGCACTGAGTGGTTGGTCCAGGCTCACACCTCTTGCAACTCTCCAATGTTTGTCTCCCGTTAGTCTTACTGGGGTGTGTCTTGGCCCAGGTATTTAGAAAAGGCACCCAGGTATCTGCAGGTATACACGGGAGGGAACAATGAAGGGCAGGTCAAGAAGAGCCTCTGTCTCTCCAATCAGGAAGGCTTGAAGGAGTGAAAGGGAAGAGTGTCAGGGCTGACAGTCCTGAATATTGGTAGGGAGAAGCCAGGTACTATCTGATCCCATGAGGTCCCCAGCATCTTTGTCTCTGCGCCTCTCTCTCTTCTTCTTGGGATGCTGGAGTCCACAGAGTCCATTTCTTTCTTTCTTTCTTTAAAAGATTTATTTATTTATTCATGAGTGACACAGAGTGAGAGAGAGAGGCAGAGACCTAGGCAGAGGGAGAAGCAGGCTCCCGACAGGGGGCCCGATGTGGGACTCAATCCCGGATCCCAGGATCACGACCTGAGCCAAAGGCAGGCGCCCAACTGCTAAGCCACCCAGGCATCCCCACAGAGTCCATTTCTTATCCCAGGCGAGGACTCAGCTGATGTATTTGCCTAGCTTATTGTCAAGAGTCCTCTCCACTCACCTTCCTTTTCTAATCCTGCTTTCTCACAAAATCTCTGAACGTCCCACCTTGTCTGGCACCCCCTTCTCTCTTCTGCAGTTCAGACACTGTCCACCATCCTATCTCGGGTTCACATTCTGCTAACATTACTGACAAGGACTGGTAGAGACTGCTTGTTTTGGTTCTGATTATGATTTGCCCTCATGGAGGCTGTAGATTCAGACACCTGCTCCTTCGTTGCTCACCCCTTCCTGCAGAGGTCGAGCTTTGCTCCCAGCATGCCTTGCAGCTGACATCCTGCTCTCTGGTTACAGCCCACTCTGGGAACTGAAGCTGTCAAGGCTTTTGGGTTACCAAGGATATTGCTCTGTGTAAAAAAGGCTTGATTATTCCTCCAGACCCTGTATTTATCTCAAAAATGTTTTGTTCACTACATGCCTTCTTCATTACACCCTGGTGTGAATTATTTTGAAAAGTCAACAGAATACTGAAATGCCTACCCCTAGATCTCTTAATACTATGAAGCACTTTTTTTTTCTTGTGTATATAAAAAAGGCAATCCTGTGGTTGCTAATTAACGTACATTATGACAAGTTCCCAAACTGATATGGTGAGGCAGCTTCCAGATATTGGCATTCTTAAAGGTCCACTGTACCTGCAACTCTCACACTTTTTTCCTAAAGTGAACAAGGATGAAATTTTTACAGACCTACCCAAAGAGACATCGAGACAAGGAGAAGTTCAGATGAGCCTCAGTTCAGGTTAAAAACCAGCTGCAGGGTTTGGAATTGTGAATCTGCTTAGATTTCTAAATCTTAGTGGAAAGTCTAAGTCTCGGCATGATGAAGCACTAGGGTTGTAGAAATCAGCCAGGACAACCTTGAAATAATAGCCAAGTCAACTCATTTCATAATATTATGTGACATTGGAGAGGCTCGGTAATTTTTCCCAAAAGAATGTTTAATTTATGCCAAATGTTTTTAAGGGTGGATTATTTAAGAGCAAGGCTTATTTAGGCACTTCTGTGCAGATGGGCTTTTTTTCTTTATTCTTAGTATTAGGCCCTTTAAAAGTATTTTCTTTCTGTGGCCTCTCAGAAAAATCACGTGGCAAGCAAGATAAACTATAATTCATATACTACTGCAGAAAAATCTCTGTAACTTTTTATTAATCAAAAGAGAACTCTGAATCTTTATAGTAGACATCTAACAAAGATGCTGGGGATGGATTAGGGGTTTTTGAATCAGATTCCATCAGTGGGCATATATTACCAAGCTTATTTTAACATCTAGCAATGGACTGAAGTGGGGGGGTATATTTTATTTCTTTATATCTACATTCCCATCTAATTGTAAGAAGTGATAAATCAAATTTTTGAAGTAGTTAATTTGCCTAATAGGCAGAAAGCCACACTGAATGCAAAAAAGCAACTTGGTCTCATAGTGGACCCAGGGAACTTGTGAACATGGAATCCCTGTCAATATCCACAGAGAATTCTTCAAACATCTTTGACATCCATGAAATTCTCTTCTGATGTTAGAGTTTTAGTGAGTGTTTATCCTGCCTAGTATGAAGGTGGTAAATTAGGTAACTGCAGTAGCTATGAGCTTTTTTTTTCCCTAAAAAATGCCTAAGTATTTGGCTATTTCTCTTTTCAATACTTACAACAGCACATCAAAAAGGCCTAAAATAACATCCCAAACCTTCTTTATATATAAGGATCCCGAGACGGCAAAAACAAATTGGTTAGGTCTAGAATCACTAAACCCATCTGAACAATCTTGGGCAGGTGAAGACACAATGAGAGAAGGTACACCAAGTGATACAGTGTAATGCACAGACTCTGGTTAGAATAGAGGATTATTTTTCACAACCCACAAATATTCCTTCAGGACCTTAGAGGCCCTCCCACCCTCCCACCTCTCTAATCAGCATGTCTCCTATTAGCCATCACATTCCAGACAGTGTTTGGCTATCCTGACACCCTCTCTAGGCAAGGGGAAGCCTGGTTCAACCAAATCTCATGTCTATTCAAGTCATATTCCACAACCAGATTCTGCTTTCGCCATATGTCAAGGGCCATGGGCAATTTTCCCCAGTTTTAATCTGTATGCAGGTTAAGACTCTGTGCATATACACCACAGACTAGCTTAAGTAGCAACTCTGAGGGCAAAGAAAATGAACTCTTGTTGAAATCTTGTCATCAGATGTAATAAGTGCAAACAAACCTGGCGACACCATACCTTTCTTCCACTGAAACTTCTTTCAGCTGCTGGTGTGGTTTGGTACCTTCCATCTCCCTGATGCTCACGGCATAGATCTTGGTGGTGTAATCAATGGCCTTCTCTCTAGCAACGTCACTGTCATAGCCTCAAACAATGGAAAGAAACGGGTGTGGAGTTGGTGGGCAGTGGGCCGGGGATGGGGTGGATGGGTGCTGTGCGGGAAGGGGCAGCCGGCTAGAGGCAGGGGGGGCTCACTCACCTCCATCCTCTTCCGCATCCGTGTCTGACTCCTCACTGTCCACTAGCTTGCTCTCTTGGGTCCCCACAAACTCCCTCGTCCAGATCATTAAGGCGGTGTCAGCACCACCGACTGTGAGCAGCACAGAGTCGTTGTGCAGCCACCTCACGTTGGTGACGTGCGCGCTGTGCCCCACATACTTCTTGAATCTTGCATGCTGGCCCTGTGAAGCCAGAAACTGGTGATTACCCCATTTGGAGTCTTAGGAGTCCTGCCTTCAGACTATTTCATCCATGTTATTTTCCCGAGTGGCTTCTGGTGGATACAAATTAAGCAGTTGATCTAAGCAGCCACTTCCCTCCGTTTCTTTAGAGTGTAAACTCTATGAGGGCAGGAACTAGGTCTCTTTTTACCGAAAACATTACCTGGCTCATCATGTCCTCAGTATGTGGTTTCTGAGGAAAGAAACAAAACGTTGGGCTACAGAACCTCCTTGTGAGAGCCTAATTAAGTATTTGTTTCTCTCAAATATCAAATGTACATTCCCCACAGGTCTCTAGTGTAAACTCCTGATGGTGAATCTGGCTGACATTTGAGATCACAAATGTTTTCCCTGTCATCCCCCATAGTGGCTTTTGTACCAAAGCCCAGGCTAGGACAGAAGAGCAAGGGACTTCTTAGAATCCTGGGGCCCAAAGTAAGATTTAAAACAAACACAGCAGTTTCTGCCATGGATACTGGAAACAATTTTCACGGGAAACATTACAACAATTGGTTTTAAAACAAAGTATGCTCCTTTTTAACAAGCATAACCAAATATAAGAGCCCAATTTATGAATAATTGTAGAAAGCTTTCCAGAGTTTCATACCCAGGCCATACAACATTTATCGCAGGTGGAGAAGGATGAGGGTGGAATATGAGTCAGCTGCTCACAGTCCTGAGATGTGGAGGGGAGCTGAGGCTGCCACCAGAAACCAGCTTCCATTTTTGGCTCATGAGCCACAGCCTGGCAAAAACAGCTCCAGCGAGAGCCATTTTAAAGAGGGAGACTTTTTTTCCATCCTCTCAGCAACAATCAGAGAATATCTTGACCAATGTGGGAAGCTGCATGCTCTTTCTGAGGTTGTGAGAGGGCCATTGGTATCCCCCATGGAAACTGGACTCAATAATGGAAGAGACTTCCAGAGGGTTTTGGACCGGCATGCTAGGGAAACTGAAACCAGCACAGACACATGGCAGGAGACAGGTGCAGCAGAGTGTGTGACTCTGAAGTATGCTCGTTTAAGATCTCTGGGTATTTGGCGGACCCCTACCTGACAACGAGTGAAAATGCCCACCCCTCAGCAGAGTACTGTGTGTAGAAACATTAGGGAAGCAAACAGGCAGGCCATATTTCCAGGAAGCCTTCCAGAGCCACTAGTTTGCTAGAAAACAGGCAGAGCACAATAAGGATTTCCAAGGGAAACCACTACTCACATAGATCTATGTGAGATCCAGAAGACATGGAAGCAAGGAGGACAGGCATAGTGGCCACGTGTCCTGCTGGTCTTCCAGCTGGAAACAGCAACCTGCCCACTGTATCTACCACCAACACAAGCTTATTTCTTGAGGAGGACAAAGAAAAAGAGCCTGAGGAATGCCTCTCCATACTCCTACTTATATAATGGTATATAGGGTTTCTAGACAGGATGGAAGAAGAAATCCAAAAAGAAAGGTTCAGGAGAAAAATGATTATAACTTGATCATAATCAGGGTGCAGGGGGAAAGAAAGTGACAGAGGAGAAAGAGGAAAAAATTATCAGTCTCGGGGATCCCTGGGTGGCTCAGCGGTTTAGCGCCTGCCTTTAGTCCTGCCTGCCACGCGACTCCCGCGTCAGGCTCCAGGCATGGAGCCTGCTTCTCCCTCCTCTTGTGTCTCTGCCTCTCTCTCTCTATGTCTATCATAAATAAATAAATAAATAAATAAATAAATAAATAAATAAATAAATAAATAAATAAATAAATAAATAAAAATAAATAAAACTTTAAAAAAAATTATGAGTCTCTGACGTGATTTAACAAAACTGAGGTTCTTGCAGCAGAAGGGGATTCAAGATTCTCAGAATACGAAACAAGATCACAGCTCCATGGAACAATAAAGGGAATTCACAGTTACTAGATATTTCCAGGAAACCAACTCCTCCCCCAGGAGGAAGAGGTCAGCAGGGATGTTTGGTGGCTCCCTTAGGGCCTATGGAAGGAGTCTCCTGAAGACCTGGCACAGCCAGTCTGATGAGTTGTCCTTCCAGGTCATCATGTCAAACCATGCATTTGTGTCACCCATCGGTACTCACTACCACTACTTTCCTCTTCCACTGAGTTATGAAAGAGCAGAGAATCTGGAATATGTTTCTATAGGGCTGGGTGTTAACTGCTGTTAGGGGAGAAATTCCTGAGAGTTTGATGAAAGAGATGTACCCTCTCCTCAGATTCACATTTCACATAGAATTTCTCTGCCTTTAACACTTAATGGACAAGGTTCCTCTCAGAAGAGCCATTCTCTAGAGCCTTTGACTTTCTGAGAAGGAGACTTGAGACCTTGAGGGTGGGTTTGAGAGATGTAAATGACATGGTGGTATTTTAACCTCGCTGGTATAGTGGAAGGGCACAGCTTGCAAGGGAATGGAATGGAGGCTATGGAAACAACTGGCTGGCTATATAGATGGCGTCCAAGGACAGAACTGAGTTTTCTGATACATGTTTTAAGGTACTAGAAAAATAGGTAGACTCTGGGAAAGGAGAGTTTATTCTATGGAGGTTGGAAATAATGTGATTATCAGGGACCAATACCTCATTGAGAAGGTTTTAAACTGTGAAACTGTATATGTAAGAACACCTGTTAGTTATTGAAAGAAAACTGCCTGAAAGAGAGGCCAAGTAACTCCTAGAAAAGGAGAACAACAAAAAGGTCAAGAAGACATGACATTATAGTCTGGAACTTGAATTTTGGGCAAAGAGGTTTAAGTGTAGTGATGAGATCTTATAGGTGTCATTATGACCTGACGACATGGAACTCAATGATAGATTACTGCGATGGGATGGTGTTTTAATGTGGTACAGCTTTCCTAACAAAGTGCCACATGCTGGGGGCTTAAACAACAGAAATTCATTTCTCACAGTTCTGGGAAGAGACTGGAAAGTTTAAGATCAAGGTGTCAGTTTGGTTCCTGGTGAGAGCTCTCTTCCTGGTTTAGACACACCATCCATCTATGAGTACATACAAAGTGTGCATATGGCCTTTCCTCAGTGTGTGTGTGCATGGAGGGACGGGGTAGAGAAGGGGGGGAGGGAGGGAGGGAGGGCGGGCGCATGAGAGCACGCGCGCACCCGTGCAAGCTCTCTAGTGTCTCTTCTTACAAGTATATTAATCCTATCAGATCAGAACTCCAGACTTATGATCTCACTTAACCTTAATTATTTTTGTAAATGCCCTCTCTATATATATAGTCACATTGGATGGCTGGGTTTTAACATATGAATTTTGGTGGGGAATCATTCAGTCCATAACAGATGGAGAACTTTGTCCAACATGCAGACTCAGAGCATTGGAGAAGTATGACAATACAGCTAGAAATATTCATCAGCTTGGGTCCACATATTTAGGAGTGAAAGTGTGCCAGAAAAATCAGATTAAGAACAAGAAGAGAAAGAGAAGTGATACTATCTTTTTTTTTAAGATTTTATTTTTTCATGAGAGGCGCACACACACACACACAGAGAGAGAGAGAGAGAGAGAGAGAAAGACATAGGCAGAGGGAGAAGCAGGGTCCCTGTGGGGACCCCGATGTGGGACTTGATCCTGGGACCCCAGGATCAGGCCCTAAGCTGAAGGGGGGTGCTCAACCACTGAGCCACCCAGATGTCCCAGAAGTGATACTATCAAAGCAGTTTACACTGACCAGTGGTTTTCAAAGGTTTTTAAATTACGAAACTGTTTCTTCAACCAAATCTTACATAGTAGAACTCAAGAATATAAAGAGATATCATCCAACTTAAAATAGTGGACAAAAGATTTGTACAAACACTTCATAAATGGTCAACAAGGAAACAAAGAAGTGCTGAGCATCACTAGTCATCAGGGAAACAAAAATTACAAGCACAACGAGATATTATCTGCTTCCCCAGGACAGCTAAATTTTGAGGTCTGACAACACTGAATGTTGGCAACTGGGACTCTCTTACCTTCTCTATGAGAATGTAGAATGATTCAACCACTTAGGAAAAAGGTCTGGCAGTTCCTTAAAAAGTTAAACATATATTTCCCCCTATGACCCAGAAATTCCACTTGTATGTGTATTTACATAAAAGGGAGAAAACATGTCCACAAAGATTTGTCCAAAAGATCTTGATAGAAGCTTTATTACAACCAAACACTGGGAAAGCATGTGCCCGTTGATAGCCATGTGGATAAACAAACTCCGTTCTATCCATACAATCGAATTCCACTCAGCTATAAAAAGGAACAGACTATTATTACACAGAACAGCAAGGAGGAATTTCAGAAACATCCGAGTGAAAGAAGCCAGACACAAAACAGTACCTACTTGATCATTCCATTTATATGAAGTTCTGGAACAGGTGAAACTTATCTATGGGGAAAAACAATGGAATAGTCTTTTCATGTGAGAACAGGGTTGGAGACTGACCCGAAAGTTAGCATGAGGAAACTTCCTAGGATGATGATAGTGGTCTGTATCTTGATAGATGTCTGGATCATGTACATTTGTCAGTGTTCATCAAAAGGAATCTCAAAAAATTTGTGTATTTCAACGATATACAATTTTACTTAAAAAACGTCATAAGCAAATGCTGAACTATAGGTGATGACAGGCATGTTGCAACATTTAGGGGTAAGTATCCTGATATCTACAGTTTACTTTGAATTATATGTAGGATCTAGGTGGTGGGGTTCCAGGGGTTCACTGTATCATTCTTTTGCCTTATCTGTATGTTTGAAAATTTTCATAACAAAACGTTAGACAAAATCTTACACAGAAACAGAGTGACTCTGGTTAAACCAGGGGTTGGGCCCCAGAGCCCCTTCAGTTGGTCCCTACCTTGTTTCCTAGGGTTGTCCCTGAGGAACCTCCTTGGAACTCGGGAATTGTAGTACCACAGCTTGAAATTTCTGCTATAAGCAGCCCATCTGGGTAGGCTGGGGATGCGGAGATGAATTCCCAAGACCAAGAGCAAATGTATGTAGCTCAGGAGCGCGATACATGGGAAATTTAGCCATCTAAAGAACTGCCACAACCTGTCTAATAAAACCAAGTATCACTAACTTTCTGACTTGTCCTGTGGGCAAGGTCATTTCAAAAAATGTAGAAGTAGGAAGGAAAAGTGCCAAAGAGAAATGAACTCTGAGAAAATAGGAAGCAGGGCTAGTAAGTGATGGTGAAGTGATCAATCACTGGGGGAAGGCTACTAGGTGGTTTTGGAATTTGGGATGGATAATGACGGGAACACTGGACATATTCAGAAGTGTATCTTAGGAAAAAACTACAAAAATAATAATCTGACAGGATATTAACAAGTGAAAAATCAAAGAGGAAGGCACTTAAAGAAATCCAAGTTGCTGCTGAGAGAACTGGTGTGTTCAGGTATGAAGTGTACATGTGATGCAGGAGCAGATAACCAAGGATGAATACAAAAGTCTCGCACAGACAACTTTAATATAGTTTCAGGAATGCTGAAGTAAAAAACTAAGACAACTGGAAAGGAATTTAAAGATATATTTAGGGCTAGGAAAAATAGACAAAAGTTAGGAACACTTCCTAGATTGATGATTTATTTAATAGCAAAAAACAGATTTACTTATCTCCTCTATACATAAAATGCTCTTCAAACCAGAAAGGGCAAAACAGAGGTATGGGCTTACATACAGGTACTTGTGGTGTGACCTTAGAAGTAAGGTCAGTAACAGCTGGGGAGTTTAGAAACCAGGAGACCTGGCATCAAACATAAAAAGTTCCTGTATCAAAAAGGGAAACAAGTAGACTCTGGCAAATATTGGTTCATGAGTTGATGCAATCCCTGGAAAATTCTAAGGTGAATTATTACACAAAAGGTCAATAAGCACTTGGAAAAGGAAGTAATGGTCACTAGGCAGTGACGGGGGTTCACTATGACCTACCTATCTTTTACCGATTGGTTTATTAGAAGGAGAGATGAAGGATACCAGAGATAGAGTTCATGTGGCTTTTAGCATGCTATTTTCCAAGCCATTAATGATGTATCACTGGGCTAGAGTTAGAAATGTGGGCTCGGTGTTAGCACAATCAGGTAAATGTCAATGTCTGTCACTGACTGAAGAACTCTAACTCGATGTGTACATCAATAAACCAAATATCAAAATGAATGAGGCTCCTGGCAGTGCTGTTTGGTTGTGCTAGTCTCTCTTCTTTTCTTCCCATGATTTAAAACCTCCACTTGTGGAATGAGAAGATAATGTGATCTGGAAAGAAAAGTATTTTGAAAAGGTATTTAAAAGATGTTGACAGGTTGATAGGTTATCATCATGAGGTGTAGTAAGATGAATCTTATTGGGTACAAGTAGAAAGTTCTGTAAGTTCAAATTTTAGAAAATCAGTGGTGTACATATAAGATGAGGGATAACCTGAACATTTTTTTTTTTTTTGGAAAGCGATCTGTGATTCAGTTGTATAGTGTGGCAGCTCAAAAAGTTGGTAACATTTTAGTTTGATTTAATCCAAATAGAACATCCAAAGAAGGTAAGTGTCCCAACTTGAGCCTGAGCTGGTCAACATCCCAAGTGGTGAATTCTATTTCAGAAGAGACAGTTTGGAAAGGAATTGATAACACAGAGCGTGCTCAGAGGCAGGGGCAGCTGGAAACCATGTCCTGTGGGAGATGGCTAAAGAACCGGACACATTTAGGCTGAGGAAAATGAGGTTTTGGGGAGTTACATACTATTTTCCTCCATATGAAGGCTGTTGGAGGACCATGGTTATGTGGTGATGGTTCAGAAGGCAGAACTTTGGCTAACGAGAAGAAATTTCAGCTCTGAGCTGAAAATACAGCAGAATATTTTGACAGATGAACTATTTAAAGATGAATTGGGCTACTTTGTGAGGTAGTGCATCCCTCCTCTCTGGAGTATGCTAGTATGTGCGGGAAGGGCACTGGCCCAAGACACTGTAGAGAAATTCCTCCTCCATGGTTGGTGAGATGTTGGATTTGATGGCCACTGAAGGCCTTTCCAGGAGGAATTCCAGACCATGAGGACAAGAGTCAGACCTCGACAGTAAACAAGTCATGAGGTGTTTAGACGGCATACATAACAAGAGGGCTGCCGGTGACATTACTGACTGCTTATGCCTTCAATATTTGAAAATCCACTTAGAAAAAAAAACAAACAAAAACAATCCACTTAGTACCAAAAAACAAAAACAAAAACAAAAACAATCCACTTAGATACAAAACATAGATTTTAGGTTATTAATGAGGTTGAGCAAGTACATATAAATAAACATGCAGTATTACCTTGACAGGATAGGAGAAAAGCTTAACAAAACCAAAATCATCTCCAGTGGCTAGGAGGGAACAGTCTTTGGTCAGACTGGCAGCATTGACATCGGTCACATCACTATGCGCGGGCCAGATTCCCTCACAGGTGGGCCCTAGGACACATGTCCATGTGTCCCACTCTATCTTCTCAATCTGAAAAAGAAGGAAAGAAAATGAATATATTTTCATACAGCCTGGAAAATTTTTTAATTGAAGCACAGTTGGCACGCAATGTTACATTAGTTTCAGGTGTACAGCACAGTGAGTGGACAACTCCATGCATTCATTAAGCTATGCTCAGCGCAAGTGTGACTGCCATGTGCCACCATACAACTCTATGACAATACCACTGACTACGTTCCTTATGCCGTGTGATCTTTTTTTTGAATTTTATTTTTTTTTAAAGAAACGATATGAAGCTGAGTCATTCTAACTGATGACTTTACCAACCTCAAGCATTTGTGCTGTGATCTGAGGTGTGGAAGTGCTAAGCTGCATTTGAGTGGCATAAGCATTATCTCAATGAACACTACAGTCAAGATAGCCATCTATTTTTCTACTGATAAAATCAACATTTTGGAATTCTGGAAATCTGATAAGAAGAAAGTTTTTTCATTCTTCTCTAGGTATTTGCCATCGTTGAAGCCATAAACTAGACCAGGGTTTCTCAGTGTCAGTGCTATTAACATCTCAGGCCCAGTGATTCTCTGGTGTCAGGGACTGTCCTGTGCACGGTAGTACTTGAGCTCACTCCTCTCCTCTACCCACTGGATGCCAGTAGTTCTCCTCCCCAGGTTGTCTCCAGACAGGGGCAAATGTCCCTGCAGGAGGGGGCAAAATTGCTCCCAAGTGAGAACCACTGAGCTACTTTGATCAGTGAGGCTAATCTGTGAGCAAAATATTTTTAAGTCACAGATACAACTTTTGTTTTGAAGAACTGCTTTCTAGAAGGAATGAGTAATAAGATTGTGCAGCTACCTTAATATCCTGTATGCTACAGAGAGATTATTATTATTATTATATACCTTAATATTATATATATATATACCTTAATATCCTGTATGCTACAGAGAGATTATTATTATTAAACATCTGAAGAGCTGTTCATACTGCATTGCCATGAATATATACTTATCCTTGAAAAGTATTTTGTCTAAAATTCATGGACGGAAGATTTAAAATTCGTATTGGTTAAATCCTGTTATAATCTAGGCTTTCCTTTTTATTTATTTTTTATTTTATTTATTAATTTTTTTAGGCTTTTCTTTTTAAAATAAACAATAGTAACCTCCCTGCGTATTAGATTTTCCTGAGGGATGTGATCTGCTGGTACATCTTAGCATTACAGAGAAACGACAAGATAAAGACGCTGCTAGGGTTTCAGTGACAACATGGGGAAGCGTTAGGCATGTTTTAATGACTCAAATTTCTCCTCATTTAATGTTCTGTGTTCCTTCCTGGACTGCAAAGAATTGGAACCAAAGAGCCGTGCTGGCCCTGGTGATTAGGGGTGCCTCAGGCAGGACCACAGACTGAGGTGACCTGAGGTGGCTTACACTGGCCTTGGCAGGAAGAGAAGAAGGAAACCATTCCTGCTGGTTCCACAAGCAGGCTTTCTGGCCACTGACTCCTCTCTAGGCTGCAGATCCCACTTCTGAGACCCCACCCCCACCCTCAGGGCCAGTGCCCTGTGTGGCACTCTCCCCAGCCTCATGATTGAGGCACCAAAGGAGGGAGATCTGTGGCTGATCACCCTGTGGTCACCCTAGCAGGTCACCCTTGGCCAGATCTGGACACTGTGGTCCCTAAGCAGGTACCTAAGTTGCTATTTGCAATGGAAACTGCATTGAAAATGGAACACTAAGAAGGGCTCCTGTAACCCATGAAACCCCAAAGGGGTAAACTTGCTAAAAGTCCTAGAACTGAGATGGGAGTAGGGTCTTTTCCACAGCACCTCACCTTGGGCAGATATATCATTACCACCATGACTTTCCAGGGGAAGGGACCGAAGCCCAGAGAGGTGAGCCATTTAAGTCACAGCCAGCTTAGGAGGCAGAGGGGAAGCGAGCTTGAGAGAGGTGGCCACTTTAGTGTCGCTTTAACTGCCCTGAGCTGTGTCAGATGGGTTTAAACAGACATTTTAATATGTGTCATACCTAACAATTTGCTGAGTAAGCTTTGTATTAGTTTCCCCATGACTGTTTAAAAATAATAAACTTTTTTGAAAAGAAGATTTCCCAAATCCTTCATATGCAGCAGAAGGGCCTGATAATACTGTTGATGGAAATGCTGAGCTGCCTCTCCAGTGCCCTCTCCAGTGCAAGACCAGGGGGACCCAGCCACAGAAACACCAGCTGGATAGCCTCCCCAGACAGCAGCAGCAGAGGTCGGCCTCCGGAATACCAACTGTGTACCACAGAGCAACAGAAGCCTTAGAACATGAATTTCCCTCTTGTTCATAGCCTTCTTATATAGCAATTGCTCACCGGTCCCCACTTGGCATCATTCCCCCTCCACCAATTGGTTAGACTGAATTTTATTTTAGGATACTTATTTTGGGGCATCAGAACATGAAGGGAAAATACAGATGAAGTGATGTAAAATGATGCTTAAACACACAGGAGAAATCCAAGAGGCCCCGGGGCCTAGGCTGCTGAGCTACACAAAGACCCCTCACGACTGGGACCACACCCATGGTTCTCTTATTCTCCTAGAGCCTTAGTCCCCCTATCTGTAAAACGGGACTGACAACCATCACATGAGGCTGTTCTGAAGACAAAAGTATAGGCATATGAACTGCCCAGAACATTCACCAAGTATCCAGGGAACAAATGACATAATTTAAAATATTTCTTACCCAAGGCTTCAGAAGTGTCTTTTAAAAAGTTAAAATGACAACTGATCAGAGATAAATAAATCAGAATCTGGGAGTGAGAGCAAATGATCAGGAAACAGTTTCCAGGACTATAATGCCATCGTCTATAACTTCTGTTTCTTATGTACTGCATAAATACTTCTTAGAAACCATGAAAACATGAATGGGCACATGTCCCAGTGTCCCTAGGAGCACTTTGCAATGATAGGATGGTTTCTATTACCTGCGAACTGAAGTAGAGAGAGGGAGATGCTCATCCCTCAGCAATGTACCCGCCGACCCTTTCCCTCTCAGGAAGCAAGATTTCCTTTCCTTTCATCAAAGGTTATGTAGCAAATAAAGGAGTTGGGTTGTCTCCTGGGGCTAAGAGGAGGTTCTTAGTGTTCAATCAGCCAATTACCTGATGGCCATCGTTCCCTCTGTGAAAGTACCCTGCAGACCCTGAAAGAGGCACTTGCACACAAGAGCAGCTGAACCTTTAGAAAGGTTCAAGGATTCCAAAATTGAATATAGGCTTTGCCTTCAACAATTAAAAAACAATGATGAAGGATATGACATGAGGAAAACAGGAAAAAGGCAAAGAGTTTGATATAAGTGGATGGTCAAGCTGTAGACGGGTTTGGTTTTGAAAAGTAATTTCTCTCCCTGTTGTTGCGGAAGATATTGTTACAGTAAATAGTAAAGAGTGAGAAGGCAAGTTTCAAAACTTTCTGTTCAAAAAAAAAAAAAAAAAAACTTTCTGTTCCCAGAAAGCTTTGCACAAAAGGACAGGGCATGTCCATTGGAAGAAGTAATATGTGGCATCCAGGCTGTTAGCTTTGTCACTGTCTTCCAACAGAGAAAAAGGAAGCAGCTGAAGGCTGAATGCATGATGCTGTATCAGCAGTGCTGGGAATCGGCAGGTTCTCAGGATGTGGGGAACCAGACTAAGCAGTAAGAGTTAAGAAATAAGCAAGCTTAAAGGTACACTGAATATAACCCATACCGGTGGATAATGATTGACAGGTTTTTATTTAAAATGCACATATTAAATCTTCATGAAACACTTTTTTTAAAAGCTCTGTGCATGACTATTACCTCTGAAGGTCTGATTACATGCCGTTTGCCTCTTGGAGCTTCAAAAAAGAGTTGTTCTTTGGCACCCGAATTAACTTGCAGTAATTTTCCTGGGATGAGAGAATGGAATAGAGAGACAATTTACATCTGCATTGATCTTCCTATTATAAAGAGATAAGCATGGTTGCAACTATTTTGATTCATTTTAATCAGTCTCATAAATTGAGCAACTAAATCATGAGTTCTCCCAAAGTTCACGTAAAGGCAATTACATGGCATGGTATAAACCCTGAAGGCAGGAGTTTGTTTATGTGGACCTCATCAGATCCGACCTTGCACATCCTTCATAGAATCGAGCCTGCTTGGGTGCCTGGGTGCTCAGTTGGTTAAGCGTCTGCCTTTGGCTCAGGTCATGATCCCAGGGTCCTGGGATAGAGCCCCTCATTAGCTCCCTGCTCAGTGGGGAGTCTGCTTCTCCCTCTCCCTCTGCCGGATTCCTGCCCTCACCCCACCCCGACTCGTGCTCTGTCAGTCTCTCTGTTATAAATAAATAAAAATCTCTTTTTAAAGATTTTATTTATTCAGGAGAGACACAGAGAGAAAGGCGGAGACCTTAGGCAGAGGGAGAAGCAGGCTCCATGCAGGGAGCCCGATGTGGGACTCCATCCCAGGACCTCAGGATCATGCCCTGAGCCGAAGGCAGACGCTCAACCACTTGAGCCACCCAGGTGCCCCAAATAAATAAAATCTTTAAAAGCAACAACAAAAAGAATCAAGCCTGCTATGTTTTACTCTGTTGCAAGGAAGTACCTATTTTTCAAAAGCTTGACAAAATCTAGGTATTTTGCTCGTTTTCCTGGTTGCACAAGTGTGCAATAAAAGGAAACTGCATTGGCAAGAACTATGGCATCAGAAGTGAGAACGTTGTGGCAAGCATCCACACTTACCCAGGCCAAAATTCTAAATTTGTCCTTTAAAGTTTAGAAACTGTAAGATAAGGATGCATAAAACAACCTATAAATACTCCTCCTCCTCCCTTACCTGATTTGAAAATGTGTAAAGAAATCCAAGATTTTCCCAAAACAAAGTTTTAAGCAAAAATGGTCTTTCGGTCTGATATAAAATTAAAATGTTGGATTCAATTTGATTAATGTTGAAGAAGATTAGCTACTCTTATTCTCCTCTTAACACCTCACTAATCCTTTATGGCTTGAAATTTAAATGACTCAAAAGATACAGACTCTAGTAATTTTTCAGCATTTTAAAATCACAGAACATTTCAAACACATGTAGAAATAAGAAGAGTATGAAGAACCCCCATGTGCCCAAATGTTCAGCTTCAATAGTTATTAGCACATGGCCAACCCTGTTCTGTGAGCCTTCACCAGATAATTCCAAAGCAAACCTCAAATGTCCTAATATCTCATCTGTAAATAATTCTGTGTATATTTACATCATACCATTTCTACACCTGCTTTTTCCCCATAACCCTGTATATCTAGTAGTCTTGAAATGTCTTTCCTGCAAATGTAATACCAAAATAAGAACTTTGTGGCTCCTATCATGCTCTTTAATGCTTAGGTGGCAACCACCTGGCTCAGCAATCTGGTTTGGCTAATCTTCTGGAGACTATTTCTCAGTGATGAATTAAAAATAAGGCTCTCCAATTGTGTAACTGAAAAACCTTAATTGTTCCTAATTTGTTGGGTTATAATATGGTGATGAGAAGCCTTGGCCATGAGGAGCAAGTGAATTTGAAGAAGTTTCCTTTGAAAGGGGTACATTTCCCTGAACTTGTGGCTGAACATACATAAATGAAAAAAAAAAAGGTAGTTAAATTAGCTGCAGCTATTTGGTATTACAAGAAGATGAATAATCAGTATTTTTCCAATGAATTAAACAGACCTATATTTTTTTAAGGATTTTTTTAGGATTCTCAAGAGGAAGTGCAAATAACAAATGATCTGGAAAAAGAATCAAAGGATTCAGTGAAAACCTCCTTTGACTCAGTGGCTAATTTTAGATGACTTCTGGCCATCTAAATAGCAAGAGAACTCAAAAAGAACTGTAATTTCCAGATAATCCTAACAATTTGCACCGTAGTTTCAAAGACAATATTTTACTTAAGGAACACCCCAAAATTATTAGAACAGTTTAGTGAAGAACTTCATGACTGCAGGATTAGAAAAAAAATTTTAATAATAATTTCTTATTGGTGTTCAATTTGCCAACATACAGAATAACACCCAGAGCTCATCCCGTCAAGTGCCCACCTCAGTGCCTGCCACCCAGTCACCCCCACCCCCTACACCCTCCTCCCCTTCCACCACCCTAAACACAGGAGTCAAGCACCAGAAGTGCTGCAACTGCACATAATGCCTATGGGGTACCAACCTAACTCATGTCCTTCCCTAAGAACCACCCCCCGCCGGGGGCTGGACTCCTGTGGTCGTGTTTGCCCTCTGGAGGAGGACACTGACTCAGGAGGGGCCAGGCTGGAGATGGGATCCTCTCTCCTGGGAACTTAGAATCTAGGAGACCCAATCAGTGGGTGCCTTGCTGGGATGAGATGGGGACTTTGGAAGTGAGGGTGGCATTTGGGGGCAACTGAGTGGACCACAAACAAATGAATAAGGAAAGCTGCCTGCGCAGAGGGAGGGGCCAAAAGCAGACACCAGAGTGATGACAGCAGTGGACAATGAAATGATCTGCCTTGGAGCAGGAGAGGAGAGAAGAGGGGAGAGGTGCCGGTTTGGTTTTCTGGTTCATTCCTAAAGCCAGTTCCTCAGGAGACACTGCTTCCTGCTTTTAGATTCTCCGAGCTATCCCCAAATCTTCCCAATAAGCTCATTCTTTATTATTGTTTAAAAAAAATGTAAGCTGAGTGGGCCTGAGCTCCTTGCAGCCAAGGATATGAAGAAATTTTTTAAAAACCGCAACTATTCTTGTGTTAGGAAAGTGGAATTATGGGTGTGATTCCTCCCCCTACCCTATTCTTTACTGTGGTTATTACTCTTTTCTTTAAGCACAGAGGAAATATTTAGGTCACCACTCTTTTTTTCTGCTGCCTTCTGCTCTGTCCTATAAGCTTGGAAAGAAGAAAAGAGCAAAAAAACTGTATAATCCACGTATAGTTGCCCCTTAGTAACAATAACCCTGTGCTCTCAGAATCTGCACATTTTTATTCACTTAGAAAGCTCTACTCACAAGGAGGAAGAGAGCTGAAGAGCCAGATGTCCTTGCTAATAAGCAGGTATAGAGGAAACCACACGCCCTGCAGGTGTATAGAGCTATATAATCCACAAAATGATTCACATCCATCATCCCTGTTGCTAAATAATTTACAAGTTAGAGGAGTCCCACAGCTGGGTGGCCCAGTGGTTAAGCAACTGCCTTCAGTTCAGGGTCCTGGGATCGAGTCCTGCATCAGGTTCTCCACAGGGAGCCTGCTTCTCCCTCTGCCTATGTCTCTGCCTCTCTCTGCATCTCTCAGGGATAAATAAAACAATCAAAAAGAAGAGTCCCGAAATTCATACTAAATGTACCAAATGTATTAGACCACTTGCAATGAAAATGACAAGGAGAGTTCTATTATGACCCAAACTGTTCACTGGTCAAAATCTTGCAATCCTGATGTTTCTTGAAACGAACTAGTATCAGCCAGAAAATACTCTTCCATATTTTCTCTCTCACCACCTTTTTTTTTTCTTTCTTAAGCATTCTGTACAGGAGCTTTCATTCAGGGGTAGCTGATATTTCTGCAAAAGCCTGATGCGCTTTTTGGTTTCTTAGGACCCGTGGTTGCCATGGACACAAAAGGCTGCAGTGGCTGCTGACTGCCACCATCCCCCACCACTGACGGGCCAGCTGGCTCTGGCAAATGTGTTCACTATTTTTGACAAGATCAAAGGAATGAAACGGAATCCTGCTCCTGAATTCTGCTCTCTACCCTTGCCAGACCCTCGAGGCCCCACCGTGAAAAGCTAGGTTGGTCTTGAGGCAGTATGGCACATTGCTGAGGTCAGGCATTTGGGGAACTGGGGTATCACGAGCCCAGGCATACCAATGTGACACACATGTCACAGCAATCACCTTGGAATCAGACCAGGGAAGATCCACGGGCCTACCTGCACTTATTCTCTGGATAGTAGAATCCCACCCTGAAAACACTCTATTCTCCTTTCTGTCCATAGAAAACGTTTGATCTGATGCTCTCAGCTAACAAAGGGGCCGCCTAGGACAAGAGACGAGGAGGCTTTTCAAAGACCTCAGCCTCCTTACTCCCAGGACCTTGTCTATCACCCTGAGCTCCAGCTGGATCACAGAGGCTGGCCTAGAGCAGAATTATGGAAGTGGTGTGATGGCTCCATACTGAGGGCCTTTATAAAGACTGTCACATAGGCATCTACGTGGTTGCGACCCACTGATCCGGGCCAAGTGCTCTTTCCATCTAAGACTTACACCTCTTTATATCCCCTAGCATTTTACACAGGGTCTACACATTTGCAGAATTAAAAGAAAACTTCCCAAAATGCAAATAAGAACCTATTACAATAAGATACCATCTCATACCTATAAGGATGGCTACTATGAAAAAGATCTCACTAAAAAAGCCCCCAGAAAATAACAAGTACTGGTGAGGATGTAGAGAAACTGGAACCCTTGTGCCCTGTTGGTAAGAATGTAAAGTGGTGCAGCTGCTGTGGAAAACAGTATGGTGGTTCTTCAAAAAATTAAAAATAGAATCACCATCTTATTGAGCAATTCCCCTTCTGGGTACAGACCCCCAAATAATTAAAAGCAGAGTCTAGTACACCCACGTCATAGCAGCATTATTCATAATAACTAGAAGTTGGAAGCAACCCAGGTGTCCGTCGATGGATGACCGTATAAACAAAACGTAGTCTATATATACAGTGGAGTATTATTCAGCTTTAAAAAGGAAGGAAATTCTGACCCATGCTACAATACAGATTAATCTTGAGGACATTATATTAGGTGAAATAAATTAGTTACAAAAAAAAATACTGGGGGCACTGGGTGACTCAATTGGTTGAGCATCTGACTCGATTTCAGCTTGAGTCATGATCTCAGGGTCCTGAGATCCAGCTCTGCTTCGGGCTTTGTGTTCAGCAATGGGGGGGGGGGGGTTAAGGAGGGTGAGGTGGGGGAAGTGGGGGGGTCTGCTAAAGATTCTCCCCTGCTGCCTGCCCCTCGTCTCACTCATTTTCTTTCCCTCTCTAAAATGAATGAAAAAAATCTTTTTTTTAAAAAAAACCCGAATACTATATGATTCCACTTACGTGAGATACCTAGAGTAGTCAAACTCAGAGACATAGAATAGAATGGAGGTTAGTGGGGGCTGGGAGAACAGGAAGAGGGGAGTTACTGTTTGATGGGTACAGAGTGTCGGTTCACAAGACGATTTACAGAGGAGGGTGGTGATGATGGTTGCACAACAATATGGTTGCAGCTAATGCCACTGAACTGTACATTTAAACATGGGGAAAATTAGAGAGGGTGGCAAAACATGAGAGACTCCTAACTCTGGGAAACGAACAAGGGGTAATGGAAGGGGAGAAGGGTGGGGGGATGGGGTGATTGGGTGACGGGCACTGAGGGGGGGCACTTGACGGGATGAGCACTGGGTGTTATATGTTGGCAAATTGAACTTCAATAAATAAAATGGTTAAGACGGTAAATTTTGTGTGTGTTTACAATTGAAACTAGTATAAATAAATCTTCCCAACTGAAATTTATTCTTCCTATGTCCCATTTTCTCTTGGAAATAATTATAACATGTAAATAATAGTTGAGGGTAGCCTACCCCCAATGGTCACTGTAATGGTGGGATTTCACATGTTGTGCCACATAGTGTGTGGGTGTTGGATTCCCAACAAAATGCTCCACACTCTATTCTATGAATGCATAAGGCTGGCCCTGACTGTTTTAAACCCTCCTCCCACAATGGCATAAATAGGGATGTTAGCAAGAGATTACACAGGGGGAAAGCACTTTTTTTTTTTAAACAATAAAGCAGAGAACATCCAAAATGGGGAAGGGGGTGGTGCTGAAAAGCAAGTGTCTCCCTCTACCCCTCGGCCTCACTGCTTCCTAGAGGACTCTCAGACCACCAGCGTCCTCCCTGCTCACGGATGCCAGCCGGGGCCCTTGGCCCTGTGTCTGGCAGGGCTCTGACATGAAAGTGAGAGGGACTTATCTGATCTCCCTTTGTCCTGGCTGGGAATTACACCTTACAATAAATGGCACACTTTCGTCTATCTATTGCGCTACATAAAACGCCTACAGGTTGTAAGGCTCAGTTAAAGTCCAAATATTCTAGGGCAGCAAGTACAGTCATAAATGCATACCCACCTAGCAGAAGGATCTGTCTGTCTATGGCTAGCACTTCAAAAAACACTTGAAGCAAAATTCTGGCAACTCTGAAATAATCTCTTTTTGGCTGAGGCCCTCAGCACCTCTTTCTCCTGGCTGATTTTAGTTGCTTCCCAACTCCAGGCTTATTCGTCCTCCCCAAGGTGGCAGGGAATGTCCCACTCTAGATCCCTTAAAGTTACCTAATACCGCCAGGATAAAGTTCAGGGCTCAGCTCCCTAGCATGACTTAAAGGTTCCTTTGCATTCTGTCCTGGTCTATCTCTCCACATTCCTCTAGCTTTGTGCCCTCAGCCACTCAACATTACTCACTATTTCTTAATCTCCCCAGTTCTTCCCACCTCCTGTCTTGACATGTCATATTCCTTCTGAGCCTGGAATGCTCATCCTAGAATTCACCATCTGGTGAACTTCTACTTATCTTTCAAGATCCCTCTCAAAGGACATTGCTTCCATGAGTCTCCATGGATTCCCTTGTGAGCTCTTTCCTCCTCCATGGATTCCCTTGTGAGCTCTTTCCTCTGAACACCATTGGGCTTGGTGCTTTCCTATCACAGTCAACTAAAACTTTGAAAGCTGGGATGCTGCCCATTCCTAGATGCCTACTCCAAACTCTAACTTCAGCCAAGTTACTGGGATGAGATCTAAAAGTGACCCACCCTATCATAATCATGCTCCACGCCGGGTGCTTAAGGCTGACATGGCCCATTCAGAGGCCCTGCATGCCACTTTCCTGTGACTCACTGCTTCTCGTTTCCATACCTTACCATTTGGATGCCTGTATTTCAATGAACTTATAAACTCTTGTGGAGAACTGTAGGAACTGTGTCTTACTTCTGAATCATCCAGATTTTCTGGCTTTAATACTTCAAACATGGTAGAAACTAGATTTGTTATTGGAGGAAGTAGGGGGTCGGCCGGGAGTTTTGGAGAGCAGGGTAATTTCAGGTGAGCTGAATGTAGCTCTCTACCTCTGTCGGAAGGTGAAAATTGTGGCGACCTCTTGGGCAGTTCTCTGGGAGGTGGAACATTGATAGGAAAAGGGAAAATGGGGAGGAGGAGATGCAAGGCAAGGACACAGAGTGCTGAACCCAAAGGTGAAGGACTGGCTCGCTAGGGTAAGTGAAGGCATCCTGTATCTTCAAAGGTCTTAAAACTCAATGGCTTGAATTAATAGTAATAGCTGTAGTACTAGTAATAAGACAGAAAAACTACTCAAAATGTTAACAACATGTACCCCTGGGTTGTAAAATTACAGTCATTTATATTTGTTGTAGGTTCTCCATTCTGTTCTTCTCTAAAACTCAACTATTCTATTTGGAAACAATATATGAATAGATATTGATGTTTTTAAAACAAAAATTATAATTTAAAAGCCACAATATACTTTACCTCTTGAGTCCCAATCAATATGTGTAATGTAACTGGAAGCACCTTTACAGATGCCAACCCGTTTGCTTGTAAGTACATTGTAAATATCCACAAAGTTATCGTGGGATGCCACAGCAAGGTATTTTCCTGTATCTATAAAGAAAATGGGCAGTTAACACCAAAATGTTTTATACAGAAATTTACTTTCAGGAGCTTAGTTCAAAATGGGGAAAAGGTCAAGGAAGTATTCAAATAGTCCACTCTTACAAATTTTTGTCCCAACATATTCTAGAAAGTTTCTGCTGTAGTCTTCACCTTTTGAAAATTTAATATCAGAGATCATTTCTTTTCTGTGATGGAAGGAGACCATGTCTTCAACAGTGTCAGCATTTACGACCAGGAAACTGCCATCATTTAAGCCAACTGCTAAGGCTTTCCCATCAGGGGAGAAGGCACAGCATCTTCCACCTACAAAAGGATCCACAAAGAACAGTTGTTACCATGATTCTATTATCAAACAAACTCAATGAAGAGAGGGAGATATTTGCACATGTGCATTATGCATAGACACGGGACTGTGTCTTTAATATATTTGTGAGAAGAACTAAAACTTTGTAATTTAGAACATATCTTCCCTTCAAACCCAAGGATATTGATCAGAATGCTAAAACAATAACAACAACAACAACCCATCAAACAAAACATTTTCTACTTCTTTAAGTTTTATCCTTTTATTTCTTAACTACTTGAATAGCTGGGATTTTCAAAAGATCCGTGGAGTGAATGGTAGAAAGGAGTGAAAGATTAGTGAAACCAGTATCTTCGTTCCCAAGAAAAGAGATGATACTTAAGAACGGGAATTCCGGAATTCACTTTCTAGAAACTGTGTTTTGGGTATCATGCCTTACACACAAAACTTGCTTTAGGGAATTCGTGAGACTGTTGTCACTCCATGGATCAAAGTCTTTGATCCATGGATCCTAATGCATAATTCTAGAAAGATTTTACCTTGCCTCTTCTGTCAAGGATGACACTCTCTCAAAAGGAATCTACTAAACTAAACAGTATGGGCTGCCAGTGCCACATGAGCAGTATTTTCCACTGTTTTGCAGGGTCACAGGGAGACATTCTGAATGAGTGTGGACTCTATGTGTGTGGGTGTCCAGTAGTGTGTGGGTGTCCAGTAGGAATCCTGTTTAAGAACATTCCTCACCCTCCCCTGCCCCACCCTCTCTTCTTATTGTCAAGACTTTGGTGAGCACAGCCCCAGGGATGGGGATAGTCCCACAGCCTTGCGTTAAGGCATTCCCAACTCAGCTTCCGCACACGCCCCTCCATCACTGTTGATGATGTGCTGAAAGCTACCAGTAACTTCAAATTGCCTTATCTAAATTACATCTTCATTCATTCACTCAGCTAGCAACAAGTTATTTATGTACTGTGAGTCATCCATGGTGCTGGGGCCGAGAGAACAAAAGACAAGCCTGCCCTTGAGGAGAGTCATCAAGATTAGGTTAACTGTACACTTTGTTGTACAAACCAGGACATTTCTCAGAATGGAAGGGAGAGCTATTAATAATTACACCAGGACAACCGCTACAAACGGGGTTGAATGATCATTCCGTCTAAGATATGTGAGCAGTTGTTCTTTCGAACTAATTTTCAACCCGGTGGATAAAGTCCAATGTCTGATGTTGAAGTCACTCACAAGGAGGTCCTGGTATAATTTTCCTGGTATAAATCAGTGGTCAAATGATTCAGTCTTGTGGTGGGTAAGAGTACGGGGCTTCGGAGTCAGACCTGGGTTTGAATCCCGGCCCCACTGCTTACTAAGGCCCCAAGTCCACTGTAAGGAAAGGCAAAAGGTGGAGAAAAGTAGCCTTAGGCAGTGCCACAGCTGTGCTCTCAGAAGCCACCCTGTCGGGTTTTGAGTTCAGTTTCAATCACCCACCAGCTGTGCAATTTCAGGCAAACAGCCTTAGTTCTCTGTGCCTCAGTCTCCTCATCTGTAAGTGGTAACAATAACGGCCTTACTCCTTAGGTCCCCATGAAGACCAAACGCAGACTGCTAGCAGTCACGGGCTCTACAGGACCAGCCACCATCTCCGTTCCTGTTGTCTTGACATCTTTTGTCATTTTATTCCCTGCCATAGAGTCTCCATGTCTCTCTCTGTGTAAAACTGCCTCATACAAATATCTGGGGATCAGACCCCAATCTCATCCTTTCCTGCAAACTCTCACAAACGCCCTGAGCCTCAGTTCTCGGGCTTCTCCGCGCTGAAGCTGTCCCTGGCAGCAGGCCTTCTCTTGAGCCTCCACACAAGTGTGCTGGTGCCAGACATCTTTCATTTGTCTCTCCACAGCCACTCTCCGCCCTGCTCTTTGCCTTCCGCTGGCCTGTGCGGATGGCATCTATGGCCTCCCTTGCCCTCTGGCTTCTGACTGCGTCTGGCCAAGGGGGATCACAAATGGGAGACTCAAGAGAGCGAGGAAGGAAGGGGGAACAGGGATTTGGGGTATGTACCCCCCTAGCTGCCTCCCTTGTGGGGTCACTGGGCACTGGCTGCATCCCTGGGCCAAGGGTTCCAGCTCTGGTCCGGCCTGTCATCTCACATGGCTCTCACTTTCAGGGTTCCAGCCCTGCTCTCTCCTCTTGCCCCTTCAGGCCCAGGGATGATGAAGGTACCTGGTAGCTACCACCTGTGTGGTGCTGTACTATCCCTGGTCATTCCTCAACACCCTCTCTGCCCCCTTTAACAAATGGTCCCAATTTTTAGACTCTTCTCAAATCGCCCTATTTGAATGGACCATCTGTTACTGGCACTCTGTTTGAATTTGTCCATCTCTGGGATCTTGGGATGCCCAGTCCCTGACATACAGAAGCCACTCAGTAAATGTTTGCTGAATTTGCACTTCTTTGTATACCTGTTTGTTCTAGTGGTGAAGGGCATTAAATACATATGTACTCAATTCCTGATACTATTTATTGTTCTATAAAACTGACTTATGATTTTCAATAATAAAATCAGTTATAGAGACTGTTAGCATAAAGAGAAAACAGCCTTCCTTACAAGCTGCTAGGTTTCAACAGACTCCCACAGCTCTCCATGAGAAGAAGAAGGACATATTGCCCCCCGGTGGCAAATGTCTGTGCAATGCAAGAAAAATGGAGGAAATAATAGATCAGGCCAGTTTTCTGGAATTTGTATCTGTAGCAACAAACACTGAATTCCCGTTACCCAGCGTACGTGGGGGCACATAGCAGGCCCGCTCAGTAAACATTAGTCAATGAATGAACACAACACATTCTGTTGTTGGCAAATATGTTTACAGATGTGTAAAGTGAGATTGTGTACCTTTTTTGAGTTTTCGTACTGCCAGCATCCGGTGCTGGGAAGATAATTCCCAGATCCGAAGCGTTTTATCATCGCTCACCGTTGCACAGATGGGCAGGAGAGGGTGGGCAGCCAGCCCCCATACTTCCCCTTCCATGTGTCCCTGCGGGAAGGGAAACAAGGTGATATCAACTCAGTTCACGCTTCTTGGCTAGCCCTCCTGCTGCACGGTGCTGCACACCCAGCCGAGAGTATCCTAAACAGGTTCAAATATGAATAAACACACGGTGTAGCTTCCCTGAGCCACAATGAATGCACTGAATAATTATTTTCATCTGAACTTGAATCTAAGGCTGGACCTACATGATGCTAAAGCAAAACATAGACTCGCTGCTCATGTTTTGTATATATGATGCCAAATATCTTTCCTTTTAGAAACATCTGGGTGAATAATAAAATACCCGCATTTTATCCTCTGGCTTGATATCAAGCTAACATAGTATCTAAAGGGACACATGCACTTGTAAAACAGCTTGATCATGACACAAAACACCTTTATGAATGAACCCACGTTCTAAAAGATGTAGGCAGCACCCATCTCTGTCAGAGGAATTAGACAGTGATATTCTTGTTACTTTAATTAAATATTAGTTCTTTGACTGCATAGCATTTGGCAAACAAAAATAAAGAGAGCTCAGTTTTCATATCAAGTGTCCTAGGAATAACTCAGGTTTAGTGTTTGTTCACAAATTATCCTGTACAGTGAATATCAGGAAACTCAACAGTGCTTAATAGACATTGGACCAATTCCATATACCTGTATCTTATCGCAAACACACCTAAACTGGCTTAGAAATTATGAGATGAAAGTGAACAATTAGGGAGAAAATTACTCTAATTCCTACAATTTATCACTCAATAAACAATGTAAAGGATAGATTAGTGCACAAAACAATAGAACAGACCAGACTGTTCACCAAATTTCTCTTGGTGGCTACTTAGAAAGAGGCTTTGCTTATAAAGCAAAAAGAAAGACTATACAAAGGCATCGGAAAGGTGTTTGTACTTGGAATGCTTGTGGGAACAGGTGGCTTTCTGATGAGAAACTAGATGATTCTGGTTGAACAGGGAAACTGTTTGAGCAAAACAGTAATTTGGCAGAAGATACAAAGTTCCAAATAGAGCTGACATTCAAATATCTGAGAAGGGCCAAGGATGGAGATACTGTCTTTGAATTTATTTATTTAACTACACTATTAAGTACATCCCCAGATTTCTACTTTTCTTTCTTTCAGAAGCCCCCCACCCCAAAGGTCATGGTCAGAGAATGGATCAGGTGTCAACTCTGATTTTTCCCCAGGGTGGATCTGCTTGGAGCCCTTTCCCAGACCAAGTCCCTTTTGCAGTTTGCCTGAGGACGGAGATGTGTGGCTCTGAGACCCTTTCAAACCGCTGCCTTGTATACTGACTTAAACATGGTATTTTCCAAATCTAACAGGATCAAATTTCTGTATAACATAGGAGTGGACAATGAGCAAGACAGGCTGGACGTATCTCGAGTGGTATAGGAAGGGGCTTGGAATCTTACCTTCCTTCAGACTACCCATAAAGCTGGCAGTAAATAGCTGCATAACTGAGAGCTGATTATATTCAAAGAATATACAATGGGAATTTCAGAACTCATTTCATCCCCCAACACACCCTTCCTTCTCTTAAAAAATAAGCAATTTATTCCAAATGACACTGAGTTGCCATGCTACCGGGCAAAGTGGTTCTCGTATCTTCTCATAGCAGGACAGTGGATGGTCTTAATCACGCCACCTGTTCCTAAACTTTCTCTCTGTGTCTATCCTCTCTTGGAGCAGGACCGTGAGCCCCAAAAGGACAGGAAGCCCTATTCCACTTGTGTACAGCATTTGACACAGGGCTGATCTCAGCAGGAGCCCAACTAACGCTGATTCAATTGAACTTCTTAGTTTTGCTTAGGAGGAAATGGCAAATGAGTGATAGACAAGAAGAGGAAAGAGAGATGTTGACAGAGAAGAAAAGATCAGTACAAGTCTGAGGAGACAGGATGGCAGTAACCAACATTTTTTCTAAAGGTTCCAGCAGCTTTACTGCCTGCCCATAGCCCAGGAGGCCATGCCTTCTATATGGCTCTCCGGCAGTCTCCATGCTAAGAGACATCTGGAGAACAGCCTGGTGGAGCGAAAGAGGAAAGGCTCTGTTATCTGACAAACCTTGGTCAGAGCCCCAGCTCGGCAGTTCTTAGGCTAGGGTGGTGGGCAATTTACCGGGCTTTTGGTCCCTCATCTAAAAAACAATTTCAACTGAGTAAATCTGTTGTGAAGAAATAAATTTTGTACAACAGTACTGCCTGACACACAGTAGGTGCTCAATAAACAGTACCTGTGGCTACTTTTATTAGAACAATCGAAAGAAATATGGGAAAGAACAGAATTATAGAGAATGAAAAGGTCAAAAGCTTTTATTTTCAAGTTTAAAACATATTGAAATGAACTAAGCTCAATTATAATATTTTTTTAATTAGAAAACTTAGAGCTTAAATCTTATTCTATTATTTAAATCAGTGTATGGAACTGAAAAAAATTTTAGCAATAGAACATGTATGCAAACAAGTTAAAATCTCAAACATTTGGGGATTAGAAAGAAATAAGCATTTTTCAATAAGATTAAATAGTCATGACCGGAAAGACAAAGAAATTCATTTAGAGGAAAACAACAAACTCAAAATCAGCTGTAGAATAGAGAAGTCCGACTGCATGGTTGTACCTGTATTCTCAGTCCTGGCCACCTGGCACGATCAGCTACAGAGTTTTTGAGGTTTGTTTTTAATGAAGAATTCTTTTTTTTTTTTTTAACGAAGAATTCTTTTTTTAAACACATTCTTACGCAGGATATCCTGAGTGGAGCTTGGGCACATGCATTTTTAACACCCCATAGTGTTGTGAACCATGGTGGGTATACAGATCTGTTCCCAAGGATGTAGCAAATCAGACAGCCACTCTCAGTGGGATTTGGGGGTTCATCTCTAATATAGCAAGTTTGTAGGAGAAAGAGGTGAAGCTTCTCCATTGGACTCACAGGAGTCCTGAATCTTATATAATCAGTGTGTATTCTTTTTACTCCACCTTCTGAAATTGCACCCTCAACACTACCCGAGCCTCTTCCATGTATAAATAAGGTTTGTCCATCACCAAAATGGACGGGACTATCACCTCCACGGAGTCCCACCCCCACAAGTGAGATTTTAATCACTTCATTGTTCTTTGAGGATTCTGTTGATGTTTATTTTAATGTGATTTTACTTGAATATAACTCTTGAGGGGAGAGGGAGTGTAAGAAGTAGTTCAGGTGTTTATATGCATCGAGGCTGAAACTAGAACAAGGCAAAAAAACCTAAGGAGACACTTGTATATTTGGTATGAGTCGAGAAAATAATTTGTCCTGATGGTTTTACAGATTGACAGATCAAGAAGAAATATACCTAAGGATCCTCCTCCACATCTGGACTTGATCGAGACATGGACTTTGAACAGATACTGTGATGGGATAACACTCTTGGGGACCCTGAGTGGGGAGGATGTACTCTGCATGTGGTAGGGACAGTAATAATTGTGGCCAAAGGGAAGACTAGTGGACACATTCGTGAAGTGACCCTCATGGTCGTCCTGGTTTTCACTCCTGTGTAATCACCTCCTTTTGAGTATAGCATGATCTATTTGCCAACCGATAAAATAGGGCAAAGAGGTGGGATGTTCATGATTACATGTATCTGATAAGATTATGTCACATAAGACTGTGTGGCTTCAAGGAAGCAAGCAGCCATGCTAGGGAATCCCATGTGGCGAGGAACTGTGAGCAGCCTCTAGCAGCTGTAGGTGGCCTTTGCCCAATAGCCAGCAAGAAATGCAGCCCTCAGTCCTACAACCACAGGGACATGAATTTTGCCAACAACCTGAGTGATCCTGGAGGCAGATCCTTCCTTGGGTGAGCCTCAGATAAGAATGCAGCACTGACCTTACTGTAGTTTTGTAAAACTTTAAGCAGAGGACCTAGCTAAGCAATGCTCAGACTCCTGATGCAGAGGAACCTTAACATAATAAATGTGTATTGTTTTAAGCTCCTAAGTCCGCTGGCAATTTGTTAAAAGGCAATAGGTCATTAACACAGCAGTTATGTGATCCTGAGACTAAGGGCCTACTTCAACAACACACACTAAACGGCCCCCTCGCCACACCCTAGTCCCAGCTCTGATGGGAACTGTGCGTTAGAATACGTACACAGTACCTGAACGAGTAGTGTCATTGGGCCGCTTTTATCAATTTCCAGGATCTCCCCATTTTTGGTTCCCACCAAAATATGTCCATGTCCCAAAGTGATGGCACGAATTGAAGGGTTATCTTCCAAAAGCAAGCCTGTGTGTTGGGGGGGGGGGGGATATTGTATTTAATATTGCAAATATTGTATTTAGTAGAACAAGAACAACAAAAAACCTCATAATCATAATATATTCTGCCTCTGTAGTTCAAAAGTACTAGATAGTAGGCAATCATCCTTGATATTTCTACTAGGAGTGAGAGGTCTAAATGCAGAAGGAGAACGAACTGATTTAGTAATGGCTGTCCAAGAATTTTGGTACCATCTTTTCCATTCCTATGAAAAGAAGGATTTCTATTACATATTAGTGGGTGGCACCTTTTGAGCTGGTTGACAATGCTGCTCTTTTAATGGCGTAAGTCTTCAAGCATCTTTCAAACATATCATCCCAGAGTTCCACAATTCCATCCTTTCCACCTGTTACAAAACCCTGTGAAGGCACACATGGGAAAGATTAAATACACATCAAAATGACAAGTTACCCATCTGGCCTCAAAAGAGGACCCCCTTGGGAAAAGCAGCTTTGTCTGTGTTTTCTTCCTAAGCATAGGAGACTGAAAAACCTGATAATACAATATTAGTATAATATTTCCTAGAAACATCTCTCCCCTACTTCTCTAGCAGATAAAGCACATTCTCAATGTGTGTTCTTTACACTCTCCTCAGACATTTGGTTGGCACTTGGCACCCTAGGTCATGGATGGCTGTTTCTGCACCCAATCCCTCACCTCAATGTGGATGCCTAAGGAACATGAAAGCCTGGCAGACTTTCTGGTTTCTCAGATATTTCTACTGAATGAACTGGAATTAACATCACAATTAAAAAGGATTATTAAGTATTTTTAAATGAGATATTTACTTCCAGGAGAAAAAACATCATTATTTTTTAAGAGCAACTTAGGCAATTCATGTAACAAAACTATCCTATTTTGTTCAATGGACATCAATGACCATAATAATTAAAATCCAAATTAATTTTTATAAAACCTGGAAAGTAAAATGTTTAACTTGTTTTTTGTTTGTTTTTCCTAAACAGCTATCCTTATTTTTATTCTGAGCTTATGATTTCCTGGCTTTTCTAGTTTTCCTTCCAGGCACATTATATATACCAACTGCTCTTAGGAAAATCCTTTTTCTTTAAATGAGAAATACTAAGTAATTCATTGTTTCCTTGGAGACTTTTAGTTTCCTTTATTTCAATGAAGTTCATAAGGAAATAATATTTGAAGTTTTTTACATTAAATACCTGTATTCTCATGACAGATTTGGAGGGGAGACTCAATCTCCAAATTAAATTCAAATCTGGCATATTACATTGTGACATCCTTGTATTTTCCATGATGTTTCAGGTTAACTTAACCAAGCAATGAGAGAGTTTAAACCAGTTATAGCACATCAACTTCTAGACCTACATAAATTTTGCTTTCTACGTTAGTTTTGTCTAACATACAGCTTAATCCAAAACAAATTTGCCAGTAAAAAATAGCCTAACCACAAAAACAGCCATTGTAGTTGCACGTATAACAAGAATCTACTTCTGTAATGGGATCAGCATATTTCCCTGGGAACAGGTAAATGTAAAATGAGGCTTGACTGAGTTAGCTGTGTTGGGCAGCTTATACTTAAGTTCAAAAGTTAGAGAGTACAGACAAACTGGTGCCACCAGCAAGTTGGCAGTGAATAAAAAATGGATTTTTCTGGTAAAGTGGTTGAACAAGTTATTTTAACAAGTGTGATCTTTTTTTAGAAAACACCGACACTGTAAGGCAGGAAGGTAGCTGGATGGAGCAGGACAAAGAAGAGCTTAAGTGGAAACACAGCAGGTGTGGTGATTAATTTTGTGTCAACTTGATCACAGGGTGCTCTGATTAAATATTATTTCTGATTTGTCTGTGAGGGTATTTCTAGATGAGATTCATATTTGAATTGGTGGACTCAATAAAGTAGACTGCCCTCCCCATTGTGGGTGAGCATCATCCAATTCTTTGAGAGCCTAAATAAAACAAAAGGCAGAGGAAGGAGGAATTTATCCCTGTCTGTCCTGTCTCACTCATTGAGCTGGGACATCTCATATTTTCCCACCCTCATACTGAGATGTACACTAGTGGCATCCCTGTTCTCTGGCCTTTGGACTCTCACTCAATTACACCACCAACTTTCCAGGGTCTACAAGCTTGCAGATGACACAGTAGGACTTTGTAGTCTCCATAACCACATGAATCAATTCCTTATAATTTCTTTTTTGTTTATGTGTATGCATATCCTATTGGTTTTGTTTCTCTGGAAAAAAACTAATATTGGCAAAGAAAAGACTTCACTCTAACACTCTTGTTAAAGCTGAACCTGTCTACACTGGTTATCAGCTAAACCTCAACCATATTGAGTGGGACAATAATCGAACCATTTGGTACTTTAAGGTCTTTGCTTATTGTGTACAAAGGAGGAAGAGAACATTGAACTATTTCTCAGGACTCGTCTGCTACTGGGTGTGTACATTATCCCAACCCTTCTTAAGGGGTTCTCAGGGATAAGAGCTGGGAAAAATGAATATGAAAAGAGGAGCTGCACATAAATAATTATAAATGAAAGTAATTTTTAAAATATTTGTACTCTTCTCCATTCATGACAATTACTTCCCAGTTTGGACAGGTTTTAGAGACAAGCAAGCATCCTGCTAATGTGGGCCTTCCTCAGACTAATTTATAATCTTAGAAAACTAATGATGAAGATACACCATACCTTATCCAATGCATACATAGCAAACACAGGCCCGTCATGAGCTTTCACTGTCTTTAGTAGTAGAATATCTTTCCAAATAAAAATATCTCCAGTAGCTGCTCCTGAGAACACTAGATCTTCCATTCGCCCATAAGAAACACACATCATTGTTTCCAATTTTCCAACACTTCCAAAAATTCCTCTTTTAGAGGTGAAGCCCCCACCTGAAGTGGACCAAGAGCATTTATTATTTTTTGAAAAACTGACACTTTCTATGAGCATTTGGAATGATGGTCTTCAATGAAAAACCCAGTGTGTCTATATTATATGTATATGGAAAGATGTATAAAGATGGCACGAAACATAAACAAAAATATTATACGAGGCTTTCTCATTTACACATTTATTAATTCAATGTTTACTGAATCCCTCTTTTGTGGTAGACACAGTAGGGTCAATGCTGGGGTATAAAACAAGGAGAAGGAGTTTCTTCATTCAGTGAACTTAGGTTCTGGTTGGAGAGGGGATGCCCTGATGGATCTCAGAACAACAAGACATGCATCTAACCAATGTTCAGTGCCAGTTCTGTGCCAGTCAGAGGAGGGGTGGCTCAGTGCCTGGGGTAGCTAGGTAAGTATTCATGAATGTTGATCAAAGAAAATGAGAACAACACTAGCAGTAATGAAAAATGTAAACAAGTTAAGTATGTTTTTGCCTTCATTTTTACCATGGGAACTTTAGGGTGAGAAAATAAATCACTGTGTAGGAAAAGGTACATCAGATTTGTCCTTGAGACATCCACATTTTCCGGCACTTCCTAAGTAGCACTGACAAACCCAGACCTATTCCAGAAAACTATGCATATGCTGGTTCTCCAGTCATGTTGGATACCATTGTCTTTTCTTTAAAAGCAGAAAGTACTGGACCTGTTGCATATTTAAATTTTGTCCAGTGTAAGATTATGTGTCGTACCTAAGCCAATACTAGAATTCACAATCCTAATAATAGGACTGGTTTATTAGTGAGAAAAATAAGATATCCTTGCATGTTTTGATATGCTAATTCACTTATCATCAATATTATAATATATTATAATATATCAATATTAAAAAACTTATTTGGATCACCAAGTATCGTGTTGCAGTCTAAGTCATATCTAAATTCAGTGATGAATTAATAAAAGAACCCTCAAAATATTGAAAATATTATTCACCCAAAGTGATTATTTTATTTCCTGTTCAATGTTCCAACATAATTACAGCTTTCAGAACAGATGATTAAATATAAAAATAATTATTTTCACAGTAGAACATTTCCCAGAGCTTTCTAGATAATTGATAAACATACATAGAATTATACAGAGTGTTTTGAGTTCTACAACTCAGACACATTAAGCAGCCCAAGGTGAATTTGGAAGAGAATGTCTGCTAGGTACATTTTAATTTTAAACTGCAGAGACCAGCTAGTTAGTGATGGTGGGCTTTTTTTTCCCAGCTGGGTTTTGTTTTTTTTTTTAAGCGCTCAACGACATAAATGATAAATCCAAACAACAGTACCTGCTTGTTGCCAGAATTTGATGTGCTTCATCCCAACTGTAACCAGTTTGTCAACATGGTGTGGGTTACACTTAACAACAAATATCTTATCTTTATGTCCTCTGTAAGAGACAAACAAACAAAAAAATCTTGTTGTCCTGAAGCTTTGACACAATTTCATTAAAAGCATACATTTGGTCTAACTTTCACTAAATACATCTAACAGGACAGGTAAATTAGAAAATAATTTAAAACACACATAAGGTCTATATTAAAATCATGAGCTTAGACTTTTCTTTGCATGTGGCCATCTCTTCTTACCCTCATACTGCTACCAAAGTCTATTCAATTATGCTTTCAACAAATTAATGAAATACTTATAATGGATCAAAATGTCTCCATAAGGTAAAATTAAGTTCATAGCCCAAGATGTAGAAGGACAAATATAAAAATGACGACTGACTATAGATCTGAAGCTTTAGACCTGGTATTCCATTTTGCCAGGGAAATACTGTTTTGGAGTAGGTTCACATTAGAACCTAAGGATTTGCTGGACTTAGTAGATATTATTGTATTTAATGGACTATTTGATAGTCTTCTCTAGTATATTAGGACATAACTTTCATTTTGTAAATAAAAGTGATTAACAAAAAGAACATAACTGACCAGTATATCCTATAAACATGTATACTAATATCTTAAATAAAATTCTAAGAAAGAAAATCCAGTAACACATTAAAAAATACTTCATGACTGAATGCAAGGGTGGTTATTATTAAGGATTCAAATGGTATAATTCATTGTTTTAGTATTCATAAGAAAAACTGTGTTATTTTCACAGATACTGAAAAGGTATTTGACAAAAATCTAATACTTGCGATTAAAAAACAATCAGCAATCAATAAATTAGGAATTAATGGAGACTTATCTCTTAGTCACTTATATTTCCCTGCAGATTCTCATTGAAAAACCCAGATTCATTCAAAAACAATTATAGACAGTCAAGCTGGCTTTCCAGATGTTGTGTGCCATTATCCTTTAGAAACAGAAAGTGCTGAAACAGGAGCTTATTCATTATTTGTTTTGGTGTGTGTGAATTCAAAAGTCAGATTCTTACTTAATGTCATTCCCAGTGAAGTCAGGTACAAGATTATTACCACTGCCATTTAACCTTGTATTGAGCATATTAACAAGTGCAATTAGGTAAGATTAAAGGCATAAGAGTTGGAATGGAAGAGGTAAAACTATTTCTATTTGCAGATGATGCAATTATATATCTAGAAAATTCAAAAGAAAATAATGTAAAAACAACTACAAACAATATAATTTAGTCAAGCTACAGCTTACAAACTTAAGTGCAGAATCAACAACTTATCAACAACTTCAATATTTACAAAAACCAACTGAAAACTATAATGAAATAAATGACTCTATAAAAACAAAAAAACAAGGCATAAATGTAACAGAAAATTTGCACATAGATGTTTATAGCAGCTTTAATTCTAATTGGCAAAACTTGAAAGCAATCAAGATGTCCTTCATCAGGCAAATAAGTAAAAAAAAAAAAAAAAAAAAAAGTGGTACACCCAGACAATAGAATACCATTCAGTGATAAACAGAAATGAGCTATCAAGCCATCGAGAAGACATAGAGGAACCTTTGATGGAGTCTTTAAGATTTTCTATATAAGATCATGTCATATGCAAATAGTGACAGTCTTACTTTTTCCTTACCAATTTGGATGCCTTTTATTTCTTTTTCTTGTCTGATTGCTGCAGCTAGGACTTCCAGTACTATGTTGAATAAAAGTGGTAAGAGTGTACATCCTTGTCTTGTTCCTGATCTTAGAGGAAATGCTTTCAGTTTTTCACCATTCAGTATGATGTTAGCTGTGGGTTTTTCATATATGGCCTTACTATTAGAACTAATAAATGAGTTCAATAAAGTTGTAGGATATAAAATTAATACACAAAAATCTGTTGAATTTCTATACACCAATAACAAAGCAGTAAAAAGAGAAATTAAGAAAAGCAATCCCATTTATAATTGTACCAAAAACAATAAGTTACCTATAAAAACTTAACCAAGGAGGTTAAAGTCCTATACTCTAAAACCTATAAGACATTGATGAAAGAAACTGAAGATGACACAAACAAATGGAAAGATATACCATGCTCATGGTTTACAAGAATGTCCAAAGCACACTAAAGATTTAGAGCAATTCCTATCAAAAACTAATAGCATTTTTCAAGAATTAGAACAAATAACCCTACAATTTCTATGGAACCACAAAGACCTTGAATAGACAAAGGAAATCTAAAAAGAACAAAGCAGATTTCAAAATATACTACAAAGTATAGTAATCAAAACAAATCAATACTGGCACAAAAACAGACATATAAATCAATGGAGCAGTATAGGGAACCAGGAAATAAATCCATGCCTATATGGTCAATTAATTTACAACAAAGGAAGCAAGAATTTATAACGGATAAAGACAGCCTTTTCAACAAATGGTGCTGAGGAAACTGGAGAGCTACATGCAAAAGAATGACACAAGACTGCCTTCATATACCATACACAAAAGTAAATGCAAATAGATTAAAGACCAAAATGTGAGACCTGAAACCATAAAAGTCACAAAAGAAAACATGGGCAACAGTGTCTTGGACACTGACCTCAACAACATATTTATGGATGGGTCTCCTCAGGCAAGAGAAACAAAAGCCAAAATCAATTATCAGAACACTAAAATAAAAAAATTTTGGACAGCAAAGGAAACCATCCACAAAACAAAAAGGCAACCTAGTCAATGGGAGAAGATATTTGCAAATGATACATATGATAAGGGGTTTATATACAAAATATATAAAGAACTCCTACAATTCAACACCATAAAAAAACCCCATTAAAAATAGGTGTAAGACCTGAATAGACATTTTTCTAAAGAAGACATAGAGATGGCAAACAGACACATGAAAAGATGTTGAACATTAGTCATCATCAGAAAAGTGCAAATTAAAACCACAGTGAGATATTACCTGACACCAGTCAGAATGGCTACACCAAAAACATAAGAAACAAGTGTTGGCGAGGATGTGGAGAAAAAGGAACTCTTGGGCACTGTTGGTAGGAACACAAATTTGTGCAACCACTCTGGAAAACAGTATGGAGGTTCCTCAAAAAATTAAGAATAGAAATATTATAGGATCTAGTAATTCCATGACTAAGTATTTACTCAAAGAAAACAAAAACACTAATTCCAAAAGATCTATGCACCCATATGCTTATTTCAGCATAACTTACAAATAGCTAAGATATGGAAGCAACCCAAGTGTTCATCCCTAGATGAATGGACAAGGAAGATACGGTGTGTACACACACACATACACACACACACAGAAATATTACTCAGCCATTAAAAAGAAGGAAATTGTGCATTTGCAACACGTGGATGGACCTAGAAAGTATTAAGCTAAGTGAACTGAGTCAAAGAATGACAAATGCCATAAGATTTCATTGACATGTGGAATCTAAAAAGCAAAACAAATGAACAAATGAAATAAAATAAAAAAGACTCATAAATACAAAGAACAAACTGGAGGTTTCACAGGGGATGGGGCTTGGGGAATGGGCAAAATAGCTGAAGGGGATTAAGAAGTATAGCCTTTGAGTTATGAAATAAATAAATTATGGATGAAAATTACAAAAGGGAATACAGTCAATATTTTAACAACTTTGGATGGTGACAGATGATAACTACATTTATAGTAAGCATTTTAAAAAGTATATAGGGCAGCCCAGGTGGCTCAGCGGTTTAGCGCCGCCTTCAGCCCAGGGCCTGATCCTGGAACCCCGGGATCGAGTCCCACGTCGGGGGTCCCTGCATAGAGCCTGCTTCTCCCTCTGCCTGTGTCTCTGCCCCTCTCTCTCTCTGTCTCTCATGAATAAATAAAATCTTAAAAAAAAAGTATATAAATGTCAAATGACTATCTTGTACATAAGACTAACGTATCAACTATACTTCAATTAAATAAGTTTTTTAAGTTAGAAGTGCTTAATGGAGTATATACAGATCAAATGATGTGATGTCTCAAATTTTCTTTAAAATGTTCTAGTAAAGAAGTAAAAGAAACAAAGGAAGAGGGAAAAATTTGTGCCATCTGTAGGATGGTGCAGCTGGGTGAAAGGAAGTCCATTATGCTATTTCCTCCACTTCTGTGTAACTTTGAAACTTTCCATAACAAGTTAGAGGAACAGGACAGAGCATCTCTATGCCCACTACATGGGCCCTAGAGTGACAGGCAGGGAAAGGAGAAGAAATTGATGTTTGAACTTTCATTTCTTTGAAAATCCAAAGTGATGTGTGGACATTAGGGCCAAGATATATCACTGGAAGTATCAGGAACAATTAGGACAGAGAGACAAAAGTTTAGATATGAAAGAAGAGAAAATATGTTTAACACCAAGAAGAGAAATAGACAAGATAACCATAAAAGACATTGAGTGTCTGAAGATTTCTTGATTGGAGGAAAATCCCCACAGATTCTAAATCATTACAAATTACATTTCCCACACAGAAAAAAGGACTGTTTTGTGTTTTATTTAGATAGTTGGAAAAATGGTTTGAGAACATTTTTTAGTTTTCATCTAATTTCTTGATGTCATAAAAACACCAGGGTGTTTTCTGTTGTGGCTGAAGTTCTAAGGTGATGAATGATGGCAGGTAAATGTTAGTTAATGGCAACATCTAAATAAAGGACATTCATGGATATGTCAGCTATTTTTCCTTTAGACACTTATTAAATCTTTAGAGTAGTTGCCTACAACTGTGTCAGTAAAAAAAAAATAAAACAGGAGTTTCAGGTCCTAAGGAGAAAGTAAGAATGCAGAAGATTGTCTCCCCCACCCTCTGCCATCTTAATAATGATTCCTCACACCAGAGTCATAAGTAATTGACCACATAGGGCCACATGTACTCTCTATTGGCAAGCACAGGGGGAGAGAGAAGGAATGTGCTCCTTCCAGAAGTCCAGGGCAGCTGCACACAGATGAGTTGGCTTCCAAATGTCCTATTCAGAACCCTTCATTGCTTAGAGGCCTAGTCCTGTGTGTGATTTGTGTTCTTTTTTTTTTTTTTCCTGATGTAGCCCACAACTTAGAAGGGTGAAAGACTGTTTGATTTATACCCCATCTCCAGAAAAGATTTAAAATAGCTTACAATATACAACCATAAGATACCTATGAATAATCCTAATTCAAGAAGTAAATGATCTGTACTCTGAAAAATACTGATAAAAGAAATCGAAGAGGACACCAAAAAATGGGGAAAAAATTCCATGCTCATGGATTGGAAGAACAAACGTGATTGAAAATGTCTATACTACCCAAAGTAATGTATACATTTAATGCAATCCCTATCAAAATACCACTGGCATTTTTCGCAGAAAGTGCAGAAAAAAAACAAAGAATCCTAAAATTTGTATGGAACCACAAAAGACTCGGAATAGCCAAAGCAAACGTGAAAAAGAAAGGGAAAGCTAGAAGCATCACAATTCCAGACCTCAAGCTATATTGCAAAGCTGTAATCATCAAGACAATATGCTATTGGCACAGAAACAGACACAGATCAACAGAACAGAGAACCCAGAAATGGACCCACAACTATATGGTCAACCAGTATTTTTTTTTTTAAAGAAGGGGCACCCAAGCATGGGGGAAGGGCAGACAGGTAGGAAGAGAGAGAATCTCAAGCAGACTCTGCGCTGACAGAGTTCAATGCAGGGCTCAATCTCATGATTCTGAGATCATGACCTGAGCCAAAATCAAGAGTCAGGTGCTTAATCAATTGAGCCAGCCAGGCATCCCATGGTCAACTAATCTTCAACAAAGGAGGAAAGAATATCCAATAGAAAAAAGACAGTCTCTTCAGCATGTGGTGTTGGGAAAACTGGACAACACACAGAACAATGAAACTGGATAATTTTCTCACACCATACACAAAAATAAATTCAAAATGGGAACACCTGGGTGACTCAGTGGTTGAACATCTGCCTTGGGCTCAGAGGATGGTCATAGGGTCCTGGGATTGGATCCCACATCGGGCTGCCCACAGAGAGCCTGCTTTATCCTCTGCCTATGTCTCTGCCTCTCCCTCTCCCTCTGTGTCTCTCATGAAAAAAATAACTAAAATCTAAAAAAATAAAAATAAACAAAGAAATAAATTCAAAATGGATGAATGACCTAAATGTGAGGCAAGAAATTATCAAAATCCTAGAGGAAAGTGCAGGCAGCAATGTCTTTGATCTCGGCTGTAGCAACTTCTTACTAGACATGTTGCTGGAGGCAAGGGAAACAAAAGCAAAAATGAACTTTTGGGACTTCATCAAGATAAAAAGCTCTGCACAGCAAGGGAAACAATCAACAAAACTAAAAGGCAACCTACAGAATGGGAGAAGATTTTTGAAAATGACATATCTGATAAAAGGCTAGTATTCAAAATCTATAGTGAACTCAAACTCAACATCCAAAAAACAAGTAATCTAGTTAAGAAATAGAATAGACATTTTTCCAAAGACATCCAGATGGCTAACAGACACATGAAAAGATGCTCAACATCACTCATCATCAGGGAAATACAAACTGAAACCACAATAGATACCGCCTCACACCTGTCATGATGGCTAAAATTAACAACACAGGAAACAGCAGGTGTTGGCAAGGATGTAGAGAAATGGGAACCCTCTTATACTTTTGGTGGGAATGCAAATTGGTGCAGCCACTATGGAAAACAGTATGGAGGTTCCTCAAAAAGTTAAAAATAGAGCTACCCTACAAATCCAGCAATTGTACTACTAGGTATTTACCAAAAGAATACAAAAGTACAGATTTGAAGGGATACATGCACCCCAATGTTTATAGCAGCAATGTTCACAATAGCCAAACTATAGAAAGAACCCAAATGTCCATTGGCTGATGAATGAATAAAGAAGATGTGGCATACAGATACTAGGGAATATTACTCAGCCATCAAAAAGAATGAACGCTTGCCATTTGCAACACGTGGAATTAGAGAGCACTAAGTGAAATAAGTCAGAGAAAGACAAATATATGATCTCAGTCATATGTGAAATTTAAGAAACAAAACAGATGAACATACAGAAGGGGGAAAAAGGGGGAGGCAGGGAACAAACCATTAAGAGACTCAAAACAAACTGAGAGCTGATGGAAGGAGGGTGTAAGGGGATGGGCTTAATGGGTGATAGGCACTTGTGATGAGCACTGGCTGTTGTATATAAGGGACGAATCACTTAATTTTATTCTTGAAACCAATATTGCACTATACGTTGACTAACTAGAATTTATATAAAAATTAAAAAAATAAAAAAGGATAACATTTCCCCATAAAAAATAAACAAAACAGCTTACAATATCAAATAATAATACAGAATAAGCCAAGTAATAGCAAAAGTAAAGTGAGAGGACATACTTGTGAGGGAAAAAAATAAGCCAGTTACAGAGCCATATGTGGAAGATCTTACATATGAATAAAAATACTAGAACAATGTGTACTAAAGAATGTATGCTAAATTGTTGGCTAGGTCATGGGTAGTGGAATTATGGATGATTTTCATTTTTCTCTTAGTTTTTTTTTGTGCTAACTTTTAATGATTACACATTATTTTGAAAACAGAAAAGAGTAATAAATGTTATTTTTAAAAAGAGATTGCACATTTTCATAAAGGAAAGTGAGAAAAGAAAAGTGCCAGTTTGGTATGCGGGAGACCTTATCATTTCGCTAGCTGCAACATGGAAATACACAATCTGCACTTCTACATGCCTCCTCTTTCTGGGCCTACATTTTGTCCCTAAGCTTCCAGTAGCACAATTATGTCACACCGACTGTGCAAGTATTCTTGTTAGGTACCTTGATAACTGTACCTTTTGCCTACTGTTCAAACCTCTGAGATGAAGCATGTCAAGAATAATTGGTCACTGTCCCCCACAGTCCTGTTACTAATGCATCAGAAATGCAGATAAAGGGACATAGAAGCACTTGATTAGGTCATTATTCTTCTCTGAGGGACAATAATATTAGGCGATTCAACTACTGCCCATACGAGATTGGCTTCAGTTATTAAATGGTTTACTTTTATAATACACTAAAATCTGAATGACTTTCAAAAGGGGAAAAAAGTGAAAAAATTCATTTGTAATGGAGGTGACTGAAATCTTTCATTGAAATTAGCCAAGAGGCAGAAGAATTGTTCAGAGATGGGATTAAGTCTCAGAGAAATCTTGTAAGAAGATCTCTACATGCCAATCCTAAATTTCTCTAACGTCCCTGAGCTGATAAAAAAGGAGCTTCAGTTAAACATTTTCACAACTAGAGGTGTTTTTTTTTAATTTATTTATTCATTCATGAGAGACACACTGAAAGAGGCAGAGACACAGGCAGAGGGAGAAGCAGGCTCCCTGCAAGGAGCCTGATTGCAGGACTTGAACCCAGGACCCTGGGATCATGACCTGAGCCAATGGCAGATGCTCAACCACTGAGCCACAGGTGTCCCTAGAGGTGGCTTTTGAGAATGCAGTGTCATGCAGGGGGCACACCTTAGCCCTGGGTGTCAGCAGCACTGCTGGTGACACCGTCATGGCTTCTAATTTGCCCATCCCTCCATGGGCAACTCTCCTGTCCTGGGGGATGGGGATTATCGTAGAACACCGTCAGGCCAGAGCAGGGCAGGTGGCCAGAAAGAGGTTCACTGATAAGCCTGGCTAGTGCCCAACACAAGCATGACTGAGTAGAAGTACAAAGTGAGGGGTCACAGAATTGACCATTCTGAGGGCAAATTAAGCCCACTCAGGAACTATGAAGACTCCTTGAAGCCAGTAAGGTACCATTAGTAAAGAATCATCTGTTTTTGTTACTTCTTTCATGTCCCAGGTTTTTTTTCTTTTTAAATGTAATCTCTACACCCAACGTGGGGCTCAGACTCACAACCCCCCAAGAGTAGCATGCTCAGGACGCCTGGGTGGCTCAGTGGTTGAGTGTCTGCCTTTGGCTCAGGGCATGATCCTGGAGTCCTGGGATCAAGTCCCGCATCAATCTCCTTGCATGGAGGCTGCTTCTCCCTCTGCCTCTCTCTCTGCCTCACTCTGTGTCTCTCATGAATAACTAAATAAAATCTTAAAAAAAAAAAAAAGTCTCATGCTCTACTGACTGAGCCAGCCAGGCGTCCCTATGCCCCAGTTTTTAAAGTTTCTATCTGCTCAAGTATGTGACTTACAATCAAAGAGTTTTTATTTATTTGTACATTTATATTTATATAAATTTATATAAACATTATTATGTAAGCAGGTGTTTATGTAAATATTTACTTATTTATTATTTTAAAACCTAGTAGTCTTCAAAGAACTTTAGCAATCCTTAACATTCCTTCTTGGAAAGAGCACTGGTTTATGTTACAATTGCAAAAATATTCTTGGAGGGCAATTTTGCAGGTGTCCTGTTTGGGGAATGTGACATAAGGCTTAGGAGCAATTCCAAAAATAAAGTGTGTTACTAACATAATGGTGTTAAGTCACTTTGTAGTAATTAAATAGAAGCAACACTACCTCGTATATAAACATATACCTCTAAAATATTAATAAGTATTTCTTCTGTTTCAGTGAATGTTTCTGGCATACAACAGGGGAGCCACAGAGGGTTACAGAGGGTTTTCTAGCAGGAAAATTGCTTTTCTGTTGCTTTTGAAGTGCAGACATGGGCTTTGCCTGAAATAATCTGCAATGGAGTTGGTATGTTATCAGAAATATTAAACTAAAATTTGGTATATTAGTCTAAATGGAGAGCAAGTTCTAATTAAGAGCTGAATCTGAGTATTGGCAGAGAATGATATAACAGTGAGGAATACTAGAAAGGGACCAAGAAAGCCCAGTTGGGCAGGCAGATTTATGAGCTGTCATTTGCTGCCAGGAATTTCGTCTCAATAGCACTTACGAGAAAATCTTCTGTAGGAGAAAATCTCCTAAGATGGTCAGCAGGAGTCCTCAAGGGTCCATCTCCTCCTGCTCTAGGCCCCAGCAATTTATAGATTTTCATTTACTAAATCCAATTGCCAAAATAACATCCTTCCTATTTAATACTGTGAAGGGAAATGTTAATTTACAAAGAGAATATTGAGATTCAAAGCCATTAACTTAAAAATGACTTTATACCGCAAGACAGAAAGGAAGTTAGATCATGCAGAGAAGAACTAGTGGAGAGGTAAGCTGATAACCTTTCTTGGGCAACAAATTGTATCACTGGGCCTTGGCTGCCAACTATGTTGACCTCTGACCACGGCCGGGCAAACAGCTAAGCCCAATGTAAGTAGGAGTAGAAAGCGGTGTTCAGACTTAGGGCTGATTCAGCATGGAGGGAGGCTGGGGTAAGGGAGGACAGGTGGTCTATAAACAGCAGTCGGTCTTGGAAAGTCTATTTATAAGATGGGGAGATTAGGGAAACAATTTGTCTGCTTTGAAAGCGAGTGGCAGATGCACACGATGGGGCCTCCTTTCCTGCATGCCACGGCCTCATGACAAATGGTACTTCTGACTCGAGTGACATTGACACTCCTTTACCAGATGCAAGACAGTCGAAAAACAAGGGGCGAGGCCCACGGCTGAGAAAAGCTACTCTTCTGCTCCTGGAGAAAGCTTTGATAAAGACAATGCATATATTATGAAAAGTGAAGTGATGAGTAACTCTATGGAAAGGGTTTCAGAATTTTCCAGGTCCCCGAAACAAATATTAGCCATGAAATATTGCAGTATGTCTTCACATAGGTGTTAAGCTTTCCATGTGAATTCCATCTGAGTTTGAGGATGAAATCTCACCAGAAAATGAAAACCATTGACCTTTACTGAAGTGAGAGCATCAGCAGGATGCTGCATGACCCCAGCACCGCCTTACCTTGTGGTGGCTATCTTTTCTCCCTTTTTCCAGTCCCAAAACACAATACTGTGAAAATCGTCTAAACCAACCGACACCAGACATTTTCCATCAGCTGTATGAAAACAACACAAATGGCAAATGACTCATTTCTCCAATGAAAAACCAAAACATTTCATGTACTGTAAAGACAAATATGAAATGGGTCTTAAGAATATTATTTAGGCTACAAAACATTAGAAGTATCATATACTAGAGAGAGCTCACTGCATGAAATGCATAATTAGTAATTAGTTGAGCTTAATGCATCATAACTGGTTGACGAATTAAACCAATGACCTAACATTCCAGTCTGATACATGGAACTGCGGGAAGCCTCTCAGGTACGTCACAAAAACACTGTGTATTTTATGACAAACAAATCTCATGACATTTACTCAAAGAGCCATTTGGCTTTGTGATTCATTCTATTTCCAGCTTTAAAAAACCAAGTTCTATTTAAACCTCCGAGATAAGAGCATTATAGAAACTAAATTTAATTTCAAAAAGTCTTTCAAAAGATATTATAATTAAAAAATCTTAAACCCTTGGTTTCTCCATTTCAAATGTAGTATGCTTATTATAGGACATTTGGAAAATATAAAGGAAATTTAAAAATCTTCCCAGTTTTTAGGCCTACCTTTGGAGTTTATCCCGTTTCTCCACACAAATGTGCTTATTTTAAAAAACAAAACCAGGATGATAATGGAGATGCTATTATCTGATCTTTTTTCATTTGTAATATGGTAGACCTTTTCCCTTAGTATGAAGTATTATTTATAATATCATCAATGACTACTATAATGTAGACACTTGGGTTGTTTTCCGAAAAAAAAAAAACCTTAAAATACATTGTCAATGTAATTAAATTGAAAATCAAAATAGTTAATATGCTTTTTCCCTTCAAGACCAAGGAAAGCTATATAGTCAGTAAGTCTTTCCCTTCCTCCTCACAAGCCAGATTCACAGAAAGAAGGCCTGGGGCCAGCTATTTCACCCTAGCTCCATGCTGACTGGGAGATGGGTGGCCAGACTCACTATCAGTTTAGTAGGTGTCTTCCTGGATGACAGAGGACCCACAGTGTGAGGGCAAAGAAACACAAGATAAACTGTTTCTCATCCACTCAGGATCTTAACTGGTGTTTTCAAAGGCAGGTCTGGGGTAGATACCACATAAGAGTGGCCAGGAAGGAAGTCTAATTAAACTGGAATTTCAGATAATGGATAACTTCTTAGTATAAGTAGGTGCAAAATACATAATTATTTAAAATTAGGTATTTATATTTACATTGCAAGGAACATATTTGCACTAAAAACTTAGTTGGCTTCCTGCATCTCTTATTTGCTAAATCTGGCAACCCTCCCCAAATGCTAACCAATGCCCAACCTGTGAGTGCCCTTACGTGTGCCAAACTGTCTCCTCAAGCTACCAAGCTTCCTTCTTGGTAGGAAGGAAGGGGCAGGAGCAGAATCAGAGAAAGAAGAGCCTGGCTTAAGGAACAAATCCTCCTCTCAATCCTGGACTCCTACTGAGTATGAGACAAGGATGTGAGAGTTACATTAACCCTTGCAAACTCTTAGGCTCAGTACCAGACGAGACATTTATGCCTTCCAAGAGCGCTAAAGCTAAAGGATCACCGAGTGATAACTATAAACAAATGTGTCTTTTCAGTCACAGTGAGTATGTCCTTAGGCTTAATCGTTATCAGGCTTTAATTTGTTTAGGCCTCTCTCTAAATGTTTGGGAGAGGGAATTGATAATGGCTTCCTACTCATTACCAACATTACTCTTTCTATACTTCTTGGGGTAGCCTGGCTCTGCTTCTGTATTAGTATGGCTCTGTATTGCAGTGATTTTACTTATTTATCAGAGTTTCCTCACTCCCTTTTCAGATTACAAGCTCTGTTAAGCTTACAGTAATCATATCACATTTCCTTTGTGATCCTCCTACTAAGCTAGTTTCCAGTGAACACTAAGGATACTGGCGATGCTGAGGAGGACAAGGGAGATAAAGATAGAATGTGTGTATGGGGGTACCCTGGCGGTTCAGTGGGTTAAGCCTCTGACTCTTGGTTAGGCTCAGGTCACGATTACAGAGTCCTGGGATCCAGCCCCACAGAGTCTGCTTCTCTCCTCTCCCTCTGCTCCTCCCTGCACTTGTACACACTCTCTTTAAAATAAATAAATCTAAAAAAAAGAAGACAAGAATGTGTGGATGGGTGATACGAAGGTAAACACAATGTGCTGTATTATCTAGCTCTACAAACTTTGTTCTAATTATCATTTCTTTCAAAAACATGGCACTAATATTCAAGGTCTCTTTTTCCCATTTATTGAGTCTACATTTTTCTTTTATAACCAGTGTAGCTATATTAATATGTCCTTAGAAGACAAGCGTCCACACATTTAAAATGATGGTTCAAGTTCTGTGTCTCTTGAGAAGGTCTCAGGGTAAATTAAAGTGTTTTTCTTTGGCGGGGGGGGGGGGGGTCTTTTTATTAGCATTTCTGCAAGGCCCTACCAGCTTGTCTTCATGGTTATATACCTTTCTGCCCCAATTCGTGACTATGAGGGGAAATGAAGAAACAGTACAAATCCAGTCGCGCCTAACAACCATACCTCTCTTTTAGGACAGTGACCTTTTCTTAAATTCTGCAGGTGTAGGCTATTTCTGCAAAGCACATGGTCTGGAAATATAATTGGCTACCTTTTTTTTTCCCCCCAGTTTTTACCTTCCCCCACCTGCCCCCAAAGAGATTGGCCTTAGCTTTGAAAATCCATTGTTCCTTGACCAGTTGGAGTTTGTTTTTTTTTCCAGCCATATTTTTAGAGTCAAGGTAATGTCCTTTTAAATCTTTCCAGGCACAGTATATATTAATTATGGATATTTTGTGACATAGTCCAGAAATAATTCTAAGGCACATAATGTCAACAGTAAAGGGCACAGTAGAAAGAGTAAATTTCTACTCAATTACAAGTTGGTGCCTGCATTCGGGGCTCATAAAAAATGCATAGATTTTCAGAACTGAACACATTGAAATCCAGTTAGTCTTAGAGGTGCCCTTGTGGAAATCAGTACTATTCAGTGAAGATTTTTAAAAATATGAGTAGGATACTAAGCTAAAAAAATTAACGTTGCTGGAACTTTCTGTTCCTAATGTGGTTTTCTATTCATGTGGAAGCACCTTTTGTCCTGTAAGCACAAAATCAAAGATGGCTCCATCTTCCCTAGACGGTGGTAATAAATTAACAAAGCTAAAGAGTTGCTCAATTAAGTGAGATAAATTCATTCCTTTTGTTTACGTAGAGTTATGGTTTATGTAGTAAGAAATGCTTTTCATTAAAAATGTCTTTTCATTTGCTTTGGAACAATGGCAAGAATAATCTAAATCCCCATGTATGATTGCTTATTTGTTGTCTAGCTTTCACATCATTTGCCTGCTTTGTATTTCCATGACAATTTCTTTTCCTAATAAGAGACAAATGTACTACTATCAGATCTCCACACCACCTCCCCAAATGAGCTGGCTTATAAGAGATGGATGGATACGGGGTCCTGAGGCACACAGATGGTGCCACTGGGTAGATAATGGCCAATGTTGGTGCCCTGTTTTTGTGGTTCAGTAGGGAAATCTAAGTAATCTCTCTGGGCATTTTACCTTAAGCTACTCACTTTTCTACCACTTTTCAAAAAAAGAAAAAGGAATATTTGTTTCCGTTCCTATTCACATAAATGTGTGGTTCAGGGCTGTTCTAGGACAAGGCTCTCTTTTTACCAAGAGCTGTTCTGTTCATGTGGCAGCCACTATTCACCACTATGCCTCTTCCACCTTTATACTGGCAAGTGGGGGCAGGGCAGCTGGACATACTTGCCTTTGGGTCAAGGCAGTGACACTGAGCACTTCAGCCATGACTTTCATGGTACAAGTTCACCCTGCCCTGGCTCTGGTAGAGGGCAGAGGCAGGAGTAGGCAAGACGACTTAGGGGAGAGGGCTCCTGGTATAGCTTTTGCCAGCTCAAAACCCCACGCTTGGTGGCCTTCTCACTGCACCGAGGCCAGGAGACCTGGGTTCTAGCTCAGGATCTGCCATCATTTGCTGTTTACCCTCACCATGCCACCAAACTTTCTGGATCTCCATTCTTGATCTATCATGCGATACAGGGCTTTCTGTTTTATCATTATGACACAAAGTACTATCAATATAACTTAACTCAAAGAGACCTATGCTCACACCTTCAGAAGGTGCCAGAGAGAGCACAAAGATAAAAAAAAAAAAAAACCACCATAATTTACCTCATGTATGGGTTACACATTCACAGTGATGGATCAAACACAAGAGATACTAGTCGAAGGTCTTCCTGAATAGTCCTTAACAGCAGTGCTTTCTAAAACTATCAATTAGCTTCCTTTCTGCCATTTATGTATCATCATTGTACTTGAACTCTGAGACAAATGTAATTTTCCACAATCAAAAAATAACATGTTTGCTGAACAAACGTGGCTCCTCCCCAGTCACTGTTATCTGGTCAATAGAGAAGGTATTGTTGAAATGGAAATATCCTTTTTATGCAGAAAATATTTCATAACTTAATATTTATTTGCCCAAAATGGGAATTAGAAGCAGTGACAGGATCAGTTTCTCCACTTCTTTCTAAGGCATCTGGTTTCTCTCCCTGGGCAACTGATGTGAGGAGCTGCCTTACAAGGCGAAGATTTCTAAATGCACTTAATCTCTCCTTCTACAAAGGAAAGAGGAGAGAGGACTTCTCGGAAATGCAGAGGGCAAGTTACTAGGTACCAGCTTATCACTAGAACTGATCTCTATTCAATGTCTTTGACCAACATTCCTCTAATCCCTTTCCTAAAGGTAATGTTAAGTAACAGACTTTAGATCTTTTGATGTATCTTACTTTAAAAACCAAGAAATTAATTCTACATTGAAAATATTCTAATGATTATTCAATTCTACTTCTATATTATTCTAAATTTCCTGCCACTCTGCTTATATGTTAATACACATATACACATTTTCAGTGGAAATCAGTGAAGAGATGCTATTGCGAGTTCTATTTTTTCTCTTTCACTAAACTTGATATATAAATATGTATGAAATACACATAATCCACATACTTGTCATTTTGAGTTATAGCTTTTATTATATGGTGCCAAATTATCTGGAGTTAGAGGGTCAGTTTTTAATGTTGCCAAAAATATGAATCTATTCAATTCTCCATCTTTAATACACGTTTCTGTTTTAGTGTTTTATTTATTTTTGTTAATGGGTATCTTACTACTTTTGTAGAACATATTAGTATAGTTTTTATATTAAGTATATACATATGTAATGGCTAGCACAATTAATTTTACGAAAAGGGCAGTTTAGCTATTGAGGAGTAGAAGAATGAAAAAAAGCAGAAAAAATTCATTCATATCTTTGGAAGAGAAACATGTTTGAACTCAAATTATGGTTTCCTTTTAGATTTTACCATTTTATCAAGGACATACAACATTCCTATTATAAAACTGTAGGTCCATCAAACTTCTGGAAGTTTAGGACTTTACTTTGTATTTACTGTTACTAGCTGTGTAATTCAGGCTTCCCATTGGCAGGTGGCATGCTGAACTGTTCTCTTTCCCTCAGTACTCATGGCTTCTCGACCTCACATGCCTGCCAGCATGGAGTAGGGACTCTTTAGCCTGGAGTTTTACTAGCTCAATAACCACAGAAAGTATTAAATAACTTCTAATAATGATATAACAATTTGGATTTGTTTTTTGTTTGTTTTAAATTTTTTTTATTTATTTATGATAGTCACAGTGAGAGAGAGAGAGAGAGAGAGAGAGAGAGAGAGAGGAGAGGGAGGGAGGGAGGGAGGGAGGGAGGGAGGGGCAGAGACACAGGCAGAGGGAGAAGCAGGCTCCACGCCTGGATTTGTGCTGTAGTTTGCAGTATGTGAAGATGTGCGATGCGTGTCACAAAAAAATCCCCCCCCAACTGCTCTGTATTACTATAGGTCAAAAAATAAAGAGAGGTAATTTTCACCCAAACATGGTTTACAATGTGAAGTTCTAGTAGTAGTAGTGAAAGGCAAGACAAAATGTATTAGGCAAAATTCTCATTCATTTCTTCACATTTTTGGAGTAGCTCCTGTGTTTGCAGCACTATAAAATGTGCAGTGGGGAGCAGAGAGATGGGCTCTGCTGGCCAAGCAGCTTATGTATGAGAAGGGCAATAACACAAATCACTGCTGTAGCACATGAACTCTGACAGGTCAGCGCAAGAGCAATGACAACCATGGGCTAAGGGATACAGAACAAGGACAGGTTATTTCTCCCTAGAAACTTTCGGTTTGATCTTAAAGGATGGTAGGACTTGAACAGACACATGTCAGTAGAATGAGGAAAGGGGCAGAGGCAAAATGAAGGACAGTCATGCATTTAGGTTCCACAGTTAGGGAGACATAAAAAGACACATGAATAGGTAAGTGGGTGGAAACACCCCAAAGGAAGGTTGAGGCCACATCATGGAAGGCCATGAATGTCCAACCAAGGGCTCAGCCCTGAGTCAGCCAGCCAAGAAGAGTCCATGTGGTGCCAGCTGAGTTTCCAGAAAGCTCTAGAACTGGGTAGAATGGACTAGAGAAAGTGGGAATGGAATCAGAGTGCAGCATGATCACCATGGCAGAGATGAGGAGGAGTTCAGACTTGAGCAAGGAAAGTGGGGGGGGGGGGGAACACAGGAAAGAGAATGGAGTTGTGGAGTCATTGAACATAATGATTAACATTACACACACTCCACATATTAAACATCTGATTGGAATTTAGAAAAAAAGGAATTATAGAACCAATTTTCAGGAGAAAGTTTCTAATTTTTTTCTACCAATCTAACTTCTACAATTGGGATTAAAAATTCCAGGTAGAAACACCTTTGGTGATAGGCCCTCATTCCCCACTGTAGCTTAAAGAAATGGCCTCACTCTAAAGGAAATTACATTCATCAGTTGGTATTCTAATAGCACTGTGTTCAAATCTTAAATTAAGGAGATGCAAAATCCAGTTTTGTTTTTTTCAATATGAAATTCATTTCTAAAACAGAAGTGTTGTAAAGTGGTCCTTTGCAGAGAATTTGTAGCCCTCCTGCTAGTTCTTTATATTTTAAATTGCAAGCGCCCTGCTCCCACTTATTTGGAGAGATGAAATTGATGTTCTGAGTCGCTGCCAGACATTTGCAACTAAGATTTTCTACAGCAACAGCTGCTCTGGGTTTCAAACTGCTCAAGCAAATGCAGAGCACAGTGTGAGCTCTGGATAATGACTTGGGAGGGGGGAAATGAGAAGGTCCAGGAAAGGACGTGTAATCTAAAGGCCACATTTTTTGTGAGATACTCACATTTCTGATTCCCGGTCTGCAACCAGGTAGCTGACATACCAAGGGCTTACCCTATTACACAGAGAACTTGACTAAACAAGAGGTTGTAAAAACAAAACTCAAATCAAAAAACCCAGCCCTAAGTAAATGCAGAACCATCAAGGACTCCAATGGTGCTTACCTGAAAAATCGAGGGCACACACGCCTCTCTGGTGTTGTCCTTTCAATAGTGACAAACATTTTAGAGTTTGTGTGTCCCACACATGAATAGCAGCATCTCTTCCAACCTTAAATAACAAGATGGGTGTTATTAACTACTTAAAATTTTTTAACGGGAATGATTCCTAAGAGTCATTGTTAGAGTCTTTGAGTCAGGTGCTGCACAGAAATCCAAAACCACACATTTGGAGAGTAGGAGGCCTCTCAGAAATCATCTGGTTCAACTCCATTATTTTTCAGATGAGAAAACGGAGGTGCAAGGAGTTGAACAAGCTTGTCCTGGGCATCAAGTTGGGTGCCAGTCCAGTCTAACCTGGTGCATGGTTCCCAGGGAAGGTACTTAAAACTCCAAATCAGATGTTCACTGTGCTTTCTCAGTTAGTTCAACATTTCTCTCTCCTGCCTTCTCAACTCCGATTCCATTTCTTGGTCAGGGAAGTGACCTGTATGTTGTTATGGAGCTGGCCTCAGAGTTCTTTTACCCATCTCAATTATTTTACCCATCCAAAGAAGACCTGGCCCTGCTTCTCGCCCAGGAAAATGACGGCTTCAGGGCTTACCTGTCTTAAGGTGGATTCTCCTCAAGGGGATACAAACTTCTCTCATGCTAAGTCTCAACAACAGGAAAAGATTTAGTAGTAAAATGGATCTTCTCACTTAATTGTAAGGGAAAAAAGAACCCTGTTGGGTGTAATGACTATAAAAGAGAAAATGGGACATAGAAGATGCCCTTAACTAAGGAGACTCTAGCCAATTCCTACACTGGTATATGGAGGCCCAGTTACACCTGGGGTGGCTACTGGTGTACTTGTCACTGGTTTGCCTCTTGCCAATTACAGAATAGAATATGGCATCTCCTCAGGGGTTTTTGCAAAGAACCAATCTGTTTCTTTTTTCAAAGGAAGGTTATTAAATACACATGAACCAACAAAAAGAACAACAAAAAATGAGAGGGAGGAGTGAAATGTAAAAATGCAAAGTAGTCATCATTTACTTCTATGAAACTTAACCATGTCAGCTAATTCAGAAGAAATAGTTGGTAGCAAACCAACAAGTCAGTTAATGGCACTTTTCTTTCGAAGAACTGTAATCCTCTTATAAATAATATAAATAAAAGCTATGGACTTTCCTCCCCCAACACTTACATATGTTTCTGGGGACCGACTCCCTTCCTGCCCTCAACCTCACCACTGATCTCATGAACACAAGGCTATGAACTCTGTGCAAAGACTTCTCTACTACCTGTACGTGAGGCGTCAGAAATAGTTGTTTCATGTTAATCTCTGACCCTCATATCACATGTTTTTTCCTTGAATTTGCCACTTACATGTTGAGAATCAGTTTCAGGCTTATCTGTAGTTAAAAGTCCATGATAAAACTGAACAAAACTGAAGCCCATACATTGGAAGAAAAGAGTACAAAACTGAAAATACAATTAACATTATTGCTTTGCCACAAGATAATAAATCTGAGTTTAATGGTTTTTCTGTTTATAAAGTTGATTTTCTGTTTATGAAGTTGATTTTCTCTCTCTCTACACACAAAATGATTGAATACAGGACTCTGTTTTGAGTGGCATTTTAATTATAGATTCAATCCAAAGTTTAGGCATTCTAAAATGGTTCTGATAGAATTTTGGTTTTTGAAAGGTTAAAATACAAAATAATGGCTTAGTCAAAATTCATGACTAAGTTTTACAAGAATAACTATTCACCAAATGTTATGCTTTTATTAAAAGATGGTTCATTCAATAAACATTGATTGATTACAAAGGATATACTAAGTACTGGGTATACAGTGATGAGGAAAATATATTGAGACTGCATTTATTTAATTTATTTTGGTTTTAGTTTATCTTGTTCACAGATATCATGTCAGGATGAAATCCCTTAGAGGCTTTCCAGTAGTGCTCTAACGTACAGAGCGATGCTCCCACCATCATGAAATGACCCAGCATTCATTGAATCTTCAGCTTTGTGCCTCATGTTTTTTTCTACCAAGTATTTCTTGGACTAGTATGCAAACTGGGTTCAAAACTAAACCCTCTCTCTCTTTGGCAGGCCCCCATCTCAGAGGATAGACATATACCTGCCCGGTAGCCACGAAGTCCTTTACTGGATGGATGGTCAGGCTGAGAATGTCATCATCATGCCCCAGGTACAGCCTCTGGGAGTGCTGCTGTCTGTTATACACAACAGCAACTGCAGCAATGTGATAGACCACTTCTCCAGTTTGCGTGTAGAACAGATTGTTTCTACAGTCGTAGCCTCTGTAACTGAAGCACAGGTCCAAGAAATGCACAGGGGTTGAATGGACAGTGAGTCAACAGAGAAGGAGAGGTCAGAAGGCAAAGCTAACAGGCTGATATGGACATGCACAAGTAGAACCACAGGTATTTGTAGTTGCTAAGGTCCGCAATCTTCAACAAGACTACGAGGACCTCAGAGAGCACTGTCTTAAGGGCAAATGGGCACTGATAATTTTAAAAGAATTTGTTTCTAGATCCTTTCTTAAACTAACCTTTCTTACAACTGACCAGTCTGAGAACATGCCTATGTGAAGGTGCAGGTTTTCCTTTCCCACCTCCCCTCTATCCCCTTCCTCTAAGAAAGTCATTCCTTTTGTCCACCTAGAATCTTACTATGGCATATCACCCTGGAATGTTGAGCCTTGGGACACCGAAACAAATTCAAGTGCGGATGTTGAAAGTGAATATTTCCAACAACTGGACATGAAGTTCTTTTGTAAATCAAGTGGTTTCCAGTTCTTTGCTTTTAGCAAAATTGAAGAGTGATTTAACAGAATTGTCAGGTAATAGATTATTAAACTTTATTTTTGTGTGATGTATCAAAATTATAAGATATACTTATCTGTGTTGCAAAAAGAGTTTAAAGAACTGAGGAAGGTTGCTATGATAAAATTGTTTCCATTCTCATCTACTTATTTATGTGAGTAAGCTTTCTCAGTGCTTATGACTATTAAAAATGAAAAATGGGAATAGAATCAACACTAAACCCTATTACATTATAGCAAAATATGTGTGTGTGTGTGTGTGTGTGTGTATATATATCGGAACTCACTGAAAAAGTATTAAAATTGTTTTCCAATAAAATTGCTTATATTTAGTAAACACTTATTAGAATTTGTGCTATATTTATGTTGGTATGATAAGCTTGGTACTACTAAGAGTTGCAACAAAAATTCAATCCAAAAAAGAATTAACACTGAGAGCAGCAATGTCCAATAGAAATACTATGCAAAGCATGTAGGTAAGTGAAAATTTTCTACCTTAAAAAAGATTTAAAAATAGATGAAATTTATTTTAAGAACATTTAACCCATTATGTCTAAAATATTATCATATAATCAATATAAAATATTTTTTTAAGTAGGCTCCATGCTAGGCATGGAGCCCCAACATGGGGCTTGAACTCATGACTCTGAGATCAGAACCTGAGCTGAGATCAAGAGTCTGATGCTTAACCGACTGAGTCACCCAGGTGCCCCTCAATATAAAACATTTTAATGAGATATATTACATTCTTTTTTTCATGCTAAGTCTTTGAAAGCCAGTGTGCATTTACATATGGCACATCTGAATTCAGATTAGCCATATTTCACATGCTCAGCAGCTTTAAGTGGATACCATACTAGATAACACAAGTTAGAGAGTTAGGATTAAAATTTAAATTGCGCTTATAAACATTTCTTTCCTTGCAAAAAGTATGGTAAGGTGATCGATAAAAGCCTTTCAAGCATAAAAATACTACATTAGTATAAACTCTATGGGAGAAGTAGCATAGAAATATGAGCTTTTTTTAAATTGATGGTGGTGGGAATCAAGTATCTATGACACTTAGGTTCCAATTGATCCCCTTAAATGATATATTTATAAAACACTAGATATTATATACTTCACAATCATTTAACCTAACATTGAAAAATTCTAGATGTCAATTTCAAATGTGAAAGATTGTACAGTATTTTTAAGAATCAAAATTATTTTGGGCATATGTGATCAAAATTGTTTGAAGAAAATATTGTCCTAGGTGGAGCCAGCTAAACAGAGCCAGAGATATGGGCGTCACAGGAGCAGGGTTGGGGGAGAGGATGGAAGGCAGTAACAATGAGCCGCAGAAACATAAGCATCATGGAAGTCAAGGAAGCATGAAAAATCTAAAGACACATGTTGTTATGGCTACAGAACATCAACTGACACAACTGAACAGAGAATCATGGTTAAGATATTAACTTCAGGTAAGTGCACACTGGAGAGAAGAGCCAGCCTGAAGTGGGACAGCACCAAGAAGAGGGGACCCCAGTGGTCTGCTGATAAGGCTGGTGACAAGCACCCACCCGTGTATGAACTGGAGTTTCAAGCTGTCCTCAGGAGCCTTTTCTCTTTTGAGGAAGGGCACTGCATGGTTTTTCTCTTTACTTTGTTGCTTTAGCTGAGGTAGATCTTCTTTGTAAACCTTAAAGCATAGCAGAAACATTTATTCGAGACTCTCCAGATTTCAAACATATTAATATCTTGGCATTTTCAGATCTTTAACTGTAGGAAATCAAGTTTTTGAGAAAATAAGTAGCTAAAAATGGTCACCAGAGACAAAGTCGGTCATTATATAATGATAAAAGGGTGAATTCATCAAGAAGATAAAACAATTATAAATACATACCCAACAGCAGAGCACCCAAATATATAAAGCACATACTAAAAGAACTAAAAGGAGAAATAAACATCAGTAGTGCAATAGTTGGGGGAAAATGTCTCTCTGAACAATGGATAGATGATCCAGACAGAGAATCGACATCAATGGAGAAACAGTAGATGAAGAACACTGCAGACCAAATAAACCCACTAGACAGAACATCCCATCTGTCAGCAGCAGGATATGCATTATTCTCAGGATACATCATATGTTAGCCCACAAAACAAGTCTCAACAAATTCAAGAAGATTGAAACCACATCAAGTATGCTTTCTGGCCACTGTGGTATGAAAGTAGAAATCAAGAACAGGAAGAAAGCTGGAAAATTCTTAAGTATGTGGAAATTAAACCATACACTTCTGGACAACCAATGGACTAAAGAAGAAAGCAAAAACTAAATTTTAAAAATATCTGAGACAAAAGACAATGGAAACACAACATAACTTATAGGATACAACAAAAACAATTCTAAGAGGAAAAGAGGAAAGTTTGTAGCTATAAACACATACACTTAGGAAAAGGAAAACTCTCAGATCAACAGCCTGACAATATACCTCAAGGAATAAGAAAAAGAACACACTAACCCAAAGTTAGCAGAAGGAAGGAAATAATAAAGATTAGAGCAGAGATAAATGAAATCGAAAATAAGACAATAGAAAAGGTGAACAAACTAAGAGTTGGTTCTTTGAAAAGATAAACCAAATTGAGGACATAAGAAATGAGAATGAATTTTACTTTCCAACAAAACTGTCTTGAAATACCTTTGAATCATTGGGATTCTAGATCATCTTGAGTTTAAGTAATGTATATTCAGAAAATATATTAATTTTCTGGTAAATAAGAAAGGATATTATTCAATAAAATTATCAATAAAATGTTCTGCTATATTTCCTCTAAGGCAAGAAATCTCTTGATGATTCTGACATTTGCAAAATGCAGACCCCTGAATCCTGGTGATCACTCTTTGGAATAATCTTCTTTTGTGATCTCATGTATCTTGACAGATCAGACTCTGAGATTTAGAGCAAAGCTCTTCGTCTAACCTAGGATCTAAAATGTGCGACTAACTCAGAGAACATTTCCTACAATTGAATCTAAGTGTAGATAAAAAGTAATCTGTTTTCTTATCATGTATTCATGCCCTACCATCAAGAGACAGCAATTTAACACATTCAAGATGAAGTAAATCTATTAATAATTGCTCACCCTCATAAAGGAAAAATTCATTTGATAGAGCTTTATTATGATATATTATCGTAATAAAGTCTCTGGTTTAGGATTTAACCAAAAATCTTTAAAATAAAAAAAAGGAAATCAGAAGATACCTCATTACTGCTTTGTCTATTGCAGATGCAATGAACTAAGCTTATAAAAGCTAAAGTTAATTATCCATCTGAGCCCATGATGCTTTTCTTCAGCTCATCAACTACTCAAGAGAAATGAATTTTGGGCTTGGCATTTCTACTGCATATTTGAACAATTCTCATAACCTAATCTCTGTGGACCTAAAATTCCCATCTCTAGAACAGAATAAAACTTCCTGCTCAAGTAACACAGCAACAAAAAATAATGTAAATCAAATAATATAGATGAAAGCTTTAGAAAATAAGATGCCAGGGGGAATACATAAATCCTAGGCATGGATTTCAGCATAGTCAAATCTTTCCTTCTTAAACCAGCAGCTTTTTGCTAAATACAAAATTCCCAACAGAAGAAAACTGCTTTTTTCCCCCTAAATTTTATGTTCACTTTGCTTAAATTCCATTTCCCCTTGATATCAGGGTACAATAGTGTTTGGCGTGTGCATATTTCCACGTTAATTTCCTTTCAATCCTCACCTTTAGTTTTATTGCATAACACATTGTATTGATGCATAGTCAAGCTGATTTAGTCACGAACTTGACCCAAACCTTCAGTTGGACTGCCTTTGTACTAATTTTTCAAACACTGAATCAGTGAGTGATGATTATGGGGTGAAAAAAAAGTCATCTGGAAAGGTTTCAGTGCTTATTGCTGAGGCAAAGCCAAGCAATACACAGAATGTGCACTTTGGAGAGAAGCCCAGATCCACATTCTTCTCTTAATACCCTGGGTGATGTGGACGTGGGCAAAGTCCTTAACCTCTCAGGGTTATCGTGGGTTGGATTTGGTATATGTAAAGCACAGGATCTAGCCCTGTAGAGCCACATGACACATGGCAGCTGCCACAGGCCTGTATGGTTAATCTCCATGGGCAACACTGACAGTTGCTATGTCTGGAGCCTGAAATCTTATTCACTCCATGTTCATGTACAGAGTCTGCTTCACATACGTCTGTGAAAGGACAAGGAAGAAAATAGAACACCTATGGTTATCAACCATAAAAAGTGACAAGTCCCCAGATTCCTGTGAAGGACTGCTCTGTTTAACACTCACTGTTTAGCATTAAAATGAAATGTCTGCTTTCAAAAACCTAGGACCCAATTTGATTATGATTGTGTAACTTTTCTACTAGAGGTGAATTCTGATGTGAGATCATGCGTATTGTATTTGGGCTTTTACTTTAATTAAACGGATAATGGTCTTCATAATGGTCTATGTAAGTTGAAAGAGGAAAGCAGGGTACCAGTTCCCTTCCAAATGACTGTGGCTCTGAGGCTACCAATTCTGTAAAGGAAACATATGCTTTTATGATCTGTTAAGAAAATGAAAATTCCTGTAGCTTACTTGCATATTTTTCTGCAAAAAAATATTTTAAAGTTTTGGGTGCTAGAGAGGCAGAAAACCCTGCATGGGGTCAGTTTTAAAATTTGCTACTACCTCCCACATAAAAAGTTTTAATAATGTGAATGGGTAAAGGCCTTATTTTCAATCTGTACTTAAAGACAAGAAGTAAGTGATTTCCTTATTCTTGTCTTGATTCTCTTCTGCATAAGTACCGGCCATTTTTAGTGCAACATCCAAATCCAAGGAGATCGACATTCTGGGCTGTAAGGCATCTGTTTTGAGGCTCTCTGCTTACTGACCTGGCGATCATAATTGATTTGAGTTTCTTGCTCAATATCAGAGTCCAATTCTGGCACATCAGATAAATCCGAATCAGATTCTTCACTGTAGGAATCAGTGCCACCTTCTGTAGAAACACAACCCATGAGAAACAAGCAAAAGTTCTAAGACCCAAGACAGCTTATAATTTTTAAAAAATATTTTCTTTACTCTAGCAAAATAAATTTAAACATCATTATGCCATTGTTTTACTTTGATGTAGGTTCTTAAAACAAATCCCCCCACCCCCCATCTTTTGGTTAAGATCAGCACACTCCCTTTCAGGAGTGTTAACAGACCAGGACCACTACCTCGTCCTACCGCTCCCTGCAAGATGAACCCATTTCCACACTTCTATGAAATAACAAATCTTTGACTTTTAAATCTTACTTTGAGGGGATCCCTGAGCGGCTCAGCGGTTTAGCACCTGCCTTTGGCCCAGGGTGTGATCCTGGAGTCCCGGGATCGAATCCCTCATCAGGCTCCCTGCATGGAGCCTGCTTTTCTCTCTGTGTCTCTAGAGCCTTTCTCTCTCTGTCTCACATGAATAAGTAAATTAAAAAAAAAAAATCTTAAAAAAAAATAAGATAAATCTTACTTTGAAAAGAGAAAAAAAATAGACAAAAGAAATAAAAGATCAGGGAAAGGTCCTACCAAAACGAAGCCTGGAGCAAAAGGAAATCCAACTGTTTAGTTCAATAAATATCCCCTTACTCTTTTGCCGCCATGTCTACCAAGTGGTGGTAATTGCCACCATCAAAATCTGCAGAAACTCTCCTGATGAAAATATTTCCTACCTGGTTTTAAATTGTATCGCCTGGCAATCACAGTAAATAGATGCCATCTATTTCTGCTGGTATCACAGTAAATAGAAAGACTACACATCCACTGAAATGGAACACATTCGTCCCAATTGCAGGCCAATCTTTGAACTTCATTAAGAAGCCAACACCTACTCCCAAGGTTACTCTGTCTCCCTGCTGCCTCACCACAGAGACCTGCCACAGTTTCAGTTGTCCTAAAGAGGCTAAATTGTCTTTGTTCCTGTTATTCTCAAAGGCTAATTCTTCATGTAAGCCTTTGACCTTCAACTTGTATGGTATAAACAAAATCCTTTGAAGGAAGTTACCCAACCGACCCATATGTGTCTCAAAGGTTTTTTCTTTTTAATTTTAAATTTTATAATAGGAATGAATTTTTTAAAACTGCTTTAAGTCTTTATCTTCTGGAGAGATGTTAAGACATTCCTTGAAATTTTTATTGACAAAAAATGCTGAAAAAGCATAATTGGTTTTACCCTGGGGTGCTGTTTCCAACAGACCATTGCTGACACCTTCTGGAATAAATCTCCACTGGAAAACTGAGTGGTCAGCTCCTCCTGTGCTCAATACCCACTGAAAGTCATGGGACCAGCGGACATTTGTGACATGTGCAGAATGGCCCACATACTTTCTAAATTTGGCTCCTGAAAACATATTTTTGAGGAGAAGATTAGTAATGAAAAAAAATAAAATTCACTGGTTAAAAAATTCAACTCCTATTCATTTTGAAAAATAAAATATTTAAGTATATTAGAAAATATAATTTTCAATATTATGTATCATAACGAGCAAAGGCTTCCAAAATTCTCTCAATGATTCCAGTATGCATTAGTCTAAAAATGGCCTTAAAATTTCAGTCCTGTAGCTGAAGACACGTCTGAACCTGTTCCAGATAATGGCTACTGTTTCACTGATTCTGAACATAAAACACCTAAGAACGATTATCTTACACATTCTTATTTAAATACAAGACAGGTAGTCCTTTGTAATAGGGAAACAATAATTCTGTGGAGAAAAAAAAAGTCAAATTATTGTTCAAGGTCATATGGATGTAGTGCTGGGAGAATGAAATTTTGTTCCCTTGCACTGATTGCTTTACTCAGTGAACACCATCCCCAGGCAATGAATGCAGAAGAAAAGCTCTCGGCACTTACTGGTTGTAGCTGTACTACTAAGGTCTCGAGTACAGGTTTGGTACAGGGCAGCACAAAGGCAGTCACTGAAACAAGCAGGGTCCATCCTACCATGTGGAAGCCTAGTACTCCAAAGGCTATGGGAGAGCTCAGGAGGCCAGCAAGCACCGCGTCCCTCCTTCAGAAACAGGCCCTCTAATGGAACCTCTTTAATGGGAGAGAAAGCCATCTGTTCAACTAAAACGTGTTTCAAATTCAAATGCTCGGGATCCCTGGGTGGCGCAGCAGTTTGGCGCCTGCCTTTGGCCCAGGGCGCGATCCTGGAGACCCGGGATCGAATCCCACGTCGGGCTCCCGGTGCATGGAGCCTGCTTCTCCCTCTGCCTATGTCTCTGCCTCTCTCTCTCTCTCTCTCTCTCTCTCATGTGACTGTCATAAGTAAATAAAAATTAAAAAAAAAAAACAAATTCAAATGCTCATTGGACAGGTAATGCTTGAAGTGTATGTGAAGGTGAAAATGACCACACTATTCAAAATACCACCACTGAGCTGCCCCATCTGAGCACTCTACTGCCTAAACATCAGATGTGATTACATTTTGTTTATTGTTATTTCCTCAGAAGAACAAAAGTTCCATGAGGGCAGGGAATTGTGCTTGATTTGTTGATGTATCTCCAGCCTCTAGAACAGTACGTAACAAATGTTTATTGAATAAAGGAAGGCCACATCCATCTCTTCCCAGGCTTTGCTTAGGACACTGTCACTTTACAAGGCCTCCCTTTGTACTCTGAAACACGAGGAAGTCTCAGGCCTCTGCCTTCATGTCCTCTCTGATGGCCCTCACTCCCACGGCTGTAAGTACCGTTGATATGCCCTCCACTGCCAAACAGTCATTTTCTGACGCTCAATTCTCCCTGGATTGCTGATGGCCCATGTGCTATGTCCACTTCGATGTCTAACGGGTGCCTCAAACTTATCGTGGACAATACAGTCTGAGGAGTTCCCCTTTTCCTTATCCCCTTCTCTCTCACACACACACAGACACAGCCTTTTCCATGCTCATTTTCCCATCTTCACAAATGGTGCCACCAGCCACCCCACTGCTCAAGCCTAAAACTTACAAGTCACCCTCAGTTCCTCTCTTTTCCCACATCCAATCCATCAGCAAGACCTTCAGCTCTATCTAAACACTGTTTCCTAACCTCAGGCATCTGTATTCACATCTATTTCTAATACTTTTGTCCAAGCCACATCATCTCTTACCTAGATTTGTGCAAGAATCTACTTGAAGCCTCCCCTTCCCTAACCCAACCCACATGGTATCAAGGTGATCTTTTAAAAACTTAGATTGGTTATGTCACTCCTCCATTGTAAGCCCTCAATAGTTCCCCACCACACTTAGAATAAGACCCAAATTTCTAACAGTGGCTATATAAGGCCCTTCATGACACGGTCCCCATTGCCCTCTCAAGCCTCTGATCACACAATGCTCCTCTCATTCATCACACTCCAGCCATGCTGACTTTTGTGTTTCTGTACTGCATCAAGCTCATCCACGTTCTACTAAAACCCAATACTTTTCTTCTCAAGGTCCAGAGTTTATGCAACCCATGTCTTACAACATCCAGGACACTTATTTTAGGAGGGAGTTCTTCAAGGACTGTGTGGGTACATATATGGCTGTGTTTGTGTCAAGGATTAATGGGGCAGCAGCACACAAGTCAGTCAAACAGGAGAGCCTTCCCTTGGAGAAGGAGTGGTGCCAAGGTGCTAAGACATGGCAAATGTCCGTGAGCAAGGCTTTGGATTTTTCTGTACGGTGATGGTCAAACAGAATGTAATCTAAATGACATCAGGGAAAATTATCAGTATCGACACTAGTTATTTCAAAAGATTTAAACACTGTCAAAATGAAATGAAAAAAAAAGTCGGTTTGGCGATGTAAAAGTAAAAACCACTGTCAGCATTTTCATTAACTGCAGAACACTCGTGTCCGCATACTGTGCAGCAGAAGCCTACACACATTAATTGCAAATGTGTCAATTAACTTGATTGTGAGTTTTATTTAATCACTGTGGAAAACTACAATGTTTGCTCAGCCTCCACACTTCTCATGGTCACCAGCCCTTGCTCATGGGGAATTCCTGCCACTGGTACCCTGGGCAACAAGTTCCACCAACGGTTACTGTTCCTGTCCACAGCACGCTTTTCTGAACTTCCCTGCCACAAAAGGGAAGTATGTGTGAGTTCAGGCACACAAAGGCCACAAAAGTCTGAATGCCTCTGAGGCAAACTGCAAGATTTATAAACCGTGTGCCATGAAAAGTAGAACAAGTCAATTTGCTATGAAAATATGGATACTTCCGCAGACTGCTGAGGTGGGTTTTATTCCTCCCACCACACTGTCACTCGGCTGTCAACCTTCCCTTATTCTGCAATGTCTCCTGTACACGAGCATCCTTAGGGGTGTTTTACACATCAAGGTGTCTCACTTGGACAGACAGCACTGCTCAGTGCCTCCCTCGCCCTCCCTCATTCTCATCAACAAACCCGCCATCTCTGTTTCCATTCCTATTTCAAGGCCCAAGACCACCCTACAAGGCGGGGTAATACGCAGGAAACACCAATTCTCGGCGAGTTAACTTCTTCCCAAGTCCTGATCCTCGAGACCCACAGTATTGCTTCTGGCCCCAGTGATGTTTCTTGTCAGTTCCCTCATTCCTTCTGGTTGCCTAACTCAAGTTCCTCAAGTACATTGCTCAATCTGACAGGATAGGCCCTGTCTCAAAAGACCCATCAGGAAGAGAAGAGTGTGAATTAGGCATGTTGAGGTAATTTTGTGCCTCAAGCATTTTAAAGTGCTGGCCATTTTGTCAAGTGTAAATGATGGCAGCTTTGCTGTGCATTTTATATTCAATTCTCAACTGTAACTGTTGCAGCTTCAAAACTGCCAGTTAGCCGAAAATGACCTTCTGTTACATTTTTCAATCCCTTTCCCTTCTTAATTTTAAAATTGTTCAAGTGAGCGAGTTTTTAGGCCACAGCACGTCCCCACTGATCACTTTCTGAAGATCAGGTTTTCAGGGTGCTGGTGGGCAGTCTCAGAAAAATCTGTGTAGGGGCTTTGCCTCAGCTTTGTAAGGAAGAAAAAGACAGGGTCATTGCATGGCTATTCCAGTCACATCCTACAAAGTCTGAAGATGCCACAAAATTGACGTGACAAGATTTTAACAATAATAAAACAAAACAACAAAAGGCAAGGGGAGAATTTTCTTGAACCAAGCTTCCCTCTCAAAAATTTCACCAGTTATGTAAATTAGCCTTGCAAGATTAGTGCTACAAGGGGTCTGCGAACTGTGTTATCACCACAAAAATCACCTTTAGATTTTATTTTAAGTATGTCTAGAGGGACTTTGCTTGGCTTTCCATGTTTAAGCACAATTAGCCGTGCAGCATAAAAGAATTTTAATTGCAATATTTTAATGTAATACATAACTTAAATTATGAGTGTTTATTTACATAAATAAAAACAAAACTAGGACTTGTTTAAAAAATGAAACAAAGCTTACGAATCACAAACTGGCTAGAAATAACTCTGTAAACAAATTATGCCTTAAATTTGTAAAATTCTGTATTTTAGAACATCAAAAGTAAATAATATCAGCAACATATTTTATCTGAAAGTGTAAAAGAGTAAAAATGAATACAAAGATGAATAATCTGCAAGAAGAGACAAAAAGAAAATCAGTCTTAATTACACTGTGTATACATTCTAGATTAAATACTTATTCAGTGAAATCTCTCTTGTGGTCTTACCTTTCTTGAGACAAGGAAATTTAAACAATTTAACCAGTCCAAAATCATCGCCGGAAACCAGCACTGAGCTGTTGTAATTTGCATCCACGGAATTGATGTCAGTGACATCCGTATACTTTGGCCAAATTCCACTCACTTCAGGGCCTTTCACACACGTCCAGGAGGCCCAGGGAATCCCTTTGATTTCTTCTTTGCTTGTTAAAGGCTTCCCAGCTGGAAATAATCAACACACAGTAACATAATGTTTCATTTAAATAAAAAGCACATTCTAATTTACTTTATCCATTTTTCTTATAAAGGTTTAGAGAAGTTTAATAAACCAAGGAAACTCAAGATTTTAATCTCTTTTCCCAATTGGTGACTTTTTTTCTTCCAGCATGGTTTAGAGAGAGTGCATGATCAAAACTTAGATATGGAGAAAAGAAAGAAAATGATCATTGTATTTACTGTAATATTCGAAAGTACTATACAGATAGTATGCTTTGTATTATTGATGAAAAGATTTTTATGAAATCATATATTTAGTCACCAACATTTTGCTACGTGTTTAAAAATTTATTCTGGGGCAGCCCAGGTGGCTCAGTGGTTTAGCTCCACCTTCAGTCCAGGCAGGGTCTGATCCTGGAGACCCAGGATGGAATCCCACATCAGGCTCCCTGCATGGAGCCTTCTTCTCCCTGTGCCTGTGTCTCTGCCTCTATCTCATGAATAAATAAAATCTTAAAAAAAAAGTTTATTCTGAACTACTTTTCATAATTCAAAGAACCATAGAAGTGATTTTTTAAAAAAAATTTAGGCTCAAAAAAAATTTAGGCTCTAATAATTAGTGTAAACATTTAATGGATATTATTTAAATTTAAAAGCATTAGACAATGAAAATCCACCATTTCTGATGAAGTAAATATAAGCAGTTAGGGAAAATAGTTCTGACAGTTGTGCCAAAAATGTTCTCAAGTGTATGGCACAACTCCCAGTGTGTACCAAAGGCTGCTGAGGGATGTCACCCAGGTGCATGCAAAGGCAGAAAAACACTGATACACAAATGCTTGGGAAAATGTCCAACCATATACAATTTTAAAATTCAAAAATCAAGACAATTTAGTGTATTATCTCGTAGTTTCTTCTTCAAAAATAAACAAATGTTTTCAAATAAAGAATCTGCGAGAACAGACACTCTTATACATTACTGGTACGATGTCAAATACTGGCATGCAGAAATTCTGGACTGTGACAGCATCCCATAAAATTCATTCAGACGACCATAAAATCAGAGAGCTGACACACCATAGTTTTTAACCCAGCATTCCTCCTTTGGAAAATAGAATTCAAGGAAGTAACTCAGGAAAGAAAATACCCCTTATACAAAGATATTTGGAGAGGCACCGTCTGCACCAGCAAAGAAACCAGAAATGAGCCCAAATGCTCACTAACAGAAGGACAAGAAAGCAAATTATGCTATTATCACTGAGCAGGATGTTACTTTGTTATTGAAAATGATAAACATGTATTCCATGATTTTTCACATATGGAAAATATATATGAAAGAATTGCAAGCAAAGAAAGTAGACACACAGAAATATGTACCTAGTGATGGTGCGCTGATGAGTTTGACAGAGCAGAGATTCTTTTAGAAGCTGAAATTACATTGGATGGTATATATTATTTCCTAGTAAATGATTTTTCAACAAAAAGATTAAGAAAATATTATTTGATGACAAGATTCATGATAAATACTAAAAATTTCCCCTTCTATCAAAAAAAAATCATAGGCAAAGATTACAATACAGAAATTTGCCTTTTATGTCTGCCATTGTAGTGTTACAAACTAAATGTCACTAAATATTATAGAAGTCTGATGAACCTCTTCTAAAAAAGAGAGTGGAGGTGACAAGTAAAAATTGTGTTTTTTAGGGGCACCTGGGTGGTTCAGTCAGTTAAGCGTCTGCCTTCGGCTCAGGTCATAATCCCAGGGTCCTGGGATCAAGTCCTGCATTGGGCTCCCTGTTCAGCAGGGAGCCTACTTCTCCCTCCACCTCTGCCTCTCCTCTATCACTTGTGCTCTCTCCCTCTCGCTCTCTCTCTAACCTACTCTTTGTTTCACTCTCAAATAAATAAAAACTTTTTTAAAATTTGTGTTTTAAATCCCACTTAGCATATTTCAATAAATGATATCCTAAAGACTTCTATTTATGAAGAACACAGATTTCGGACTAAAACTATCATAGCAAATGAGGAACATGCATATTGGCACATTTAGCATTTTTCAGTATCTTTACATTTAGTATTTTTCAGTATCTTTCTAGGATCCTTTTCCTTTCACTTATCTTTAGGCGTTCTTTGTAACTTCTAGGTGTATATCCTTTGCCCATTATTGCACCATTGCAAGCATTTCCATCCAGTCTGTGCCTTGTCTTGTTGTGACCTCTTTCATTGTGCCTTGAGTTTTTATTTTAATATGTTTCAATGTATTAATCTTTTCTTGGAGAGTTTGAGATGTGGGGGGTGGCATCTCTGAAAATATTCCTTGCCCTGAGATCATGACGACAGTCATACATGTTGGCTGCATGTGGTTCAAGGTCTTGATTCTCTCCAACGTCCAACACCCATGTAACTTACATGGCATCTTGTAGAAGAGGCGTTCTCCGGCGCCATCATTGGTCTGCAGGTACTTGCTGTCCAAAGACCAGTCAATGTGTGTGATGAAACTAAGGGACTTGCTGCATTCTCCAATTTTCTTGTATCGCTGGGCAACGGCATACACGTCCACTGGGCCGTCATTGGATCCCACCGCGAGGTAAGAGCCATCTGGAGAAAATTTCATTTCATGAATGACTTCTTTTCGATCTTTGATATGAACCACTTCTGTCATATCTCTATAAGAATAAAGAGCAGCAATAAAAGGGGATAAGCAGCACATCTAGAAACAGGAACCCAAGCCACATCTTAAAATGTGTATGTCAGAGAAAAGGTTGTTTCAAAAGAGAGAGGACACCTACAGAAACTCCGAGATTAACTGCTGAAGAAAGATAGAAGACATCATTTCATTTCTGGCCATTTTAGGCAACATCAACCAACATTTTAAATGATCTTTTGGGTTTCCAAAGTAAAGACAACAAAATTTAATGAAATGCCTATTGGCTTTCATGGTCAATTATGTATTATTTTTCCCTAAAATTTATGCTTTGAGAAATTTGGGGTTTGTGAAAGTGTTTTAAAAACATGTCCCGAGGGGGATCCCTGGGTGGCGCAGCGGTTTGGCGCCTGTCTTTGGCCCGGGGTGCGATCCTGGAGACCCAGGATCGAATCCCACATCGGGCTCCCGGTGCATGGAGCCTGCTTCTCCCTCTGCCTGTGTCTCTGCCTCTCTCTCTCTCTCTGTGACTATCATAAGTAAATAAAAAATAAAAAAATAAAAAAAAAATCTCCCAAGGAAGGTAAACTACATCAGGTTACTTTTTCTCAATGACTTTTTTAAATGTTAAATTCTCATGTAATTATTTAATCTTCACCATGAAAGGTCAACAATGCATACATGTATCAGACACTGGAATATCTTGTGTCCCTTCTGATCAGGTTCTGGTAAGAACTGCTGCCCTCATTGGAAAGTTGCCACCATGAGACAGAATTGTGACTAGCAGGTCCCCTGTGCCAGTACCAACAGCTTCTTCTATTCCCAACAAAATCGGTGCACAAATAATGGCAAATATCAGCTTCTACATGGTAATTGCCCTCACCTGCTATTTCTTATTACTCACATTAGAGTTTACTGTAATGTCATCAAATAGGGTTTTGGGGGATATTTTTAGCTGGGAAATCCATCAAAAAAGAAAAAAATCTGGTAATCAGCCATCTCTTCACACCATCCGCTAAGCAGAGAAAGAAAATGTTGCCCACCAACTCAGTAATCACGTGTGGCTGGTAATGAGAATTTAGTGTAATAAACTACACCAAGATCATTTTTCAAAGCTTTATAGAATTTTCTATATACAAAACATGCAGTATCTAATTTACAGCTTCATTTTCTTTCTGTAATCACAAATTGTGTAAGCCAAAAAAAACAGTGTGCTTAGAGAAATTACAAGTGTGAATCATAATTTTTGTCCAGTAAATACAGGATGTTAATAAATATGAGATACTCCATCTTCTTTTTCATTATAAGTGAAAGAAATCCTTTACTCAAGCTCACCTCTAAAAATCTGGCACTGCTGGAGACTGCTTTATCATTTCTTTCTCTTTTCTTGGCTTCCTACAAGCCCATAACCTCTTGGGACTAGCTGAGCTTGGAAGTTCATTATTCACTGGATTTTAGAAAAACTCACATACAATATATTATGTAACATCCCCAGTATGAGTTAGAGCAGCACTCCATATTAACCACATTAATATTTTTGTAGCATATCGCATGATAATTATTCCAATTGAGAGATTAATAGGCAATAAACAGTCTCAAATCAGTTCATTTGGTCAAGAGGTGTTGTCAAATAAATTACCCAAGAACTTTGGATTTTTTTAATGTTTGGATTTAGGAATTACAGATAGGGCACTGTGAATCTAGAGTGTTCTATTTGAAAGAGTAAAAGCATTTTTCCTGAAGTCCTGGCATACATTATGGCCAGGAGAACTAGTTTCAACAAGAGAGCATTTCTGATATCATTTTCCATATCGGTACATGCCTGACTCGGAGCACAATGAAAGAGCCATCCTTCATGCCCAGGGCCAGCTGAGATCCATCAGGGCTGAAAGCCACACTGCGAACTGCTTCCTCCATGTTACAGCGGGCGATCAAGGCATGGTCGGCCAGGCTCCACAGCCTATGCACAAGAACAAAGTAAAAACAAAACAAAATCATGGTCCAGATGGAGGCATGCTCCTGAAAATGGGGAGCTGCACAGTGAAGAGCTTACTGATCCCTGAGGCAGCCTGCACCGTTGGGCCTAAAGCTCATGGTAGTCTTTCGATACCTCGTCCATTATTCATCATCTCACGCTGTTTTTAGCCTTGTACTATTTTAAGCAATGTAAGCTTTGCCTTACTAGCATGCAGAAACTATCACTCCCCAGTAGACTGTGCCATCCTTATAAAATCCCTAAGCTGATCTTTCTCAAGAAATTAGGACTTAGACTCTTCTTAAATTTCAATATTCAGTGTAAAAGACTGTTTGCAATTTTAGCCAAATTCATAGTTAAGGGGAATAAGACAAATTCTGACAGGGCTCCTTGGAGATGTTTGCAATTCTAAGACACATCAAAGTTACCAAAATATAAAAGCCAAAGACTTTCCTTGAAATCATTTCTATCTGGATGTGTATAAATCGGGTATCTCAGGTGCTTGAGCAACATGGTGGCACCATTTTGCCTGTTGAGAGAAGGCTCAGAGTCAAGGAAGGAAAAGGAAAAGAATAGAGTAAGTTGAGTAAAGAAAAGCTTCAACCAAATAAATACTTATGCCATGTGGAGACACATGTGTGATCTTTTAGATTGAGGGGGCTTCAGAGCTTGGTAGAGATCACAAAATGGATTTACTTTTGGATTTATACCTCATTAGTGAGCACACTGTGCCTTGATCAGATTCACAGGCGTACAGTATGAACAAGAGCAGAGGGGAAACAGGAACCTCCAGTCTAGTCTACAATGTTCTAATTCAGCTATTAGAGCCCAGAAGCAGTAATCAATCAACCAATTGATCCAGAAGCCTCTCCCTGCCACTGGCAGGCACTCTTTCTGGCTTACTTGTTGTTGGGCACTTTTAAAGGTCAGCAGCAAATACAGAAATACTGAAGTCAGGGCACAGCCTTCCTCAAGTACCTCTAAACCTATGATCGGCCTTTCAGCAGTCACAGAGATACTGGAAGTGTGCTCATTTTGCTCATTTTATGCAATGCTGTGCTCTCAAAAAATAACAAATGATCCACAGCAAGAATCCTTGAGGCCCTAATAAAATTGCCTGTTTTCTTAGGAACAAGCACTTTCCTTTGATTTGAGGACAATGTTCAAAATTCCATCTGAGAATATGCAAAGAAATAGTTGTTTACTCACACACTGAAGAGAATCCTGAAAATCAGAAATTTAAGTCCTGATGAAGACAAACTCATGAATTCACCAATGGAGATGAATGTCTATAACAAAAGTGTGAAATGCCATGTGCAGCCCCCTACAGAGGACCCAACATACAAGGGAGAAATATAATCTTACCACAAATGAATGCACATCTTCAACTGAAAGAGAAATGGGAGCCTATCTAACTAGTAGCAGTGTATTTTCACTTCTCAGAGCATTTTCATGACTTAAGATGAAGCCAAAGAAAGATAGCAACAACAAAATGCTAAGAAGCCAAGTGTTGTTGAGCTAAATGTCTCAACATTCCACTTGGAACTTGTGTGCTTCTGTACTACGGTTTATCCTTCTCTTAAATAACAAGCAAATTTGGGCACAATAAATCTGTAATCCCAAGGCAGTCAGGGAGATGACAACTGCCATTGCCCAGGCCTCACCTGACAGAGCGGTCGTCACTGCCTGTCACAGCCAGTGGCTTCTTGGGGTGCAGGGCCAGAGCCCAGAGCTCCCCCTCACAGTGGCCTTGCAGGATCAGCATTGGCTTGTCTCGTTCGCGCACGATCACTTCAAATATCTCACTGTCCTGGGTCCCTGCTAGAAGGCGGTCTGCTTTCCAGCACACGCTCCGGATAGAGAGGCCTGGTGAAAATAAAGAAATAAAATAAAAGCGTATATTCACACCGTTTACAAATAAAGAGAAACATCTAAATATCCTTTCAGCAGGATAGCGTCTAACGCCATGCATCTTAAAAACCCTGGAAGGGGAAATGTCTACTCCACACACCATTCTGTATTATTTACCATTTCCTTGCATGTGTTGGTCATTTACCCTGCTCCTTGTGATCTAGGTTTTACACACGAGTAATCACTCCCATCTGATACAGGGTAACTATGTGTTTTTTACATCAGCATGTATTTTAAATACTACATCTTAAAACGAGTGTGAGGAGAAATTGGTCTTTAGGAAAACCGACCCCTTTTTGAAATAATGTACTTCTGATCTGCTGTGGAAAAGTTAAGAGTCACTTCAATCTTTAGGATGCTAACACTGTATTAAAATTACATGTGGGCGATACTACAGAATGGTTAATTGCCATATTGCGCAAGTTTACTATGTATTTGATCAGAACCTAGACTCATTTTGCTGGATAAACAGATGTACCATGTCCCAGAAATATGCAAATGAAACTAATTTCAGTCTCAAAATACCACCAAACATTTGTCAGTGAAGATGCTATTCTCCTCTGACTTAACATTTTATAGAATCCTCTCCAAAAGCACAGTACTCCTTTGAAATACATCCTCTCCACACAGGTCTTCATTTGCCTGCCTGATTTTCTATTTCTTGGGCTTCTTGTGATCTATTTTGATCCTTTACTGGGTACGTTATTTATTTACTTAGTGCCTTTTCTCATGCTTGAATTAGAAATACAGATAGAATCCCGCTTTCATAACTACTTTAAATACAGCAGGGATGTGGTAAGCTTTGAGACCTGAGTTGTCCCTCCGGTGGGCCTCGTGTCTCTGGTATAGAAAGTACCAGAACTCAGATCTCAAGGCTTTAGTCCTGCTCTACTCCTGATTGGCCACACACCAGGGAGTGCCCTTTCTCTGTGGAAACAGTTTTTCTCCACATTAAATGCAGACTGTGATTATGGAGACCATATAACTTATCACCTATGTTGGGACCACTCTGAAAGGCAAATTAAACTTATGTACTTTAAAAATATTTACTTTTTAACCAAGAAAGCAGCTTTACCGTGTTGAAGGAAACATTTCTATCAAAATATTTTCAAATATGAAATTATAATTACACTTGAGTACCAACTGATAAATCCAGAAGATGGAGAAGAGGCAGAGCACAGAGGATTTTCAGGCCGGTGAAACTATTATGTACAACACTATAATGGTAGAGACCTGTCATCATACGTGTGCCAAAACCCACAGAATATGTAACACTGACAGCGAACTCTAACGTGACCTCTAGGCGTTGAGCGATGATGTGTCAATGCAGCTTCCCCCACTGAACAAACGTACCACTCTGCTGGGGCTGTGGATAGTCAGGAAGGCTGTGCATGTACACTGGCAGTGGGCCTAGGAGAAATTTCCATACCTTTCACTCAATTTTGCTGTGCACCTAAAACTGCTCTAAAAAAATTAAGTCTATAAAAAAATCCAGGGGGCGCCTGGGTGGCTCAGTCAGTTAAACGTCTTGTCTTCAAGACAAGATCAGGTCCTGATGCCAGGGTTCTGAGATTGAGCCCCATGTCAGACTCCCTGCTCAGCAAAGTGCCTGCTTCTCCCTCTCCCTCTGCCTGCTGCTCCTCCTGCTTGTGCTCTGTTTCTATCAAATAAATGAATAAAATCTTTTTAAAATGTCCAGGATAAGTGCTAAGCCAAATGGAATGCTGGGACAAAAGAAGGGTTAACTGGGGCTATATGGACATACTAACTATAATCCTTACCTTAATCAACTCACAGTGATCTTAAAAGGGATGAGATGATGCATTTATTTATGAAAAAAAAGTATTTTTTTTAAGGCACAAGGCTATTTTTACATGCAGTAACTCTCTTTACCCCTTGCTCTGAATTCACTGTGTGTGCCTTGAAATGGAAGGAGACAGCACATAGGCAGATTTATTATTCCTGCTTTGAGTAGTAAGTAGAGATACCTTGGCAACGGCTAGTTCAGGGTCACTCAAAATCCTGCCAGGAAACATCATGATGGGCTTTCAAGGTTGGGAAGGACACATATGTGGTGAAAGCAGCCAGGCTAAGATTGCAGAATGACAGGGCAGGCAGCTCAGCGGTAGAGGAATCTCTGCCTTGTAGCAACCATCTTTTTGCCCGATCCTTTTTTTGTCCTTCTCTCTTTTTCACACTTTTCCAGAGGTTTAGTTACCATTTTCTAATTAACATATTCCCGTTTCTTTCAGGACAAGAGTGAATTTGTTTGCCTCAGCTGGCTTTGGGTCACTTATGATTTCTTTTTATAGAAGAGGTTCAACATTTTATTCTTCAGAAACAAGAAGAGGAATAGTCTATTCCAACATCAGCAAAAAAATCAAATAATTTACTTTTTATTATATTTGTTATCCATTTCCTCTCACTAGTGTGTGTGAATATAAGAGTTTTCTCAGTTTTATTCACTGTTGTATCCTCAGTACCTAGACCAGTGCCTGGCATGTAGCATATGTTCAATAAAAATGGTTGACTAAAATAAAACATGAGAATCACAGACATTTCTTGTGTCCTTGGAAATACCAACAAATAAAAGATAACATCCTCATCCTCAATGAAAACACTGAAAGGAAGGAAGGACATATTCATTCATTTATTCAAACGGTTTTTATTAAGTACCTACCATATACTCAAGACTACAGCTTGGACAGTGAACAAGCCAGGCTCATGCCCCAATGTTTAAGACTTGCATCTGGGAGATAAGCCTCCAAAATATTTAGCTTTGAAAGCCAATAGGGCTTCTATCCATGAGCTCAACAAGGCTATAGTAAACTAAAAAGTAGTGGTTTATTGTGGCTCTCCTCCAGGGCCTTGTGCAGAGGAAACAGAAATACCCAGTCTTTCTGTGAAAGAGGACTATTTGCTTAAAGTTTCAGTCTAAAGGGGAGGCATCTAATATAATACACATCTAGAGGCCTACTGAAATCCTCTTCAAAGACTGGGGAGGCTAGGGGATGCTACATTTGCACTTTCCCTCTGCCTTGTTCCAGTTTGCTGCAATCTCTTGGAAAGAAGCCTGTGCACACAAGGGCACCATGGATTTTGTAGCTACTGCCCAAGAGCCATCCTTGAGCTCCTGGCTCTGGAGGCCAGCAGTGCCTACAAACCTGGCTCCCAAAGCATCCTAACAAATGGAGAAACAGTTCTTAATCAGCTACCCCCCAAGGTAGCAGAGACAGAGCAGAATGAGAATCCCAGTCTTTCTATGGAAGAGACTATTAAGTTATCTTCATAGCAGTGGCCTGAGGGGCCAATTGAGAAATACATACCTCTATCTTCTCCAGAGACCAGGGAAGCCAGTGGCAACCATCTTTGCACTCTCGCTCTGTCCTGCCCCAGGTCATCAGTGTCTCAAAGAAAGGAGCTTATGCTCAGGTGTGGCACCCCAGCTTTTTTGGCTGGCCCCCAGAGGATACGTCTCTTGAAAGCCTGGTTCTAAAGGCCACCAGAGCGTATGTTCACAGGTTCAACAGCATGGCAAGCAAACACACAAACAATTCTTAACTTAGCTATGACCCCAGGGCTCAGTGCAGAGAAAACAAACAGAAATGCCCATTTCCTGCTCTTTCCCTGAAAGAGGTATATGTACAAACTTTAAAAGCAGCTACCTGAGGTCTGGCCTCCAATTAGACTGAATATAGGTGCTAAGATCCTCCCCTTTGACACTGACAGGTCCTGGTACCCTCTCAACTACTAGGAAAGACAGAGAACCAAGTATGCTGTTTATACAATCATAAAGGGTTAAGGGACAACCAAGACCTAGGGCAAATTTGAACAAGAAGATTCATCTACAGGAGGGCATCTCTTTAAGACCTGGAGAGGTAGCTGTTTTATTTAATGTAGAAAAATCAACAAAGAGAATCAAGAAAAAACAAACAGAAGAATGTGTTCCAAATGAAAGAACAAAATAAAATCTCAGAAAAAGCCCCAATGAATTGGAAATAAGTCATTTACTTGATAAAGAGTTCAAAATAACAGTCACACAGATGCTCACTGAGCTCAGGGGAACAAAGCATTAACAAAGTGAGAATTTCAACAAAGAAAGAAAAAATATAAGAAAGTACCAAACAGAAATCACAGAGATGAAAACAATAACTGAACTGAATAATACACTAGAGGGGTTTAAGGGCAAACTAGATGAAGAAGGAAAAATATCAGTAAACTCAAACAGAGGGCAGTGGAACTCACCCAATCAGAGCAGCAAAAAAGAAAAAAAAAAGAATGAAAAAGCACAAAGACAGCTTTAGGAATTTATGAAACAACACCAAGTAGACTAATATTGGCATTATAAGGGTCCCAGAAGGAGAAGAGAGAGACAATGGGGCAGGAAACTCATTTGCAGAAATAATGACTGAAAATTTCCCTAACATAGGGATGGAAACATACATTCCAGATCAAAGAAACAGAGAGCTCCACATAAGACAACCCAAAGAAAACCAAGACACATTATAATTAAGGTGTCCAAAGTTAAAGATAAGGAGAGAATCTTAAAAGTAGCAAGAGAAAAACAATGTGTTTTGTACAAGAGAAGTCCCATTAAGACTATAAGCTGATTTTTTAGCAGAAACTTTGCAGGCCAGAGAAAGTGGCACAATATACTTGCTGAAAAAAAAAAACTGCGAAGAAGAAAGAAGAAAGAAGGGGGGAGTGGGGAAGGAGGGAGAGGAGGAGGAGGAGAAGAAGAGGAAGAAGAAGAAATCTAAAACATCCCAGAGTACTGTCTATTGTTTATGCATGCTTATATCTGTAGTAAAAGTAAACAATAAAAGAAATGCATGGATGGAATAGATGTCAAATACAAGATGGTGTAAACTTCTAGAAGAAGGGAGAAAAGATTAAATGAGAGAGACAGAGATATAGACTTCTACTATGTCTATGTTTCATTATAGTTTTTAAAAAGATTTAGAACAAATAAGGTAAAAATGATAAGATTTGCCAAAGCTGGGTAGAGGGAATCTGGATCCTTGTTATATGATCATTCTTTTAATATGTTAGAAATGTTTCATATCAGGTAAAATAAACTATCTTTTAATATATATATATATAAAAAGAAAAGAATTGACAACTAAAAATACTTTACCTGACAAAGTCATCCTTCAGAATTGAAGGAGAGAGACTTTTCCAGACAATCAAAAGCTAAAAGTCTTCATCTCCATTAGAAAAGCCTGACAAGAAACGTTCTGGGGACTTCTTTGAGATAAAAAGGCACCAGTCAATAATAGGAAAACATATGAAATTATAAATCTCACTAGTAAAGGTAGATATAGAGTAAAATTCAGAATAATTTAATGTTGCACAGGTGGTGGGTTAATTACATATAAAAGATGAAAGTTAAAAGAAAAAAGTAAAAACAACTATAATGAGTTGTTAATGGACAAAAGAAAAAGATGTAAGTTGGGACATCAAAAGCAAACCATGGGGGATGCCTGGGTAGCTCAGTGGTTGAGCATCTGCCTTTGACTCAGGGCGTGATCCTGGGTTTGGGAATTGAGGCCTGCATTGGATTCCCTGTGGGGAGCATGCTTCACCCATGGTCTATGTCTCTGTGTCTGAGTAAATAAATTTTAAAAATTAAAAAAAAAAAAGCACGGGAGGGAGGAATAAAAATGCAGAACTTTAGAATGTATCCAAACTGAAACTATCATCAACTTAAAATAGACCGTTATAAGTTGTTTTAGGAAAGCCTCATGGTAACCACAAAGCAAAACTATAGTGGATAAAGGAATCTAAGCATACCACTACACTGCAGAAAATCATCAAATCACAAAGGAAGAGAGCATGAGAAGAATGAAGGAATTACAAAATAGCCAGGAAACAACTGACAAACAAACAGGAAGTAATACCTGTGAGTAATTACTTTAAATGTAAATGGATAAATTCTCCAATCCAAAGATATAGGGTGGCTGATAGATTGAAAAAAAAATAAGTAAGACTTATCTATGTGTTGCCTACAACAGATTCACTTCAGATCTAAGGACACACAAAGACTAAAAGTAAAGGAACAGAAAAAGGTATTCCATGCAAACAAAAACCAAAAGAAATCTGGGATACCTATACAAAATAGGTGTGAAGACAGACTGTAGTAAGAGGCAAAGAAGGTCATTATATAACAATAAAGGCATCAATCCAACAAAAGAATATATTTGTAAATGCTTATAGACATATCATAGGAGAATCCAAATATATAAAGCAAATACTGACAGACCTAAAGGGAGAAATGAATAGCAATACAATATAGTAGCAGACTTTAATACCCTACTTTCATCAGTGGATAGATCATCCAGACATTAAATCAATAAGGAAACATTGACCTTAAATGACACATTAGACCAGATGGACTTAAAAGACATTTAAAGGACATCCCATCCAAAAGCCGCATAGTACACATTCTTCTCAAGTGCACATGGACAGATCATATGTTAGGCCACAAAACAAGTTTTAATAAATTTAAGAAGATTGGAATCCTATCAGGCATCTTTTCTGACCACAGTGGTTTGAAACTAGAAATCAATGACAAGAACAAAACTGGAAAATTCACATATGTGTGAAGATTAAACATGTTAGTGAACAACCAATGGGTCATAAAGAAATCAAATGAGAAAAACATATAGAAATAGAAATCCAACATGCCAAAACCTAGGAGAGGCAGCAAGGGCAGTTCCAAGAGGGAAGTTCACAGCAATAAAAGCCTACATTAAATAACAAGAAAGATTATTAAGTTAACAACCTAAATCTATAGCTCAAGGAACTAGAAAAGAAGAACAAATGAAGCTCAAAGTTAGGAGAAAGAAGTAAAAGATCAGAGCAGAAATAAATGAGGTAAGAGACTAAAAAAATAATAGAAAATATCAGTGGAACTAAGAGCTGGGTTTTGTTTTGTTTTTTAACAGATAAGTAAAAGACAAACCTTAAGCTAGACTTACCAAGAAAAAAGAGAGGACCCAGAAAAAATGAGAAATGAAAGAGGGAAGGGGCAGCAGGGGTGGCTCAGCGGATTAGCGCCACCTTCAGCACAGGGAGTGATCCTGGAGGCCCTGGGGTCAAGTCCCACCTCAGGCTCCCTGCATGGAGCCTGCTTCTCCCTCTGCCTATGTCTGTGCCTCTCTCTCTGTGTTTCTCATGAATAAATAAAATCTTAAAAAAAAAAAAGAAATAGGAGGCATTACAACTGATATCACAGAAATACAAAGGATCCTTAAGAGACCTCTATGAAGGGATATATGCATACAAACTGGACAACCGAGAAGAAATGGAAAAATTCCTAAAAACATCCAATCTAAATTAAGTAGAAAATATGAACAGACCAGTAACAAATAAGGATATTGAATCAGTAATCAAAAACCTCCCAACAGAGAAAAGTCCAGTATCAGATGGCCTCACTGGTGAATTCTATGACACATTTAAAAAAAAATGAATATTAATCCTTCTAAGGTACTTCCAAAAAATGAGAAGGAAACCCTTCCAAACTGATTTTATGAGGCCAAGACAACCCTGATACCAAAACCAGACAAAGACACCGTAAGAAAATTATAGCCCAGTTTCCCTGATAAATATATATACAAAAATCCTCAAAAAAATATTAGCAAACCAGATTCAACAATACATTAAAAAGGTTCATATATCATGATCAAGAAGGATTTATTCCACAGATGGAGGGATGGTACAGCATCTGCAAATGAGTCAATATGATACACCTCATTAACAAAATAAAGGATATAAGTCATATGATCATCTCAATATACAGAAAAAGCATCTAACAAAACTCAATATTCATTCGTGATAAAAATTCAATAAAGCATGTATGGAGGGAATGTACCTCAATATAACAAAGGCCACACATGAGAAGTCTACAGATAACATTATACTCAATGGTGAAAAGCTGAAATCTTTTTTCTAAGATGAGGAACAATACAAGGATGCTCACTCTTCTCACTTTCTATTCACTTTTATTTGTAGTATTTAGAAGTCTTACCCAGAGCAACTGGCAAGAAAAAAAAAGACATCCAAATTGGAAAGGAAGAAGTAAAACGGTTGCTATTTGCAGATAACATTTGATATATAGAAAACCCTAAAGAGCACAAAAAGACTTAGAACTAGTCATAAATTCAGTGAAGTTGCAGGATACAAAATCAACACCCCAAAATCTGCTGCATTTGTACATGCTAAAAATGAACTATCAGATGCAAGAGAAATTAAGAAAAGAAACCCATCGACAATTGCCTCAAAAAAAAAAAAAAAGTAGGAATAAATTTAAACAAGAAAGACCTGTAGACTGAAAATAAGACATTGATGAAAAAAGCCAAAGATGACACAAAACCATGGAAAAATACTCTGTTCACATGAACTGGAGGAAGATTGTTAAACTATGTAGGATGGCCATACTACACAAAGCAACCTACAGTTTTGATGCAATCCTTATCAAAATTCTAGTGGCATTTTTTTGTGCAATAAACAATCCTAAAATTTGTTGTATGGAACTACAAGAGACCCTGAGTAGCCAAAACAATCTTAAGAACAAAACTGGAGGCAACATGCTTCCTGAGTTTGAACGCTATTACAAACCCATAGTAATCCAAACAGTATGGTATTGGCATAAGAAGAGACACAAAGATCCATGGAACAGAACAGAGATTCCATAAATAAATCCATTCATATATGATCAATTAATTTATGACAAAGGAGTCAAGAATACACAGCAGGAAAGGGACAGTCTTTTCAATAGCAGGTGTTGGGAAGACTGGATGGCCACATGGAACTGGACCACTATCTCACATCATACACAAGAGTTAACCTGAAATGGATTTAGGAACATAAAAGCTGAAACCATAAAACTCCTACAAGAAACATAGACCATAAACTCTCTGAAGTCATTCCAGGCAATGATTTTTTTTTGGCTCCTACACCAAAAGTAAAGGCAACAAAAGCAAAACTACACAAGTGGGAGTATATCAAACTAAAAAGCTTCTGCACAGCAAAGGAAAGTAAAAGCATAATGAAAAAAACGTAACCTACTGAATGGAGGAATATATTGTCAATCACGTATCTGATTAAAGATTAATATGTGGGAATCCCTGGGTGGCTCGGTGGTTTAGCACCTGCCTTTGGCCCAGGGCATGATCCTGGAGACCCGGAATCCCCACATCAGGCTCCCTGCATGGAGCCTGCTTCTCTCTCTCCCTCTCTCTGTGTCTCCCATGAATAAATAAATAAAATCTTTTTAAAAAAGGATTAATATGCAAAATATACTAATAACTCATACAGCTGGGGCAAAAAAAAAAAAAAAAAAGACTCCAATTTAAAAATGGGCAGAGAATCTGAGTAGACATTTCTCCAAAGAAGACATACAGATAGCCAACAGGTACATGAAAAGGTGCTCAACATCCTTAATCACCAGGGAAACATAAATCATAACCACAATGAGGCATCACCACGCAGTGGCTATCATTAAAAATGACAAGAAAGGGGACATCTGGGTGGCTCACTGGTTGAATATCTGCCTTCAGCTCAGGGCATGATCCCAGGGTCCCGAGATCGAGTCCCACACCCGGCTCCCCGCAGGGTACATCTACCCCTCTGCCTATGTCTCTGCCTGTCTCTCATGAATAAATAATATCTTAAAAAAAAAAAAGACAAGAAAGAACATGCATTGGGGAGGACATGCAGAAAAGGGAACACTTGTACACTGCCAGTGGGAATGTAAATGGGTTCAGTCACTATGGTAAGCAACAGGTTTCTCAAAAACTAAAAATACAACTAACATATGATCAAGCAATTCGACATAGATGTTTACCCAAAGGAAACAAAAACACTAATTCAAAAGGAAAATGAAACCCCAAGTTCACTGCAGCATTATTTATAATAGGCTGATTCTAGGTTCGTGCTACTTGTTTATCGATGGATGAATGCATAAAGAAAATGTGATATACACACAATGGAATATTTTCCAGCCATAAAAATGGAAATCCTGCCATTTGGGACAACATGGGTAGACCTTGAGGGCATTATGCTAAGCCAGGTAAGTCAGATATAGAAATACAAATACTATTCCAATTCACTTATATGTGGAATCTAAAAAGCAAACTAGTAAACAAAAGCCCCTGAATTCACTGATACAAGGAACAGATTGGTGGTTGCCCAGGTAGAGGGGCGGAAGGTAGGTGAAAGGGGGGAAGGTGGTCAAAGGACACAAACACAGAGTTGTAAGGTAAGTCAGTCCTGGGAATGTAATGAACAACATGAAAATGATAGGTTTATAATACTGTAGTGTAGATTTTTAGGTTGCTGAGAGAGTAGATCTTAAAAGTCCTCATTAAAAGAAAAAAAAAGTACCTATGTATTGTGATCATTTGCTACATATACAGATACGGAATCATCACGTACACAGGAAACGAATAGGTAATTGTATCTCAATAAACATGATATACACATACAGATAGTACACCCAGATCTCAGCAATGTGTTATACAGTTTAACTCTTTCTAAATATTCAAACCACAGTCCCTCCATAATTCCACTGACTGTCTTCAAGACTGACTGACCCTTTCCCAGCAGGCCTGGCCCCTACGGCTGCCGTATAGCATGAGCACGCCTGTTCTTCCCCATGGCCTCCGACAGCATATCCTGCTCCGTGAGGCTAAATGGCTTGAAAACTGAAATTTCTACCAAAGATCCGACATTGTATTTGGTCCAGCATACATTTTTTTTTCTCCCCACTACCCCAACTGTTTTTTACCCACTTATTTTGGGGAACAAATACAGAAAGGTACGAGAATATTGTTACAAATAATCTGCCACCTGGAATCGCCAAATGTTAACATTTAAAAAATGTTTGCTTTGTCTTTTTAAAAGAGGGTTAGGAACAAAGAAAAACTCTCCAACTCAGTGAAAACTGATGAGCCAGTCAAGTTACACGGCACCCACTGTGCTTTCCGACTGTGTCCAGAGTTCTTGCGTCCCTCCGTGGGGCCTCAGGGGTTTGGCAAGGAGAGGGCCAGAAAACAAGAGACCAGGAGGCCGAGTTTGAGGACCCCACCCCTGGTTCCCTCAGTACCTTGCCGTGTGTGTGTCATAGCAGGTTGCCACCAAACTAGCCACCATATGGAGAGGCTTTATAGAGGGCAAGGGCAGTTGAGTAAAACTGATACGGATTCTTTCTGGCTAAAGATGGGCGGAGGGGGGGAGGAGAAAGAAGGAGGGAAGGAGTTGTTACATTTTCATTGTTTACAACATAAACTTGATGAGATGTGAACAGTTTCCGCTCAGGGACCAACTCAGGCTCTCCACAAATACTCCCTTCTTCCAACAGATGAATTGTATTTTGTCACATGAGGAGTCACAGTATTTTTTAACCCCAGGAGTCTACCTAAAAGGATGGATAGGGCCACTCTGACTTCCAAGATAACCGTTGAAAACAGGAATCACGTCCTGAGAACAACGCAGTGGGTAACTGTATTCCAGTTTCCTAATAACATCTTGTTTTCATCATTTCTAAACCTAGCTGCTGTTCTGCATGCAAGACTGGCGAGAGAACGGCAGAGTCTCTCCTGGGTACGTCCTGGAGAGACCCTGGAGAGCGGCAGATCCCCAACAGTGTCCTCACACCACCGTCCTTCTATCTGTTGAGGCTTGGTTTTAACTTCTCTGACACAAATGCAGCGAACAGCAATGTAATCGTGGTTTCCTAGCCCGACTGGCCAAGGTGGCCACTGCAGCAGGAAATTAAGAAGGTGTCTTTGCTCTTTTGCCTTCTGCTATGGGAATCCAAAAAAAACAGAAGGGATTATTTGGAACATGGTTAGAAATTCACCAATGATAAAGACAGCGCCAGGAAAAAAAAATAATTCCAATTATTTAAAACCACAGAAGTGCTCTTTTCTTCTGGATAAGTGCATGTTTCGGAGACTTTTGACAGTAGGAGCTGAAGGTATTTTGCGGACTTGGTGAGCTGGCCTTCCCTGACACTGCTCTAGGGGAAATGTGGCGCTGGGGCCTGTGCTTGGTCAAGACAGCCAGCAGATGGCAGTAAAGAGCAACCACCCACTTAAAAAGTCCTCTGAGGCAAAGACCAAAATCTCACCAGCCCTTTGCAGGGTTTTATATTCAGACCAGAGAGTAGTAAACAGCATTTTCCCAATCCTTTTGGCAAATGTCCTGAAACCAGGGCATGGGTAGATCTAGTCCATGAGTATCACGAACATCAACACAGACCTAAAGGACATTGCTTATTTTTCCATCAGTTCACTGAACGGTTAAGTACCTAGGCTGGTCTTCTATGCCATCCCTAGCCCCTCCCAGCTGTGACATGGCAAGTGTTCAGGCTTTCAAATCTTTAGTTTCCCTGTCTGTAAAGTGGAGAGAATATTGGCACTCATACTTTACAGCACTGTTATGAAGAATCAATATAATCATATATTTACACGTGACCCAGGGTCTGGCACTTAGGAAATTAACAAATATGAGTTGTTATTATCTTTTTTTTTTTTTTTTAGGATTTGACAGAGAGACAGAGTGAGTGGGCGCATGCGCACACCAGAGAACACAAGCAAGGGGGGAATGGCAGAGGGAGAAAAAGAAGCAGGTTCTCTGCCGAGCAGGGAGCCTGACACAGGGCTCGATCCTACGACCCTGGGATTATGACCTGAACAAAGGCAGGTGTTTAACCAATTGATCCACCAGGTGCCCTGAGTTGTTATTATCTTAACCACCAAGTTTTTATTAGTCTCAGTGTAAAGCACCCTGTTGTATATGCAGATTCCAGCTCCAGGCAGAGTTAACACCAGGAGCTATGAAGAAGTTACAGCATGCACCTTCCCCGGAGTTTCTTAGTTGCTTCCATGTGTTACAACTTAAGTGTTGTTGTTTGTTATTTTGATGTGCTAGCACCACCGACTCTTAGAAGGAAAAGTTATGGTCCAACCCACAAAGACAGGACAAACTATATGGGGAATAAAATGGTCTTTCCCTCCAATTATTTGGCCCGAGAAAGGAAGACCGTCTGTGCTGTCCACGTGTTGAGAACCACCACCAAGCTGTTCCCAAGCTAACATGTCTTTCGAGACCTCGTCACATTGTTGAAAATTCCGATTTCCAGGCTATACCACTAGCTGATTCTTTAGCCATAGGGAGGAAAATTCTGCCCTAGCAGATTAGAGATCCCAAGTTGATGAGCAGAAAGCAAAAAAGGCAGTGCTATACTGAGAAGTCAAATCCAAGTCACACAAGCTAGCTGTGGAAATGGGCAGGAATGATCATCATCGACATTACCCAGCCGTCGGCCCAGAACTTTACATACACTCTAGGAATGCTCACAATGGCTTGGAAGGAGGCCCCACGGACAGCACCAGGCCCTAAATGGGGACAGGAAATATCGAACAAATGAGGAAATGACAACATTGACTGTGTACAGTAATTGCCCCAAGTCCTATAATGGGCAAGCGACAAAGAACAAAAATGAGGATTCAGTTCAAGTCTGGAGCAAACACTGTTCCCCACAAAGGCAATGCTCTCCTCTGTGGATATGCTCCCAGGACCAATACCAAAAATTAAACAAGATATGGTGATGGCTTTTTCCTATAAACCCAACCTCATTAAAGATGCAGTACTAAGGAGAACCCTCAGTAAAGAGATAAAAGATAATAAAAAAGCACTCACAAAAGCGAGTTCACACAGAGGGAAGATGAGTATAGGGAGAGGATGTGGAAATGACAGCAGGGCCCTCTGAGGCTTCTTGACTCCCCTCTGGAGGGGGTGACTTAGGTCATGGAGGTTGACTAGAGCAGGCCAGGGACTTCTGGCCCTCACAGCAGTTCTCGTGTCCTCAGGGTAACACTGAAGGTGGAGTTTGGAAACTTGAAGGAAACAAGAGGGAGGGAGTCTCTTCAGGGATTCGTGAGCACAGGTCACCTGTGATCACACAGCTCTCATACCCTGGGAGCTGCTATGCCTGGGGACTTCGGGTTTAAGGATTAAATGGGACCCTGCATGCAGAGCACTTAGCACAAAGATCTCCACAGAGTGGGCACTGGGAGCTGCGACATGAGCCACTGGGCCTCATCACAGGCCAAACAGGGGCTAGCCCTAAATTAGTCAGCAGGCTGCCTGTAGCACGAAAAGCCCACAGCCTGCTGCTGGTGCCTACATGGGCTCTCTGCCTGAGAATTCCAACAGCATTCATAATGAAAGTTACTCTTCACCATCCCTGGCTACTTCAAAATTCTTTCCGCAAGATCCCAAATCCTGTGGCCATAGGAAACCTAAAGCATCTACACAGCTTAACAGGTCCTCAGAAAATAGAAACACATGACCAATCTCACCCAGCAAAGAAACACCCAAGCTAGTTTTTATGTAAGATATGCTCAGAAAGAGTGTTTAGAGGGGAATTAGAATGAACCAGACAGTCAGCTTCTGCTTGTCTGACACCACATTCCACCCCGAGTCTGAATGAACAATGCCACACACATCTCTTGGCAGCCTATTTTACCATCCCCACCTCCTGCTCATGCTAGGTCCCCTGCAGCACCTCCATGTTCTCAGCAGAACAGTGAAGGAGATGCCATGGTCCCAAGGACAATGGTGGGCAGACAGAGAGAGAGGGGACAGAGGAAAGGAAGGAAGCCACCCAGAGAACCAGGAGAACAATAGGAGGTGCTTGCTTTGCTTCTATTGTAAACAAAAGAAGCAAAGCAAGGTGTTCTGAGATTTGAGAGTTAGTCTCTTGAATATTCTACACCAAGTTTGCTCAGCCACAACACTGTTAACACTGAGTGCTGGATAATTCTTTCTTGTGCACTGATCATATAGCAAATGTCACTCTAAGATGTTCAGTAGTGTCCCTGGGATCTAGTCAGATATGCCAGTCACACTCCACAGCTGGGACAATCAAAAACATCTCCAAACAATGCCAATTGTCCTCTAGTGGACAAAATAACCCATGATTGAGAACTCAACTCCATGATCCTCCATGTTGTCTGAGGCAGAAAAACAGTAGCATTAAGAAGAATAAACAGTGGGGAAGAACAACCTGGATTCTCACCTTCAATCTTGCCCCCTGCTCCAGAACAGGGTGACTTATCCGAAGTGACAGCCATAAGTACCTCCCTAAACCTTTCTCTGACCTCCTATCATTTAGTTGAACACCCAGGATGACACGAAGAAAGAAACCAAGCTGTGTGTCCTGTGTCCTTGTCACTTGTGCTCCTCCCCAAGGCTCTGCGCCCCAGTCACTCACATTCCTCTTCATGCACTCTTCATTCCTTCAGCAGTAGCAGCTGTTTCCAGGGCACCTGCAGGTGCCAGGCACTGTTTTAAGCCCTTGAGAGGCGTCAGTGAACAAAGAGATCACTGCTCTTGTGGAAACAGACAACAGCCATAAGCATAATAAAAAGCAGATCATGTGGGTTGTTATAAGGTGAGAAGTAGATCTGGCAAAGGGGAAGGGGAAAGCCTGGGGTAGTAAGAGGCAGAGTGGGCTTCAGTTTTACATGAGGCATCAGGACAGGTTCATCTGAGCAAAGTCCTGAAGAAGAGGGCAGTAGTCATGCAGATGCTGGGCAGAGCGTTACAGGAGAGGGGGCAGCCCGGGAGCGCAGAGATCACAGGTAGCAGTGGTAAGCAGAGCAGATGGGAGGGCAGAGGAGGAGGAGGAGGAGGAGGAGGAGGAGGAGGAAGGCATGAGGAGGGAGACATTGGTAGACCATCCTGAGGACTTTGATCCTTTGAGGAAAAGAATAATGCGATTTGGCTTGCGTAAATTGTGAATAATCCCTCTAACTGCTAGTCTGAGGATAATGTTTGAAGTAGGGACATGAGGTATAGAGCAACTACAGAAATCTATGGGAGAGATAGTGGCCCAGGCCAGCAATGGGGCAGCAGAAGTGGTGAAAAGTCTAAGGGGCATCTCCTATCCTGGGGAGTTTAGCCTCCTACTCTTGCTTAATGCTGCCTGCCCTAATAATACAAGATATCTCTGGATTCAGAGTTTAGAAAGTTCATTAGAGCCACAATTCAACAAGTATGTGTTGGAAGTTAAAGTAAATACACAAAAAAACTCCATTAAAATGCCTGAAATGGGGCAGCCCCAGTGGCTCAGCAGTTTAGCGCCACCTTCAGCCCAGGGTGGGATCCTAGAGACACAGGATCGAGTCCCATGTCAGGTTCCCCGTATGGAGCCTGCTTCTCCCTCTGCCGGTGTCTCTGCCTCTGTGTGTGTGTGTGTGTGTGTGTGTGTGTCTCATGAATAAATAAAATCTTTTTTTAAAAAAATGCCTGAAACATGCTTTTTAGAAGAGCTTATCCAGTTTCTAGGAATGTATCTGACACTTAGGAGAAGCTTAATAAATGTTTATTGAATGAGTACAGCTTATACTATGTGAATAATTACTATGTTCCTTTAGACATAATCACTTACAACCAGTAACTCCAAGTATTTATTACCATTGATGTAATTCATTTTGGTTGCCTTGCTGTAAGAATTATTTTTGGCTTTCTTGTTATTGATGTAAGTCATTTAAGCTTCATTATTTTATGCAGATCATAAATTTGTTTTCAAAACGATCTGAGGGATCCCTGGGTGGCGCAGTGGTTTGGCGCCTGCCTTTGGCCCAGGGCGTGATCCTGGAGACCCGGGATCAAATCCCATATTGGGCTCCCGGTGCATGGAGCCTGCTTCTCCCTCTGCCTGTGTCTCTGCACCCCTCTCTCTCTCTCTCTCTCTCTCTCTCTCTGTGACTATCATAAATAAATAAATTAAAAAAAAATTCAAAACGATCTGACTCCAGGATCCCTGGGTGGCTCAGTGGTTGAGCATCTGCCTTCCTGGAGTCCTGGGATCGAGTCCCACATCAGGCTCCCTGCATGGAGCCTGTTTCTCCCTCTGCCTGTGTCTCTGCTTCTCTCTTGCTCTCTCACAAATAAATAAATAAAACCTTTAAAAAAAATGATCTGACTCCAAATGCAAGAAGTTTGAAGTAAGATAGAAATTAGAGCCCAAATCCTATAATTAGCTGGATGCCCATGACCTGACCTTATTATATTCATCCATAGGGTGAGAGTTCTGTGTGCTCACATCCAATGTCTCTACCAGCTTGCAAATTCCAGTATTTTTCACTGAAAAATATGTTGAGCGTTCCACCATCCCATATTTCTGAGATTCCTTAGAAATACCATATGATCTAATTCCTTGGGGTTAATTGCGCTGTGGTAGAAGATTTTGGATTTTGGACTCATGTAATACATATGATGGGGTCTGGAACAGCACCTTGAAATCAAATACTTCTGCAGTGATGTGTAAGAATATTCACACACATGAAGATAAACAGCCTCATGTAAGTTCAGGTCAAGTTTCACCATCAAATAAGTTATTAAAAATATTGTGGGGAAAAAACCAATTAAGTTGGACCCTTACCCTATACCATATACAAAAATTAATTCAAAATGAATCAAAGACCTAAACAGAAAAGCTAAAGCTATAAAATCTTTAGGGGAAAACTTCATAATACAGTATTTTTGGTAATGATTCTTTTGGATATGATACCAAAAGCACAGGTAACAAAAAAATAAATTGGGCTGCATCAAAATTAAAAACTTCTATGCATCACAAGAAAATCAACATAGTAAAAAGGCAACTTATGGAATGGAAAAAATGTATGCAAACCACAAATATGATAAGGAGTTAATATTCAGAATATATAAAGAACTCTTAAGATGTGGCAACAAAAAAACCAAATAACCTGATTTTATTTTTTAAAGATCTGACAGAGAGAGAGAGAGAGCGCACAAATAGGGGGCGCAGTAAAGAGACAGGGAGAAGCAATGCAGGGCTCGATCATGATCTGAGCCATGACCTGGGACCTGGGATCATGACCTGAACCAAAGGCAGATGCTTAACTGACTGAGCCACTCAGGCACCCCAAAAACAACCTCATTTTAAAATAGGCAAAGAATTTGAATAGAAATCTCTCCAAAGAAGATACACAAATGACCAACAGGCTTATGAAAAATGCTCAGTATCACTAATCTTAAGGGAAATGCCAATCAAAACCATAACATACCACTTCACACCTATTAGAATAGCTGCTGTTAAAAAAAAAAGACTTGGCAAGGATGCGGAGAAAATGGAACCCTGTGCAATGCTGGTAGGAATATAAAATAGTGCAGCTGCTATGGAAAACAGTATGGCAGTTTCTCAAGAAAATTAAAAATAGAAATACCATATGATCCAATAATTCCACTTCTAGATATATATTCAAAGGAATTGAATGCAGGGTCTCAGAGAGATATTTGTACAGCCATGTTCACTGCAGCATTATTCACAATAGCCAAAAGGTGGAAGCAACTCACAGATGAGTGGATAAATAAAATGTGGCATATACAATGGAATATTATTCAGCCTTAAAAAGGAAGGAAATTCTAGCATATACTATGACATGGATGAATCCTGAAGACATCATGCCAAGAGAAATAAGCCAATCATAGAAGAGCAAATCTTGTATGACTTCAGTTATATGAGGTAACTGAAATAGGTAAATTCATAGAAACAGCAAGTAGAATGGTGGCTTCCAGGGGCCAGAAGAGTAGAAAGGAGAGTTATTGTGTAATGGGTATGAAGTTTCAGTTTGGGAAAATGAAAAATGTTCTTGAGATGATGGTCCTGATAATTGTACAATATGAATGGATTTAACTGATGCCACAGATATGCCCACTTAGAAATAGTTAAAATGGAGGACTTCTAGGGAAGATGGAAGAGTAGGAAGATCCTAAGCTCACCTTGACCTACAGATACAACTAGATAATACCCGCATAAGTCTAAGTGCCCCAGAAACAGGACCCAAAGACTGGCAGAACAAATTCTCTACAGCTAAATATAGATGAGGCCACATCGAAGAGGAGAGGAAGGGTGGAGAAGCAGTTGGGAGTTAAATGGACCCACAGGACTTTCCATGGGAGGGAGAGATGCTGAGGGTACAGAGAAGAGAAAAACAGACTCTCACACCAGGGAGCCCACTCAGGGAAGATGAATCTCTTTAACATTCGACTTTGAAAAGCAGAGGGGCTGAATTTTGTGAGTTCTTAAAATCAGTGAGGACTAAAACCTGGAACTTTAAAAATCAGCAGGCTCAGCTCTGCAAGAGCCAGGAGAGTGAAAGGAAATGAAGTCCCCACTCTTACAGGGCACAACAAACAGCTCTGTGGAGATGCAGCATAAAGGAAGCAGTTTGAAAAATGCCTAGAGTATACAAAAAGTAAATTTGTTTACTAATCTCAAAGCATGCTGAAGGGGCAGGAGTCATTGGGAGACGTCTCCAGGAACACAGGAGCTGGCAAGCACCATTTCTCTCCCCCACCCTACATTAAACACACAGACACCTGCAGGAACCAGCACAGTAGCACCAACACTCCTACCTAACTTGCTAATACTATGTCTCACCTCTGTGTCCCCTTGTGGACATGCCCCTTCTAGATAGCCCCCAGCTCCAGGTCCCTTCCACAGCAGACCTATGCAAACCTTACTAACAATATGCATTCCACTCTCATGTTCTCCTGCAGTTCAGTGCTACTGCATCTCTGGCAAATGCCTGTTCTGACTCAACTCAAGCCCAAGTTGGACTAAGGCCCACTGACAATACAAGGGACCAAACACTGTCTACAACAAGCAAGCAGACTCACTGCAGAGGACTAGACTAAAGGCAAAAGTGGCTCAGCCACAACAGTAGGACACATACAACACACATAGGAGACAACCTTGAAGCACCAGGTTCTGGTGAACAGGGGACATTGCACTATAGGGCATTATAGGACCTTTTTTTTTTTATAAGGCCACCACGTTCAAGAACAGGAGACATAGCTGACTTTCCTAACACAGAGAAACAGATACAGAAAGTTAGACAAAATGAGAAGATGGAGGAATGTGTCCCAAATGAAAGAATGGGAAAAAAATCACTGCAAAAGAGTTAAATTAAATGGAGATAAGTAATATGCCTGATAGAGAATTTAAAGTAAATGTCACAGATACTCACTGGACTTGAGAAAAGAATGGAGTACCTCAGTGAGACCCTTAAAGAGATAAAAAAAAAAAAAAGAACCAATCAGAGATGAAGAACTCAATAATTGAAATTAAAAATACACTAGATAGAATAAGCAGTAGACTGAAGGAAGCAGAAGAATGATCACTGGCCTGGAAGACCGAATAATGAAAAGCAATCAAGCTAAATCGGAGAGAGAGAAAAAAAAATAATAAAAAGTGAAAATAGACTTAGGGAACTCAGTGACACCATCAAGTGTAATAATAACATTTACATTATATAGATTCCAGAAGGAAAGGAGAGACAAAAAGGGGGCAGAAAAAAAAGGGGGGGGGCAGAAAATTTATTTTAAGAAGTAATAGCTGAAAAAGTCCTAAATTTGAGGAAAGAAACAGAAATCCAGATCCAAAAGGCATGTAGAGCCCCGGCCAAAATCAACTCAAGGAGGTCCACACCAAGACATCTAGTAATTAGAGTGGTGAAAAGTACTGATAAAAGGGGAATTTAAAGAGCAGCAAGAGAAAAGAAAACAGTTACCTACAAGGGAAACCTCATAAAACTATAAACTAATTTTTCAGCAGAAACTTTGCAGGTCAGGAGAGTGGCATGTCAGAAGAGAGTGGCATGATACATTCAAAGTGTTGAAGGAAAAAAACCTACAGCCAAGAATATTCTATCTAATAAACTATTCTTTAGAATAGAAGGAAAGATAAAGAGGATGCCTGGGTGGCTCAGTGGTTGGACACCTGCCTTTGGCTCAGGTCGAGATCCCAGAGTCCCAGGATCGAGTCCCACAACAAGCTCCCTATAGGAATCTGCTTCTCCCTCTGCCTGTGTCTCTGCCTCTGTCTATGTGTCTCTCATGAATAAATAAAATCTTTTTTAAAAAATATTTTATTATTTATTTATTCACGAGAGACACACACAGAGAGAGAGAGAGAGAGAGAGAGGCAGAGACACAGTCAGAGAAAGAAACAGGCTCCACGCAGGGAGCCGGATGCAGGACTTGATCCCAGGTCTTCAGGATTACATCCTGGGCTGAAGGTGGCACCAAACCACTGGGCCACCCAGGCTGCTCAAATAAATAAAATCTTTAAAAAAAAAATAGTTTCCCAGACAAATAAAACTTAAAGAAATTCATGACCACTAAACCAGACCTACAAGAAAAGTTAAAGGGAACTCTTTGAGGGAAAAGAAAGACCATAAGTAGGAGTAAGAAAAATAGGAAACAAAAAGCACAAAATAATAACTATATCTATAAAAATCAGTCAATGGATTCACAAAATTAAAAAAGGTAAAATATGAAACCATACACCTAAAACTTGGGGAGAGAAGAGGAGTAAAGAGTGGGTTTAAATTTAGGTGACCATCAACTTAATATAGACTGCTCTATGCATAAGATTTTATATAAAACCTAATGGTAACCACAAATCAAAACCAGTAATAGATATACAAAAAATAAAGAGAAAGGAATCTAAGTATATCATTAAAGAAAACCAATGAACTGTAAAAGAGAGCAAAAGGAACAGAGAAGAATTACAAAAACCACCATAAAACAAGTAACAAAATGGCAATAATTACATACTTATCAATAATTACTTTGAATGTAGATGAACTAAACACTAAAATCAAAAGGCGTAAGGTGACAGAATGGGTAAAAAAGCAAGACGCTTCTTTATACCTGTAAGAGACTTGTTCCAAGCCTAAAGACACATACAGACTAAACTGAAGGGATGGAAAACCATTTATCATGCAAATAGAAATGAAGAGAAAGCCAGGGTAGCAAAGCTTAGGCACTGAGGGGGGCACTTGATGGGATGAGCACTGGGTGTTATTCTGTATGTTGGTAAATTGAACACCAATAAAAAATTAATTTATTAAAAAAAAAGAACCAGAGAAAAAATAAATAAGTAAATCAATAAATAAATGGAACTAGAGGAAAATAGAGGTAAGAATGTCACTCCTTTTTAAGGAATGTAGAATAAATCCTGCTAAGTATATAGTAATATGTCAAAAAGCTAATATCTAATATGTCTATTATTTTTGAAGATTTTACTTTCTAATTTTTTCAGTAAAATAGCTTATTATTCTGGTTATACAAACAATACATACACACTATAAAACTGCAAATAGCATATATAAATATTAAGAAGAAATTATGGTTCATGTGACATTTTATATTGGACAAAATAGACTTTAAAACAAAGGCTGTATGTAACAAGAGAAGAAGGAGTACACTAGATAGTCATTAAGGAAACAATCCAATGAGAAGACATAACAACTGTAAATATTTCTGCACCCAACATGACATCACCTAAATACATAAAATAGCTAATAATAAACATCAAGGAAGTATCAATAGTTTACAATAACAGTATCAGACTTTAATGTCCCACTTACATCAATGATAGATCAAACAGAAAGTCAACAAGGAATCAGTGGCTTTGAAAGACACATTGGACCAGATGGATCTAACAGATAATACTCAGAACATTCCATCCTAAGACAGCAGAATACACATTCTTTTCAAATGCACATGGAACATTCTCTAGAATAGATCACGCATTAGTCCACAAAACAAGTCTTAACAAACACAGAAAGATTGAAATTACACCATGCATCTTTTCTGACCACAACTCTATGAAACAAGAAATCAACCATAAGAAAAATATCTAGAAAGAACATAAATACATGGGGGTTAAATAACATGATACTAAACAATTAACAGGTCAACCAAAACACCAACGGGAAATCAAAACTTACATGGAGATAAATGAAAATGAAAACACAATGATCCAGAACCTTTGGGATGCAGCAAAAGCTGTTCTAAGAGGGAAGTGTATAGCAATACAGAACTACCTCAAAAAGAAAAAAAAACTCAAATACACAACTTAATCTTACATCTAAAGGACCTAGAAAAAGAAAAACAAAACCTAAAACCAATAGAAGGAATAATATAGACTAAAGCAGAAATAAATGAAATAAACTAAATAATAATAATAATAGAACAAATCAGTGAAACTAGGAGCTGGTTCCTTGAATAAAGCAACAAAATTGAAAGTTTTTATCAGGTATTCCCTCCTGCCTCTCACCACCACAACCACAAAAAAAAAAAAAAGAGAGAGAGGATTCAAAATCAGAAATGAAAGAAGAGGGGCACCTGGGTGGCTCAGTGGTTGAGGGTCTGCCTTTGGCTCAGGTCATGATCCCAGGGTCCTGAGATTGAGTCCTGTATCAGGCTCCCCACAGCGAGTCTGCTTTTCCCTCTGCCTGTGTCTCTGCCTGTCTCTGTGTGTCTCTCATGAATAAATAACTAAAATCTTAAAAAAAAGGAAGTGAAATAACAAATGACACCACAGAAATATAAAAAAAAAAAAAACCCTGGAAGAATATTATGATAAATTACATGCCAAAATAATTAGACAAATTGGACAACCTAGAAGAAATGGACAAATTCCTAGAAACATATAACGTCCCTAAACTGAATCATAAAGAAATAGAAAATTTGGACAGATCTACTATCAGAAAGGAAATTGAATCAGTAATCAAAAAACTTCCATCAAAGGAAAGTCCAGGACCAGATGACTTCACATGCTAATTCTACCAAACATATAAAGAAGAATTAAGACCTATTCTTCTCAAACTATTCAACCAAGTTTTTAAAAAAATCATTCTATGATTTTAATACCAGAACCACTAGCAACAACGAGACAAGAAATAAAAGGCATCCAAATTGGTAAGGAAGAAATAAAACTTTCACGATTTGCAGATGACATACTATAAAGAGAAAAACCCTAAAAATTCCACTGAAAGACTACTAAAGCTGATAAATGAATTCTGTAAGGCTACAAAGTACAAAATCAATATACAGAAACCCATTTCATTTCTGTACACTATTAATGAAGCAGCAGAAAGTGAAATTAAGAAAACAATTCTATTTACGATTGCACTAAAAGTAAAAAAATATCTAGGAATACACTTAAGCAAGGAGGTGAATTAACTGTACTTTGAAAACTATGAAACAAGAAAGAAATTAAAGATAATACAAACAAATGGAAAAATATTCCACGCTCATTGATCAGAAGAATAGTTAAAATGTCCACACTACCCAAAGCAGCCTGCAGATTTAATGTAATCCCTATAAAAAATACCAATAGCATGTTTCACAGAACTAGGACAAAAATACTAAAATTTATATGGAACCACTAAAGACCCTGAACAGCCAAAGCAATCTTGAAAGAGAACAAAATAGGTATTCTAATCCTAGATTTCAAGATACACTACAAAGCTGTAGTAATCAAAACAGTAACAGTAATGGCACAAAAATAGACACATGGATAAAAAGAAGAGAGAAGAGAACCCAGAAATAAACCCATGATTATATGATCAATTTATTTGACAATGGAGGCAAGAATATGCAACGGGAAAGATTCTCTTCAATAAATGCTGTTGGGAAAACTGGACAGCTACATGCAAAAGAATGAAACTGGACCACTTCCTTACATTGTACACAAAAATAAACTCAAAATGGATTAAGGACCTAAATGTGAGATCTAAAAGGCTAAAAATCCTAGAAGAGAACACAGGCAGTATTTTTCTGACATTGGCCATAGCAACATTTTTCTAGATATGTCTTTTAAAGCAAAGGAAACAAAAACAAAAACTATTGGGATTTCATCAAAATAAAAAGCTTCTGCACAGCAAAGGAAACAACAAAACTAAAAGACAATCCTGGGTGGGAGAAGACATTTGCAAATGACATATCTGATAAAGGGTTAGCCATCAAAATAAATTTTAAAAACGTATACAATTCAACGCCAAATAAACAAATAGTCCACTTTAAAAATGTGCAGAAAACATCAATAGACATTTCTCTAAAGACATAGAGATGGCCAACAGGCACATGAAAAGGTGCTCAAAATCACTCATCATCAGGGAAATACAAATCAAAACCACAATGAGGTATTACCTCATATCTGTCATAGTGGTTAAAACAAAAACAAAAAACAAGTGTCGGGGAGAATGTGGAAGAAAGGGAAACTTCATGTGCTGTTAGTGGGAATGCAAACTGGGGCAGCCACTGTGGAAAAGAGTATGGAGGTTCCTCAAAAAATTAAAAATTCAACTACCACATGCTCTAGTAATTCCACTACTGGGTATTTATACAAAGAAAACAAAAACACCAATTCAAAAAGATATATGAAAAAAAAAAAGCTATATGGACCCCTGTGTTTGTTGCATTATTTACAATAGCTAAATTATGGAAGCAGCCCAAGTGTCCAAAGATAGATGAATGGATAAAGAAGAAGTGGTATGTATATAATGTAGAATATTACTCAGCCATAAAAAAGAATGAAGTCTTGCCATTTGCAACAACATGAATGGAGCTAGAGAGTAAAACGCTAAGTGAAATAAGTCAAAGACAAATGCAGTATGATTTCACTCGTGTGGAATTTAAGAAACAAAGAAAAAATAATATAAACCCAAACCAGACTTAACTGTAGAGAACTAAAAAAAAAAAAAAAAAACTGTAGAGAACTGATGGTTACCAGAGGGTAGGTGGGGGGGGATGGGTGAAACACGTGAAGGAAATTAAGAGTACACTTATTACAACAAGCACTGAGTAATGCATAGAATTGTTGAATCACTATATTGTACCCATGAAACTAATGTAATGCTGTATGTTAACCATAATGGAATTACAATTTTAAAAATGGTTATAATGTTTATCACAATAAAAAAAAAAGTTTATTGTTCTCAAAAAATTTTTTTTGGAATTCCTAGTGTTTTGTCTTTCAGAACTGAAGATAAGAGATCCCGGACAAATTAAGTTGTTGGTTTATATTATCATGTACTGTTTGCAAAAAATTTGTTTGCAGATTCATCACTCAGCAAAAAACTATTGACACTCACAAAAATGTAAAATTCATTGGTGTAAATGAAGTATTACTATTTCTTTGATTGAGGAATGATCCTGGCTTATTTTTTTAAGATTTTATTTTTATTTATTCATGAGAGACAGAGAGAGAGAGAGAGAGAGAGAGAGAGAGAGAGAGGCAGACACGGGCAGAGGGAGAAGCAGGCTGCATGCAGGGAGCCCGATGCGGGACTCGATCCCAGGTCTCCAGGATCACGCCCTGGGCTGCAGGCGGCACTAAGCTGCTGCGCCACAGGGGCTGCCCCCTCCTGGTTTATGAAGCCCATTTTGTTTAAGACTTGGGGAGGGGCCAGAAAGCCCCAAGCATCAGCTCTGGCTCTGCACATTTCCTAAGGATGTGAGCATGACCCACCTCCAAAGCTGCTTCACCTTCAATCCATAGTGGGGTTCATTGTTTTCACTAGAAATCAAAGGTCTAAATTAGCTCAAGCTCAACACTAAAAAGAAGACAACTGATTGATACTGTCTCTCTATATAATCAACTGCTTTTTTTCCCTGAGCTTAGTGTTTATTTTAATGTAAACACCGTTTCATCTCTCTTGATGTTTAGCAATTAATAGCAAATACATGTATATCTTAAGACTGTTTACACAAAACAACTTGGAAATGGCCATTTTGTAGATTTTCTGGAAGTCTACAAGAGTGTCAAGAGCAGTCCTCACAGGCAGCAGACTAAATATGCATGCTTTATAAATGGCCCAAATGCTAGTGAAGAGCAATTTCTAAATTTTCACTTTTATGTTTAAGAAACACAGAATATCAGTACTACTTATGGAAATTGGGACATGGCCATGATTAATTCTCTTGCTAAATTTGTTTAGAAAGCTGTTTGGCTGTTTGAGTAAAACGAGAAATCACTCTATTTCCACTGAAGCGAATTCAAGAGTCATTGTTACACAAAGAGTGAAAATGCAGAAGGAGGCTCATTTACATCAAGAAATTCTTACAAGTATAAAGCCACCTGTACAGGTCGATTCACGTCCAAATCAACAGCAAAAATGTTCTAACATTGCTGTGCTTGAATCTGCTCCTTTCAAGTGTATTTTGTTTCTATTTTTGAGGCCAAGAGGCCGAAGGTGGAGGGGAAAGCCAAGACTTCTCTTGGGGGGGATGAGATGAGACAAAGTACACCCAAATGTCCTCTGTCCACTCTTCTTCCTCCTGTTTCATCCTTTCCCCACACCCTTTCCTTTCCACTCCTGTTCCTTCATGCTGTTCCCCACATTCTAAGCAAATGCTCAGAGGACCAATGGTAAGGTACTGGCTAGTGAAGAAGCCGGATTAGAAATGGTTTACATTTCAATTACTTTTAATCCTCTCCTCATACCCTACATATTTTGACCCCTATCCTTGTGCTGGGTCCCTACCTCATGCTGGCCCCTCTCCTACCATCATGGAAACCAGAGGCCTGGGCAGCCGGCCTCTGAGACCACCACAGACAGGGCTACTCTGAGAACCTCTCCCCGTTCTGAGCTATGCAAAGGTGCTTCTGGACACAACAGCCTCCTTCCCTGCCTCAGGGTGAGGATGTACTATGGCTGGGCAGAGGGCACAAGCGCATCTAGGCTTCCCCTGCTTGGCCCTGTCCACACAGACTGGAGGAACTTCAGCTGGACTTGGGGTTGTTACCAACACTTCAACCAGGCTTTCATTCTTCTGACGCTATACATTTACCGTTTTCCCAGTGAGAGCTAGAATAAACATCAACATTTCTTCGGAAGTTTATTAGTACATAGTGGACTTCTGTTACTGTGTTGCCAAAAATGTGACAGGCAAGGGCACCGCTGATGGGGGTGGAGGGGAGGATACTACGCGGACAATTTTTTTTATTTCAATAGTTAGTGCCTTAGTGGGTAAAAATACATATATATAAACAAACGATGTATTAAAGCCATGATTTCACAGATATTATTGCTTATAGTGAGAAGCAAAAAAAAAAAAAGAGCAAGCTAAAATCAAAGTAAGATATTAAGAAAATAAGAATATCGGTAGTGAGCAGTAATTGTAAAAATCAAGAGGGTGGGAAGAATATGGCTGCCATTTGAGGAATGGCACAAATTTTCAAGGCTCCCTTGGGCTCAAACTGCAGAAATGTCTTCAAGATCCTTTAAAAAGCATAGTCCATTACTCCGACAGAAATAGAGACTCTTGTCTCACTGGTCATCCATCTGTAAGTACATGCCAATCTCCATCCTGATAAACTAAGCCCAGGCACTACAGGCTGCATCTGGGAGGTGCAGGCATGCTTCCTGTATTCCATGCACCACCTGTATCTGCTTTGACCTTGGCAAGGGCGTGCGTGCATGTGTGTGTTGTCTGTTGAGACTGACACAAAATGCAGGGTGTCCCTGACCATCTTCCTCTGACTCTGGGGGACAGGAGTTAGCCATGTAAACAATATAAAGCCCTGGTTACCTGGATGCTCATTCTGCACTGGCTCCTGAACTCTCCTTTGAGAGCCCAAAGTTAGGGACTCACCATCAGATAGAAAAGTACAGCAGGGTAAATATGGTTTCTGTTCTGATACCCACTCTTAAATCTATACCCTAGTTATGTGATACAGTTTTTGGATGAGCTGGATAAAGTGATGCCAAAAAGGAATCATCACTGATGGTTGATGCTGCCCAATATCCAGCCAGTTTATGGCCAATAATCCCGTCCAGTAAGTTATCTCATCTGTTACCAAAATATATGATTTGCTCTCAGTTTACCTTGAAACATACAGCAAGAAGTTTCATGATTCAAGGTCAAACATTTTTGGTTGCTTTAGTAACTTGTTTTACCTAGCTCTTCAGGATGCTTACTTGCTTCTATCTGCTTGCAATATCTTTCTGGATAAAGTTATACTGGTTCATCTCTGTAGCAAAGACCTTAAGAGCCTTGGCTGTCTCCTTGTTGATCACTGAGGTGGACACTACATTTTACAACTTGGAATGTTGACCTGTGTGCCTGATGTTCAGAAATGCATCCAAACCAAGATTCTGAGCTTCCATAAGAAGACAACAATCCAATCTCCAGATTGGCTGACTTTTCATATTTAATAGATATTTAAGGAAGCTGGACTCTGGATATGTGTAGGAAGTATGATATTCTGCTCACTTCCCTAATGCTTAATTTTTAAGCAAGGTTTGGTTGACAACAACATTATTTAAGGAGGATGGCCTAAAGAATAGGTAGTGTTCTTCTCTCAGTCTTCTGGAATCTACCTCAGCCTAGCACAGAGCTCTGAGCACCACCAGGCAATTTGGCCTTTGGAGGAACCTCTGTGGCTACATGGCCATCAGCTTGCATCAAGGGGCTTCAAGAAAAAGAATCTGATGAGTAATAGCTCTCTCCATGCATTTTGAGGACTTTTGATCTCATGTCAGAGTCCTCTCTAGGAAGATTTTCAGGTAATTTTTCTCCCATCTCAGCAGTGAGAGAAATTCACCTTCACCTGAGCAATGAGTAAATTTTCATCTTATGGATGGCATGACTCATGGTACTGAGCACCCCTCTCTCAGAGCTGGCTGCAGGAGCCATGAGCAAGATCTGGGGCCTCTTCCATTACTTAGTGTACTAACACTGCCTGTGACTTATCTTTTCTGTTCACATTCCCACTTTAAACTCTCTCAAGCCCAAATTCTTTATCTGTAAAAATGAGATTATAAGCCTATCATGAAAATTTAAAAAGATGTATACAAACTCCTTGTATTCCCTACTACACATACTCAGTATACTGTACTAATAGCTAATATTTGTTGAGTGCTGACTGTACCATGACTTATTCTAAGCACTGTGTAAGTGTATTTAAGCTTCATACGACTCTATGAGGTTGTTGCTAGTGACATTCCCATTTTATAGATGAGGAAACTGAGGCCCACAGGTTTTAAAAAAAAGTTGACTCAAATCTATCACAGGTAAAATCTGGATTTGAACCCAGGTCCCCAACTCTGATCCCACTACTATGGGCTACTACTTTAAAGCTATTTTTTGGTCTTGTTTTTCCCATAAATTATTTACTTATTTTTGGAAGCTAGGTGCAGTCTCATTTGGGGTCACCAATTTATCCAGAATTTCTCAGTTTTATAACTCAAAGTCCCATTTCCCAAGATACCACTCAGTAGTTTTCCATTATCTCCTTGATCTTTGTAGCAGGAATATCACTAATACATGCAGATACCTTCATGCAAATGAGGAAGACCGGGTATCCATTTACTTTTAATACTTTCGATTTTCTATTTATGTAAACTGCCTTAAGTCCTTTCTGGAATAAGATGGGGTACAGAGAAACCAATATAAATACAGAACTTCATATTGTGCTTATCTCTTAAAGTTAAGGGTATTAATACACATATTACCTTTATATCCTTGTTCTGTCTCCCTGAGATCAATTTTGGTTATTGGTTTGAAATCAGTGTCCCATAATCGAATACACCCATCTCGTCCACCAGTGGCAAAGCCTTCTTCACAAGCATACATGCTAAAAATTCCAGCCTGTTGAGTAAGCCAGATAATACTGCAATGATTCTGAATAGCCATTATAGTTGGTATTGACAATTTTAAAAAAGAGCAAAAACAAAACAAAAAAGTTTCAAATCTCTTGTTCTCTATTGAAATCCTGACAATAGACCAGGTAGCCATTTATAATATCCTTCATTTTGGCTGCATTAAAAATTGATCACAATTACTACCAAAGCAAATTAGTTCAAATGCTCCTTTAAACCATTACTGAATTGACGGCAAATTGAAAAAAAAATTCACTAATTCCTTGGTTAAAGTAGATATGAAGATCAAACGGTTTATGTGACACCTGATCTTTATAAAGAAAAGGCAACAATGGAGGTGTTTCATATAAATTGCCATTCAAAATAATCAAACAAAGATAATCCCAGCTAGGAACATAAACACTTTCACGGGTAAGCAGGTGCCCAAAATGCATCTCAGTGAGCTTAAGAAGGCATCGCCTGATCCTAACTGAAGACAAATTACACTTGTGTCAGTTTGTTAAGCATTATATGAAGATGATTTTTTTTCACATCTGAAATAGTTACATAACTTAAAGATGCTTTTCCACAGGAAAATATTTACCTGGTCTATTGAAAATTGTTACAAGTATATACTGTTCACATAAGATCCAGTGTGAAGAGAAATTAGGTCATTAAGGCAGCTGCTTTTATGCATGAAGACAACTATGGACCTCTGGATTGTTTATAAAACTGTTTAATAATTAGTGAAGCCAAGAAAACTGGTTCAACATACAAGACAATGAAAGGTATTTTGCTAAGATGCACTTCAATTTTTCCTTATATTACAAGTAATAGGGGGCCAATGTGGAGGCAATAAGCTATAGGTCTGGGGAGTTTCTAAAAATTTTTTACCCAATCTTCATTTACTACAATAGGCTTCAGCTTTCACATCTCCCCATTCCTCTGGGCATTTCTATTTTATCATCTATAGATACAGCAATGTAACCATTATTCTATGTTTCAAAAGAAAGCAGAATGGTCAGAAATAAAGTTTGCTCTTGTTATTACAGAACAGACCACCAAAAGAGAGAATTTTATCAACAGTTCCTGTTTGTGTCTTAAGAGCTTGTAATTGGGATATGGAGGTGATGCTCACTCCTTCAGAGTGAGGACAATCTATCCCTACCAGCCAATGTAGAAACAACAGCTATCCACATTCTTGCTATTCAATGCACGGGCCACAGGCTAGCAGCAGTGGCATCATCCCAGACTGAGACAGAATCTGCATTTTAACAAGATCCCCAGGAGATTCATAGGTACCTTAAAGTTTGAGAAGTATTAATCTATAAGATGAAAAGGATGATGAAATAGTTCTATTCTTCTAGATGTTAGTGAATAATAACACTAAGCAACTCAATCAATAATTGAGGTGAAGGCTAAATTATTACATTTTTGAAATATTTCTTTTAGGTGAACAGAATTAATTTGGGAAAGCTTTTATGAATGTTTAGAGAGTGTTCAGCAGAGTCTGCTGATTCTAAAGTAACAGGAGAAGAAACACATATTTGTGATATCAACTTATTTCATAAACGACCACCAAATTTCCACATGGATACACTCACACTATGTGCTCCTTGGATAGTGCGGACTAAATTGAGCCCTTTCCAGACGTAGATGTCTCCATTTAAAGCACCAGAATAGGTGATGTCTTCTTTGGCACATGCAAGGCAAAGGATGGTCTGAAGATCCCCTGTTTTGCCAAATATCCCTCTTTTTGCAGTCAGGGCATTTCCACAGAGCATCCAAAACTGGAAAGCGATAAGATGAACAGATCCAAAAATAATGTACTCATTCTGATGCATCACATTATTGGTATTTGCTTCTATTTCAGTGCATTCTATATCATTGGCTATAGCCAAACAAGGCACACATAACTTGTTCTACTGCAACCTACAGAATCGCAAAAACCTTTTAGCCAACTACTAGCAGCATAAGAAAAACTTTTAGTGGCATTTTTTAAACTTTCAAAGTAACAAAATTCCCAAAATTTGCTAAGTGTTTAATGGTAATTACACACAAGACATCAGTGTTCTCAGAGTTGGAAATAAAATGGAAGAATCATCAGGCCTTTAATTTTTAGTCAAATTACAGAGGCAGTATAGGTTCACAGTGAAGAAATTTTGAAATTCAGAAAAATATAGAGAGGAAAATGGAGGTATCTAGAATGTCCCATGTAACGTGTTGATGTATCTTCTAGACATTTTTGGGTATATATATATATATATATATATATATATATATATGTATTTGGAAATAATGTCTAAAAATGTGATAAAAATCTTCACTGTAGAAATGTTACTCAAAAAGTTTTCTAAATATGAGTTATCTTTCTATATAACTGAATAACTGATTAAGCTTTTCAGTTTTCATTGCATAATTTATCATGTGGAAGACCATCAAGCATAAAGCTTGAGCTACTACAGAAAGCAACAGCAAAACTTCCATGGTTATACAGCAATTAAGTATTTTGCTTTGACATGGTTTTTTAAATTTATGAACTGATATAACTTTCCTGCCATGTATATAGCCCTTTAGTTTATAAAGACTCCTTACGTTTATTTGATATTCATAATACCCCTGAGCACAGGCTAATGCAACTATTCCTATCATCCCCACTTGGAAGTGAGGGAAAAGTGAAACCGACATGGTTTGCTGAAGGTGAGGGCTTAATGGGTGGTTCTACATGAAAAAAATTTAAATTTTGATCTTTGCCTTGAGAACTTTAAATCTAATGAAGATACAATTAAAGCAAGAGACAATTTCAAGGTAGTGTATTCAGATTACATACAAGTGGCAAGAAAATTAAATAGAGAACTGTGTTGAATTCTTTGGAAAGAACAAGGCTAGGATTTGGATCAGTGGAAGAAGAAGTTGCACGGGAGATCAAAAGAATAGGATTAGGCAAATCCAGGTAACAAGAAAAGTGTGAGGAAAAATCACTGACAAGCCAAATATTCTGTGCTTGTGGGAGAGGAAAAATGGCGGCCTCTTAAAATATTGAGGGAAGCAGTTCTGGGATGGTTGTACCACCCAGGAAGTCTGGGACTCTGGCAGCAATGGAGGAGGTGGTCCTTAGGGAGGAGGAGAGGCAGGTGTGCCACTACAGGATTCTTCTCTAATTAAGGAGGAAAGTGTCAACTCTAGTGATTTGTTTCTTTGGGTATTTATTACCTTTATGGAAAGTACACATGGAAGGAACAAAAGATCTGGGGACAAGATAATTAAGTATACGCTTTCAGAAAACATCTCCTATTTAAGTATTACCCTTGAACCTGAACAAACTACCAGGTATAAACACTTACTAGAGGTAGAAACATGCCAAAAACCAAAGAAGGTAGACATTTACTTTTTTCACCATGTCTCCGCTATGGGAAGATTAAAAGGAGAGTAATAATTTTGTAATCATTATCCCTAAAGAAGAGTAGTTATTTTGTAGTTATTATTTAACTTAGAATGTGCACCTCTGATCTGAGTTACTGAAATTTTAACAATTTTAATTTAAATTTTAGGTAGTTAACATACAGTGCAATATTGGTTTCTGAAGTAACATTCAGTGACTCATCATTAACATACAACGCCGAGTTATGGAAATATTCCTAACGGACAACCACAAAACATAGACCATTATCCTCAGACACAAAGGTTGTTCTCATTAATCACCCAGTAGGATAGAACAGTGCCAACATGAAACATTCCAAATAATCAAATGACTCTCTAAAAAGGCATATATAGATGTAATGCCAGGATAAGCAACTTTTTGTAGAAATGGCAAATTTCTGAATTATTTCTTGAGAAGGATTTCCTATTTGAAAAACTGACAATTTAAGGTAGCAACACATCAGTAAATCCACATCAAATGAACAGACATTGTTTACCTTCCCCAGTCTCCATCCCCAGATTGTAATGCTAAATTTGTTAGAACTGGCAAGTACCTTGGAGTTCATCTGGCTCTAGGTAAACTCCAATGTCCCTTCTGCTACTGTTTCCTGGCATTCATTTCAGATAATTGAAATTTACCTATCTGCCAAACACTGAGAATTTGCAAAACCAGAAAGGTTTTCATCCTAGCTGCAAAAATTTCACTTAAAAAATATTTTCTTGGAGTGCATCAAAGATTTTTGCATTCAACTTGTCACTGGAATCATTCTTTTGCTGTTAGGTAGGATTGGGGGGAAAGGTGGGGATCTTCAAATTGGTTCTAGAAAATACAGATAGTGAAAGTATTTGCTAAAGCCTGCTAAAACTTGTTGTGGGTTCTTTCTAAACAAAATTGATAAAGATGGCTAGATGGGCATTTGCAGACTATTGCATTTGAGGTAAAAATATTCAGTTTTGCTTAGAAAAAAATGTCTGCTAAAACATAACAAATTTAATGGGATAAACAGCTCTTACTGTTTTGTTTTTTTTTAAGATTTTATTTATTCATGAGAGACACACACACACAGAGAGAGAGAGAGAGAGAGAGAGAGAGAGAGAGGCAGAGACACAGGCAGAGAGAGAAGCAGTCTCCATGCAGGGAGCCCAATGTGGGACTCGATTCCGGGTCTCCAGGATCACTCCCTGGGCTGAAGGGAGGCACTCAGCTACTGAGCCACCCAGGCGTTCCACTCTCGGTGTTTTAAAATGAAGTTCCAGGGTTTTGTGTATCTCTGTTTTTAGAATTAATGGATTAAAAGAGTTAACCAAGAATGGAAATAAATAGAGAAGAAGCTGGAGAATAATTCATGAATTAAGCAGCTAATCTATTATTTTTAACAATCTGTTTTTGGGAGTAAAGTCAGGCCAAGATAGATCATTGAAGAAATAATTTCCAAGTGGGACAAGTTCTACACAGAGAGCTAGAGACTGAGTTTAAATCTTCTCTGCCATCATTTTTGTGATTCCAGGAGAAGAGGAAAAAATTAACATTATTGTGCCCTCACTGGCTCCATACACTGTTTAACGTAATTCTTTATAAATTCAGAAGGTAGTGATCCACAACCCTCTGGTTTTTTGTTTTGTTTTTTGTTTGAGAAAAATTCAGCATCCAGGAGATTAAATAGCTTTCCCAGAGTCAAGTAGGAGATAACAATGAGGATTCAAAGTCAAATAACCTCCTATGTCTTGACTTTCTCACTGTAGGATACGTGGGTTGGATGATGGCTCTGGGGTCAGAACCCCAGACTTCTAGAGAGCCACGAAAGCCTAACGGAAATGAGGCTTATCATGATCTCACAAACTGTTCAATTGTGGGTAAAAGAACAGTTCAGTGCCTTTGCCATTTGTTAGACTGCAGATACATACACCTTTGATTAATAAATGTTTGCAGATACATACACCTTTGATTAATAAAAACTGTAAAGGGAGTTATTTATCAGTTACTTATTTTCTGGCTAAAATTTTTTGAAATACTGGTTTCCTAGGAAAGTTAGGAAAGAGGATCTTTAGTGATGAAAACGTTGATAATCTTTGAACATATGATGGGCTAAGGACCTTTCTGCTCCCTAGTCCCATGATTCTATGGGTGACCAATGCCTATCCATTATAACTCCTGATTAAAGGGCAACGCCTCCCCTCTTCCCAACAAGGCTCAGGTACAATACCATTCCCTTCTTGGAACACCTAAAATTCCTCTAACCAGTTGGGATCTCCCCTTTATCGCTAGAGAATTTTGGGTTTGCCTCTCTTTCAGAATGTTCTGTTTTAATGTTTTAATTGCTATACATCAAGCAAATTGAGAGTAGGGTCAAGTTTTTAGTCTTTCACATGGTAGAAATGCAATTAATGTTTATCAAATTTAACGAGTCTTTCAGGTGGCCCATATAAGCCAATGTAGGACCCTTCAACTGCTACTTAAGCAAAAAGTGCCTGTATTTGAGCAAACACATTCTCAGGTTTCTGCACAAGGATAACAAAATGTTAATGAAATCCTAAGGTATTGGTAGGACACTTGATACCTTTGAATAATAAAACCTATAGGCTTATCTTTTTGTCTTCTGTTTTTTTCATTACTTTTTTTCTTATTTTGGAAATACATGTTATTGTAAGATAATTTTTAAAATAAAGAAAAAAATTAATCATCAACTCACTACCCAGGGTTAACTGTGTAACATTTTGGGATCTCTTTTCAATTTATTTCCTACATGAAAATATACTTCTAAAGTAAAAAGAAAAATGATCAAAGCAACAAATTTACCCCAACCAGTAGACTGTAAATGAATCTTGCATATTTCCTAATAACATCAAATAATCATCTAAATCATAACTTGTAATGATTGCACAGCATTTCTTCCTATGGATATACCATATTTTATTTAACCACCTGAGGTCAGGTGGCTGCATGTCTTCTTTTGTCTAGTTTTATTTGCTATTGGTAAGTTATTCAACAATGAACCCATCCTAGGTTCATACTCCAAACAATTTCCTTGAGATAAATTCCAAGATATGCAATTATTTGCTGTGCTCTCTTTGGCACCACACATACTAACACTGAAAAGAAGTTACTGGCTCAAAGGATATTAACATTTCTAAAGCTATTGATAGATATTACCAAATTTCTGAAATGAAAGACCAGAAACACTCATTTCTGGTACTCATTTACCTGTCCACCAGCAAGGTTTTAGAGTGTCCATTCACTAAATTTTGGCAAAAGTACATTTTAATGGATTAAAAAATAAAAACATTGTTATTTTAAAATTTCTACTCCTGATTTATGAGATTTAGACTTTCATATATCTATTAGATGACAATGTTTCTATTTTTGTCAATTACACATGTCTTTTGTCCATTTTACAGGTTTGCCAGACATTTCAAGGACAAACCAAAATTCTATCTAACATGCTTGTGGCTTACACTTTGCTTGTTTTTTGGTTTGCCTCCTTTGTTTATTCGGGGTGAGGATCAGGTAGACAGAATGTTTTAATGTTTATATAATTGAATCTATAATGGTTATTATTTATGGTTTCTTACTTTGCTTTTACATTCAGAAAGGCCTTTCACACACTTAGGAGCAGTTAAACATTTACTTAGATATTCTTCTTGTTATTTTATAGGTTTTTAAACATTTAACTCTTTGATTCATAAAGAATTTATTCTAGTGTAGGGTATGAAATAATAATATATAACTTTTTCCCCAAAATAGATAACAAACTGTCCTAGAGTCCACTGGTGTAGATACTATTATTATATTCTAAATTTTTATATCTTTCAAAGTCTGTTTCTCAGCCTTGTTTTGTTATTTATCCTTATCCCAGTCTGATATATTTTAATTATTTTAATTTCATAATATGCTTTAGTAAATAGTAATATAGTTTCCTCTTCACTATCCTTTTTTTTTTAATCCAAGTTCTTGGTTATTCTCACTTTTTTATCTTTCCAGACTAACTTAGAATAATTGAAAAAGAATTGTCATAGGTAGCCCAGGTGGCTCAGCGGTTTAGCGCCACCTTCCGCCCAGGGCCTGATCCTGGGGACCCGGGATTGAGTCCCATGTCGGGCTCCCTGTATGGAGCCTGCTTTTCCCTCTGCCTGTGTCTCTGCCTCTCTCTCTCTCTCTCTCTCTCTCATGAATAAATAAAATCTTTAAAAAGAAAAGTCATATGACAATAACAACACTTCTGGAGATTTTATTTGACCTTGTACTGAATATAATTGAAATGATATTGCTTGTAATTTTTTAGACATCATGTCCAGAACCAAGGTTATCTCTCTACTTGCTCATGTCTCCCTTTATATTCCTCTGTAAAGGTTTGTAATATTCTTTAAGTCTTGCATACCTCATTATATTTATTTCTGAGCATCTCATCTCTATTCTTTTCTAACCATGAAGTAGGAACAGTGGGGAGGATCATAGAAAGCTAGACTCGAAGAAGAACAAAAGAACTGGGAAACAGGAGGATTTGGTTGGGGGAATAATATAGATACCCACTCCATTCAGACAAAAACTCAATATTTTTTATACACCTGCAGAGATCTCCACTTGCTGGAGTCAAGCAAGTAATCCTTACACTCTTTCAATTATGAACTTTAACCTCAATTAGCTACAAACCTGTAGAGAGAAGATCCTGGGGTATATCCCAGGGCCCAGCAGCAATTTTTGCTATATTGGAGCAAAGAAAGTTAATGATGTTGACTTTGCTACCTGTTTAACAAAATGGAATTCATTCCATTTGGCAAATAGCCAAAGGTAGATCCTGGGCCACCTGTGATAATGTGTAGTCTAGGGGAAGACAGAGGCATTTAAAAACCAATGACCTAGGTAGGTTTGTACTATGGATCCCTTTATTTCTATATCCAACCCAACATGGCACCTTCCTTCTAAAAGAATGTATCAACACAACCAAGTTTTGGTATGCAGTATGTGTAAAACATTCATCAAAATATGAGTTTAATTCACAGTATTAAAATCAGAACTGCTTTAAAACTTGCAATCCTAGAAGTACTATGAGTATTTAGTTTAGCATTTAATTAACAAAGTTTTCTTTTCAGTTGCCTGCTGGGACTCCACTTGATGGTCCTTTCATAGTAGTTCTGAAAGAGCCCCATCAGCTGATGTCAGCTTGCTTCAAGATTAGAGAAACAGGTAAAACAGCTCCAAATTTAAGATACACAAATAAAACGAGCCACTTCTCCACATCAAATTATGTACATAAGCACGTTAAATTCTTCTCATTCAAGGTATCACAAAAATGTTTTTTAAAAAACTACTTTACCTTTATATGTTTTACTCCACAGCTAACCACTCTGTTTGGCTGATATGGATCCCAGGAAATATCAAAAATCTGTTTAAAACAATTAAAAATTGCTATGTTGGTCATTTAGGCATTTTTGCCTTCTTTCAGGTATCAGTTCAACTGCCAAGACTCTATCCTAACACTTAGAACACAATGTTACCTACGTAGACTGAACAATGGGGGCATTTGGCTTGGCAATGGATCAGGAGTTGCTAACACACATTTTGTTGCATCATATCTACTTACCTTAGGCCTGAATAAAGAAATAATAATTAACTACCATCATTGAAACAAGCGGGTGTCATATTTTAACTTGGTCCACCCAGGGTAAACAAATTGTAATGATTTAGAATAATTTTTTATCAAATTTTCTATACCTCTCCATAATGATAACAAAATGCCTTTGAGATAGCTTTGCAATAAAAATAAAAAGAATTATGAAGTGTTTAAGCAGGAAAATGTTTAATAGTCAACTGCAATTCAATGTGGCTGATACTTTCTCATAATCATAGAAGTTAATATTCATAAACATAAGGCAGAGGCATTTATTTGGCACCTAACTTAGCCCACCTGAAATAGTCCTTTAGTTTAGCATTTTAATCTGACTCAAAATACTATTATATTTTCAGTTTTCCAAGGAACTGAAAACATATCCACTAAAACTATTTATCATTCTTTAAGAAAAGCTACCAGACAGTTTGCAGGCAGTTTTCGATTTTGGGAACAAGGAAGAGAAGAACTGGTCAACCTTGAGGGTCAGATCATCCGTGGCATTTGTTCAAGGTGCATATTTCACCAGCCCAGCTGAAAGATTTTAATTTAGTGGGTATGAAATTGGGTCCAAGCAGCTGCATTCTTAAAACAGACCCCAAGAGATTCTTAGGCAGTCAGTCCATAGACCACATTCTGTGAAGCTCTAATAGAGAGAAGGAATAATTGTCAAGGCTGAGTCTAAATCAGAGAAAGAGCTTAGGCTGCTAATTTCTCATCACATAGGAAGGAGAAATATGGACCAATCATCAGAGAGAAAAGGAGGACCTTCGGTTAGGTAGACAGGAACAATTATAGACCACAGAAAAAAGCACTGAAGAAAGAGCACTTGGTCCAAGTACCACGTTCCAATGAGACTCGGAGCCTATTTTAGCTATGCAATCTCAGGCTAGTTTTAGCATCTATAAAATAACCCCTCAGTTCTGAGATCAATTAAGATAATGTATGTACAATCATTTTATAGGCTATAAAGCACTCATTACACAAATGAGTGCTAGAGATTAAGTATTTTAGCCACTAAAATAATCTTGAAGATAATCATTTGCCCATAAGGAGCCAGTAATAATTCATATTGGCACCAGTAATAAAGAACAAAACTGTGTGATACAAATTATGGGGTCTTGGAGAACAGTGTTCTAAAAGAACAGCATTTCATTAAAACATTCTAGGCTCTCAAAATGATAGAGTTTGCACTAGAGTAGCATTATACTTTTCACAATTTACTTCTAAGTGGAAGGTGTAAAATACATGAGGAAAACAGTAAGAAATTCATATATTGATATAGTCTAATCCAACTTACTTTATAAGATATGATGGGATTATCATAAGCAGAAACATATCCAAAATGTGAGCACCACAAATATTTTCAACCTGTTCATTAAGTACGAAGTTAATACCAATTAACTACCAGTAAGTTAATAGCCTGCAAGTAGAGTTTAATTAAGGATCACTACACTGAAAAGTCTCCATAGGGAATTCTTACATGTGGCCAGGGGTAGAAACCATTGGGACCAGGAGGGTGCTGGGCCTCTTCCAACACCAAAGTTCCACTGCTGGTCATTCCTGGACTTTCTGAGAACTTAATCCTTGAGTACAATTTGCCCAAATGTGTAGCAACAACTATGGAGTCACCTTAAAATCATGATTCTCCATCGGTAGATGAAAAAAAATTTTAGAGTTCCCATAAAGGAAGAGACTGTGAATATCTAATTCAGGCCTCGTTCTGCATGAACACTTGCACTGAGGGGAAATATAAAGCTAGCAATCAGTGTAAGATAGTCATGCAAATTCACTTTTTTTGAAATTAGAAAATTAATAAAGTGGTCAAATTATTTAAATTATGCAAGATAATGCATGGAGAAATACGTTTATGATCTGCTTCATAACCTATCTTGCCTGCTGTGACTATATGGAATTATTTCTAATCATGGACTCCATTATGATAAGCAGGCCACAGTTTAATGAACTGTCATTATATTCATTTAAAGTTAAAATGTATACACTTGTAAACACATTTTGTGAATATTTTCTAACTACTTCCATTTCTAAATGAATATATCTAAACTTTACATACAATTTCAAATTCAACCCTATTTTGATTCTATGAAGATGCTAAATGCCAGTATCAAAAACTTGTATTGCGTATGAAAAGTAGTAAAAATTTAAAGAAAGCAACCGATCAGCAGAAGAGATCATGCTGACATAATTATTGATCATGAATTGATTTTTTTTAAGTCCGTTTTTAGGTTGAACATGTAGGAAAAAATCTTATCATGGAAAATTTACTTTTAAAAACAGTACAACTCTGGAAGCTACTGCATAATTCCCTCACAGTTATGGAAACTGCATGGATCCATCCAACAAGCTCCTCTTACCCGGTCAGAGTGGCCAGTGGCGGAGGCCAGAAGTTTTCCCTTCCTCCAGTCCCAAATGCAGACTGTGTTTTTGGCATCCAATCCCACAGAGGCCAAACGCTAAGAATAAGAACAACAATTTAATAGCTGAAACAGATGGGCACATTTCTTATTATCCATGACTTCTTTCAACAAATGGTCACTGACTACCCCACCCAGGGCCAGAAACTGAACATAGGAAAAAAAAATTATTTCTCAAAATCCATCTTAAGTTCACAACTAAAGATATCAGAGATGACTTCTATTAGCATATACTGAAACTTCAAAAACCTAGAAGGTGTAACTCATTTGTCTCAAAGCCTCTGATTTAACTGGTGAACATCAGAGGAACAAAACCTGAAGGCAAGGTTCAATTTTTTCTCTCAAATTGTTTAAATTTTTAAATTTAGAATCTTAACGTGAGATTTAAAACAGTCTAGGATTCTATGGTCTAAAAAAGCCTTGTCAAACTGCCAAAATTAAAGGGTTTGACAAACACATAGGGAAGAAAACCCATCAATGAACATTATGTTCATTCTTAATTTTCATAGTTCCACAAACTTTCAGGGGACATGCTGGTAAAAGTAATCTAGTACTTCATCTCCTGGCATAAATTCTTTGGGCTTATAGCAGAACTTGTTCTCAAGGGAAAAGAAAATTTAACACATTTAAGTATGTACAAAATAGAGATCACCAAAACATGTATTAAGAGCTTCTAGCAAGACGCCTTGCTTAAGGAAACAGCACTGTGTAATGGACAGAGAGGCCTGGACTGAGTGTAAGTAGATCTGGCTTCTCTTTTGACTTGTGAGGAGCCAGACATATGAACTTGGAAAATTAACATTACATTTTCTTGTTTGTAAAATGAATGCCAAATACTTGTTATGTCTGCTTTGTAGGATTATTGTGTGCACTGGTGAAATAATGTAAGTCAAAGGGTTTTGAAAACCCAGTGGCACCCAAGTAATAAGAGTATCTGAGCTTATGTATTTCACTCAGTATGTTGAGTGTGTATGCATATATATAGAATGACACAGTCACATCTAGCTAAATGCAAACGCGTCGTTCTGCAGGGATTATTCCATTTTCTTCAGTAAAGATGGTTTACTGTAACTGTTACATCAGTAACATTTAGTATAAAAAAATACTTGGTTGGAAGTTTTAAAAATGTGCCCTTAATAAAGGGTGTCGTTGCAGGGTTTTTTTCTCTGCTGTAAGTTTTAATAGAGCATTCCAGCAATGGAAATTATAATATGTGGTTGCATTTTTATCCATATAAGAAAAATTTGAAGTGTGTGAATTTCATTTAGCTTATTCTTTTTTTTTTCTTTTTTTAATCATGGGCACTAAGGTAAAACCCACATTTCTTGATTGAAAAAAAGCCAAAAGTAATCTATTTCGTCCATTTGTAGTGACAGGCCCCAGAGCTACCTAAAAAGCATTTCTATTGCCTTTTGTTGTTTGAGAGGTGATGGGCCATTTGTCATTTTCTAAATATCACTCGATTCCAGTGAACTGTGTCCAGGGAATAAGGCAGACCTGAAGCAATAGGCACCAACAAGCTGGGAAATCCATCATGGCAAGCAAATAGGTTATTTTTCTCAGCTGACAGTTGAGTACCATGCAGTCCACCCTAACCCTCACCCTTCCAAATGGAATCTAAAAGAGAACAGCTAAGATTTTAACACAAAATAACAAAGAAGTCAATGTTAAAGCTGGATTTCCTTCTGCTGCATTACATTTTTCTTGTAATGCTTCAAAACAAATTCTGATGTTTGTTACAAAAACAAAATCAGAGAATGTGCTTATGAGTACACATCTAAGCCTACATTCACATTTGTACTTGTGTCTGCATGCTAACATTCATTGAATTTAGTCAGGAAGTCAACCACTGCCAATCTGAACAAATGGGACTTTTGGTGTTTTTTTAAAATAATACTCTCACACTTTTTTTCAGTTGGCAAAATGTGTTAGCATGAAACAGTGTGAAGCCAAGTTAGAGGTTATTCAAACTGTCAGGCAGGGCATGGATTTGGAACCTAAAGGATGGTGGCAGAGAACTGGAAGGTGAAAATGCACTCAGAGGGACTGTAAAGATACTCAAACACACGTAACTCAGTGGCTGCTTGAATTGTAGGAGTAGATAGGGAGAAGCAGCAGTTAGAAGAGACCTTGAGGTAAAGAGTTAAAGAGAATTTTCTCAGTGAATTATTAGGAGGTGGTGCTATCCTCTAAAAGCAAAGGAGATGCTCAGGGCTTGAAGTCTATGAAAAAGGTTAGGTCCAACACTGATTTCAAATTTAGGAAGCTAAAATGGAAGATAGAGTGGAATTGCTGAGTCACAATAGGTCCAATCAACTCGAGTTCATGACCTCCTTCTGGAGGCTTTTCATCTGATGGTGAGACTAGGGGAAACAAAACTGGAACCTACCCAGAGCTGGGTATCAACGAGACAGCTGGAAAGGTTCTGACAGGAGAGGATTCTAGGAGGTGGACAAGGGGAAGCAGCAAGGGTCAGTGGGCCTTCTGAGCCTATAAGCTATGTGCACTATAATTCTGGGTGACTTGTGAGAAGTCATTAAAGAAAACGGAAATGGAAAAAGACACACACCTGTCCATCTGAGTCGAAAGCCAGGCAGGCGACTCCATGTGTATGGACATCTTTAAGAATAGACACAGTCTGGACATTATAGGAATCCCATATACATATATATGGCTCCTTCCCAACTTGGCCAGTTGCAACGAGAGTTTTATCTGGGTGTAAGGCAAGGCTGAAAAAGAAAAAAAAAAAAAAAGGCCTCTTTTTCATATCCTCCTGAACAAAGTTAAGAAAAGCATTGATTTTCTTTTATCCACATTTCTTTCTCATTTCAATCATCGAACGAGACACTCTCAAGAGAAAGCGTCTGTACTGTCCTCAGAGTGATAAATTACCTGACTTCTCTAATGGAAATGTTGAATGGCAAAGAGAGGCTTAGCACAGTTTAACACTAATTTCTTTTGATCTTACCTATTTGGTTACCTTAAAATTAGACACTATTATGATTATAATTCTATGATTAGAAAACCTAGATAGTTCTAGAATTGCTTTATGTCAGGATATTTACTTACTTTGAAAATATTACTCAGCTTTTTCAAGTTAGCTTTTGACTTTAATTTGAAAAAAAAGATGCTGTTGCTGGGAGAAACTGCACTTCTCAGAATTAATTAAACCTGCTTGCACAAGCTCTGGATGCCATCCTCATTAGGATTTCAAAACACGGAGGGGTCTCAGAGTCAAGTGCTGTTTCTGTGTCGGTTGCCATAGATTATGTATTTTAAATGAAAATTTCTATTTTACATAGATCACTGTAACACCAAAAGAACCACAAATTACTATGCTTGTGGTTTGTGTAATATTTTTTCCTCTGTAGTCCAATCAAAATAAAACTTTGTCAAATACCAACCAGAATTTCAGAGTGTATAGCAGTCAAGAGGGAGAAATGTCATCATTATTCCTAAATGAGCAATTACTCTGTTTTTAAATCATTGTGTAAAGAAGTTGTACCTTTCTAAAAATAGGTGTTGAGAATTTTTTAAAAGGCACATCACCTATCTGAAAAACTAGCAGATGACTGTTTACACAAGTTTTTTTTTCCTTTTCAATTTCAACATCTATTTAGACATTTTTTTTTCAAACTTTGGCATTTTACTTTATTTTTTTTTCCTGTGTTTTGTTTTAGCTCGAGCTTAGGACGTCGCAAAGTCCCAGCATGATTTTCATACAGACATATGCTGTATAATCAGACCTGGATCTGCACACTGCTGTCCCTGTCCCTTCTGGCTTTTTGGGGGAACGTTCATCTCTTTGCCTCAGGTGTCTCGTCTATAATAATGGAGTTCCAACGTAAAAGTAGGTAAAATACAGAGCATTCAGCACAGCACCAGGCTCAGAACACCCGAAGCAAGTTTCATCATTTGTCTAACTGGCATCTAGATAAAACCAGCACATGCATCTGTGTGTGGACACTGCGTCTTTCAAGCACGTGACTTCCTGCCTCTCTCGGGTCTCCAGGTGTGCTTCCCCCAGATTCTGCAGCAACCAGGCTCCCTAGGCTGTCCCGGCGAGCTCGTCCTCGCCCCACTGAGCTCCCTTCCTGGCCTCCCACCAAACCCAGTGTGGTCTTCAGCGCAGGACCTAAGAGTACATCCCCTTTCCTGAGCACCAGCCCCCCCCCCCCCCGCCAGGCCCTTGCACCTGGTGCCGCAGTGCCACTCGCTGTCTTCCCAGGTGTTCCCTACGCCCCCACTGCCCACGTCCTCCTGGCCCCCCTCGTCCTGGGTACTGCCCCCCACGCCGGAGGGCTGTCCCACCTGCAAGCTCCTGCTCAGGCTGGTGCTTCCTCCGGGTTTTGTTTTCTTCTTTTTTAAACAAAGAGGGTGCAGGTGGAGCCCGCACGGCGCGCAACATTGCTGTAGGAGAGGAAGGTGTGGGGCCAGATGCAGGGGCAGGGAGAGGAGGGGCTGGCGGCCCAAGGACCCGGATCAGGCCCCAGGTGCTGCTGCAACACCTCTTGCCCGAAGCAGCGTGATCTAAGGTGGGGGGCGGGGGAGGCTCACAGATGAGTAACACCTGCGTGCCCCAGGTGCCAGGGGCCCCTCCGGGAGACCCCTCTGCAAGAAGTCTGGCTTCGCATCACCTGTCAAGCACACGCCAACCCTCCGTGATGCCTCGTGCCCCTTCCCCCGCCCTCAGTCACCATGTGGGGTACTTCCTCCCGGTGGCCAGGCCGGGCGTGGGGGCCAGGTTCTGGCCCAAAGGCTACGCAGGGATGGTACCGCCCGAGGCCAGAGCCGGGGAGTCAAGGCATGTACCCCAGCCGCGAGCCTACGACCTTCAGAGGGGAAGGAGGACTCGGACAGCCAAGGCCTTACGCGGCGGCCCCCGGGGGCCCAATCCGACGACCGACCGCAAAGGTCCAAGGCCGCAGCGACCCGCACGGTCACTGCACATCCTCAGGGGTCCCGCCGGCGGCAGCCAGGGGCCCACGCTGCGAGGGTCCGCTGGCCTCTTCACCGGAGCCCCCTCGGTGCGCGAACGCTCCCTGCGGACAGGGTCGGGGAGGCCCGTGCACCTGCGCCGGGGGGGGGGGCGGGGGGGCGCAGTGTGCGGGGTTTCCCAGGAAGGCAAACAAGGGGCGGGGGGCTGAGCACAGGTCCAGATGCAGGGGCAGCCAGGGGGCGCCCGGGAGGCCGCCACAGCGTGCAGGGGCGGCGCGGGGCGCGGGGCGCGGACTTCCACCACCCTCCCCAGAGGAAGCCCCGTCCCGCCGGATCTAGGGAGTCCTGACGGCCTGCAGACGAGGCCTGGGGTAAGAAACCCCTGGGTGGCCCGGATCTGAGTCTCCATCTAACAAGTGCCTGCTGGAAAATATATCCTTGGGGGTCTTCAAAAGGAGCACCAGAAAGAGAGAACACATATAAAAGGTGCACAGGGCATCCGTCTGCAAAGACAATACTCAGAGTTAGTCTTGCAGAGAGTAGCAGAAAATGAGATGGGTCAGGTAGGCCAGGGCGGCCTTGTAAGCCCTTTAAAGCAGGCCGGGAAGTTAGGGCACCACTGCCAATTATTAGAGGACATGGCATGAATAGTTGCATTTTTTAATAAGGTAACTCTAGCAGCAGTGTGGCAGTGGGAAGGACAGATGGATGAGAAGTGTTAGGAGACAAGGCAAGGAGGCCATTAAGGGAACAGGTGACAGATAATGAGATAAGGAGGGGTCGAGGGGATTGGAAAAAAGGATGAGTCAAGAGATATTTAAGGGAAAGAGAAAAAGTTTTCGGGTGCTGAAGGCTAAGGAAAAGCCTGAGCATGTCAAAGCTGACTGAAGTTTTTTGCCTGGGCAACTTTTAAACTCACAGAATTTGCAGCCCTAGAGTTTAAAGCCTATGAGGCCTGATCATGGAAAAAAATGGCCTTAACCCAACTTTTAGTGAGGAAACCAAGGAGACGCCTTAGGTTAGCAACACCCCTGGAGTCCTAAGGGCTATGAAGAAGAGGATCTGACTGGATAGTATGATCCATGAGGGCAGGGGCTGCTTCCATCACTCTACACGCAGTCCCTGGAACATTATATGGCAGAGTAAGCAATAAGTGCTTGCCTAAGAGGAAGCAAATAATGCCAGCAATCACGGTTGCCATATTGCCTCTCCACACTGACGTAGGCAGTAGGTTCTACATAGGAACTGGAAACTAAAGAGGAATGAGTTTTTCCCCCTAGATGGTCAGAGACATTATCATGAGACATAAATGAAACATTTGCTAGATCACAGCTTCTGTTTAAAAATGTTTGAGATAGGGGTGCCTGGGTGGCCCAGTTGGTTAAGGGTCTGCCTTCAGCTCAGGTCATGATCTGGGCTCCTGGAATTGAGCCCCAAGTCGGACTCCATGCTCAGTGGGGAGTCTGCTTCTCCCTCTCCCTCTGCATCCTCCAAAAATAATAGAATCTTTTAAAAAAATATTTGAGATACTTAGTAGACTTCTAGGGTCCTAAAGCTCCCAGAATTTTAAAAAATCGCTCTTCCAGGCAGTTGTTCTTACTATAATTTCAAAAATCCCTAACCTTTCTCGCTTTGTTGAATGGGGTGGAGGGCAAAATAGGCAGCTTTCAAGAAATCTTGAAAGAGACCTTCAAAATAACTTCCCAGTCTAAATTACTCAATTAGTGGTATGACCCAAAAACATTTCATTATGGATTTCAAATATCTTTACTCTGGTTATTTTTGTTCTTTTCCTTTACCATCAAGGGTCATAACATTATCACAGTCATTAAAAAGTTCACATTGGAAATTTTTACTTTTTAATCTTTTGTCAGAAGTTCTTTTAGGCTGTTCTTTACGCCATCTCTTCCTGGCACATAATTGCCACTGATCCAGGTTCTTCCTTTGCCATTCGAATACATTATTAGTTACCTGTTTCTCCTTTTGTAAGCTGAGACTCTCTGACCTCACCTCTCTGGCTTGCTTGCAACTTGATTGCTTAAAATGACTCATAATGTTTCTACTTATCCATGTCCTTATCAATAATAGAACAGAGAACAACCTTTATCCACTCTGCCAATTGTTACCTTCTCATCAGCTCCCTAGAAACGTCACTCCTTCTACCTGATAACAGAATGAAGGTATCTGTGTATCTTTTAGAGCACAGCCAAGTGGCACTTTACCTTTATTTTAAATTTGTCATTTCATTTCAACAGCGCTCTTTAAACCTCATCAGAGACCAGAGGGAAAACCAACAAACTTTAATCTCTGGATTTGCAAGAGCATAATATATAAGGTGTTAGTAATGGGACAGTTGCAGAAGCACTTCTATAACCTGCAGAAGCAGGTTGGAAGCTACCATCAAGGTATGCATTTATTTATTTAGTATGTATGTATGTATTTACTTATTTATTTAAGATTTCACCCATTTATTCATGAGAGACACACAGAGAGAGGCAGAGACACAGGCAGAGGGAGAAGCAGGCTCCATGCAGGGAGCCCGAAGTGGAAATCGATCCTGGGTTTCCAGGATCACGCCCTGGCCCGAAGGCGACGCTAAACCGCTCAGCCACCCGGGTTGCCCCCATCAAGGTATTTATTCCCTTATTCCCAAACCTCTGCATTTAGGAACTCAAGATATTCCAGAAAAGTCGTTTTGAGCAGATCTGCTTTTGTCCAGTCCCAAAACATCTTTGCAATTTTAGTTAAGAAGCACTCATATGACAGATGTGTATATCTGTATGTATTTTCCTCACATAAAACCAAATCCAGGGCAGCCCGGGTGGCTCAGTGGTTTAGCACCGCCTTCAGGTTGGGGTGTGATCCTGGAGACCTGGGATTGAGTCCCTCGTCAGGCTCCCTGCATGGAAGAAGCCTGCTTCTCCCTCTGTCTGTGTCTCTGCCTTTCTCTCTGTGTCTCTCATGAATAAATAAATAAAATCTTTAAAAAACAACAACAAATCCAGCCCTGCTGCATATTTCAAAAATGTTCTTTGCTCCTTCCACAGAAGTGCCTGAGCCTAAAAAGCCACCCTACAGTAATGCCTTTAGATGAGCCAACAGATTAAAGGAGGTTGGGTCCCCTTATCTGATTGAGGGGCTGCCATGGAAAGAATCATACCTCCTGAATTCCTTCTGATAAGATTTCGTCCATGAAATGTCCAACTATTATGTACTTTCCAGGGAGGAATTTACAGAAGTGGAAAGCACCACCATTACACAAAATATCTGTTCTACTCTAAGTCTCTCATCATCTCCTTCACCATATCACACTGTTGTAAGTCTTCCTGTGACTGGAAGTATTGATACTACTTACTTATATTTTAAGTCTATCTGCCATTTGAGAGTTCATAAATCAAATCTCTTCTATGTTCTTCTAAGAAAACTTGCCCTTTGCAAATTTTGCAAATCATTCTACTTATAATACCAAAGCCACAATATTTAAAACTTTAAAAACTGACTCCCTTTCACTGAGGGTCTCGATACAATGGAGGTCTTACTCCACACCTATATGAAAAGGTTTAGTGTCATCCTATTTTTTCTTCGGTACTCAGCTTATTACATTGATAGTATGATACACGCAGCAACAAAAAAGGGATCAAGCTTTTAAAGAATGCCTTTCTCTGTGTATATAAAAATCTGGTTCCCTTGGGAAATCCCATCTTCTGTTACCATAGCAATAGAAAGCACTGCAGAGAAGGGTTTTCATCACCCTATCTGGGAGAAGGAATTGATTTGTTTCTCCAGCATGCCAAGAGGGCAAAAGCATGTCTTTCTGATGTCAAATGAAATCAGGAAGATTTCCAAATATGTTGTGTGAGGAGAAGATGAGAATTAATAGGGTAGTGGAAAGAGGGAGCCTTGCTTATAAAGGTTAAACAGAAAACACTAATCAGCACTAATTATTCTTGATTCCTGGAGGCAAAAAATCATATCTGAGCACTTGTTACAAGTGAAGCATTTTAAAAATGTTCATGCTTCTGACTTCACTTTTTTTTTAAGATTTTATTTTTTAGTAATCTTTACACCCAATGTGGAGCTTGAACCCACAACCCCAAGATCAAGAGTTGCCTGCTGCATGGACTGAGCCAGTCAGGAGGCCCCGACTTGACTTTAAAATTTTTTTTTTTATATATTTATTTGAGGGGAGGAGGGGCAGAAGGAGGGAGAGCCCAACAGGGAACCTGTAGATCATGACCCAAGAAATCAGGAGTCTGGTGTCCAGCCCAAATGACTGAGCCACGCAGGCACCCCTCCCCGATTTTGCTTTTTAAAGCCTCATTTCATTTCGCCCAGGCTGCTTCAGTGATTCTCTCAGTAGTAAATTAATGTTATTGTCTCTTTTTTAAAGTAGTCTCACCAGGAAAGCGTGAAAGCTTTCTCCCTGCTTATCCTACAGATAACACTGAAAGAAACTTCCCAATGTTGGAGATATAAGTGCATCCAGGTGATTGGGCTGAACTGTCTGAGAGCAGTGGGGAGGCAGCTGCTTGCTGGGCTGGAGAGGGAGTGGCCAGCCTCAGTGGATATGCACCAGAGGAAGAAAAGGCAAAGGAAGGCTTTATTTGAATGCATTAGCCTGGAGATAGTGTGGCCACAGATGGAGGTGGCTGTGCTCAGAGCCTTATCCCCCAGGACACCCTTAGCACTAGAGTGCCATCACCTGTACTGGGACCTTATCTGATACCACCAAGGGGGAGGGCCCTGCCTTTCAGGTGGGCCTGGAGAGGATGAATGAAGTGATGGCAATGTGGACAGACCACCAATGGTCCATTGCCATGTTCCTGACCTGTGTGAGCCTGAGGGTACTGTATGGTTGAGCATGGAGGTTCCTCAAGTTGGACTCCTTAACAACCTTGATGAGTGGTACATCTAATAGGAATTAATGTGATTTAGAAAAATGAAGAAATGCAATATATCTTACCTGCTTCATACCACCATACCTGTATTGGTATGGAAATATATTCTAGTAATACTTTAATACCACACTGAAGAACGGCTCAAGAGCATAGTGGTTTTGCTGCCTGGGATCAAAGCGTGCAGTGGCATGCTGAAGCCAGCTCAGACTGACCAGCAAGAACTGCTGAATTTTAGCAATTTTGAGAATCAATTGTTAAATGCAACCACTCTCAAATATTAAATTATATAAACTTACCACCAAAAAAGGCATACTAAAACTCATTACTTCCTAATGATTTTACTACATTTGACTATTATATTGAGGTTATTTACCATTCTCCTCTCTCTATGGTAGAAATACTATAGAATGATGTGCTACTGCACATCTTTTTTGAACTCTGTTTTCAATACTATCACATTAGTGGTTTGAAATCAGCCATTGTGGGAGTATTTACATCATGGAAATCAACCAACTACAAATAAAGGCTTGATGTTTTGTTGGTTGTCTACACTTAAGACATACAAGGATAAAATGTTAATAATGCAGAATAAACTTATAAAGGGTATCATGTCTATAGCTGTTATATTGTGAATAACACAAAAAAAAGAGAAAATATTCTTCCAATATACAAAAAATGCCATCAAGGTCAGCAGAGAAATTGCTTACATCATTGGCAATTGTTGTTTTGGTAATAAATCGAAAATACCAACATTCATGTCAAAACTACACTCATTTGTCAATGATGTGAGGGACTTCTTTTCTGAACCAGAGAGTAATTAAGCATTCATTCCTTGTCTGATTTTGTCAGATCATAGTTGAACTGCAACCAAAGTTTGGCCACAGATACATGAGTTCAACAAAAATCAATGAAAGCATTCTATGAGAATCGATTGGCTGTGTAGAATTTACAATAGAGTGTTATTTTTTTTATCATTTGTAAATTGTGTGCCACCCATCATTTATACCAGTAAAATTTGTCACAAACCTTTGAGGGTATATGTCGGTTATTAAACAGGCATCAGCACATCACTGAAACATATCTCCTCTACTTGCTGGCACAAAACAGTTTCTCACAAATCATTTCAGCAAATTACTCAACGTCTATGTGGCCCTGTGTCTCTCCTGTAGAAGAAGAATAATAGTACCTACCTGAAAGAAGGTAGGTATAATTGTGAGGGTTTAATAAATCCTAAGGCAATTATTAAAACAGTAATGCTTAAAACCTAGTGAGCATTATACAGGTGTAGTCATTATTAATTAATTGCCACGTGATAGAATCTGCTCAAAACAAATAAATATGAAACCCACCCTTCACCCCTGAGGATTGACATTCTAAGCCAAGGAAACTCACCTTCACAGAGTTATTGTGAACTAAGCTTCAAAATTTTAAAATAAGACTACCCTCTGAGAATTAAACTGTTAAGAACCACATGAAATGGACAGGATTGGTTATCTAAAGAAGCTATGCTAAGGAGAAAATATCCTACGCAAGAACAGGATTTGGAAATCTAACCCAGTCACGATTGATGGTGAGAGAATTTGGACTCCACTACTAGAATCAATACATCTGAGTAAAAATGTTAATAGAAGGGAAAGCTCTGTGTGAAGCCTTTATAGAAAAGAGTCAGAATGAAGACAGTGTAGTATGGTATAAGGATAGACATATAGATTGATGGAACAGAATTGATTCTAGAAACAGACCCGCACTTTTATGGTCCATTGATTTCCAACAAAGGTGTTAAGGTAAATCAAAGGGAGAAGGATAGTTTTTTCAACAATTAGACATCTGCATGGAGAAAATGGACCTCAACATCTACATCTCATCATCCACAAAAATTATTTCAAATGACCAGAGATCTTAGTATAAGAGCTAAAAGTATACAACTGGTAGAAAAAAAAAAACACAATCAAACCTTTGTGACCTTTGAAAGACAATGTTTCTTAGAGAAGAAACAAAAAACACAAGTCATAAAAGAAAAAAAAGTGGTAAACTGAACTTCAAAATTAGAATTCTGCTCTTTGAAAGATACCATTAGGAAAAAAAAAAAAGGCAAGCCATAGACTGGTAAAGAAAATTCACAAAGGATTTTTGCTCTCAATACATAAAGGATGCTTACAATTCAATAGTAAGAGAACAACCAAATTAAAAATATGGCCAAAAGACTTAAACATTGTCAAAGACAACTATAATGTTAAAAAGTGACATTCCAGGTGTTGCTGAGGATATAGAGCAATTGCAATGTACATACCTTGCTGATGGGAATGTAAAATGACATGTCACTTTGGAAAGCATTTAGCAGTTTCTTAAAAAGTTAAATTATATACTTATTATGTGATCTAGCAATTCCATTCCTAGACACCCAAGAGAAAAAATATGTCTAACCTATATAACCTATATACAAATGTTCACAGCAGCTTTATTTATAAAGCAAAAAACTGAAAATAATGTAAACGGCCATTAACAGATGAATGGATAAAGAAATTATGTATTCATACAGTGGAATTGTTCTCAGGAATAAAAAGGAATGAACTACTGATACACACATCAACACGGATGACTCAAAAACATACTGAAGAAAGAATCCTAGAGAATTCGGTGGAATGTTCATGTCAATACTTCACCATACAAATGTGGGAGCCATGAGATGCTGTCCAGAGTTGATGACTCCAAAAACAAAGGTATAAAAATATAACTTAGAGTGACAAAGGTAAATGTTAAGGGAATTACAAATAATGAAATAGCCCTTTGGGGAAGAGAAGGAAAGGAAAGGAAGAATGGCATATGTAAACTGCATCCTTAAGTATTTTAGAAGGAAGTCAATCATGGATTGGATTCTAAAATGGATTAATCACAAAATAGCACTTAATCATACTGGTTTGAGATGTGAAGGTGAAAAAAAAAACAGTCCTAAGAATTAAAAGTGTTCCTTTGGAAAGTAGATTGGAAATAGGAAAAGGTGGAACAGAGGCAGTTTTTCATTATATAAAGCCTTCAGGAATCTTTGGTTTGTGTATCTATATTGCTTTGATACAAATATAAAAATTAAAGCAAATAAAAACAAAAAATAGTTACAGAGAAATAAAAATTGACTCAGTTATGCAAAAAAGAATGTATCTGGTGGTTTATAAGCCTTCCACAGGCAGGAAGTAGGAAGGGATATCTGATGACTATATCAGATTTATCAACCCCCAGATGTTCTCATCAAGTACAATTGTTACTGATAAAATGAATTTGATCAGCATGGCTTGTCTTACAATTCATTCTTTGAAAAAGGAGAAATACTGCCTTAAGACTATAACACAACAATTTGGTAATGAGAAGGTTCACTAATGAAAGGGGTCTATGTGAAACCCAGCTTTCTGAAGCTATTCATCTTGTTTTTTCCTCTTCAAACAAGGAGCATGACTCAAGCATTGAGGGCTATATTTGGCAGAAGTCCTGTTAATTTAGGATAATTAAATATGCCAGTCATGTGTTTCAGTAAGGTCTGATTAAATACTTTAGAGAAGTCATTAGTGAATCCATCTGGTCTAGTGGCTTTGCCAGATGGCAAAATGTTACTACCTCTATCTGTTCTGCTCTTGGAATATTCTAATTCTATTGTTAAATAGCATGCAGTTATTTTCAGGGTAAGTCTTATTTCCTGGTTTATATTCCCAAGGGATCTGGAATGTGGAAGGCAAGCTTCACAACTATGTTAACACCATGCCAACGAGCCACAAGATCTCAAGGCAGTATTATATGGCCTCTTATTCCACTCCTGAATTCTAAGTGATTTTGTTATTTCCATTTCCTAAAAACGTTCTACATCAAACATTTCAGATGGTGCTCCATTTGTTACTGGAGAGTCATAACCACAGGGAGAGGTAACCAGCTGTATTTCACACCTATGAGATTATAATACTCCATGATGTGAAAAACCCTAGAAGTAACTCCTCTGTGTGGATGGTCCTCTAAATGGCAACGTGGCCGGTTTTGATTTTTTAAAATTACAGAGTTGCACAACTCTGTGGGAGTGCCATAAAATGACTATCTTAAATTTGTTTTGGTTCTTTGACCACGCAGAGTTAACCTGACTTGCTAATTCGCTAATCAGCTGGATCAAAATGCAAGGTATTCTCCAATGCATTGACAATGGCATACCAGTTGGTGTCTAAGGTAAACACTTAAACCCAAGTCATCACTGAGGACTTGGAGCTGCTAGAGGAGGATTTGGGTAGCATGATGAAGATACAAAGCAAAGGTAAAGCTAGAAAAGAGCCCCAAATTTTATTGCCACTCTCAACCTCAAGTCTATTCTAAGGCTAAGCATTAGGTTCAGCTGAAGCCCCATTTTCTCCTAATAAAGGCCAGATTTGTATATCTAATGACTTAGTTGACTGTGATCAGGATTTATATTTATGGAACTGTTGCTTCCAAACCACCCCTGAGCATCTGGGAACTAGGGGTACCATCACTACAGCAACTCTTGTACTTAGAGCTTTGGTTTTATTTTATTTTGCTCTTGGTTGACAGCACCTCCCTTTTTGTTTTGTTTTGTTTTGGTTTTCCTTTTCCTTCCCCTCTTTTCCTCCCTTTCAAGTTTTTCTCTGTCTTTACATTGGGGTGTTATATTTTTTCCAGCATTTCTATGTGTTTGGAGAGGAGCAGGATGGGTGGGAAGGTATGCATCTGTCATCTCAGTCCCATATGTTTGCCAGAACTAGAAGTCAACACTTAACTCTTGACCACCACCCTCAATTCTGAACAGCTGGAATTCAATCATTGCAACAGTAACACTGAACTCAGCATAATGACTAATTAAAATCTTTTTAAGATCCATACGTGCAAGGATATTTGTTTCTACCGAGATGGTTTACAAAGGAATGTCCCCTCCCACTACCATTATCTCTCATCACCACAGACACCTTCAATGCAACGTGGGCAATTTGGAAAGATCAAAATATGACGCAGGATCATCTGTCTTTGAATCACTTGTGTCCTATGGTAAAGCAAGAATATGTGATCCCAGAGGCCCAGGGAGAAGGGGCCAGAATAAGCAAACTGGCTTTTTCATGGGGGTATGAATTAGTATTTTTTTAAAGGTGATTACCATAAGAAACTGCTGAGCAAGTACCTGGCACCTGTGCCCTTAGTAGACCAGGTGCCAAAGAGTGCTATTAGACCTCCAGGCTCTAAGGGCAAAAACTAGTTATAACTTGGACTCTGCTATGCCAAAAGAGAGGAAGAGTACTCTTCTCATGACTGGGCTTTCTAAAGACTGACAACAGCCAACCTCAGAAATATCTCTTGCGATGTCCCTTCCTTTACTGGTTGTTTTTGTTTTGCTTTTTTGTTTTTGTGGTTTTCTTGGACTGCTTAATCTAACAACCACAGAAAGGAGAGCCAGTATCTCCCACTGATTGTGAATGGATCAATTTCTCCAATTAAGTCTGTTGAGTTTGGCTTTTTATTTTTTAGGCTATGTTATTAGGTACAGACAAGCTTAGAACTTTTTATTTTCCTGGTAAACAACTTTATTATCACGTAGCTACTTTCTTTAGCCCTAGTATCCGGTTATGTTTTAAATTATATTTTGTAAAATATTAATTGAGCTATATAGGCTTCCTTTTGGCTAGAATTTACCCAGTATATCTTTCTGATCTTCTTAATGTCCACCTTTCTGCACTCTTAACTGTTCGGGGTATCTCTATCAAAATGATGTAACTGAGGGGTGCCTAGGGGGCTCATTGGTTAAGCATATCTGCCTTTGACTCAGGGCAAAGGGATCTTGGGTCCTGAGTTTGAGCCTCGAGTCAGGTTCCCTACTCAGTGGGGAGTCTGCTTCTCCATCACCCTTTGTCCACCTCCCAATGCTCGCTCGCTCGCTCTCAAATAAATAAATAAATAAATAAATAAATAAATAAATAAAATCTTTTTAAAAAAAATACATAGCTGGACTTTTTAAATCCCAAGTGAAAATCTGTAGCTATTAACTAGAGAGTACAATTTATTTATACTTTATGTAACCACTGAGATATTTGGATTTATTTCTGCCATTTATTTATTCATTATTCATCCTGTTTTTTGTTTTCTGGGTTTTGTTCTCTTTTTAATCCTTTTTTTCATTTCTTTTTTTTCATTCTTCTTTTACATTTTTTAAAAATTATTGGGTCTTCTATTGTTTTATTGAAGATTAATATAGAAATGTTAACATGCATTCTTACAAAAATCTAAAGTTGAGTTATCTGTAACTTCTTCTTTAACCACATAAGAGCTTGAGAACACTTTTTAATTCCTATCTGTCCTGGCTCACATCACATTCTAATTTTACCATTACTTTAGTTTTTTTTTAAACCTACAAAGTTAGACATTATTATTATTTCATGCAGTTAATGTTTAGTTATCTATACATTTATCAGTTATTTTGCTCTCATTTCTCCTGCCTCAGACATTTCAGTCTCAGATCATTCTTCCCATCTTAAGTATATCTCTTATATTCCTTTAGTGGAGGTCTGAAAAAGTTCTTGGATTACCTGAAAATGTCTTTTATTTTGTTCCTGTTCTTGAAATACAGTCTCATCAGATACATAATTCTAATATGATTCCTCACACTATTCTCCACATTTCTAAACCTTTCTGTCCTTGACCATTTATTCAGAAATACCTTACTTTCTTCAGTTATGTTTATTTCAAAGCTCTAACCAATTCTTCTTCAAATCTTATTTTAAATAGTGTCTTGTGGGGATCCCTGGGTGGCTCAGTGGTTTAGTGCCTGCCTTTGGCCCAGGACGCGATCCTGGAGTCCTGGGATCAAGTCCCACATCAGGCTCCCTGCATGGAGCCTGCTTCTCCCTCTGCCTGTGTCTCTGCCTCTCTCTTTCTCTCTCTATCATAAATAAATAAATAAATAAATAAATAAATAAATAAATAAATAAATAATAAATAAATAAATAATAAATAAATCTTTATAAATAAATAGTGTCTTGCTCCTAATCTGTATTTAATTTCTTATCTTAGTTCTTTAAACATATTAATCATACTCATTTTCAATATCTAAAGTCTTCATGGACCTGATTTTGTTCCGTAAATTTTCCTGTCTCAGGAAAATTTTCTCATATACATTGTGATTTTTTTCTTTTTTTTTTTCTTTTTTTACTGAAGTCTCATGCTTCTTGGAATTTTATCTGTGGGAATTCTTTGAGACTCAGGAAAAAAGTATACATTCCTCTGTAGGACTTGTACTTGGTTCTGTGCACACTTGGGCATACCATGTGCAAGGATCATTGTGTGAAGTCTTGTCAGACCACACAAGCAGAGTGAATCTGTGCTTGAAGCCTATATGAGAGCTGTTGTGTGATCATAAACTTTCAAAAAGAAGATTTTATTTCCCTCTTCCTTATTAATGTCTTATGTCTTATATAAGGGAGTTGCTTTGTTTTGTTTCTAGTTTACTGTTAAAATGTAGGTCCAGGTCTTTAGAGTTCTAGCTATACCAGCATCTACTATTAGACCATTTTTTATCTCTGTCACCAACACCCCATGAGGTCATCCAAATGGAAGGTCAGAAACAGCATAGGTTAGTACATGCCCCAGAGCAAAAACCATCTTGAATACTGACTGATTTCTCTGGGTCTCAACCTTCACTGCATTTTTGGCTCTAAGCATTCCTGGACTTACCAGCTTATTCAGAAATAAATTTTAAATTATATTTTAAATATTTTATCCAGCATTTCTAATTATTATCAGTGGGAGAGTGGTTCAAGTTATCTGATCTTGCACATTTCTAAAAATATGAGGTCTGTCCCTTCTTCTGCAGTCTCACTACTACTGCTTTGATTTAGGCCCCTTGCTAGTGTTTAGAAAGCACTTCATAATCCTTCATTGCACTTAACCACAGTCTATCTAGCATCATGATTGGGCTTGTTTTAAACATGCATCTCATGTTGTGAGCTATACAAGGATAGCCTGATTTAATGATTATTTCCCAATGCCACCATCTACCACACATACACAAGCACACAAATGCACACACATTAAACACACACACTCATCCACCTACCTTCATACACACCAGCCTTACATATTCTTATCCACACACACAATACATACCACTGTGCCTTGCACAGAAAACACTCATTATAGACTTAGGTAAATCACATTTTATTTTCATATCTTAAACTTTTGATGTCACTTATATCTAGATCATTGTTTTTGTATACTTTGTGATTTCTAGATTTGGTGATCATCTGAGTTCTTGTTCTGAGTACATGTTGTGATTTCATTGATTTCTGCTCCTGATCTATGACCCTGGATGAAGGAAGTGTGTGTGATGGATAAAAACTCTAACTTTGGAATCCTAAAGACTTGCATTTGGTTTGAATCTCAACCTTATTTCAATTTACTGACTGTAGGAATGTCAAAAGTTAAGTAATATCTCTGGGCCTCAAGTTTCTTATCTGCAGAATGGAGTAAATGTAAACATTTAGCACAAGGTCTGGGACTCAATGAGCACTCAACAAATAGAAGCTATAAGGCACAAGGCCTTTAGCATGACAACTAAAATTATTTATTACCAAGCGAACTAAATTTAAAACCTTAAACATGTGAGATAAGTTACTTATTTTGATTTTTAGATATGGAAAATAAAACTGAAATGATTATCTTTGTCTCATTCTTTCTCTTCTTGGGGTCACTAGTTACCATTCTACTGTATTTTCAAAGAATGTTAGACTAAAATCCCTGCCCTCTTGTAGTTGTTTTCTCATCAGTGACACTGGATCAGCACAGTGCCTGGCACCTAAAGGATGTTTTATAAATAATTGTTGAATTGGTAAATAAGTCAACACACATAGCTCTGAATGTCTGAATAAGAGGAAGACAGGTGAAGGAACACATTGAATGATATAGGCAGCCTTCATGCATATAATTTCCATCACAAACTCTGTAGAGAAGAAAAATCATGAAAAATGCAGTTTGTACTCGACATTAATAGTTTCCCAAAAATATTTATCTAAAATTATCCAGAAGATTAAAATCCAATTCCACAAGTGCCATTATGGCATAACATTTTAATTCATAGAGTCGCATGCTTTTCTAACTAAATTAGGTACAAAATTAAAAATAACCACGTTTATGATACTGGTTTTGAAAAATTACACATTAGATTCCTTATAATAGTTTGTATAGCAAAAATGTTAAACAGAAATGAAGAAAGGGTCTTTAAAAGCCAAGAACACAGCAAACAAGCCTAATGCAAGGTCACTGATTTTCCTTTGTGTTTTAGTTCTGCACAAATGGTTCAGCAAGGAGAAAAAGAGCTTTATCTATATTCTATTATTTCATAAAAAGGACAAGCATGCCCTCCTCAGAGCAGAGGCATGACATCACACTGGGGAGTCAGGCATGAATAAATTCTCCCTTTAAAAGAAGGCTCCATCCAGAGACAGAAATTCATGCAAGCAGCATTTTAGTGTTCAGGCCAACCTAGCCCATTTGCATTACTTCACATTCTCAGACATGACATAAGAAATGATTTTCAACTCCAATGGGAAGTTTTTACAGAACCAAAATTAATGTCTAAGGTTAAGTAAATCCAAGAAAGCAAAGTATATGAAAGAAAACTATTTAGGCTTCTTAACCTTTAATGCAATGGGAGTCACCTGTCAGCTCCTGTTCCAGAGGCTTTGCCCATGTGGTCAAATTTAACCCTCAAGAAGGGCCTTGCTAGTCTGGAACTGAGGGTCCTACACACATACTATGAAGACATAAGTTAAGCCCTCCACCTCCCCTCGCATTACCCCATATCTGATTTCACCCAATAAAGATAAAAAGTCTAAGAATTGCTTGAGGCCAAAAAATGTACCCTCTGTCCAGAATGGTGGTTCATGCATGTCCCCATTCAAGTATCTGATATGCCAGGGGGTGCAGTGAGAATGCACGGAATGCAGGCTGTGTCAATGGGCCCAGAAAAAAATTTACCATCTTGGAGGGCAGAGTGTGGTCCATGAGCCTCTAAGCCAATTTATACTAGTTTTAGGAATAATATAAAAACATGCATGTAGTGGGGGTCTCTGAACATAGTGATAATTTTAGGACATGTTTGATGATAAGAAATGTCCATAGTTTTAAAACAATTACTCCCCAAAAAATTCTGGCTAAAGTGAACTCCTTAATTTAAGCTTTTTTTTTTAATGGAATAGTAGTTGATACCTTTAACACCTAAGTCCTGAGCTATTTGATCTTTCTTGGCAGCTATCTGATCCTTCTTTTTTAAAAAACTATTTTATTTATTTATTCATGAGAGACACAGAGAAAGAGAGGCAGAGACATAGGCAGAGGGAGAATCAAGTTCCCTGTGGGGAGCCCAATGTGGGGCTCAATCCCAGGACCCCGGGATTATGCCCTAACCAAAGGCAGATGCTCAACCACTGAGTCACCCAGGCATCCCTGATCCTCCTTTAACCACAAAAAATAAATAAATAAATAAATAAATAAATAAATAAATAAGGTACAGAGTGGCTAGGTGTTGTTCCCAGAATCTCCCAGTTAGTGGCAAAGCTGTACATCAGCTTGACCTCTAGATCGTTAGATCAGCTCCCTTGCTGGCCTAAAAAATAATAATAATAAAAATAAAAAATAAAAAAAATATGCTGGATTTCAAATGAATAACATGTTCTCTGGAGAAAGGTACCACACAAATAACCAGATTGTGAGCAAAGGACCTGACCCAGTAACAGCTAACAACCATTGTTTTTGTTAATCCTCAATTAATCCTTGGCTGATAGTTAATATGTTCTTACTTTGCAGATGGGGAAAGTAAGGCTCAAAATATGAAGTGATTTGTCTAAGCTCAGTCCATAAAGGCAAATTATCCAAACATGACTAATATAAGCTTGCAAAGAATCAAGAAAAGTCTTACTCAGATCCTTTGGGCTAATGTAAGCCAGATTTTTATCTCAAAAGGAAAAAAAACAATTAAGTCTTTAATGTGTGCCAGTAGTTTGCTGGGCATTTTGACATTGACTATCCTTTTAAAGAAGTTCTAGTAGATCCGAGAGCACCATTTAACGACCTGAGTGAAGATTCAAAGGAAGGTTTGCCTGATTCTGAAAATTTAAAGCCAATTCATTTTACCTCTCTAATACCAGTTTCCTTTCCACTATACCAGGAGCCAGTAAACTTTTTCTTTAGAGTAGTAATACAGAGCTTAGTCTTTCAGGGCCATAGCATCTCTGTGGCAACTACTAGACTCTTCGACTCTGCCACAGAAGTGCAAAAGCAGCCATGGACAACATGTAAATGAATGAATACATCTGTGTTCCGGTAAAACTATTTATGGACAGTAAAATTTTCATATGTATTGAAATATCATTCTTCCTCCTACCTGTCAGAATGATTAAAATTAACAACACAGGAGGCAGTAGGTGTTGGTGAAGATGTGGAGAAAGGAGAATCCTCTTGCACTGTAGGTATAGCTACTCCTGGAGAACAGTATGGCAGTTCCTCAAAATGCTAAAAATAGAACTACCCTATGATCCAGCAATTTCACTACTAGGTATTTACCCAAAGGATACAAAAATACACATTCAAAGGAGTACACGCACCCCAATGTTTATAGCAGCATTATCAATAATAGCCAAACTATGGAAAGAGCCCAAATGCCCATCCACTAACGAATGGATAAAGAAGGTGTGGTGTGGTATGTGTGTGTGTGTATACACCGGAATGGTACTCAGCTGTCATAAAGAATGAAATTTTGTCATTTGCAATGATGTGGACAGAGCTACAGTATATTATGCTAAGCAAAATAAGTCAGAGAAAGACAAATACCATACGATTTCACTTATGTGAATTTAAGGAACAAAACAGATGAATATACAGGAAGGGGGAAAAGAGAGAGAGGGAAAAATAAATCACGAGAGACTTTTAACCCTAGAGAACAAACTGAGGGTTGATGGAGGGGAGTGGGTGGGGGATGGGATATGGGTGTTGGGTGTTAGCTAAGTAGGGTACTTGTTATGATGAGCACTGTGTGTTATATGTAATGATTTTTCTTTTATTTATATATTCATGATAGACAGAGAGAGAAAGGGGGGGAGCAGAGACACAGGCAGAAGGAGAAGCAGGCCCCATGCCAGGAGCCCAACGTAGGACTCCATCCTGGAACTCCAGGATCACACCCTGGGTGGAAGGCAGGTGCTAAACCGCTGAGCCACCCAGGGATCCCTCAGAACCTGCCTTTAAGGCATTTATAACTCAGTAAGAAAGACATTCAGGTAAGCAATGTATAAGATAGGGTAGGTTATGCTGCAGTAACCAAGAACCCTAAACTCTCAGTGGCTCAGTCCTTCCTCATGCCATACAGTTACTGTGAGCCTGCAGACGGGCTCTCCCAGGAGCCCAGACTGGTGGAGTGGTCACTATCTCGAACATGCTAGAGCAGAAAAAGCATGGTGAAGTACACACTGGCTTTTAAAGCTTACACAACACATTACTACCTCTACTCATATTTCATTGGCTAACTCAAGTCACATGGCCACACCTAACGCCAAGAGGGTGGGGGTGTGCAATGGGATTTTGGGCTGGGAAGGAGGGACAGCTGGAATATCTGTGAATAGCATTAAGGACAACACAGGAACCCATGGCTGTATAATAAAAGGAAGAATAATCGAAGTGTTGAATGGTGCTGGAGAATAGAAGAATGATTAAATCTGACTGGGAGGGAGAGGTTTTTAAGACCCTTGGCACTAATGCTGGACCTAGGATGACTGTAGTTGTGGGAAGACAATTGAGGGTGAAAAGCAAGATAAGCAAAAGTGCTGAGTTATGTACCTGCAGGGGGTGTCCAGAGTGTCCAGGAAATGAGAACCAGGAAGTATATAACAAGTTCATATGAAAAAAAAAGTTCACATGGACGTAGGACAAAGAGGAACTGAAACAGTAGAACCATACTGAGCATAAATGTTATGCTGACAAATATCAATTTAGCAAGCAGGAAACCACTGAAAAATATTTTGTGCATTAATAACAATATTTAAACAGCTTGATAAGTTTTTAAGTGATATTATCTACCTTTATCCCTCACACCACCCCAGACAGATATACCCACTGTAAATATGAGGACAATGAGACCTAGATCACAGCACAGGTCAGGAGGAGGCTCAGATTCAAATCTCATGCTGTATTCATTAAATCACATTACCAAGACATGACTGAACTGTTTTTTACTCATTCATTCATTCAACAAGTATTTACTGAATGCCACTGTGGGAGGTGCTAGGGATATACTGATGACAGGATGGCCTGTAATTTCACATCATTTAAAGTATCCTTTAGGAGACAAACAAGCAAAAACAGTGAGCTATGAGCTGCATCAGAAGCACAGAACAGAGAAGCAAGAGAGGGCATGCTGAGGCCTTTCAAAAAGCTACTGAGAAATGAGTAGCATTTCAGCAACTCAGCTACTGAGCTGCTGTTCAACAGGTATACAGTTTCAGTTATGCACGATGAATAAATTCTAGAGATGTACTGGACAACACTGTGCCTACAATACTGTAATTTACACTTAAAAATGTGTGAAGGAGGGATGCCTGGGTGGCTAAGTTGGTTAAGGGTCCAATTCTTGATTTGGGCTCACGTCACAATCTCAGAGTCATGGGATCAAGCCCCACCCGGGGCTCAGCACTCAGTGGGAAGTCTATTGGAGATTCTTGTCTCCCTCTCCCTCAGCCTCTGCCCCTCCCCCTAAAAATAAAATAAATAAAATCTCTAAAAATAAATCTTTTTTAAAAATCTTTTTAAAAAATAAATCTCTCAAAATAAACCTTTTAAAAATTTTGTTAAGGAGGTAGATCTCATGTAAGTGTCCTTACCATAATTTTAAAAAATAATTTCTTTTAAAAAGCTATTTGGAAGCCACTGAACCAGGGCAGCATGAAAAGAGACACAAAGGAGTCTACAGGTAGGGAGGCAAACCTTGGAGATGGGATCAGTAGGCTGACAAAATAGCAGGAGCAGTGCATGGGACAGGAGCATAGCTTTCCAGGTGAGACTGGGAAAGAACCCAGGAAGGAAGCCAATGGGGAGAGATAATGAACTGTAGGCAGGGACCATGCCTCATGTGTTAACTGTGCCTGAAACACAGTGGGGTCTGATGAGAAACTGCTCAAGTACTAAATACTTCCATTTTGGATAGACTGAGCTCTGGGAAGCTTCAGATGGCCTAGTAAATGTAGGGAATCTCAGTCCGGTGCTCTGGAGAGAGGTGAAGGCTAAAGACATGGATTTGGAAGTTACACAGTGAAGATCACACCAGTGCCAAAGCCAAAGGGTATGTCTTTGGTCTCACCCAGCCTTGCCTTCCCAGTTTTGGCATTCTCGGTGATGTCCACATTCCTGGGTTTGCTTCTCTCCTTTGTGGTTATCCTTAATATATCCTCATAAGTTATTCCACAACATATACTCTCTTTCTGACTACAGGAGACCCCAGATCACTGTTCTTTCAATCCACACACTTTTGCTACCCACTGAGGCATTCTGGTTCTGGAGCATGTTCTTTGTCATTAAGCCAGGAAGATGATGATATTGAAATGACAGTAGGTTTATTTTTTCTTCCAATAATGAACATATATGGATAATTCTCACCAATTAGCAGGATTGTTATTATTAGTGCAAATATTATGAGCTTGTGTTTACTGAAATATATTTGATAAGACTAATATGTTGGGTTACACAATGCTTAGAGTATTTTATCATATTTTCACAAAATACTTATAACGCTTTATGAAAAGGTTTTTGTTATCCGTTACAAATCCCTGAGACCTTTCTACCTCACATAATAAAGAAAACTAAAATAAACAATCTTTATTGAGTACCTCTTTTGAGTAAAGGTATCAGATGCTTATATAACTGAATAAATGCACAAAAATTAAATTCTCATGTGTGAAAAGATTATACAAAGTGAGCATAAATAATTTTAAATAGCAGACATACTACTTTAGTGTCACTACCAAAGAATACTATTAGATTTCAAAATTCTAAAGTTGTACAAACAGGGATCCCTGGGTGGCGCAGCGGTTTGGCGCCTGCCTTTGGCCCAGGGCGCGATGCTGGAGACCCGGGATTGAATCCCACATCGGGCTCCCGGTGCATGGAGCCTGCTTCTCCCTCTGCCTGTGTCTCTGCCTCTCTCTCTCTCTCTCTCTCTCTCTCTCTCTGTGTGACTATCATAAATAAATAAAAATTTAAAAAAATAAAAAATAAAGTTGTACAAACAGCTTGGAATGATCATTTCTCAGGATATGGCAAAGCACCACCATTTACTTGAAGTGAAAAGGCCATAGACAGAAATTGTGTGAACCAGCCTGGGATTTCAGTCAGACTAGAAGCTGTGCAGACACCGGAGGGGCTCACAGTGGGAGACAGACAGGCAGGAACAGGAGAGGAAAACCAGGTTCCCTGGGAGCTTCAGTCTTACAGACGGGGAGGAAGATGAAGAACAGCTAAGCATGCTGGTTCAGAATCAACACAGGCCAGCAGGGCTGAGGAAGAAGAAGCTTCGCTTATCAATGCCCTAGGTACCAGGTAAGGCTCAGGAGCAAGTACCCTCCCCTACTAGGGAAGATCACTAATACGAGCAGAGGTTAAGGCTAAAGACACAGACAGATTTGGAAGTTAGATGATGAAGATCATGCCAGTGGCCAGAGCCAAAGGATATGTCTTCAGTCTTACCAGCATCACTTTCCTGGTTTTAGCTTTCTGTTAAAGTTAACTAACAAGTTCCTTAAGGGAACCTAAAAATGGAGTACACAGTAGAAACCTCAATTCACATGTATGAAAGTGGGGAACAATGCACAAGCCCGTAGGCAAGGGGTTCAGGTAGCCAGGGAAGGGGCTAAAACTACTTCCATCAGGGTTGTCTCAGGAGCTAAGCCAGAAGAGTCTGCAGGTAGAGGATACAATGGACTTATCTGTGGGCTGGGACGTGGCTACTGCAAAGGCAAGGAGAAAAGATGGGCTGACAGGAACTTACAGAGGATTATTAATTGAAGCTAAAGTTAACTCAATTTAGAAGTGAACTCAAGATATTCTTTTAAACTCAAATCTAAGTATTAATGGTAATGGCAAAGATTAATCATTTATTATAGATTCACATAGAATTTTCATGACATCTAAAGTCTAATATTGGGTCAAGTGTCTTGTTCACTGCATTTCTCCAAAAGTGGCATTCTCTTTAATGATTCCGTTTGCAGCGTGGAAAAAAAGACATGTAGGAGTCCTACAGAATTATCAAATGGAAGTGGAAGTTTTTTTACTTGCAGAGGTTTTATGTGAATTGCTAATTTAAATAGAAAAAAAGCCTACTTTGAAAAAAATCTAATCCATGTACATAGAATAGATAATCTCCTTTTAAGCAGGAATAAAAAAAACCTATCAGAAAGCCAAAAAGCTTTCAAAAGTTATAAATTTTCAGAACTACCTAAATATTAAATCACAGCAAGTAAAAATAATTGAAAAGATTAGAATATATTACCCTTAAATTAGCTGCTGCAAATTTCACCAAAAAGAAGTAGGAAGGGAGTAACAAAGGTAAGAGCAGAAATCAACGAAACAGAAAACTGAAAACAATACAGAAAATTAACATGCTCAAAGATTGATTCTTTTTTTTATTATTCTTTTCAAAGATTAAGGTTAATAAAAAAGATAAGCCACCAAAAGAACTGATTTAGGAGAGAGGGAGAGAAAGTGGGAAAACAGAAACTATCAGTATAAAGAATGAAAGAAGGGATATCACTGCAGATCTTGCAGACATTAAAAAGAATAGGGGAATATTTAACACCATTACACACGATAGAAATAAAAAGGATTATAAGAGATGATTATTAAAAATTATATGCCAGCAAATTGGATAACATAGAAAATGCATAAATTCTTAGAAATAAAAATCTTGCAAAGTTGAATCAGGAAGAAATAGAAAACCTGAACAGAGCAATTACTAAGAATAAATTGAATCAGTAATCAAAAAACTACAAATAAACAAAAGTCCAGAACCAGGTGGATTCACAGGCAATTATACCAAACATTTAAAGAGTTAATACTAATTCTCCTCAACTATTCAAAAAATAGAAAAAAAAGGGGGAATCTTCCAAATACATTCTATGAGGCAGCATTACCCTGATACCAAAACCAGACAAAGACACCACACACACACACACACACACACACACACACACATTACAGACCAGTATCCTAGATGAACACAAATGCAAAAATCCTCAACAAAATATTAGCGAAACACATTGAACAATACACTAAAAGGACCATTCACCACAATCAAGTGAGATTTATTCCAGGGATACAAGGATGGTTCAATATTCACAAATAAATCAATATGATATACTATACATAATACAATGGACAAAAATAATATAATCATTTCAATTCAGAGAAAGCATTTCACAAAATTCAATGTTTGTTCATAATACAAACTCTTAACAAAGTTGATTTAGAGGGAACATACCTCAACATAATAAAGACCATATATGAAAAACCCATGGCTAACATCATCCTCAATGATGAAAAACTGAGGATTTTTCCTCAGATCAAGAACAAGACAAGAATATCCACTCTTAACACTTTTATTTAACATAGTACTGGAAGTCCCAGCCACATCAATGGGTCAAGAAAAAGAAATAGAAGGCATCTATATTGGGTAGGGAGAAGCTAAACTGTTCCTATTTGCAGATGACATGATACTATATATAGAAAATCCTAAGACTCCACCAAAAACTACAGAAATAATAAATGAATTGAGTAAACTCACAAGACACAAACTTAATAATGCAGAAAGCAGCTGTGTTTCTATACATTAATACCAGAGTACCAGAAAGAGAAATTAAGAAAACAATTCCATTGACAATTGAATCAAAATAATGAAATATCTAGGAATAAGTTTAACCAAGGAGGTGAAAGATCTATACTCTGAAAACTATAAAACACTGATGAGAGAAACTGAAGATGACACAAAGAAATGGAAAGACATTCCATGCTCATGGAAAGACAAATATTGTTTAAATGTCCATGATATCCAAAGCAATCTATAGATTCCATGTAATCTCTATCAAAATACCAACATTTTTCAGAGAACTAGAACAAAAAAAAAAGTTGTATAGAACCACAAAAGATCCAGAATAGCCAAAGAATCTTGAGAAAGAAGAACAAAGCTGGAAGTATTACAATCCAGATTTCAAGATATACTACAAAGCTGTATTATTCAAAGCAGAATGGTACTGGGACAAAAATAGGCACATAGATCAATGGAACAGAACAGAAAGCCTGGAAATAAACCAACAATTATATGATCACTTAATCTATGACAAAGTGGACAAAAATATACAATGGGGTAAAATGCAGTCTTTTCTATAAATGATGCTGTGAAAATGAGACAGTTCTATGCAAATTAATGAAAGTGGACCATTCTCTTACACCATATGCAAAAATTAACTCAAAATGGTTTAAGAACTAAATATGAGATCTGAAAATATAAAACTCCTGGAAGAAAATATAGGCAGTAATTTCTTTGACATCAGCCATAGCAAAATTTTTCTAGATATGTCTTTTAAGGCAAGGGAAACAAAAACAAAAATAAACTATTGGGACTACATACACCAAAATAAAAAGCTTCTGAACAGTGAAGGAAACCATCAACAAAATGAAAAGGCAGCCTACTGAATAGGAAAAGATGTTTGAAAATGATATGTCCAGTAAAGAATTAATATCTAAAATATATAAAGAACTTACACAACTCAACACCAAAAAAAAAAAAACAAAGAATTGAATTTAAAAATGGGCTAAGAACATGTCTTCCAAAGAAGATAAACAGATGGCAAACAGACACAGGAAATGATACTCTACATCACTAATAATCAGGGAAATGCAAATTAAAACCATAATAAGATATTACCTTACACTTGTCAGAATGGCTAGAATAAAATAAGAAAAGAAATAACAAGTGTTGGTGAGGATATAGAGAAAAGGACCTCTCATGCACTGTTGGTGGGAATGTAAATTGTTCAGCCACTGTGGAAAACAGGATAGTTTCCTCAATAAGTTAAAAATAGAAATATCCTATGATCCAGTGATTCTACTACTCAGTATTTACCCAAAGAAAACCAAATACTAATTCAAAAAGATAAATGCACCCCTATGCTTATTGCAGCATTATTTACAATAGCCAAGATAATAAGAAAGCCATCCAAGTGTCTATTGATAGATGAATGGATAAAGAATGGATATACACAGACACACACAATGGGATATTACTCAGCCATAAAGAAAGAATGAGATCTTGCTATTTGCAACAACATGGGTGGACCTAGAGGGTATTATGCTAAGTGAAATAAGTCAGAGAAATATAAATACCAAATGTGCTTATATGTAGACTCTAATAAACAAAATAAATGAATAAACAAACAAAAAGCAGAAAAAAAAACATAAATACAGAGAACAAACTGATGGTAGCTGGGGGGCAGGAAATGGGCAAAACTGGTGAAAGAGAGTGAGAGGTGAGAAACACAGGGGAGAAAAAACATAACACGTCAAATTTAACTACTTAAAGTGGGCAAATTCCTTGGAAGACACAAATTACCATATTTTCTCTCTCACACACACACACATACAAACGCACGAGCACACACACACATACAAACGCACGAGCACACACACACACACACACAGTAGAGAAAATCTGGATATATTTCTACGTGCAAATTGAATTTATAATAAAAAAACTTTCCCACAAAGAAAACTCTAAGCCCAGATGGTTTCACTGGTAAACTAACCAACATTGATCAATTAAATACAATCAAAATCAAAATTCCAACAGGCTATTTTATAGGCTTGAGAAGCTAATTCAAACTTTTATATGGAAATATAAAGATCCTGGAGCAGCCAAAATAATCTGAAATAATGCCAGTCTTATACAAACACTTGTGGAAAACAGAGGAAAAACTTTCCAACTTATTTTATGAGGCCAGCAAAACTGACACCAAAATTTGGCAAACAATATCTAAGAAAATAAAATTATAGGGGCACCTGGGTGGCTCAGTTGGTTAAGCATCTGCCTTTGGCTTAGGTCATGATCCCACCGTGGGATCCAGCCCCACGTTGGGATTCTAGCTCGGGGGTACCTGCTTCTCCTTCTCCCCCTACTTGTGCTCTATTGCTATCTATCTCTCTCCCTCTGTCTCTCTCCTCTCTTTCTCTCTCTCTCTGCCAAATAAATAAAATCTTTTTAAAAAGTAAAAAATAAAATTATAAATGAATGCTTTTTGTTAACAGAGATCCAAAATTTCCCTAACAAAAAATTAGCAAGTTGAATTTGTAAATGTATAACAGAGTAGAGTTTGTCTCAAAAATGCAAGGTTGATTTAACAGTCAAAAATCAATGTAAATCCATACTAACAGAACAAAGCAAAAAACCATATGAGTATCTCAATAGATGCAGAAAAGGGATTTAACAAAAGGGATTTAATAACACCCATACATAATTTTTAAAAATTCTCAGAAAGTTAAAAATAGAATGAAAATTCCTAATCTGATAAATTATGAAACACCAGTAACTAAAATATTTAATGTTACAATAGTGAATGCATTCCTTTAAGATGATAAACAAGGTATGTATGTCAATTTTATCACTTTACATTATTGGACTGCAGGTCCTAGCAGTGAAATAAGCAAGAATAAAGAAAGAAAAAGTATAAAGGTTGGAAAAGAAGTAAAACTGTCTCCACTCCCAGAAGATACTTTTTATACAGAAAATATTAATAAATCTAAAATACCTACTATAAATAATAACTATAGCAAGGCTGCAAGATATAAGATCATGTGTAAAAATCAACTGTATTTTTATACACTGGCTGAGAAGTGGGGAAAAAATTTAAATGCCACTTATATAACATCAAAAATATAGAATACTTTGGAAAAATTTTAACAAAAGATGTGCAGTTCAAAAAAAAAGATGTGCAGTTCACTGAAAAACTACAAAATATTACAGAGAGAAATTACAAAGATTTAAATAAATGAAGACATATACCATGTTCATGGATTGAAAAATTCAATATTAAGATGCCAATTCCCTCAAAGTTGATTAATTTATTGCAATCCTTATTAAAATTTCAACAGGCTTTTTGATAGATATTGACAAGTTGATTCAAACTTTCATTTTTAAAAAAAAATGTATTTATTTATTCATGAGAGACACAGAAAGAGAGAGAGGCAGAGATACAGGCAGAGGGAGAAGCAGGCTCCATGCAGGAAGCCCAACTTGGGACTCGATCCTGGGTCTCCAGGATCACACCCTGGGCTGAAGGCAGCGCTAAACTGCTGAGCCACCCAGGCTGCCCTGCTTCAAACTTTTAAACAGACGTGCCAAGATCCTGGAATAGCCAAAACAGTCTTATAAAACAACAAACTTAGACGACTTACATAATTGATTTCAGGATTTACTATAAAAAGTTATGGTAAGAAAGTGTGGTATTGGTACAACAATAAACAAATGGACCAATGAAATAGAAGTCTAGAGAAGTTAAGCAATTTTCCCAAAATCACAGAGCTGATAAATGGTAGAGGTTGGATTTGTACTCCAGCAGTCTGGTTCTAGAGCTTGTACGTATAACCACT